>NC_092803.1:98455764-99078045 GCF_040954645.1 Diabrotica undecimpunctata | reverse complement strand
TAAAGGTTTAGGTAAAGTGAGAGAAAGTGAATTCTGATGAATTGCTGGACTGTGTTTAAATGTTTACTGAGTTTAGAACTAATGGGTGGATGGAAGATATATGAAAAGACTGAGAACTAGCAAAAGAAAAAAGAATGGACAGGAATATGGTGAAAACGTGAAGATTGTAAAATAATAAAATAGTGAGGTATAAAAGATATGATGTTAACAATAGGGGGCTGAAAAATTCTTTTGGAGGGAGTGTTGTGACAGTAGTGTAGAGAGAATGATTGTTTTTTAAAAAAACAACAATTGTTGAGAAGGATTAAGGTGTTGACATTTATAGAGGAAGGACAGATGAAGAAGATGGGGTGAATTTGAGAAGTGTGGGTTATGAGAAGAGTTGTCGGTGTAAGGGTTGAAAGTCACGGTTGAAAGATACATGGCGATTAACGCAGTTGGGGCTTCTTTGCTTTTCCTTGACTATTTCCAAGTCTTCATATAGATCTAATTTTAGGAAATTTTTTTGGGGTATATTATGTAACAAAGAGACGTCTTCTGGTATGTTGAGGGTATGTTTATGTTGTGCAAGATGTTGTGAGAAGGTGGAAGTGTTCTCTTTTTTAGTGTGTTCTTGGGAACGGGAAGTTAGTGATCTACAGGTTCTACCTATATATGTAGCATCACAATCAGAGCACTGTAATTTGTAAACACCACTACGATCCATGTAGTTGATGCAATCTTTTGAATTGGTTAAACATTGTCCTAGATTGTTCAGGACCTTAAAAGAAATGTGGGTATTCTCAACAGATCTTTTTAAGATATATCTGATATCTCCAGAAAGACGTTCTTGAAGGTAAGGTAAGGAAGCATAATGAGGTTTAATGGTCAAGTCTCTGGGGAACGCAGCCTCTCTCAATAGTTTGAGTTGTCTCTTATTAATAAGTTTGTTAATGAGGTTGGGGTCATACCCATTGTTGGATGCTATTTGTTTCAGAATATTGAGTTCTGTTTGGTAGTTAGATTGTGATAGTGGGATTGTTTCTAGGCGGTGAATATAACTATGGAAGGCTGCATATTTATGTGACATTGGGTGGTTGGAAGATAAAGGTATGATATGGTCGGTTTGTGTGGGTTTCCTATAGATACTGAAATCGAAATGGTCGTTTAATCTGGTAATAGTAAGGTCGAGGAAATTAATTGATTGAGACGACTCTAGTTCCATGGTGAACTTTATGTTTGGGTGGATTTGATTTATTTTGGAGAGTAATAGATCAGCTGAATTCGAGTTACCTGATATGAAGACTAAACAGTCATCAACATATCGAAACCAATGGAGAATTTCAGGATTTTTCATAATGTGTGTGGATTCTAAGTGATCCATAAATATATCAGCTAGGAGAGGGGAAAGGCAACTACCCATGGCTAAGCCATCAGGTTGTCTGTAAAATTTACTATTGAAAACAAAAAAGTCTTGAGCTAGACAAGTTTGTAATAATTGAATAATTGAGTTAGTGGTAGACATAGTGATAGAATTTGCTCGTAGAAGAGAGTGGACCAGATTAATAGTTTCTTGTTTGGGGACTGAAGTAAACAAATTGCTGACATCAAATGAAAGCATTGTGATGTTGGGATGAAGATTTATTTGTTGGAGATTGTTGACTAGATGAATTGTATTTTTGACTGAAAAGCGAGGGGTGAAGTTCGTCATATTGTTAATGAGATTCAATATGAATTTTGACAGGATAGAAACTGGAGTGTTTATAAAACTAACAACAGGACGAATGGGAATTCCCTCTTTGTGTATCTTAGGTAAACCGTACAATCTGGGTGTTAATGGGTTGCTAGGTATTTTATAATATGGAGCATCATGTTCTGACAGAAATTCTGTGAAAAGTTTATTGGTAGCTTTGATTTTATTAATGAACTTTTTTGTTGGATCTTCGGGGAGTGGAGTGAAATTGTTATCTGAAAGAAATGTAGTGACCTTGTCGTTATATAACTTCTGATCAAGAATGACTAGACAATTGCCTTTGTCTGCTTTACTAATGATTAAATTATGGGATTTAATTTTGTTTTGAATAGACTTGAGGATATGGAGTTGGTCTTTCTGTTTTTTGTATGAAAATTGTGGAAAAGGAACGTTGAATGAGTAATTTTGAGAAGTAGAAGGTAGGTTGATGGATGATGAGTTGTGGGATGTGTTAGATGTAGTGTTGGTAGTAGAGATATTGAAAGAAGTAGAAGTTGATGGAAAATTTTTGTTTTTGAATTTGAAGATGGTTTTGTAGCAGGAGTTTCTAATTGAAGTTTTGTGGTTTAGAGGGACTGAGAGATTCTGTATGATAACATCTAGCTCAATGGAGAGACTCTGAAGGTCCTTTTCAGAAACCTTCCTCGGAATTGAGTATTTGAGACCTAGATTCAATAAGTCGATTTCATTTTTATCAAAAGTTACGGAGGATAGATTTTTGAGCCTAGGGTGAAATTGAAAATTAGAAAATTTAGTTTTGTTCTTGTTACTGTTATTATTTTGTGAATTAGATGCATTATTAATGAGTTTATTGAGTTTAGATTTAAGTTTACTGAATTTAATAGAGGTTACACTGTCCATTTTGTCCTGAACATCATTCAGAAGATTACTTAAGTTATCAAAACCTATGGATTCAAGTAAAAAGTCATATGTTACCTTAAGTTTACAGTTTAAAAAGTTAAGTTTTCCATAATGGTTGCAAATCTCCTTCTTTAAGATTTTTAGTTGAAAGGTGTTCCTTAAGGTGGTTGGAACATTTCCTGGTGTTTTAATTCTACAAAAGGTTAGAAAAACTTTGTAGTTGATACATTGTGAACAATGTGAACATATAATAATAATTTTTTCACAGAATTTCTGTCAGAACATGATGCTCCATATTATAAAATACCTAGCAACCCATTAACACCCAGATTGTACGGTTTACCTAAGATACACAAAGAGGGAATTCCCATTCGTCCTGTTGTTAGTTTTATAAACACTCCAGTTTCTATCCTGTCAAAATTCATATTGAATCTCATTAACAATATGACGAACTTCACTCCTCGCTTTTCAGTCAAAAATACAATTCATCTAGTCAACAATCTCCAACAAATAAATCTTCATCCCAACATCACAATGCTTTCATTTGATGTCAGCAATTTGTTTACTTCAGTCCCCAAACAAGAAACTATTAATCTGGTCCACTCTCTTCTACGAGCAAATTCTATCACTATGTCTACCACTAACTCAATTATTCAATTATTACAAACTTGTCTAGCTCAAGACTTTTTTGTTTTCAATAGTAAATTTTACAGACAACCTGATGGCTTAGCCATGGGTAGTTGCCTTTCCCCTCTCCTAGCTGATATATTTATGGATCACTTAGAATCCACACACATTATGAAAAATCCTGAAATTCTCCATTGGTTTCGATATGTTGATGACTGTTTAGTCTTCATATCAGGTAACTCGAATTCAGCTGATCTATTACTCTCCAAAATAAATCAAATCCACCCAAACATAAAGTTCACCATGGAACTAGAGTCGTCTCAATCAATTAATTTCCTCGACCTTACTATTACCAGATTAAACGACCATTTCGATTTCAGTATCTATAGGAAACCCACACAAACCGACCATATCATACCTTTATCTTCCAACCACCCAATGTCACATAAATATGCAGCCTTCCATAGTTATATTCACCGCCTAGAAACAATCCCACTATCACAATCTAACTACCAAACAGAACTCAATATTCTAAAACAAATAGCATCCAACAATGGGTATGACCCCAACCTCATTAACAAACTTATTAATAAGAGACAACTCAAACTATTGAGAGAGGCTGCGTTCCCCAGAGACTTGACCATTAAACCTCATTATGCTTCCTTACCTTACCTTCAAGAACGTCTTTCTGGAGATATCAGATATATCTTAAAAAGATCTGTTGAGAATACCCACATTTCTTTTAAGGTCCTGAACAATCTAGGACAATGTTTAACCAATTCAAAAGATTGCATCAACTACATGGATCGTAGTGGTGTTTACAAATTACAGTGCTCTGATTGTGATGCTACATATATAGGTAGAACCTGTAGATCACTAACTTCCCGTTCCCAAGAACACACTAAAAAAGAGAACACTTCCACCTTCTCACAACATCTTGCACAACATAAACATACCCTCAACATACCAGAAGACGTCTCTTTGTTACATAATATACCCCAAAAAAATTTTCTAAAATTAGATCTATATGAAGACTTGGAAATAGTCAAGGAAAAGCAAAGAAGCCCCAACTGCGTTAATCGCCATGTATCTTTCAACCGTGACTTTCAACCCTTACACCGACAACTCTTCTCATAACCCACACTTCTCAAATTCACCCCATCTTCTTCATCTGTCCTTCCTCTATAAATGTCAACACCTTAATCCTTCTCAACAATTGTTGTTTTTTTAAAAAACAATCATTCTCTCTACACTACTGTCACAACACTCCCTCCAAAAGAATTTTTCAGCCCCCTATTGTTAACATCATATCTTTTATACCTCACTATTTTATTATTTTACAATCTTCACGTTTTCACCATATTCCTGTCCATTCTTTTTTCTTTTGCTAGTTCTCAGTCTTTTCATATATCTTCCATCCACCCATTAGTTCTAAACTCAGTAAACATTTAAACACAGTCCAGCAATTCATCAGAATTCACTTTCTCTCACTTTACCTAAACCTTTAATCAACCATTGCTCCCCCCTCTCTTAGTCAACAACTTAGTACACCATACTCACAAATAAAATTTCAGGCTTTTATGTATCGGATTTTAATATAACCAAAATATATTTTGTTCAGGGTGCTAGATGCTTTAAGCATGAAGGACCTCTATCTTCTCTAATTTTGTTGATTAACTCATTCATTTCCCTTTAACCCACTCTCCTTTATTCTTTAGTCATTCCATTTACTTTTATTCCTGCCAGGTCTCTGAGGATCTCAGTCTTTCCAAAAATTTTTTAAATTTAATCACATATATTATAACTTTAATTCCTTCAGCCGGAAGATTTTCAATCATTTTTCTCAATCTATTGGACTCACTTATATTAAAAAATTTTTTACGATACTAGCAGTATTAAACAATTTCATCTACTAAAAAAGTCTTACATTAGCTACAAATATATATTATTTATTTTTTCCTTGTCCTAGATGTTAGCAACATAAAAGGACATTTCCATATATTTCAGCTAATTCTTCACAAATTACACCTTTTAGACCACACTCCATACGATAAAGAGTAACATAAGCTGCCTAATGCATACGTCATCCTCTTAAACATGACCTTCAACAACACCAGTAATTTACATCTTTTACATTCAATATTAAATAATTATAGAAAAATTTTTAAATCCCAACACCTGGATTACTGTTATCATTTTAACATCATCAAAGTTTTTTAATCTTTTGGCTGTAGTAATATAATGTTTAACCAACACTGTTTCATGGTTCACTGACATTTTGTTTTTGACACCACTCATGAGTATTTCATCAATCAGTTGCCAACCGTAGTCCGTTTGAAGAGGTTTACTCTCCGGACACTGGAACTCACTTAAGCATGGGTGTATGTTACCTGAAGTAAAATCTAATTAAAATATTAAACATCACATAATATTATAAACATCATGTACAATCTTTGGTAACAATTTTCAATTTAAAGGGTTTTTACCCAAATATTTTGGTGGCTCAGGCATGTTAACCTGTAAGTATAACCATTTTATTGTTTTTAACCTTAGTCAAAATTTTAAACCACGTTTGCTGTAATTAAATGGTTTATACTTATTTTAGGCATTTTAAACCTGATGATGGAACAGTTGTTCCGAAAACGTTCGTGCTTGTAATGTTGCCCTTTTAAGGGTTTTTATAAAATAAAATATACCCACATACAAAGACTAACCTCTTTTCTTTATCAAAGAGGCAAATATGATAATGGCTAAAGGAAAATTCGACTTAAGAGGGTGGGAGTTTACTCACCAAGTTCAAAATGATTCCTTTAACATTTTTACGGTGGTTCTGGGAATTAAGTGGAACAAGCTGGATGACACTTTATCTATAAATAAAGATCGACTCAGAGGTCACTTATGCTCCGAGGAAATTGACCGAGCCGAAATTTTTGTTCTTCGTATAGTGCAAAAGGAGTCCTTCTGCGATAAGAACGATAAACGACTATGTGGCATGGACGTTTACAAAGATGATGATGACTTAATTCGACTAAAGTCACGGATCAGTAACAGAAGCGACTGTAAAAGCTTTCTATTTCCCATAGTTTTGCCTGCCAAACATTTTTTGGTCAATCAGCTTATATTCAGAGAACACTTAAAATCATGTCATAGTGGGACACAGGGACTTATGAGCAGATTACGTCAAAATTATTGGATTCTAGGAGGACGTCGGACTATAAAATCTGCAATTTCCAATTGTGTCGTGTGCAAAAGACAAAATGCCAAACCTTTTATCGTGAGTGCACCTCCATTACCAGTTGATCGTGTTCGAGATGCCAACGCGTTTGAAGTAACAGGGGTTGATTTCGCAGGCCCTCTATATCTGAGGACTGGGGAAAAGGTGTGGGTATGCCTCTTCACATGTGCCGTGTATCGTGCCGTACACCTTGAACTTTGTACTGCATTATCGGTTGTTAGTTTTATGCAGGCTTTACGACGCTTTATTGCCCGACGGGGTCGTCCAAAGACTATTTATAGTGATAATGGGACCAATTTTGTTGGTACTGAAAATGCCTTTCTTCGAGTGGACTTTGAGAAAATCGCCGAGAGCAGTAGTGTCGAACGTATTCAATGGCGATTTAACCCTCCTACGGCTGCGTGGTGGGGAGGATTTTGGGAAAGACTTGGGGGGGTTTTGAAGCAGTTATTGCGCAAAGTGTTGGGACAGGCCTCGCTAGACTACGAAAGTTTAATGACGGTAATTTGCGATTGCGAAGCCATCATCAATTCAAGGCCACTTACCTCTTCTAATGACCCAAACGACTTGATACCTTTAACACCCATGATGTTTCTTAGAGACCAGATAGAGAGTGGGGTTCCAGACTGTGATGCTGTTGACCAAAAGGCTCTATCTAGGAAAGTGGTGTACAGACAAAAACTGGTTGATGATCTTCGACGAAGGTTTCGCAACGAGTATTTAGGCCAGTTAAAGTTATGGTTTAAAGAAAGAAGTAGCCAACAAGTTAAAGTGGGAGACATGGTCTTGGTTGGCAATGATCAAGATAAGCGAATCAATTGGCCACTTGGTCGAGTAGTCGAACTTCTTCCTGGAAAAGATAAGCAAGTGCGACTTGTGAGAGTTAATACTGAAAGGGGACAATTTCCTTCCAATTTTGAGACCTGTGCAACGCTTGTACCCTTTGGAATGCACAGTCAATTCTATCCGAAGAGAGGGCAATTCGAACAACTTGGACTCTGAGGGAAACAACGACCTAGGCATCTCTTCTCGAGCCCAGTGGAAAGAAGTTGAGGTGCGCGTGGTTGAAAGTGCAAACGAGTGTGATGACGCGAAGACGGGAGTGTCTAAAAGCAGAGTACCCGAAACGCACAAAAGTGATACGCGCTAAGTTACGCCGAGTAGGCGTAAGGTTAAAACATCTGCTAGATATACTAACTTTTTTATGAACTAGTTTGTAGAATGTTTTAATTTTCTTGTGTGTTATTGTTTCTGTTTCTTGTGTAGTAGGTTTTCTTTTATTTTTTATGTTGTTGTCTCTGATTGTTTGTGAGTCACGTTTCTTATTGTAACTTTGCCTCAGGTGGGAGGATGTCAGAGACACTCAGTAGATTATTTTATTATTTATGGCTTAAGTCGAGTATTATTGCTTATTAAGCATAAGACACACTTAAAAGATGTTTATTCTAAATATTAGGGCGACGTGGTTTTTATGTTTATATCTCACGTCGAGAATGTGTAATTAAATTTAACGACTTCCCGCTTTGATTATATTTTTATTTCGGAGAAGCCGTGGCATGTTTATATTAATTTAAAAGATTGTAAAATCAGTACATTTGTGAACTTACCACCGATATATTCTTTAGAATTATTTCATTTTAAAACTGCCTGTAATTTTTGAATAGAAGTTATTGTTGATAATTTTGGACTTTTATTCCATCGAACGATATTGATGTAGAACGGGTAGATTTACATTGATATAACCAACAACAAGTGAGTTTATTACCTAAGGGGATATTACATAAATTTTGAAAAAATGCCCTCTTATTTAAGGTGTCGTAAGCTGCATTTAGATGGACAAATACCACTCTTCATACCCTAATATCTTTCGTACCCATCCCTGCTGTGTTGGGCAAGATATAGTCTTGTGACGTACATGATCTTCCCTGTCTATAGCCACTTTTGTCTTTTAATTAGAGTTTTTGTTCTGTTTTACTTCTTTAGAAGTATTTTGTATAGCTGACAAAATAAATATATTGACCGATAGCTTTTCTGGTCGTTGGAGTTTTTCCAGGTTGAAGCAAGGCAACAACTTTGTCTTTGCTTTGCTTTGCTGCAGACTTTGGATATCAGTAATTGTTGTATTTTTGGTCCAAATTTTATAATTAGCTTTGTGCTTAGATCTTCAGTCAGTACCGTAATATTGTTCAATATATATGTAGATAGTGGATCAAAGCTCAACATCGTTGAAAGGTTCCTTCAGCTGACTGGTTTTGTCCTCTCTCATTTTAAGTTTATCTTTGCTTCTTTGCCGGCAGAGATAGCACTTTGACATTTATTATGTGATTTTTAGCGATCAGATTAATACCAAATACCTTAAGTTTGGCCCTCTATGTGTTTCCTGCACTAGAAATATGTCACATTTGTGCTAAGTGCATATGTCTGATAATATTAAGTAAAGTTAAGTGTCTTTATCTCTAGATATTCCCTTAATATTTATAGACATAATTAGGACAGTTGGGCTTAAAAAGGACCGATTTGACAAAAATCATATTGAACGGGTGATTAGCCGATTAATTAAATATTCATTACCCAGGATACGCCCGATTGCGGTGGTCTTATTAGTACTTAAATTTTTGTAAAGGCTTCTCTTTTGAACCCCATAAGAAATGGCCAATTTTTAACTTTTCATTAAAAATTTAAATTTTACATACTGTTACTTTTTGACGATATTTCGAATCAGATTTGTATAGTAATAACTATAATAACTACAGTTAATATAGAGTCTCTTTGTGAAAGGTAAATGAGTTTGTAATATGGGTCACAACTTATATATGGATAATAAGGACATAAACGGTTAAAATAAGTGTACACAATTTTAACTAAATATATCGGCGTCATTGTTTAGGAGATGGGTTTATCCCAGAGATCAAAGGTTACATGTATATTCCAGGTTCTATTTACGTATTTTCATTACTAAAAAAGTATGTTTAAAATAAAGACCTTAAGATATCTTTAGATTATATGGAAATTAGAATCTATGGAAATTAGCAAATTAAAAAATACAGACGTAATTCTGAATGACCAACTTAAGATAAACAGTTGTCCCCTCCTCATCTTATTCAATTACAGACTATAACATGTAAACGCATACCTGTTTTATTGTTGGATAAAATTAATTTCCATCAAGTAGCTGTTATATCCATCACTTACTAAAAGAGTAGGAAAAAGACATGCTTATGATTTAGAGTATGGATACTTTAGTACAAAGTACCCTTTGCTTTTGGCAATTGCTTTCTCACTTTCTCAGAGATGGGTCTCCCTTTACCTAATCAATAATGTTCTCGCTTGATACTACCTGAATATCTTATTCTACGATATTTAGATTTCAGTGTATGCTCTACATTTGGCTTTATATACTATTAATTAACAACTATGACAAAATTTTTATAATATCTGATGAATTAATATTGAACTGGAGTAGAATACTTGTTCGATAATATTTATTTTGAGTATACTTATTTTACAACCTAGTACATAAAAGAATAAATAATTGTGTGCTTAGTTTTTTCTAAGCCTGTAAAGCATAAACAGGCTGCCATATTAGATTATACATTTATTAAGAATGTCCAATCTCTGAATTGAAGATTTTATCTCAAAATATGACATGTGCCCTACATGTTTTATCCATACATTATTCTTTTCTGAGATACCGGTATAAATATGGATTTTATTAATAATAAAAACAGCTGTGTTTTTATGCTGGTTCGTTCATCTTTTGTAAGTGAGGTATGAATAACTACTTTTTGAATTTTTAGAAGGCATACTTTAGGCATACTTCTACCGGGCATAATTTAATGTGTAAATATTAGGAATTTATATAATCTTTTTGTATATATAATTTGTTTATTGATTGTACTTTTTGGATAGAGTTTCATAATTATAGTTCTCTTGCTTTTATTTTTTATGGTAATACATATACATACCCAATTAGAAAGGAGAAAACCAGTGAGTTGTAGATTGTACATAGACATTCTTCTCCCTCTCTATATGTTATATAAAGGTCATCGTCATAGTATAGTCATAACGCAACAAGGTTCTATTGGCTTATCTGCTTTTTGTCTCCTCATTCCTATTGAAAACTCAGCCACGTGAATAACGTTTTAAAAATATATGTCAATATTTCTAAAGTGCCTTTCCTGGGATAACTTTTTTAAGCCTAGTTCGTTTGATTACATGTAATTGATTTGATAGTTCCCAACAGATAAGTATTGATTGTAGGTTGGATAGTAGGTGGTTGTACAGGCATGTGTTGATAAATATGATGGGTCGGTAGGTGGTCTCATTATTCCTAAATCTGACCATATGTTATTTCCCCCCTTCATTCGTGGACGTCCTAAAAGCATTATTTCTCTCGGTGCATTCTCCCAGTTTAACTTGGCAATGCAGTTATTAGAGAGCCTTTGGATATAGCCAGCGCAACTTTGGCGTTGATTTTAGTTTCTTGTATGACGTTGCTATCTTTATAGATCTGTTTGACCTTGGCATTAGTTCTGGTTTGGTATTGGTTAGTATTCGGACCTTTGTAAGTCGCAAAATACTTCTGGTGGCTTTTCTAATAATCCTGATCTAATTAATAGATACTGTTTAATCACTGTTTTATATATCCTGATTTTTATCCAATCTCTCAAAATTATATGGGTGTTTATTGTTACGTCATGTCCTACTCTACATTCTCTCTTTCGTATGTTAAAGAAAATTTATTTATTTTTCTCGTTACTGACTATTAGATCGTTTTTTTTTTGCTGCTAATAGCATTATTCTATAGCATTTTAATATTTAATCCATAGATTTAATCCGGATAGAAAATAGATATTTTTGACTTTCTCGGAGAAATAATATTCTAACATACAAAATCCTATTTAATTGCCAAAACTTTCCTTGGTATTTTATTCAATTATGAGGGACAGCAGCAATATCAGTACCATAATAAGACGTATAGTCCTGGACTGGCTAATCGTTGGATAATAGGAAGCATGAGTGTAGCAGCTTTAATGTTTTCGGGACTGATACCTGGTATCGGGGAGCAGAGATATCAGTACCAAGTTATTGCATATATGAATTGTTGCTTGAACTTTATTATTATTAAACAGCACTATATAAACAGCACTATATTTTATAACACAAGAAACTCTGTGTTATAAAACAGTCGAATAAGACACAGATTCTCATTTCAAACATTCAAAAAATTAAAGAACAGCTTACTAAAATAGAAATCGCCTATTTAAAATGCAATCCATTAATGGCCCAAGGTACCAAGCACTTCTAGCATATGCTAATAATATTGATCTCACAAGAAACTCTCTCCCGTCTGCGACATCTTCAACAAAGTGAAGAGAACACGAAAAATGTTACACTTAAAATCAACAAAATGAAAAACAAATACAAGCGAATCAACAGAAGAGAGCAATTCAATCTAGATCGCGGATAAAACAAGTAATGTTTTTATCTAAGGGGACGTCATACAGTTTTTGGAGAAATGTTCTCTAATTTATTATGTCGTAAGCGGCATTTAGATTGACAAATACTACCCCTGACACCTGATATCTTTCGTACCCGTTGTTGATTTTTGCAACAACGGGTACGTTATTACATACTTTATAAGTATTACGAATAAAAATAAATAAGCAACAAGAATATACGTGAACTATCTTTAAACCAAGTGACAGAAAAAGAATATTATACATACATTTACTTCTAAATTATTTAAACTTATTTAAAATTGAAAATAATGATAGCTTCTACAAGCGACAAAATATTTAAAACGATTTAAACGAAAGGCCGAACATATTATATGTAATTGTAATAGATATGTTGGCTAAAATCAAGTTACAATAAGACACCGAAATATTATATCTGAGTTATGACTCACTACTGATTGCTAGTATCTGCCATAATGTTTATGTGTATCTAAAGTATAGTAGGATATTGAATTCCCTACAATAAAAATCGAAATACTGAAATTAGACAGTAAAAAATTGGAATTTTAAGAATGATTTATAAATTGTTATAATTCAAATTTTACTACTTCATGAAACAAATATTTTATTCGTCATAAACTGTAGCAATCGAAACATCGGAACGTACATTTATAATATAATAAATGTTTCAGTGCGAATGCATTAAAAAACATACTAGTACATAAAAATGGACCCTTGCCTTTCCAACGTTTATAATAGACACTAATTTCAGTTTATCTATAATTAAAGCAAGTAATATAAATTACCACCATAAAATATTTAACTACAATAACCAAGTACGTATTTGTGAAATTTCTCGATGACTAGATTAATTGATATTTAAATAAATTTCAAGTTCCAAAACGTACCTGCTGTAAAATTTGAAAATCTACGACTAATCAAATTATTGGCAACATCGGAGGAGTTTAGTTGTGTACACGAAAAAATATATACGGATCCCAAAAGTGTTTTAACCTATTACTGAGTCCACTTAATCGAACGTGTTGGTCGGAGTTCACATAAAGCGCTACCCAGATAATAATATACACGGTGTATATTCGCCTGGAGTTAGTATAATACCGTTTTAGTACGGAACCCTCATTAACCGCTAGATTTATATATATATATATATATATATATATATATATATATATATATATATATATATATATATATATACATCATACTATCATTTTCGCATCGATATATTATGCTTTTACCATCAACTTAGCATCGTCTTGCAAAGTAGCATCTGTATATCGACGCTACTTTACAAGACCTTAATACCTTTTTTCCTGTACTTGTTACAAGAAATTTAACCATCTCATTGATTAGAGTGTTGATACCGTGTTGATATTTTAAAATATCCGCTTTCTCTGTTTATCCCTTACTGAGTTATACAAGTTTATTCCAGAAAATGTTTGAGTCTAAAATGATGGTACAGTGAAAATATCATATATATTTAGTTCAAGGTTTTACCGTTTACTCGCTGCCATTATATATATGAAAATGTATATCCCACTTTCATTATCAATCATTTTAGCATCAGAAATTTGACATCGCTGTTGAATATAATATTACCCACAATGAAATAGTAAATTTAAGAATATATATATATATATATATATATATATATATATATATATATATATATATATATAATGAACCAGAAGTATTTGCTGACAACGTAAGGAAGTAAACGTTAAATATTGGGTTTGCAGCAATAAAAAATGAAACGTGTACTCTTTTAAATTTTTATTCCAAGCTTTCGGACATTGGTTATGTCCTTCATCAGGGAGCTACAAATGTGATGAATAAATTGTTGGCGTTGGTATAATGAATTAAAAAATTCACTACTTACAAACTTAATAAGGTTGTATCAACGATGATGTTTTGTAATGTTGATAAAATTTATCACAGTCTCTCATCTTTTTTCAATATACAAAACCTATTTTTATGTTTAAAAATTTAAAAATTACTGTACATCGAAAAACACTTAACTATTCTAAAAACATACATGACATTATTCTGACAAAATTCTTTTAAATGTCAATTGATAAATTATTGTTTGTGTTATTATTGCATTTATCTAGTAGTAACAAATAGGAGAACATTTTATTTAGATGACCAATATCCGTTATATGATTCATTGCATTGTTATTTGGGCAAATGTAGGCCATTTCAAGAAAAAGTCTTTTGGTGATGTTACTTTCCTGTTCTACTACTTTGATGTTATTATAATCTATCTGATGCCCATTTTTAAATGAATGTTCACCCAATGCACTTTTTTCAGGATGCAGTCTATTATCTGATTATTATTATCTGATTATTATATTAATATGCAGTCTATTACATCCCACAAGTCAGATAATAGACTGCATCCTGAATCGTAGAAGAAAACACCTTGATATAATCTATAAAACACAACTTAGTCAGGTAGACTTCAAACAATTGTGCATTCGTAGAAACACTCGAGTTGACAACAATGTTTTCAGTGAGGTTCCGAAACTGTATCCTTCTGCTTTAGGAACAGAGCCCAAGAAACTAAAAAATTTACAAGAGATTTGTAGGTCAGGTACTATCCCATCCACCTACCATGATAACTACCTTCGACTTTTAAAACCAATAGAGAGAATCGCTGCAGACGATTCGGATATATACACATGTATATTTATATATTTATATATATACATAATATATATTTATATATATATATATATATACATATATTATATATATATATATATATATATATATATATATATATATATATATATATATATATATATATATAATATGTATGTGCCTGACGGGTGGTACACAGTGGCAAGAACAGCCAAAGTAAATCACCCTCTATACGTCGTTAAGGAATTAGATTACAGCCATTTTTTAGATTTTAAAACTTACAGCGAAAAATTAATTATTAACAAAACAAAGACAGTCGATGGCGATGTTATGAAGTGGCTAAATATCAAACGGCTGCAATGTAAAAAAAAACACCTTGATATAATCTATAAAACACAACTTAGTCAGGTAGACTTCAAACAATTGTGCATTCCTAGAAACACTCGAGTTGACAACAATGTTTTCAGTGAGGTTCCGAAACTATATCCTTCTGCTTTAGGAACAGAGCCTAAGAAACTAAAAAATCTACAAGATCTTTGTAGCTCAGGTACTACCCCAGCCACCTATCATGATAACTATCTTCCACTTTTAAAACCAATAGAGAGAATCGCTGCAGAAGATTCGGAATCCGATTAGCAATCAAATAATAAAATTTCTGTATATTCAATGTTAAATAATATAAATAATATTCAATGTTAAAGACTAAAAACTAAATTGAATTTCTCATAGGAATTTCTCATGATATTAAGGAAATAAAAAGAAATCAAAAAGAATGCAAGGGAACGATAGAAAAGCTCATAATGGAAAACAGAGAGCTGAGAAAAGAAAATTCAGAACTAAAACAAGAAAATATAAAGATCAAGGAGGACCTCAGAGAAATAACAGAAAACATGGAAGTTATGGAAAAACACCGAAGAATAAATAACATAGTTATGTACGGCCTAAAGATAGACACATATGAGCAAGCAGGGTTAAAAGGAACAATCAATAATTTCATCAAACAACATATAGGGGTAGAGGTTAAAATAAGGAATGCTCACAAGTTAGGCGAAAAAACATGCCTAATTGAATTGGAAAACCAACAAGAAAAAAGGAAAATAATGGAAAAAAATCACAAGTTAAAAGAAATTAAAGAGTACAAAATATATATCAACGAAGATGCAACCATAAAAGAACGAGGAATACAGAAAACAATTAGAAACATTGCTCAAGAAGAAAGAAATAAAGGAAATGAAGTCAAGATTGAAGTAAAAAAAATATGGGTAAATAACAGCGAATGGAAGTGAAATGACAAGGAAGGCGCAATATGTAAAAAAACATAAAAACACTAGCAACTAAATGTACTACTGGAATAAAGTTGACGAAACAAGCTCAGAACAAGGTTAGCGATAATACAAAAAAAGGAAAAAAGAGGAAAAAAATGAAAACCGGACCAAAACACAAGAAAACATTACGAAAAGAACACTTACTTTTAGGAACATGGAATGTAAGAGGCACATATGGAGAAGGCAAACTTAAACACTTAGCGAGAGAAATCGAAAAGTTCAATTTTGACATAGTAGCTTTACAGGAGACGAAACAGCTAGGAAATGATATATTAGAAATAGAAGATACAATGTTTTTTAACAGCGGCGGAAAGAATCGAACGTTAGGCACAGGTTTTATGATAAGAAAAGAGCTAATAGAAGCAATAGTAGAGTTTAAACCAGTATCAGACCGCATATGTAGTATCAGGTTCAAGGGAAAATACCAAAAAATCACCCTCATAAATATTCACGCGCCTTCAGAAGAAAAAGATAATGATGTCAAAGAATGTTTCTACAATGAATTAAACAGAACAATCGAAAATATACCCAGATATGATATGAAAATTATTCTAGGCGACGCAAATGCCAAAATAGGGAAGGAAGAAGTATTTAGACCGACAATAGGAAAATATAGTAAACACAATGAAACTAATGAGAACGGACAATTCCTGATAGATTTCGCAAGAGAAAAAAATATGATCATAATGAGCACATATTTCGAAAGAAAAGAAATACACAAGGAAACATGGATATCGCCAGATAGAAAGACTAAAAACCAAATAGACCACGTGCTTATCGAAAACGAAGAACAGCAATGTATAAAAAAGATAAGAACATACAGAGGACCAGACGCCGACTCAGATCATTACATGGTGGGCATCAAAATTAAGCAACTGATACCAGAGAACAAAAACAAAATAAAAAAAAAGAAATGTATACATAACCCAATTCGATTAGCAACAAAAAAAGAGCACGAAATATACGAGGAAACAATGGAAAGAGAACTAAAAAAGATACAAATAGAAGAGCAAACTGAGAACAAATGGAAAAACATAAAGCAAATAATGAACAAAGCAGCAAATCAAAGCAGCAAAAGAAAATCATTAAGGATGGAAATGATCATGAAAGAAACAACAGAGACAAAGAATAGATATAGGGAGCAAAGACAAAAAGTAAAGAGGGTGCTGAGAGAAAAAAAGAGAAAACACATAGAAAATAAGCTAAAAGAAATAGAAGAGCATTACAGAAATAAAAAAATAAAAAACCTATATCAAGGTACTAGAAATGAAAAAAAAGGTTTCCAACAAAAACCCATATTCGTTAAAAACAAAGCAGGAAATAATATAAGCGGGGAAGCAGAAATAGCCGAAAGATGGAAAGAGTATTTTGATGAATTACTAAATGGCAATAATAAGTCAAACGAAAGACAATGTATGGAAGCAGAAGCAAGAATCGAACACTTAGAAGACATAGAAGATAATTCACCCAGCAAAGAACAAATCGAGGAAATCATAAAAAATCTGAAAAACAACAAATCCCCTGGAAGCGATAACATAACAGCAGAGATGATGAAATATGGTGGAAAACTGCTAAATAATTGGATATACAAGATCATAAAGGAGATATGGATAAAAGAACGAATACCAGAAGATTGAAAGGAAGCCATTATTTGCCCATTACACAAAAAAGGAGACAAAACAGAATGCAGTAATTACAGAGGAGTAGCGTTACTAAATACCGTATATAAAATCCTATCAAAATCCATAAAAGATAAGCTAGAAAAAAAAGCTGAAAATATAATAGGCGAATATCAGTGCGGATTTAGACGAGGGAGAAGCACAACGGACCAAGTATTCATAATCAGAGAATTACAAGCAGAAAGCTATGAACACAACTTACCAACGATAGCGCTATTCATCGACTTCCAGCAAGCATACGATAGAATAAAAAGGAAGGAATTAAAAGAGACCCTTGAGGAACTGGGAGTTAGCAGAAAGTTGCGTAACATGATATATCTTACTTTAGAGAATACAGAAAACAGAGTCAAAGTAAACAATCATGTATCGGACAAATTTATAGTAAACGAAGGATTAAGGCAATGCGATCCTTTGTCATCATTACTCTTTAATTTATGCCTAGAAAAAATAATGCGAGAAGCAAAAATCAATAGAGAAGGACTCCTATATCATAAAAGACACCAAGTTTTGGCATTTGCGGATGATATAGTGTTGCTGGCAAGAGGAAAAATAAGAGCTACAGGAGATAGTACAGAGAATAGTAAAAGCAGCAAAGAAAATGGGTTTTTACATAAATGAAACTAAAACAAAATGTATGCAGTGGACAGATGATCAGGTCAGGGATGGACAAAAGTTTAAAGTAGAAGTAGAAGAAAGATTATCATACGAATTCGAAATGGTAGAAAGATTTACATACCTAGGTACAATAATATCACGCAAACCTAACATTAAAGAAGAAATACAAGATAGAATAATCACAGGCAATAGAAGTTTACATGCTCTTAGTGGAATGTTGAAAAGCAAGTTTTATCAAAAAAGCCAAAAATACAGTTATACAAAACAACTATACAACCAATAGTAACGTACTGCAGTGAGACATGGACAATGACAAAAAATGAACAAAATTTACTGGAGATATGGGAAAGGAAAATCCTGAGGAAGATATATGGAGGAATAATAAGGGACGGTTTATGGATAAGAAGATCAAATGATGAGTTAAAGAAATTATATAATCAACCTAACATAATAGGAGTCATAAAGGCACAGAGAGAAGAAGCCTCAACTCTCACTATATATAACTCTGTCACACCACGCTTTTATGCACAACCAAAAGTACATAAACCTAACTTAACAATGAGACCAATTGTATCTTCAATTAATTCACCAAACAGTAAATTAGCAAAATTTTTGTATGATATTCTTACAAGGTCATATAACTTAGATAATAGTTTCTCTATACAAGATTCCTTTGAACTAAGTAATTTTATTAATAACTATCAACTACCAAATAATTATATAATAGTAAGCTTTGACGTTATATCTTTATTTACTAATTTACCACTACATATTATTAATGATAGTATAAACAGACATTGGGATGAAATCAAAATAAATTGCAAAATTAACAAGAAAACGTTCTTAAGCACTATAGAATTCATTTTTGATTTTAATGTATTGATTTTTGATAATGCAATCTATAAACAAATTTTTGGCACACCTATGGGCTCAAGTATATCGTGTATATTATGTAATTATGTACTAGACGATTTAATAAAAGATTCTTTAAATAAGTTGCCTTTTCATATCCCATTTATCAAACGATTTGTAGATGACTTAATACTTGCTTTACCTGCAGACAAAATAAATGAAACTTTACAAACTTTTAATAATTATAGTGAACATTTACAATTTACATGTGAAAAAGAGATAGAAAATAGCATCCCATATCTTGACATAAAAATCAAATGTAATGCACAAAATGTATTAAGCACTGAATGGTACAGAAAACCTATATTTAGTAACAGATTTATTCATTATCATTCACAACATCCACCTCATATGAAAATAAATTTGATATTGGCTTTAAAAAACAGAATAGTCAAATTATCACACATCAATAACATCAACAAAGGGTTATTAGAACTTAAAGACATTTTATTAGAGAATTTATACCCAATTAAAATAATTAACAAATTTTTATTTAACAATCCTAATAATAGAATGATTGACATGAATCAAACAAGAGAACCAAATTAACAAATCGTGCAATCTCAATTTACTTTCACATCACTACCTTACATACCAACATTAACACCCAAACTAACTTAAGTCTTTGCTAACTATTCTGATATTAAAATTGCAACTAAAAATTTTAAAACATTAGCATCATTGTATACAAAAACTAAATCACCTAGTAGCATTATGGAAAGCTCAAATGTAGCTTATAATACCATGCGAAAATTGTGATAAGTCATACATCGGACACACATCTAGAAATCTAATAGGCAGACTAACATCACATAAAAGTGACCTTAGAAATAATAAAAATACGTGTGCATTAATAGATCATGCAATTAATAAAAATCATTCATTTAATTTCAATGAAACTAATATATTAAGACGTGAAAACCAATTAAATAAAAGAGAATTCTTAGAAATGGTATGCATAAATAAATATCAATGCGTTAATAAAAAAACTGATATTGATAAACTAAGCAATATCTATAATTACATTCTGTCTTACGAAAATTAATACTATAATTTTCCAATATTACATTTTCTGACTACAAATATTATAATTTCCAAAAGATTTAAATATTTATATTTGGCGCCACTTTGTACGTAACCATAATAACAATCAAGAGCTAGTTATCAACAACAAAAAATATAATAAACAGAAACGAGTGTCTTTCTGACATAAATCAAACATCAACATAATCAATGTCACAATGAATTTTTACAAAATTAAATTAAATTAGAATATTGTACTTACATAACTGTATAATTTTAATAAGTTAAGTTTTAATGTTTTGCAAATTTGAAAATTTAATGGAATAACCTCATGTTGTAAGTTTTTATACTAAATTTATACAATGCTATTTAGTTCTAATTTCGTTGTATTTACTGATACCATATTTTAGCATATCCTGAAGAAGCAAATAAATTTTGCGAAAGCTTGATTAACGAACAAACAGTTTTACTTTCCTGCCCTATTAATGACTGCAACCCTAAAATATAACTTTATTTTACATAACGTGTCAGTCAATAATACCCAACTACTTTATATATATATATATATATATATATATATATATATATATATATATATATATATATATATATATATATATATATATATGTAGCCGTTTTGATTCCATTGCTGTACATGGACCTCCCGTACATAGTTCTATCCAGACTTCTGGTCTGTTGGATGACACATTTTACTTAGGTGACATAGCCTGCTCAATTTTATTTTAGTGTTATAATTCTTTTAACTTCGTTTATACCACCAGTTTTTCTACTATTTGATTTGAAGTTCTGTCTCTGATAGATATATTTAACATTTTCCCTTTCCATTGCTCTCTCTGTCACTTGAATTTTATTTATTACTTTTCAGGTAAGGGCCAGTATTTCTGCATCATACGATAGAACCGAAAGCATATACTGATCAAAGTGTATCCTTCCTCTTTAAACACATATCAGATTGGGAATATCAGATATAAACACTTCCCTTATTTTTTCGAATGTTGCTAAAGCTAGTTCTAATCTCCTTTTAACCCGATTGTTTCGTTGTCTCTTCCTAATTTAATCTTGTGGCCCAGATACTTATATATACTTGTTCAGTACGCGTGCCAGACGTTGAAATGTTTTTTGCTAGTAAAAGTTGGTCGTGTATTGTATTTAAGAAAATATAATTTTAAGTCAAGTCGAGCACAAAAACTCTGAAAGTATTGAAAAAGTTAGCATGTATGATCTACATGATTTGAAATAAGGACTATGTCGTCTGCAAACCTCAAGTTATTTAGAAACTCCTCATTTATGAAGACTCAAATATTTTTTAATTATTTTTCTCACAGCACTCTGCAACAAAGCGCTGATTAGTTTGGGAGATGTCTCACCTAATACCATTTTCCCAGGGAAATGTATCTTTGTCACCATAGTAAATTCTGAGAGGAAGCGGTTGCAATATTATTATGTACTATATGTTAATATTTTTGCTAATATATGCTATACAACTCTCCTTCGAAATATGTATTATATATTTCGAAGTAGAGGTGTATAGCATATATTAGCACATGCAGTACGATAATATTAGTGACAACAAATAAATATGGTGTATTCCAGATTCACTACTCAGCAGTAATTTTAAAATTTAAATCAAGAACATAAACTCAAAAAGGACTAAACATTTTATTTTAATTTCGCTTCCAATTTTAGTTTTAAAAATGAACAATTTAAACAAACACAATTTAAAATATATAGTAGTTCTATTTGACCGATTCAATTTTATCGTTATTTAAACTAAAGAAAGTTTGATACCAGCTTTGTACCAGATACGAACTAAAATTGATCCGGAGAAGCATTAGAAGACCACTCTATATTAATACGTTATCAGTAAAGAGTTATGAATGAATTATAAAATAGTTAGTAAGTGGAGATATCAATCAAATATAATTTTTTTTTACTTATTCTTTACCTATTCTATACCCTTTCTTTACTTCTTATTTACAATAAGTTCTGTTGTTGATTTACAATTAGTTTTACAAACATTTAATTTTATTCTTTATGAGCTGTGTAAGTTATATAATGTAGTTTGTTATAGATGGGAAAAGTTACAAATAAACAATTGAACTGATTACTAATGAATTAAAACCTGAATTGTTTTTTTATTTTTACTCTGACATCTATTGAAAATCGTAACTAACATGTTTTAAAAAAATTTTACATTGGCTTCAAACTTTAAATTTAGAAACAATTGAGAACAACTTTCTTAAAAGCGGAACTTCGCCAAGCATAGTATATAAAGTAAAATAAAAATTCAAAAAATACGTTTTTATGTTCATGTTTTTACAATTCAAGATTGGTTCAAGACTTCGAATTCAAAACGTAGTAGCTATATAAAATTTTTCAGATGTGTTTTTTATATTTTGAATGCATATACATCTAAATAAAAATAATAAAGAATGTACTGTAAACTAGCAGAGAGTCTACCGAGAAACTGCCTAAGAAATTAAAACATTTGTTAAAGGCAGTATAGTAAAAAAAGTATAGCAGGGTAGTCTGCCATTTCTTGTGATCATAGTATACCAGCAACGTGATAGGACTTATGCAATGCTTCAATTTAATATTATTACTCCCAATTTTACCAAGGGTATAGGATATTTTAGATTATACCAATTGCATTATAACTGTTGCTAATATGCAATTGTGTTAAAAGTAGATATCCCATAAGAATTTACAATTGATACCTTATAATAAGTTAATCACTTATTATAAGGTATCGAAATTATTATTATTATTACAATTATTACAATTATTATTACCAGTTTCGAAATTCTGATTCTGCTTCTAAGAGATTTATTTTAGAAATAGGGTAATAATGAAATGCTCGTAGATATTAGCAAAGGATGTCACGAAAAGTAGCTATTTATAGGTCGATCGTATCAATTATATTTATTTTCAAAATAATTTAATTACTTGTATTTATAATATATTTTGCCTTGTAGTTTTCCCTTTCAATCGAAGTCCAATGTTTGAATTCAACATTTGAAGGACATAATTGTACAAATGAAAATAAGGGCTGTAGACAATATTATCTTATAGATGTAAGTATTGTTTTAAACAAATATAAGAATAAGAATAATTATTTATTTTTTTGCATTTTGCTATCTGCAAAAAATTTTTAATTTTAGTCAATATTTGAGTTTATAACTTTGATGTGTCAAAAGTAAATAATAAATAGTAAATTATATAAGATAGATATTGAATCTGAACGATAATGTAGTTGTTGCCAAAACTAAGAAACAGGAAATAAAAAAATATCAACAGTACATAACCTGGAGCTAAAAAACGGTTTAAAAACTGTGAGAAAATTAAGAAGACACCGACCAAAACAGTATCCAACAATAAAGAGCATAGCCGGATAAAAATGTCAAAACTGTCCCAGCAAAAACTTGACTCCAAATTTTGGGGTAATGTCCGGCATCAGAAAAAATGATTGACCAAATTTTAGCAAAAAATATTTACACAACCTCAAAATTCCATTAAATGTCAAAAATCGTTTTTTGGCCATAACTCGCTTAATCTTTTACCAAAATAGATTTTGTTTTTTTTTTTTAAATAAAGTTCTTTTGTGCTCTACAAATCTATATAAACAAAATTAAGAGTTGGCAAGCAATTCAAATTTATTTAAGCTTTTGAATTATTTTTTTTTTAATTTCTAAAGTGGTATAGAATTTTTCACATAAAAAAGAGTGCACGTCATTCAAGATTTACGACGTCAGAACCTCGCAGCGTTATCAAAACATCAGAATAGTTAATAAGTGAGGAACTTTAGTTTTAGAACTTATAGTCGGTTCACAATTTGTTGATAGCTCACTACAAGTTTAACCCTAATTAGAAAACTGAAATACAGAGAGGATAGGTAATACGATATAATAGTAAAAACCAACCTAAAACTGACGGTTTAAGGTGTTTTCGACTAACCCAACTTATATCTGAAGGAATACAATACCTTATAATCCTATTACGGGGATATTTTGAATGGTTAGAGATGACCGACCAGTGTCGTAGAGTATATGATTGAAACATTTATTTGAACTAAATAAATATATTTTTTAAATTGTACTTATGTAAATTGTATTTTTTAATAAAACTTATTTATTTTATTCAAAAATAAAAAGTTTCTTATCATTTGTAAAAGATACATTTATTTAATTAAGGAAAAAGGCGCCAAATGTCGCCTGCAAAATCCGGAGAAAACTAATCAATATTTTTGAAAAATTTAAACGCAGAATGAAAGATTACATTATTACTCAGGGCAGAAAGTCCCTGAAAACTTCTACAATGTTTGTTTTAATATATTATGTAACAGGGGTGAAAATAAAAGAGAAAATATAGTATAATTTTTAATTGAAAATATTGCATGCAAAAGAAACTTTTTGTTTATTCTAATAAATATTTCATTCTGCCTTTAAATTTTTCAAAAATGCTTTTTAGTTTTCTCAGGATTTGAAAAAAAATGAATAAATTTAAAACACATTGAACATTTTGACAGGTGACATTTTGCGCCTTTCCCCTTTAATACCTTACGATTACAAATACTATTACTTACCTTATATAATTACGATTAGAAAACTATTCAAATTCAAAATAAATAGGATCAACTTCGGAATCCGAGTCGTCTTGAGGGTTAATAATTAGCGGTTGTGTCTCTACGGTCGCATCAATTATGTTATCAAGATTCCACATTTTTTGTTCTTATTCTATTACATGTCTTACTGCATCTTTCCAGTTTTGTTTTGTAATATGTTGTAAAGACTCATATAAAAATTCACGTACAGCTTGTATTTTATATGGCGTATTTTTTCTAGCCACATAACTTTTCATTTGTGCCCAAATGAGTTCAATTGGATTTATTTCGCATTGGTAGGGTGGAAGTCTAAAGACTGTGATGTTTCGCCTTTCCGCAATTTTGTCAACTACGTATTTCTTGAACTTAGATTTGTGTTGCCGGGCAATTTTTAAAAGTTCTGCTTTTACCATTCCATCTTCGTAAGGCATATACTTATTCCGCAGCCAGTCAAGAATATTATGTTTCTTCCACGCATTCGTTGGAAGTCTTTCTACTAGTCGTGAATGATAAGGTGCATTATCTAATACTATAATTGAATTTGGTGGTATGTGTTTAATCATCTGCTCAAAATACTCATCGAAAACATCAGCTGTCATCTCCTCGTGATAGTCTTTTGTGCTTTTGGACTGAAATTCCAACAAAACATGCTTAACAAATCTTTTTTCGACTGGCCTAATCGAGCTAGAACGTGTATGTTCGAATCGTACAACCTCTTTAATATTTTGTTGTCTAAATAGCGAAATAGTTGATATTAATTGATAAGAATCACAGTGGAGTAAAGTTATTGTGTTGTGCACCTGCCAGTAATATTTTGGTGAGTAAAATTTAATTTTACTTGCATTTACTGGCATAAAAACATTCACAACACTTTATTTAGTAAACGACTTTTTGCTCCTATTATCAATAATTAGTACGGTACAATAAACATAAACCTATTATTGGAACAACTACCTGTCGAATAGGCAGCCAGAATTACGATGAGTAATTACTGGTTGCTAAACGTAATATTCACCAATAGAAGACAAAACTAAAAAGATTTCCACGGTTGCTTTTGACTACGAGGGCATCCCAAATAATAATATGAGTTCACCGAGTGAAAATAATCCCACAACGTCAAACATGTCACAGCAATCTACTTCAACAAATATCTCACATCCTTCCATCTCTTACACAGCTGCAGTTAAATCAGCGCCGAAATGCTCCTTTCCAAAGAAGGAGCAAGCCATAGTGATCCATTCAGAAGAAGACTTAAAGTTATATGACTACGTTAAATCCATAGGAGATATTATCGGACCAAGAAATATATGCTTCGCCTCAAGGATCTCAAACAGCAGAATATGTATTTATTTAACCAAAACAGATCTAGTTGAGCAGCTCATTTCCACAAATCCTACTATTACCATCGGAAACCCTATCCTTTCAGTCAGAAGATTAATCACTCCAGCAAAACGATTGATCATGTCTAATATATGTCCTTCAATACCCAATGAAATAATAGAGGCCTCCCTGAAAAACATAGGACTTCAGCTAGTCTCTCCAATATCATTCCTACGAGCTGGCATCCCAGGAGATGAATACAACCATATCTTGTCCTTCCGCAGGCAAGTATATTTTATGCCATCTCATGATAATTCTGAAATTCAAACATCCGTGATTATTCCATTTGACAATAATAACCATAGAATATTTTTATCCACAGATAAAATGACTTGTTTCTACTGTAAAAAACCCGGTCAAATAGCATCAAATTGCACCTCCCCTGAATTCAATCAATCACAAAATTCGAACAAAACATCTCCACTTCCCTCTGATATTTCCCAAGCTGCAAATCGAAATACACTACCGGTAGTTCCACAAGAAGACAATTCGGAAACACCTAATGACACGCGCAAAATTAATATAACTTCAAAAGGTGAAAAGAGACCAAAGTCAACTGACTCATCAGAAATAGAACACCCTGATTCAGAGTTTATCGTACCAGAGCAAGCCTCAAAAAAAGTGAATCAAGCCAAAAAGAAACTCAAAAGGGACTCTTCTATTCAAGATGACAGCAGAATATCGCTTGAAACTAAGAATACAATCATAGAACACTATCAAAAAGACTCCTTTACGTTACCGGTCGATAACTTCATAGCTTTCTTAGAGAATTGCTACGGTAAAACCTGTAACGATGCTCGGATCGTTTAACAGTTCGAACCGTGGGAGTGTCAATATTTGCGCATCCACTTTTACAACGTGATGGCCAAGTGGGATTCAGAACGGCTATTTAAGGCGTGTGAATAGCGGAATTAGACAGTCTTGTAGCTAGCGCTCTAGGCTCCCTGACTCGCCGGTGTAGTGAACCTGCGAGCCATCCCGGACAGAGAGATTTCCGTATTGAGGATCATACTCTGTCCCTAACCAAGCGGAACCCATCGGTATTGCGTATTGAGCATTACCGTGGATCTGCACAGAACCAACCGGGACAGAGAGATTTCCGTATTGAGGATCATACTCTGTCCTTAGCCAAGCGGAACCCGTCGGTATTGTGTATTGAACATTGCCATGGGTCTGCACAGCTAAATATTTTGTTTGCGAGTGTATTCGGAGCTTTCGCTGAAATGAAGCGAAAGCGAGTATAAATCTGCGCGCGATCGATTTCCCCATTTCGTTTCTTATTAGTACTAATTAATTTCTTTTCTTTTATAGACGTTTACCGGGGACTTCGTTCATCGCGGGATCCAGACGGGGACGTAGAATTCGTTTTAGTTTATTCATTGTATAAGTATACAACGTAGAATTCCTTTTTATTTTTATTTATTGTATATATACTAAATTAATAGATTTATTTTTATTTAAAACCTGTGTTTTACTGAGTCTGTCGCCCCGAAAGAGCTACCCATCACAAACTGGCGCCCGAGTAAAAATTAATAACATGCCGACAGATAAAGACACAGACTCAGTAACAGGTACGTCGTGGATAAATCGACTTTGCAAAGAGGAATTGCAGAGCGAGGCCGAACAATGCGGCTAAGATCCCAAGGGAACTGTCGACAAATTGAGAGCACGACTCAGAACCTATTTTAAAAATCGCTAGAAAGCTACAGGAACAATCCCAAAAGAAAAAACTTCCAAGGGAACAGAATCCGACACACTGACCCAGGAAATTTCGGGCATCCGAAGACAATTACAGGAATTAACAATAACGAAACAAATGGGGCAACCAGAATTGCTAAATCAAGTACGAAAGTGGAACACACACTTCGACAAGAAACATTCGGATGCAATAGAATTCTTAGAGAGGATAGACGAATTAAGCTTGGCCTACGAGATCGATAAACAATATCTACTAAGAGCATTACCAGAATTATTAGGAGACCAGGCTTTGTTATGGTACAGAAACAATAACAAAATTGGAAGTCATGGACAGATTTCAGCGAAGATTTTAAAAAAGCTTTCTATCCCAGGGGATATTTGATGCAACTAGAAGAGGAAATCCGAAACAGAGACAGAACGAACCAGTAGATAGATATATCACGGAGATTCAAACATTAATCAGACGAGAAGGATCTTTTTCCAAAAACCAAGAACTCGAAAGGATATACAAAAATTTGTTACCAGAATATAAGCTTTATGCTCGCCGCCGGGATTTCGGAAGCTTAGCCGAATTACCGGATTTAGCCCAAGAATACGAAGCTCTAGAAGACGAAAAGACCCGAGCAAATCAGATTTGCCGTGGAAACTGGAGACGCACGGACCAAGCAGAGTACGATGCGAAAACGGCATGTTTTAGATGCAAGATGCCAGGTCACAGCCGTAAAAACTGCAAAAACCCATGGAAAAAGTTTTGTTCGCGTTGCGGCAGAGAAGGGGTTTACAGCAGCGACTGCTGTTTCAGGCGTCAGGGAAACGAATTACAGACTGGAGAAACAAGGAGTCGTCCCAGTCTGTAAAACAAGATTCGACTCCATTCGTTTTCGCCGTTACACAGCCAGCAAGCAATGACATTCGACTGTTCGCATCACTAAAAATAGGGCAAAGAACATACAGAGCGCTCATCGACACAGGAACTACTAAAAATTACATCGGGGATAGAATAGCTCAGATATACAAGGACTCTCTAGATAGCTACAGCGGGAGAACAAGACTAGCAAATGGAGCGTCAATGGAGCTTAACCAGAAGTTGACAATTGAATGCGAGATCGATAAGTTACAAACCCGACAAACATTCACAGTAATGCCAGGGTTGACGGAAGATGCATTAATAGGAGTAGAATTCCTCAGGAACCATTCTATCGAACTTAAATTCGATAAACATACGACCAAACAATACATACAACATCAAGAAGAGACATGTAACACTTTAGAAGACTTCACTCAAAATACGGAGTTAGAAAGTTTCCTAAGAAAAGAACTAAGGGAGTTTGAGAGCATAACAGGACCCACCAACTTAATAAGACACGAAATAAAATTGAAGAAAAAGTGCGATCCAGTCAAGCAGCCTTATAGGCGGCACAATCCCGCAATGCTACAGATCATCAACCAAGAAGTGGACAATATGTTAAAAGAAGGAACCATCGAACCCTCCACAAGTGGTTGGAGTTCACCGATTGTACTGGTTAGTAAAGAGGATAACTCGTACAGATTTTGAATTGACTTTAGATAAGTCAACGAACTATCAGATAAGGACGCATATCCGTTACTCAGAATATCGGAAATTCTGGATAGACTTAAGGAAGCAAATTTGATATCGACCCTCGATTTGAGACAGGGATCTTTTCAAATACCCCTAGAAGAAACAAGCCGCCCAGTGACAGCATTCAGCGTACCCGGAAAAGGCCATTTTTAGTTCAAAACCACCCCATTCAGACTGCATTCCGCAGGAGCCACTTTCCAACGCCTACTGGATAAGGTAATACCTCCCGATATGGAATTTGCGTTTGCCTACTTGGATGATATCGTAGTAATATCTAAAACGCTCCAAGAGTATTTAAATCACCTACATGAAGTTTTCCGAAGACTGAAAGAAGCCAGATTACAGCTGAACTTCGAGAAATGCACGTTTTGCCAGTCAGAACTCAGATACTTAGGACATGTGGTTGGAGCAGAAGGAATAAAAACTGACCCGGAGAAAACCAACGCTATAACCGGACTTACAGCACCGAGAAATGTGCGTCAACTCCGCCGGTTCCTAGGAATAACATCATGGTACCGCCGATTCATAGAGAACTATTCGACAATAGCAGGACCGCTAAACATGCTTCTGAAGAAGAAGATAAGATGGAAATGGACCGATAAGCAGGAAAATGCTCTGATCGTTTAACAGTTCGAACCGTGGGAGTGTCAATATTTGCGCATCCACTTCTACAACGTGACGGCCAAGTGGGATTCAGAACGGCTATTTAAGGCGTGTGAATAGCGGAATTAGACAGTCTTGTAGCTAGCGCTCTAGGCTCCCTGACTCGCCGGTGTAGTGAACCTGCGAGCCATTCCGGACAGAGAGATTTCCGTATTGAGGATCATACTATGTCCCTAACCAAGCGGAACCCATCGGTATTGCGTATTGAGCATTACCGTGGATCTGCACAGAACCAACCGGGACAGAGAGATTTCCGTATTGAGGATCATACTCTGTCTTTAGCCAAGCGGAACCCGTCGGTATTGTGTATTGAACATTGCCATGGATCTGCACAGCTAAATATTTTGTTTGCAAGTGTATTCGGAGCTGTCGCTGAATTGAAGCGAAAGCGAGTATAAATCTGCGCGCGATCGATTTCCCCCATTTCGTTTCTTATTAGTACTAATTAATTTCTTTTCTTTTATAGACGTTCGCCGGGGACTTCGTTCATCGCGGGATCCAGACGAAGACGTAGAATTCGTTTTAGTTTATTCATTGTATAAGTATACAACGTAGAATTCCTTTTTATTTTTATTTATTGTATATATACTAAATTAATAGATTTATTTTTATTTCAAACCTGTGTTTTACTGAGTCTGTCGCCCCGAAAGAGCTACCCATCACAAACTAGCCCACTGAACGAAGCACTCCTGTTTATAAAAAATATAGAAGATCTTCTCTCCGACATTTCCAAGATTTACAAATCAATAACTGAGAGATCTCTCAAAAATTGACTAACTAGAATTAGTAAGAAAATTAAAACGGAACTAGGCTCTAATAATTCTGACGCAGAAAGCATAATCTCGGTATCCTCACAAGACAATTCGAAGAAGACCATCTCTCTGAAGGGGCAACCACTTCAGAAACATAACATACTCATTTTTAATTTAATCCAGTGGAACTGCGACGGGTTTTACCCCCGTCTAGAACGTATTCAACAACTAATCATGGACACGAATGCTGACATTATTTGCCTACAAGAAACAAACTTCAAGCAAACGGACAAGAAATATCTCAATGGTTTTCAAGCACATCACTTTTTAAGAACAAATTATATCAGAGCTAGTGGAGGCACATCTATATATACTTCTAAAGACTACTATTGTAAAGAAGTACACTTAACTACCACACTAGAAGCTATTGCTGTTACTATTTGGTGTCCAAATAAAATTACTATCTGTAGCATTTACATACCACCTTCCCACAGCCTTACTGAATTTGAGCTAATAAACTTAATTAATCAACTTCCAGCCCCCTTTATTTTAGTAGGCGATTTTAATGCCCATAATTCACTTTGGGGATCGGAAAAAACATTTTGTAGAGGAAAGGTCGTTGAAAATGTTTTAAACTCCTCTAACATCTGTATATTGAATACCGGATCCAAAACATACTTCAACATTTCTAGTGGCACTTTCTCCTCAATTGATCTTAGCTTATGTGACCCAAGGTTAACACCACTTCTTACCTGGACTACAATGGATTGCCTTTATGACAGTAATCACTTTCCTATCCTGATTTCTAATTCTATTAGCAAACCAGAGCAAAAATTTTAAAATGGAAATTATCTCACGATAACTGGAAGAACTTTTCAGACTTCATTGAAAACAAGATCAACCAGCTGCAACTACCAGAAGATCCTGATATAGCACGAGACTTCCTAGTGAGTTTAATCACCCTGGCTGCTCAAGCGCACATTGGAACATGCACAATATCGTCTTCTCGTAAAACTGTACCCTGGTGGAATACTGAATGTAAGAAAGCTATCCGAGAAAGCAAAACCTGATTAAATTCAAACAACTAAAAGCTATAGCGCGAAGAGTGATTAAACAAAGCAAAAAAGACTGTTTTAATAAATACATATCTTCCATATCTATTGACGCCCCTTCCAGTCAAGTTTGGAAGAAAATTAAACAAATGCACGAAAAAACAACACACTTGTCAATTTCAGCGCTCAGTTATCATAATTCAATAGTAACTGAAGATGATCAAATTGCTAAAATTATGGCAACTCATTTTCATAATAAAAGCAAAAACGACAACTACACAAATACTCTGACTCAACATAAAGATCTTCCTTCTACCACAGATCTCTCAGATGACTATCTCGCATTAAACGCACCTTTTACTTTTCAAGAGCTTTCCTTTGCTATATCTACCTTAAAAAATTCTGCCGCAGGAATTGACAATATACCCTCCATATTCCTCAAAAATTTAGCCCTCAATGGACTTACAAAATTACTTTCATTTTATAATCTTCTTTAGATTAACGAAAAGTTTCCCAACCTGTGGAGACAGTCCATTATTCTTCCAATTAAAAAACCCGACAAACCTTCAATAGAGCCATCCTCTTATAGACCGTTTTCATTAACATGTTGCATGTGCAAATTAATGGAAAAACTAATCAATAATAGACAGATAATAGACTGGTTTTCTGAAAAGCACAATATAATTAGCTCCGTTCAATCGGGATTCAGACCACATCGAAGCGCTATGGACAATTTAGTATTGCTACAAAACCATATAACCGAGAATTTTAATAAGCAACATGATACAGTTGTGGCCGCCTTCGATATTGAAAACGCCTTCGATACTATTCCAAAGAATGTGATATTACAGAAACTTATCGATAATAATATTACAGGCAATATTTACACGTTCATAAATAACTTCTTAAATTACCGAAAATTTAAAGTTGTGTGTACCTCAAGGCTCTGTTTTAAGTCCAATTCTGTTTAACTTAGCAATTAATGATATCTCAAAAGAAGTTCGCCAACCGGTAAAAGCTCTGCTGTACGCTGATGATCTACTTATTTACTGCAGTGGAGCAAGCATATCCAGTACATCAAATCTTATTCAAAATGCTGTAAACAACGTATATTCTTGGTCCACACAACACGGCATCAAACTTTCCAGCTCAAAATCTAGGTATGTAGGATACTAAGATTTACCAAAAAGCAAAGCGTTCAAAACCCGGAAATATATCTAAACGATGTTCCTTTACCTACAGTAAATAATCATAAAATCTTGGGCCTAATATTTTATCAGAAGTTAAACTGGAAAATACACTTAAAAAAACTAAAGGACAACTGTGCTGGTAAACTAAATATATTGAAAACACTTGCACATCATCAATGGGGAGCTGAAGAAAATATGTTATTGAGAATCTATACAGCTCTTATTTGCTCTAGATTAGATTATGGATGCATGCTCTACATGACCGCCTGTAATACTTATCTTAAGTCCCTAAACTCAATACAAACGACCTCCTTACGTATATGTCTAGGTGCATTTGGATCTAGCCCCGCCGAAAGCATGTGCGTTGAAGCTTTGGAACCTCCTCTTTTCATATGACGTCAGCTTTTACTCTCTTCCTATTTCACTAGAGTTTCAGCCAACCCAAAAAACCCAGTACTTAAGCTCATTAACATCCCCCACGCTCCTGAAAATAGAGACAGATCTGTTTACCCCCTACCACAATTAGTAAATCTTTTGCTAGCAGCCATAGACCTGAATATAACTACCCCCATCAGTACTTCCAATAATCCTCCATGGACCAATAAGCTACCTGCTTTCAATACCAGTCTAACTCGACATATAAAAGAAGACACTCCTAACCATCTCCTTAGATAATTATTTCAAGAAACAATAAATGCAAAACAGTACAACCAAGTTCTTTATACCGACGCATCTAAAGATGAAAAGAATATTGGCTGTGCTGTATGTACCGAAAACATAACTTTAGCTTTATATCGACTACCAACCACTTGTAGTATTCACACTGCAGAATTATATGTTATCCTTAAAGCTCTTGAAATGACTTCTCCCAATACCAAATCTCCAGCTATATGCACTGATTCTCTTTCTTCAATTCAGTCCATTGCCAACATATACTCGTTAAATCCGATATTCCAAAAAATCCAACACATCTGTCATCAAAACCACAGCAAAGGAACATCAATAACCATTCTTTGGATCCCATCTCATGTAGGGATCACTGGAAATGAGTCTGCAGACATCGCAGCAAGAAAAGCAAGTTGTTCTGACCTAAGCCAAGAAAAAATTCAACTTCATCAAGATCTAGCAGTAACCATAAAACAAAACACTCGTAAAATATGGCAAAATCATTGGAATGGACAAAACACAAAACTGTACATAATCAATCCCACTGTATACTCATTTAAGATACCTACAATGACTGGGAGGGACAAACTCATCATTCGAAGACTTCGAATAGGACACACTCGCTTCACTCATGGATACCTGATGACTTCCAAAAACCCACCTGCTTGTGAACATTGTGATTCTCACCGCCTTACAGTAGAACACTTACTCGTTGAATGCAGTTATTATAGAATATATAGACTAGCGCATAATATAACCGGTAACCTGAAACAGATACTTAGTTCGCCTAATGTGTACAGTGCTCTAATTGACTTTTTAAAAGATTGCAGATTATATTATCGGATATAACAAATATTGCAACATTGTTTGTTAAAAAAAAAACAAAGTTTGTAACACTATATGTAACTATGTTAACTATCTGTAACTTACTGTATTTATCTTATAATGTAATAACCTTATATGAATAATGTAATACTCCAGACGTTCTTGTACCCGTGTCAATGGCCATAGATGTCGAGACACATTAATTTCAATAAAAAAAAATCCTTTTTCACTGCCAATGTGAGAAATTATTAATCTACTGCCTTTACCAGAAGGTGGGGAGATACCAGTAGACCAATCTACCATAAAGGCTTGCCTGGAGCTTAATATATTTTAATCTGACTAAATTTTTTTAGAGTATGATCTGAGTTTACCCACGTTTCATCCTGGTAGAAGATGGGCCTTCCTTCAGCCCGGAATTTTCGTATGGATCTTAGATAATTTCTTCTCCAACATATTATCTCCTCCCGGTCAATCAAAAGTGATTTTCGGTCTGATTTCTCCCACCGGAAATTTAATTCTTTTAAAACTTGCCACAATTTAGTTTGTCCGATATGAGGCAAATCCGGGTCGTCTCTAACTTTTTGTAAAATTTTGTTTAGGTTTGGTATTTCTTTTTTGAAAAAAAAATCCATGAATTTTCCTTTGAAGGCCATTTTTGGCAAATTCATCAATTTCAATAGGCTTTTTCCTTGTCTTTAAGTGTTCGTTTATGTTTGGGTTAGCTATACCGTGTTTTTTTCTTTCTAATAGGAACCTATATATAGTTGACTCTCCTACGCCAGTCATGTTGGCACAACTTTCGACTATGTTGCGAACAGTGTTTGTGGGATTCTGAGAAACCAGAGCATCGTGAACATTCAGGACAATAGTCTTCTCTCTTGGTGAATAGACAAACTTACTGACTGTACGCAACAGTACCGGTGTAAAACTTGATGATGAAGCCATCATAAATAATCCAACAAAACGAGCACGAGCGAAAGGTACGTATATGTTCGTAGGTATATGGAATAAAAAATCACTTACGCACTGCATATAATTCGCAAAAGAAATATTTGAGACGCTAATTACTGCCGTAGACGCGGAAACGCCGACGAGCCGTAAATTACATGCGATCAAAAACGTACTAAACAAAAAAATTGTTTTCGTTCGTAATAACTTCACCCTTTCAAGTTAAGTTTCGAATATAATTATATTATTAAAAATCTGGGGAATTCAATCCTAATTATCTTGCAACGAATAGTACCTTCGGATATGAATTCCAGGTTTTCTAGTAAAGTGATTCAACGCGAAGATTAGTATTGAAATATCCAAAGAGATAAGGTATTCTTATTTACAAAATTGTTAATGGTTAAATTCTTATTTTTATTAATATAATATAATAACCAACATTAGTCGTGAAAGTTTTAATTGTTTTTTTGCTAAATATATTAGTATTAAAATATTATCAATATTATATATAACAGTATTAAAACATTATATTATTATTTAATGAATAAACACCTTAGGAACGCCTATGATTTACGACCTTTTTATGAGTTTAAGGCACATTTCGTGCTCTCAACAATTTGTGAACGAAGAATAGTCAATTGGATTTTTAAAATGAAGTAAATAATCGCATTTTAGATTTTTTTTTCACTCTTCAATAATGTGAAAAACGAGATACGTTTAATTCATAATATTATAAAATATCACATAAATATTGTTCTGAAGCTATTTTCTTGTGGCATTTTAAATTAATTAATATTTAAATGGGAATAAGCCACAATTAAAGGTTAAAATACATTTATTGACGTTTCAATTTCCACTTCGGAAATCGTTCTCAAAATACAAACATTACTAATGTTTGTATTTTGAGAACGATTTCCGAAGTGGAAATTGAAACGTCAATAAATGTATTTTAACCTTTAATTGTGGCTTATTCCCATTTAAATATTAATTAATCACATAAATATGTATAATTTTATATATATATTTAGGGATTCTACAGTATTCACTGCCTTCCCTCGCTCAACCGTTTCCATCTCTCTCTGTTGTTCCATTCTCCATCGTTTAGTCCTCTCTTACTCATGGCGTCGTCTACTTCGTTCCTCCAGGATTTTCGGGGTCGTCCTCTTTTCCTCCTTCCTATGGGGCTCCATTCGGTTATTCTTTTTATCCATCTGCTGTCGCTAGCTCTTCTTACATGTCCATACCACTTTAGTTTTTTTTGTTCTATATATGTTAGTATGTCTGTTTCTATTGATGTTCTTTGCTTTATTTCGTCATTACTTCTCCTATCCATTCTTGTTACTCTGCAGCATCTTCGCAGGCATTCCATCTCTGTTGCTATTATCTTACTGCTGTTTTTCTTGTTTATGATCTATTTTCGGCCCCATATGTCATAATACTTCGCACTAATGTTTTATAAATCTGCGTTTTTGTCTTCATATTTAGGTGTCTATCCCACCATACTGAGTTAAGTTGTCGGATTGCTGTTCTTGTTTGTCCTAATCTTTGTGTAATTTCTTCCTCTGTTGTTGCCTTTTTCGTGATTATGAACCCCAGGTATTTGAATTTATCCTTTCCTTTGATTGTTACGTTGTCATCAATCTGTAGATCTTCTATAATTTTAAATACATTTAAACGAGGCACCAAATAAATCAGTAACTTTTATTATGTAATACTATTACTTATTTTTTACATGTCGTAAATAACATCACGGATACCACTAACATTCAACTCTTCTGTATTAGTTTTAGTCGTTTTGTGATACCGGTTTTTTGGATGTGATTTTAAAAGTTCATTATTTTTAACAGCTCGAGAAATAATACTAACAGTAGATAAACTTAGTTTTAATGCTGCTATAACACGCTAACAATTGTTGCATAAAATTTAAATTATTTATAATGAGAAATGTTTTTGTATAAACTCTAATTTCACTATTTGGGAGAGTGAGTCATCGTTTGAAGGCGTAGAAGTGGGGAAAGACGTATGAAAATCCAGTGGCGTACACTCACTTTTATTTCAACGTTAATTATATTAACGTGTTTAAATATTATTGTTCAAAATAGGCCACAATATATTTATCTGCAGGTTTTTACTGAAGTTTCCATCTCTATATCCAAAGACCGTTTTCAAAGATATAAATTATAGTTATATTTATTTTATTTGTCTATTATTATATATTTATATATTCTTATATTATTTTCTTTTTTTTTTTAACTTTAAAAACGGTCTCTGTAATAGAGATCGAAACGTCAGTAAAATAAACATGTAAATAGATGTATTGTGGCTTATTTCCAACATTCTCCCTAAAAATACGGAATGCCACAAGCAAAAAGCCACAGAAAAATAAATATTGCTATCATTTGTATATTTGAAAACGATGTCTTTATATAGAGATCGAAAAATCAATAAATTAAACCTATAAATAAATATTTTGTGTCTTATTCCATACAGTCTCCTAAAAATACAGAATGCCACAAACAAAAAGCTATAAAAAACAAGTAACTTTGCAGGAAGCTTACTGATGCCACCAGGCTGTCGCGGAAGTTACGCTAAAACGTCTTTTGACGTGACCCGTCCTTAAAGAGTTACACAATGAAATGTTTTAAAACAAATTTTAAGACAGTTTCCACACCACCCGAGAGGTATGTCTTGTGGCGCGTCACTTTTTTTTTAAATGGGTGTTCGCCAAGAGCCATATTGTACCATTAAATAAAATAAACAAAACACTTAAACAGTATAAAACAAAACAAAATAAAATCCTATCATACAAAATAAAATTCTATAAAAACAAAATAAAAATAATTTTGGATGTAACAAAACATTGTACTATTTTATTTAAACACAAACACTATACACACTTACTATGTTCTTTTCGTTTTTTTTTGTTTTTGGTTTGTTTATGCTGATGTTCCTACTAAACTATTAGAAAATATTATTCGCTGTCTAAATCTGAAGATGCAGTGCTGCTATCGCTGTCATTATCTTCACCTGGTGTAATTATAATTGGCTCTAGTAAAACTTTGACATGAGTGTCAAGTTCCCACATACGAAATTTTTCTTTAATTATGTGGCCTATACATTTAGCCCATTTCTCTGGAGTTACATGGAGGATTGCTTGAATCAAAAGTTACTTAACTTCGTTTAATTTGAGGGTTTTGTTATTGTGTGCTACTTTTCCTTTCACTTGCACCCAGATAAGTTCAATGGGATTAAGTTCGCAATGATAAGGTGGTAGACGTAGAACTTTGAAACCATAATCTTTTGCAGTTTCATCCACAACATATTTAAGATATTCACTTTTCCTTAACCGTGCAATGTCAAGTAGTTGAATTTTGAGCATTGATTCTTCGTATGCAATCCCCTTTTCTGTAAGCCATTCTTGAATTCTCTCTTTCCACCATGCCGTCGTCGGTAATTGTTTTAGTCTGCGGCCATGATATGGCGCATTGTCCATAACAACCACAGACCCAGATTCCAATTTTGGTAAGATTCTCTTAAACCAGCGCTCAAATACTTCGGACGTCATTTCTTTATGATAATCACTGTTTTTTTCGACTCAAATTGAAGCAAACCATCATCAAGGAACCCTGTATTACTTCCTATATGGGTGATGATTAAACGCCGTCCTTTTCCTGATGGAGCTTTTAATCCTGTAGACCAGCCTTCTATAAATGCTTCGCGTTTACTTTTGACATTTAAATCTTGCCAAACTTTTCCAACTGTATGACCTTCGTTAATCCAGGTTTCATCCAAATAATATATTTTGCGTCCAGTGCTGCGAATTTTTCGTATTTCTTCTAAATATTTTCTTCACCACAGAATAATTTCATTTTTTTCTAATAGCATACTTTTTCTGTTGCGTTTTACATATCGAAAGTTCATTTCGCGCATGGTTCTGATTAAGACCCTACGAGATATCTTGGGTAAAGAGTCATCGTTTTCAAGCTCTTGAGAAATTTTTTTCAGTTTCGGAATTTCACTCCGAAAATAAAATGAATGAATTTTTCGACGTATAATATTCCTTGTCTCGTCATCGAAAACAATGCTTTTCCTACCTCTAGTTTTACCTTTTCATAAACGTTTCGTATCATTAACTTCTCTTCGGACGTTAACATTTTCCGTCTCTTTTGCGGCTTTTATTTTTGGAATCAACATCAGAATTTTGCTGTCTTCTCTTATAACAACTCGGTTTTTCATCCATTGTATTTCAATAATCTGTGTACATACTATATATACAATAATTTCAACAATTCTGTATAAGAATATAACTAAAAATTTACTATAAAACGACAAACTATAACCCTCTTATTATCAATAACACGTTTTATCGATACTACAATACAGTATTGTTAAAACAGTATTGACAACAATAAGTTTACAAACTTATCACATAAAATATACTCACAAAATGCACTACCCATAGAAACGCCAATGTATATGAACCATTTCTTCGGCGAAAAAATAATAAAAACTAGTTTTACGGCATGTCTGGGTCCGAATTGTAAAACGGAATTTCCTCGCTAATTCCAAAATTTATTTCATTACAATTTTGTGCTTAATTTTTACTTTTGAAAAAATCATGTTTTTTTTTTGTATTTTTATGATGGTAATAATCGCTGCGTGGAAGAATACAGGTTTTGTATGACCATAATTACTACTTGTGAACAAGAATTGGCTACACTGTACGACAACTTCTGGTCAAGTCTACTATAGAGAAGCACAAATAAATATACTACTTTATATATTCTGTAATTTCTTATGAGGAAACGCAAATTGCAATCGAGAAAACAGGCAGTTTTCGAGGGCCGCTGTGTACATTTAAATTTGAGGATATTCGGCGTTTAAACTATAAAATCACTCTTCTAAATTGAGGGTTTCTACTATAGTTATTGAATATAATCCTAAAATTCTAAATGTAATTACGATTACATTTTTCTTATTAATATACTATGTTGGCACCTATGAAAGATCGAGCAACTCCGTAATGATGTCGTATTTTTAATTTTGTTAGGAACATTTTTTAAGGTTGATGTTCTAGAAATTTTAAATACAAGTGACGTCACTTTGTATTAATCGTGACGTGAAATGTATTTATATTGAAAAACAGTATACACGGTAGTTAAAAATCGAAAAAAAAAACGATTTTTGCCATTTTTTCGCTGTTTATTGAGTTACAGATGCCCTATTTGTTTAAAATTATTATTTGACTTTATTAAAGTAAACATCTGGCATCAATACCATTAATTTGGATCCCAGGTAAACTATTTTGGACTCTTAGAACCAGAGTTGTGTTGATTTAAAAGACAAAAATCTGATTAGAATTGTCGCGTCGGTTTTCCGGCGTTTTTACCGTTTTGTTTTGCCGTTTTTGAGTTATACCTTTAGTTACTCTAGTACTCTTTTAAAAATCATTTAAGTCATCAGTGGAGCTCAATACCTTTAAACCATTTTGGACTCTTAGCACAAGAGTTATGATGATGTAAAAGACGAATATCTGATTAGAATCTTCGGGTTTTCGGATATTTAGCCATTTTTTCGCCGGTTTGTGTTATATTTCTAGTTAAATTATTATTCAACAAATTTTTGTCAGCACTGTAATCAAGATCATGAATTAAATCTTAGATTTGGCCCCGTGAACTTGGTCTACTTAAGCTAAGCAATATTAACCAAATTGATAATTTAACCAATTTTGCCATTTTTTTGCTATTTTTATGAGTATTTAAGTTAATATTCACATATAAAACATTTTCTTTGCGTAGCTACGTAGTTTTTTACAACGGTAATGAATCACATTCAATTTCGTTTTCTTCTTTAACAATATATTCAGATAATGAGCTAGAAGACTGAAAAAGCGGATGGAGCGTCGGAAGATTCTTAGCTGCTTTTTACTTCTTGGCTACTTTTTACCTCTTGACTTTCACATTTTACCACTGAAGTGGACTTTGAATCAAACGAGTAACTCATGTAGCATTTTCTAGATAAATAGCTACCTAGAGTACATGCGAAATAAAAAAAAATCAGATAATTTTTCAGCTTTGTATTCTGATTTAACAATCTTATTACTTTCTTATCAACTTTTCATATCAACTGCACCGAAAATCTTAAATTAGCATTGAAAAAAATTAAAAGTAAACTTTTGTAAAATAAGCAAGACTAAAAAATCCTAAAATATCTAGGCAAATTACTAGTTTAACATCTTCGATGGGATTATGAATTAAATCAAAAAGTAAAAAGGTTTAAATACACTGTACTTATTTTTGCTAAAATAATAAGAATATTGTCACCAAGTAACACTTTATCTGTTTTTTGGGTGTGTGTTTATCATACAGACAGTACGTAAATCTTTCAGCTTGACATAGGTAATATAATATTGAGGTAAGTGCGGCAACTGCGCTTTCTCGAGTCTATGCCAATATTTCACGACACTAAGCGATAGCCTACAATTCCCCTGACAATAAATTAAAAAATGTAACTGATAAATGTCATACAATATTGGAATTGTACGAGGAGTAAATCAACTAAGCAGTTTACTAATAAGAAAATCAAAATAATATCGGTTCACATTTTGATGTCTCTCCTTACATTTTAATCCTTAATATGCGGTATTTTTTTGCTGTAACGTTGTTACAATAAACAATTGTAACAACAGACGAATTCACGATACGTTTTAGCAAACTAATATTTGGTCAGCACAATGTATGCGAATGCTTTATTATTATTTACACTTTACGAGTGGCGTGTCATAAAGGCATCTCAAAAGTCTTTTATTAAAATTTGAATTTATTTGAGACATTTATTTTATAAAATGAAAATAGGTAGACAACATTTTTTTTTATATAACGATTGTTAGTAAAAATTTTTTTATCTATAACTATTTAAATTCTGCTTTTTTAAGCGTAAAATTCTTTGTAGTACTTCTTATCCATAGGTACTCCCATACACCAGCGTATTTTAGCCCAAGTAGCAGACTATTGAGTCTTTATACTGTTACATAACCCTTTTCGTTTTCTGATCACGATTTGACCAATTAATTCACTAAATCATTCACAATGAAGTCTCGGCCGCTTGTCTATCTGACCCATTATTTTATTCTAGTCGTAAATAAGCCTTTTATGTATGTTTAAAAGATTAATAAAGAGTTGAATATATTAATCCTTCAATAAAAATTAATTTGTATTCTGTGATTTAAACTTATCGTTATCATACCTAGCATACTTATCACAAATAAAGTAAATACATTCTTAACCGTCTGAGATAAAAGATATATTACCATAATAAAAATATTTGTATTAAACATTAAACTTTTAAATACCATGAAGTCTAGCCAATAAATCAACAGCATATTGATGATATCTACTACGATGCTCCTTGATTATTTTCATTCGTTTTGCTTTGACTATATCCTCTGTAAATGAAATACATTTTTCTTGTAGTCACCCCTGCATGATGGATTTTTTCAGTCATCGTTGGAATGCGTTTAACAAGGCGGCTATAATAAGATGCACCATCCAATACTACAACAGAGTTACTATCTGCATGCTGGAGAATGTTCTCGAACCACTTCTCGAATCATATGGAGTTCATGTCTTCATGATAGTCCTCAGTTTTCTTCGATATAAAAACAAGAACAACATTTTACACAAAATCAGTATCGTTGCCAGTATGAGTGACAGTTAGACGCTGGCCCTTTCCTGACGGCGCTCGCAATTTTCTCAATTAACTTTCAACAAAGGCTTGTTGTGCATTTGTTACTTTTGTATCTTGCCAAATTTTGGCGACTGTATGTCCGGTGTTAATTAAAGTCTCGTCCAGGTAATACATTTTTTGTTTTGCTGCACGATATTTCCGAATTGAGCGTGGATAATTACGTCATCAGGATATAATTTCCTCATTATCTGTTAACATGGAATTCCGGCATCGTTTCGTATATTGAAAGTTAAGATCCTGTAATGCTTTGGATAATAATTTACGTAGATTTGAAAGTGGGAGCCCTATTTTCAAAGAAAAATAAGTACAGTTCTGCGGAGGATTTTTTTGCGCTTCATCCAACTTAACAGGTTTTCATCAGCGTTGATTTGAAGCTGCGGGTTTAAAACAATTTTTTAAATTTTTTTCCCACACAATACGTTCAACTGTTACCACTGATACTTCTGTTAAAAAAGAACAGCAACTTATAGCTTTTGTTAAAGGTAGTGTTTTTTAGTCGAGCATATACCTTCCAGATAATTTCTTTTTTGTCTTGTAAGATTGGTCTATGACGTGGAGGTCGTAAACTTATACCACTGGTTATATTTAATTTTATTTGACGAAAAATTGACAGAATGTACAAAAAATCGTGTTGCTTTAACCTAATATTTTATCTTACTTCAAAATAAAAATAAAAAACTAATTAACAAAATAAGTACAAAACCTATTAAGATATAGCAATCGAACACAAATTTAACAGCCGACACTATAAGAACAACGATAAACACTGACTGCAAAAACTGTTCACATGTTTTAAATAACATTGTTGCCAATTGATTTATCATTTACCGGTTATGCAATTCTGACTAATATATTGTTCATACCATTTAGTTGTCAATATTTAACAAAAATGTAATACAATGACAAGTATAAATTTCATGGTAGAACTATCTTTGCCGTCGCATTACATAGGTATTTACTTGTCGAAAACGGTTTTTAGATAACATGAATCATTTTTAAATGATATGTGTGGATTTAAGCATCATTCGGTAAAATCTATAATCGTAAGAAGTCACGTGCCTGTATTCCCATAATAGTAAGGTAAGATCGGGTATTTACGAAAATTACAGAACGATGTAATGATATAATTAATTTATAATAAAATAATTCCATTCTAAAAAAAAAAAAATATTACAGTAACCACGCCGCAGGAATTATATGATTTTTCAACAGGTAGCCTTGACGACAGCAGTGGGCTTAAGAAAGCGCAGCTAATAATTATAACTTTGTGTTTTGAAACGGAGTTTTTAAAAATTATTTTATTTACAAATTTACAAAAGTGAACAAACAAAAGTTATGAAGCAAAAACTATGAAGCAAAAGTTAAGTAGCAAAAGTTTACCAGACAAAAGTTTACTAGCAAAATATATGAAGCAAAAGTTATATTAATTGAAATGTTCCTCTATTTATAATATTGTATTGTGTAGTTTCTATTGTCCTACAATGTGCAGATTCTGTGGAATCCAGTGGCGTAACTCCTCCCTCACTGAGTCCGAAAAATAACGGAGTTATTTTTGGGATACTGGTTTGTGGAATCTTCTTCAATGCCGGAATCATCTTGTAATTCTATATCATGCTCGTTCCGTTGTTTTGATCTTCTTTGTTTAATAATATACAGAATGATCAAGATTAGAATAACTGCTATGACTGAGGTGGTCACCAATGGAGTCGTATGTAAAGGAATATTTGTTCCTCTAATTGGTACTAATTGTTTGGCCATATTATTAGTTGCGTAAAGATTTTCAAAGTCAATTTTGGTAATATTATGGCTCTGGAATTTTTGTATATTTTCTGTGAAAAAATATTTTATTTTTGGTAAAATTAGAGCTTTTCCTCTATGAATTTTGATATTGTTATTGAATTTCAGTTGGTTGATTATCACTTCACAATCTTCTGGTATACTGATGAGAGATGGACTGTGTACTTCGAAAATTTGGTCTCTCTTGCACTTTGATTGGACTCGTTCTGATGTCGATGACATTATCAATACTTCATTATTAGTTACTTGGATAATGGATTCTTGAAGAGTGACTTCTGTGGTAAAGCATTGGGTTGAACTTTGACCATTGAGGAAACGCAAGGTGCAATTGTCTTGTAGTATGGTATCTTCTTTGCAATAATGTTTCTTCTAAAATGGGACATTCTTATTTTTGTAGGTGTCTCGTCAGAGGTTCGTGCCAAATAAGGGTATGTGGGAGTGAACATCTTGTTCTTTTGAATTATTGGGTAAATATGATAAAAATCAAGGACAGTTGGTTTTAGGATAGGAATGTGAGTAGCAAAGATCAATTTTGAACTTGAAAAAGTTACTTGTGTCCCTAATAGCATATAATACGTTAAAATATTTATAAATTTTGGAATTTTGAGAAGGTTGGTAAATACTGTGCAAATATTTAATCATATCCTGAATTTCCTGACTCGAAATAATTGAACTATGTAATGTGTTTAATTTTGAAAACATAATTCCATTTGCTATATTTTCAATAAAATCTATCATATTCTGACAATCTAAATTTATCTGACTTATGGTACCTTGAAAAGTAATATAATTTCCCAAACTGTTTATAGTACTTTGAATTTCTAATTGGAACTTCTGTAAGTTATGTTGCAGTTTTTCTTGGTTTTGCCAAAGTATTTCTAAAGATTTGTTGTAATGATCAATTAGTTTTTTGTATAAAGATATTTGTAAGTTCGTTTCATGAATAATCTGTTTCTGATTATTTTCCAGTAATTCTATTGCTTTATCATATCTATCTCCGTCTTCTGAATCTAAATTTCCAAATAGGTATTTATTAACTTTACCTAGGCCATCAATTAGGCCTCTTTTTGATCGAATATGGGGATAGATGTTTTCTAATTTTTTCTCTTATATATTAATTAAAACTTCTGTTCTTTCTAACATGTTTTCTGCCAATCCATGATATGAAATAGGATTTGAGGCATTAACTTTCACTACATTAGTTTTTATTATTTGAAAATTAACTTTAAGAGATTCTACTTGTCTAACTATTGCTTTTAAGTTTATATAATGAATAAATGTATGTTTACTATAAATTAATTTACATGTGCCTAATTTAATTGGGAGTAAAAGGTTTTCAAGAGGTGTTATATTAATATCGATGTCAACTCTAACCTGGTGGGACGTCTGGTATATCATCTGTATCAGAATCAAGACGATTATTTTCTTCATTTTGTTGAACCTGCAAAAAGGTTCTTTTATTAGATCTAGGTTTGCGAACTGTGCTTTTATGATACAATCCTTTATCTGTTTCCAACAACAAGCCACGATCGTTGAAAATAGTTGTTTCTTTAAACTTAGGAAGTGCTTTGTTGCGACTTCCACTTTTAATGTATGCTTTGTTTTCATTTGTGTAATCGTGTGGGTCTGACCTCGTTAAATTGAGTTTTTCTATCTGTTGGTATTTTACGTTTGCATTTCGTTCATGTATTTTATCGTATAATATTTTACAAGATTCTTTATGATTCTGCACATATTGTGATAAAATTAAATGATCATTATTGTCGAATGGGTCTGGAATATTTATATGCCCTTTAATGATTTCAAATGGCGTAAATTTAGTAATAGAATGAATTGAATTATTATATGATAATATGCAATGTTTCATTAATTGTTCTATTGACATATTTTTATTTGTTTCTCTAAGGCATCTAAAATGTTCTATTAAAGAAGAATGAAAACGTTCTACCGGAGAATTCGAATTGCTGTTCTTAGGAGTAGTAAAATGTAATTCTGTTTTATGTAATTTACAAAAATCTTCTAAGTCATAGTTTTTGAATTTAGTACCGGAGTCAGTTGTTATTTTATAGGGTAATCCATGATGTGTGATATAGTTTAACAAACCATCGACTATTGAAATTCCACTAATACTAGGAATTTGATATGCTTGTCCGTATCGAGAAAATGCATCAATTATTGTAAGAAATGGTGTATTGGATATTCTAAATACATCCATATGAATATGATCAAATGGCTTAGAAGCCGTTGGTGTAAGATTAAATTTAATGACTGGCGGATCTCTATCATATTTATTCTTTAAACAAACTTGACAATTGTTGACATACTGTTCTATATCTTCTGACATATTGGGCTAGTAGTATCGTGAACTCATTGACATTTTTAGCTCATTTATACCACGATGTCCTTTTTTGTAAACATGATAATAGTTAAGTTTTTCTTTTTGTTCATCGGTAGTCTCAATATCGTCTAATATTTTTGTACAGTGCACAAATTTAAATGCAGAATTTTTGAAGTAATTTTGCAATGCAACTACAAATGTTTCAGGTGATAGTGGTGGTCTAAAATACAAGGCATATAATTTTCTTGGGTCTATATAATCTTTAACAAAATTTATGATTCCTTTTTGCATATCTCTTTGAGGTAAGATAACAAATAGTCTTGTGTTCTCAAATATCTTTTGTGTTTTAGTTTTTATTTCATTGATTTCTCCACAAGTTAATAATATTTGATTTTTGTATAAATTCAAGGCTCGGTCTGTGATTGGTATACTAAGAATTGGATTTTCAGCTGAAGTATGTACTGTGTTTCCATCAGTATCTTCATTTCCACTTGGATTAACATTTGGGGGTCTAATTTGTATATCCGATATTATGTTTATTCTTTTTTCTTGTTCATTCTTGTCATCTAATGTTTCAGAAATTTCTTCATTGCTTAACTCAGGAAGATAAAAGTCATTTGGATCAAACAATTGATCTGTAATTTCTTGATTTGGAACTGATAAGTTTTCTATTTCTTTTTGTATTACATCATCTATGTCATCAAGATTTACACACAAAGATTCAGATTCTAGTACATTTATTTCATTATCGGTGTCTATTCGTGAAAGACAATCCGCAACTTTATTAAGGGCTCCTTTTTGGTATTTAATTTTATAATCAAATTCTTCGAGTTGTAACCGCCATCTCACTAGTCGTGAATTAGGTTCTTTCAATGAAAACAACCATTGTAGTGGTTTATGATCTGTAAAAATTATAAATTCTCTTCCAAATAAGTATGGTCTAAAGTATTTGCAGCTCCATACTATAGCTAATAATTCCTTTTCTATAGTAGAATAGTTTATCTCTGCTGAATTTAGGGTCCTTGACGCATATGAAATAGGATGTCCATCCTGTGATAATACTGCCCCAATGGCATATTTCGATGCGTCTGTCATTATTTCAAATTTTTTGTTAAAATCTGGGTAGGCCAGAATTGGTTCTAATATTAACAAATTTTTGCAAGTATTAAAGCAATCGATAAATTCTTTTGTGTGTTCTATTTTATGGTCTTTCTTCAGGCAAACTGTTAGCGGTTTTGTTATTTTAGCGAAGTTCTTTATAAATTTGCGATAATATCCTAAAAGACCTAGAAAAGATTAAATTTGTTTTTGTGTTCTTGGAATTGGAAAATTCTGTATAGCTAATATTTTGTTTTTATTGGGTTTAATTCCTTCTGGTGTAACAACGTGACCAAGAAATTGAACTTCTTTCTGTAGAAACTCGCATTTATCTAGTTGAATTTTTAAACGTGCTTCTCGTAGTTTATGAAATACTAGTTTTAAATTTTGAATATGTTCTTGTAAGCTAGTACTAAATATAATTATATCATCCATGTAGACCATGCATATTTTGTTTTGCAAATCTTTTAGTACTTCGTCCATTACCCGTTGGAATGTTGACGGCGAATTTTTGAGACCAAAAGGCATTCTTAGAAATTCATAATGACCGTTGTCTACGCTGAATGCTGTTTTCTCTACAGATTTTGGATCCATTTCGATTTGGTGAAATCCGCTGGCCAAATCTAATGTGCTAAAATATTGTGCTCTTCCTAATTTATCCAAAATTTCTGTAATATGTGGAATTGGATATTTATCAGAAATTGTTTTTTCATTAAGCTTTCGATAATCTATGACTAGACGGTATTTTTTCTTGCCTGATGCATCTAATTTCTTATTCACTATCCATATGGGTGAACTCCAAGGTGAACATGATGACCTTATGATTCCTTTATCTAACATTTCTTGAATTTGTCTTCGAACTTCTTCTTTGTGACAGTAAGGATATCTATAAGATCTACAATGTATAGGAACTTCGTCTGTAGTTTTTATAGTGTGTCTGACATTGGAAGTAAATGTCAAGGGATCTTCTGCTTTTAGAAATATATCTGAAAATTCTCTACATAGCTTAATTATATTTTCTCTTTCTTCTGAATTCATATGGTCTGTCCTTATAAGGTTTCCTAAGTCTATTTTATTTCTCTTATTACATTTCTCATTAGGTTTTTTGTTAAAATAATTGAAGTTGTATAATTCATAATTTGCGTTTTCAAAGGGGTATACGTCTATTGGTCTTAGTAAAGTTATCTTCAAAGGTTTGTCTGCCGTGTTTATTATTTCCATTATAGCATAGCCATTTTTTGCTAATGTTAATGTTTCAGGAATATAAACTTCTTCTAAATATGTTTCTTCAATCATTATTTCTCTATTAGGTATACTGACAGGAAGAGGATAAAGCATTCTTTCCTGTGCACCTATAGTAAATTCAAATTTAATATCCATTGGTCCTCTAAATTTAATCGGTATCGTTACATTGTTATTATACAGTCGTTTATTAGTAAAATCAATAACCAAGTTCATTCTCATCATATCTTCTAATCCTAAGATTCCATCAAAATATTCGTGAAAATCATATAGGATATAATGAATATAAAAGTTACTTCTGAATTCTGGAAATGCTGGTATTTCAGCTTGATATTTAATAGTCTTATTATAAAGAGCTGTTATAATATCTACATTTGACTGGTATATGCAATTAGGAAAATATTTTTCGGCGATACTTGGTCGCAGCAAAGACCTGGCACTACCGGTATCAATTAGCAATTTTATTTTTGAATTTCCTACTTCAATATATGGTAGGGGATTATTCGAATTTATTTCTATATTGACTGTTTCCTTTCCGAGGCATCTATCTGAAAATTTTGGTTACGTTGGCCGTTTTGTGGTAAATCATACTCAGAATTTCTAAAATAGCTATTTACTTGTTCATGTTGTGGTTCTCTTGGATTATTATTTTCGTTTTGATAATTATTTGTGTATAGCTCCTCAGCTATAGTATCAGGAATTCGTCGAGGGAAATATTTTTTCCGATAATTATTGTATTTATTGGAATTTGATCTAGCGTTTAAATTTAATGTGTTTCTGGATGCTATTGACATAGGTTGTGGCTTAGGTAACCGATCATTAGGAATTCGGTTGGGCCTGAATACATTACTTTCTGGTCGGAAGTTTGTGGAACGATTCTGAGATGTGAAATGATTCTGAGAATGTTGGGGTGCTAAAGAATTTTGGTTTTGATAACCTTGATTTCGATATAAAAAGTTAGAATTGAAAGGGTTTTGATTTTGATAAGTAAAATTTGGATTTGTTTGATATTGATGTGTGGGATTAGAATTTTGGGGACGATAATGGTTGCTAGGCTGATTTGGCCTGTTAGATGGATTAAAGGAATTGTGTGACTTAAAATTGTGATTATTTTTTGGAAAATTATTACTAGAATGTCCATATAAATTTTCAAAATTATGCAACTCGTCGACATATGGCAATGGCATCTTCAAGAGAACTGGGTTTCTTAAGGTGCATATTATTTTTAAGAACACCTGTACATCCTGCAATAAAAGTGTTCAGTGCGATTTTATCACAATGGTTAATTTGGCATAGTTTATCTGCATGCTCTATATTTGTATCGTTACTTATTCTTTGGGCTACATTGCTTTTTAACAATTGTATTCTTGTTCCAAAATTATGGAGTGTTTCATTTTTAAATGGTTTAGTTCGTGTTAGTTCTTGCATTAAGCAGTCTAAATCACGTCTATCTGCGAAGCATTGTTCTAATGCTCTCTTTATACTATTCCATGAGGTTAATTCCATACGATTTCCTACTAGTGCTTCTGCTTTTCCAACTAGTTTATCTTGTATGCACTCCAAAATGTGTTTATTTAAATCTGGATCGTTATATGCAGAATATGTTTGTATTAGTTCGTTGCATCTAAAGATAAATTTGTTGGGAGTATTGGAATCTCCGTCGTAGGGTTTAATATTTTTTAATTTTGATTTGAGAAAATCCCAGTTAAGGGGAGTTTGAGTTTGAGTTGCAGTAGCCATATTTTCAGATAAAATTATTTGTCAAAATATTTCACAAAATTGTATAGAATTATGTATTATAAAAAAATATATACGCAATATAAATATTTTTCAAAGATTTCAAAAAAATTATTCAATAAAAATAAATATTTTCAATAACATAAATATGTATTAAAAATGGATAAAAAAGTATCAGTATTCTTATTCAAAACAAATTCAAAAATTAATCTATCTATCCTCACAAATGTATAAAAGGAAAGGCGAAAAGGAAAGGCACTTACAGTTATCTGGAGCACCTGCTTCTCTTCTCCGAACTTTTGCTTCCTCTGGAACTCTGCTTCTTCTCGTTGATACCACTGTAGGGTAGAGGTTCGATTTGGATACGCACTACGATGTTGAAACACCAAAAACCGAAAAAGTTCTATCACTTGATGTGTAAAATGTTTTTTTCCGATCCGCACGTATCCTACTGACTGCGCCAATTATAACTTTTTGTTTTGAAACGGAGTTTTTAAAAATTATTTTATTTATAAATTTACTAAAGTTAACAAACAAAAGTTATGAAGCAAAAACTATGAAGCAAAAGTTAAGTAGCAAAAGTTTACCAGACAAAAGTTTACTAGCAAAATATATGAAGCAAAAGTTATATTAATTGAAATGTTCCTCTATTTATAATATTGTATTGCTTAGTTTCTATTGTCCTAAAATGTGCAGATTCTGTGGAATCCAGTGGCGTAACTAGCTGCCACAATTACCAGTGTATATTACGTATGTAAAGCTAAAAGATTTAGGTGCTTACTCACACATACAGTATTACACATATACATTGAACGCTCATGCGCAGTGTACCTATATCAATTCTTACGTTACATACAATATAAATGTATTACATTTATCAACATCGATAATGTACGGGATTTCCTATAGTGTTTTTACATATGGAATAATTGCTTGGGGCTGAGCTCAAGATACTAATATAAAAGGTTTTAACTTTCTCTCTCTTTTAACATTGGTATTTCTCACTTTGACATTGCTTAAAAACATTTGTAAATTAATAAACATGCCCGGAATGAACATTTTAAAATTACCTTTAGGAATATGCACTTAAATGTGTTTCTTTCCACTTTAACAAGATTTAAAAAAATTGAATTGTCTTGTGTAAAAAAGACAAATTGGGAAAAGAAACTATGGTTACAATGCAGGTTTTAATTTTAACTTATTAAATAATGAAGACAAAGTAATTACAACAAATAAATACAAATAAAATTAAAACAATCAATATCAATTCTAAAAATTCGAGCATAAATAAAAAATGATATAGCGATATAGCCTTACGTCATCGGACAGAGTTCGGTCTATATAGCAGTATAAGGATAAGATATGTAAATTCTCATTTTAAATTGCTTATAGTAATCCATCAATCAATTAATAATTATTAATATCTTTTTATTTCTCATAATATTCTCTTTTAGCGACATTTGTTCTTCTTAGCACATGCTATTAGGGAGGTTGGCAAACAAATAGTATTCTCTAATATACACAAAATTACACTAAGGCTCATTCTATCTAACAAGGTCATTAAAATTATTAACAATAAATTAAATAAATATTTGTATTATTGTTATAGTAATAAACTAAATGAGTACATCCTACTAAGAATTCGCACTAGACTAAACAATAATAACAATGTATAACCGTAAAGTACAGCTTGCATTTGAAATGATTGAATTTGTCCCTTAGTGGGAGTGAAATCTGTTTATTAAATAATAATAATAATAATAACAAGGTAGTTAAGATAAACAAGACAGATAAAAAGATAATAGCTATACGCAAACAAATTATTAATGCTAATTTTAATATGTTCATCCTATTGAACTAACACCATGCTTATATATTTAGTAATTAAATAGGCTCACTAACTGCTACCTATACGGCCATGCGTCGCTGCAATAACCTGCTAACTCACTAACTCAGCCTGTCCCTGTCTTATTATAGTAACTACTTCCATTCTACTAAGTTCATTTCTACCCAACCACTTTAACCTAATCCATCTTAACACCGAACACTTTCCCAAAAAATGTATCACATCTTCCCTTTCCTTCGTGTTACACATTGAGCAAAACATTCTGTCATCATTTCTGGTCGATCATTCAGATATAGAACTTCACATCTTAATTTGAACAGCCATCGAATGTCCCCAAAATTTTCCATTTCCCGTAGATAATGCTGGTAATGTTTACTCCTTCTTCCCGCAGTTCTTTATAGTGTCCACAAATATTTGATTCTAGGGCCCTATTCTCAACCTAACGCTGTATATCTTCTTTTTTTCTATCATATTCTCAATCATACTAGGCCAGCTTTCTCTCCATTCCCATTCACACCTTACCTCAATACCCAATTTTTCTCCAATGCTCATCCAATCTTTTCACCAGCCACACCTTGCTCTCATCATTTCTGTCAAAAACTTGGCAACCTGTCACTCGAATATCCTAGTATTTTTTTAACATATTTTTTATGTAAATTTGTCGTATATAGGCTGACTCTAGCAATACCTGTCTCCAAATCTAACATAGACAATACCTTGGACCAGAGAACATTTTTTTTATATAAAATCTTCTGATTATTTTCACCTCATCGCACTCAAGAAGAACCCATACCTGAGACCCATACGTCAAAATTGATCTTACCACCGACTCATACACTGTTACTTTAGCCAAGAAGGGTATATCAGCCTTAGACACTAAACTACTCCAAGCCGTGTGAATCACCATTTTTGTCAAACTATGGCGCTTTTTTAGATGAGTTTTAAACGACAACTTGGGTGATACTATCATTCTCAAATAATTATAGTTATTCACTACCTCTAATACTCGATCATTCATTTTTTAAGATTCCCTGATCACATCAACTCCTTTTCTGAATACAAGAATTTTGGATTTATCTAAATTTATTTTTGCAGTTCATTAATCACCCGCTGTAACACCTTCGGATTGATTGCCATCAAAACCAAATCATTTGCATATAACAAAAGTCTTATAATCAAACCATTTATCTCCAAACCATCTCCCAATGCTTCATATAGGTCAATCAAGAAAAGTGCAAACAATAATGGGCTTAAACGACATCCTTGTCTTACTTCTACATTACAGTCAAATCATTCAGATAGACCTTCCCTTGACCAGACTGCCGATTTTTTATTCGCGAACATATTTTTAACAAATTCAACACTTTAGTGGATAATCCCAAGTGACTCAACTTGTAAAAAAGGGCCCGCCGATCAACTGTATTAAAAACAGCACTATAGTCCACAAAAAATGTATAAACATTTTTTACTTCCCGTGCATGTTGGATTTTTACTATACTCAGGATTTTTATAGGATTAAAAATGTTGCTTTGGTTGAATAGCCGGTTCTATATCCTGCCTGTAATTCATTTAAAATGTTATTATTTTGTACTCACGAGGTTGTCTGGTTAAAGTCAATGCCGCAATGAGTTTGTTTACTGCATTTAAAAAGCTAATACCTTGATAACTTTCTGCACTTTCCATGTTTCCTTTCTTATAAAGAGGAAAAATTATTGCATCATAAAAACCCTGAGAAAAGTCTGGTTTGACGAAAAAATTATTAGCAAGCCCAGGTACAAGCACTTTTCCTTTTTCTGGAAGAAACTTGTAGAACTTAGCAGCAATTCTATCAACTCCTGGTGCTTTATTTGATTTTAAAGAATCCATTTGAAGTTCTTCCATACTAAACGACCGGCCTAAATGTTCATTTAGGATAAACGGTTCTGCATACAATACAGGATCTGCTGTTATCTCCGTATTCAAATGTCTTTGCAAAATGTTGCAGTAAACTGGTTAAGTTAACACCTTCCCCAATAGCCGAACTTCCAAACTTATACAGTCTAACAGCCTTCCAAAATTCTTTTGAATTATTTGTATTTCTTAAACTCAATGCAACATTCTTAAAATTTTTTTTTTAAGTCACAAATTTGCTTGTATATCTGTTTAACGTCCCTGTAATGTTCGTCGCATAAATCGGGCTAAATTTTCTAGATACTCCCAGATATGACATTACTTGCTTCCTCTTTCTTGCGCACTCACCATCGAATTACTGCTGGCTTTGTTTACACTCCTCCTTTGGTATAAAAAGGTTACATTCTCCCTTGTGTGCTGACTTTTTTATACATTGCTGAAGTAACTTTAAAGTTATCTCCGGTTGATTAGTCCACTCATTCACCCTATTAATTTCTCAAGACATTCTTTCTTTTTATTTTTCCAAATCAGTTTGGGTCCAAGTAATTTTAGGAAGCAGTAGTAAAACTTTACTAGTTGATCTCAAACCGCCGTCGTCGAAGGTCAACTCAACTATTAGAGGCATATGGTCAGAATTATATCCACAACCTATAAAAAAATATCTACTAAATTTAACAAAGGTCTTGATACACATGAAAAATCTATGACAGAACTGTCTATCGGCCCTAAGAATGTATACTTACCCTCTATATCGCCTTTTGTTCTGGCATTCAAAATAACCAAATTAAAGTCGTCACATAACCCATTTACCTTTTTTTCATGATGATTAATCAACTTATCTTTAGAAACTCTCCTTTTACCTAGACTTGTCCTTCTGTATATCCCATCTTCCTCAAGCTTATCACCTAGAATCCCTTCTTCCTCCAACCTTGCATTAAAATCATCCACAGCTAAACTATTTTTAACATTCTGATCTAAATTTTCTACTAAAACCCTTTCAACGTTTTTAAAACACTCCTCCCAGTACTCTCCTGACCTCAGATACACTGGAATAATGCTTACTTTTTTATCACTTATTTTTATATCTATAATCATTTGACTATCCACGTTTCTCAACTTATGTTGTATCTTATGATTAACACCACACAATTACCCTCCACTACCTCTACCAAAATAGGAAAATCTCACAGCTGCCTGTGTATATAACTTATATCTATTAATAAAAACCTTATCAGTAAACACAGTTTTTACATGCGTTTTACATAATATAAATATCTCAAAGTTACTTACATGTTTTACAAATTCTATTTGAATAAGTTTCTATTTTAAATCTGCTATGTTGTACATAAGTATTTTCATTGTGTTCCAACTGTAATTATCAATAGCCATTCCATGTTCCAAATCCACGATATCATCATCTTCACTCCCTATCAGATCTAGTTCACCAACCCTCTCCCTGATTCCCCCGACTGGATATTGGAGTCTTCCTGATTTATGTTCTCTGAATGCTTCTAGTAAATAACTATACTGTTATTGAACATATTTATTATTTTGATAGTTAAGATAAACTCAACTGTAGTGTTCAATTTATATCAGTTTGAATAACAACAACTGTCAGAGACCCTAAAAAAATTTAACTTAATTTTTGAGTTTTTGAAAATTAAAAGAAAACAATCGAAAATATTTTTTTCCAAATTGATTTCTGAAATTCATCATACGTGGAAACTATATAGAAGAACTAATAGCTTAAATAATTTTTAAAAGAGTATTGTTTTAACAACGTCGGAGAAGCGACGCGACAATTCTAATCAGATTTTCGTCTTTAAAATCAACATAAATCTGATTTTAAGGGTTTAAAATAGTTCATCTGAGATAAAAACTAAAGATATTGATGTCAGCTATTTACTTTAATAATTTTTAAAAGAGTGGCGCATCTCTAACTGAAAATGTAAGTAAATGTAAACTCAATAAACGGCAAAAAACAGCAAAAATCCGGCTTTTTCGATTTTAAACTGCCTTGTACCACTTTAAAAATTATAGAAACATTCTGAAACCCAGTTTTAGTAATCATACATCATATATATTTTTTTCCAGCTATCCATACTTTTTTTTTTACTTTTCTATAATCTATAATTTTCAAACGCTCAAATCAATTTGAATTTCCCGCCAACTCACATTTTCGTTCAAATTGTAAAGCACAACATATAAAAAAATTAAATCTATTTTGGTAAAAAATTAACGAGTTATGGCCAAACAACAATTTTTGACATTTTATAGAATTTTGAGGTTGTCAAAATTATTTTCCTAAAATTTGATTCCTAAAATCTTAATTCTTTGTGATGTCCAACATTACAACAAAATTTAAAATCAACTTTCCGCTGGGTCAATTCTGACATTTTTATCCAGCTATGCCATTTATTGGCATTCAGATGTAGAAGAAACAGAAGAATATGTAAATATTTGTTTTGGGAATTATATAAAAATTGTTTATTTTAATTAAAAATAATTGCAAAGAACTGGATAATTAATTTTTTTTTTATTTTTAAACCTGCTACTAATAAATAATTATTTTGAAGTTTCGTTTATCTGTCAATAATGTAATAGGCCAGGGAAATAACCAAAAAAAGTACCCTGTTTTTGACATTCGTCCGGCCAGGCAAACGACAGTTGTTTTGAGTAGTATGGACCTCTGTAACAAAAACCTATATGTTTCCTGCAGTCAATTTTTTGGACTTAATTAGTTATTAATAAATTAAGGTCAAAAAACCGAAATATTTTTCTTTTTTCGTCGATCAGCAAAAAGTGAAGCATTTTAAACAAATTTTACAAGAGAAGAAATTTTTAAGTCATATAAAAACCTTCAAAATGGCGTTTTCTAAGTATTTCTAATTTGTTGCTTAGAAAGTTGCAAAATAGGTCAAAAATTTCGGTTTTTTATAAATGTTAATAACTTTTTTAAAAATAAACTTATAACATTTATATTTCATGGAATGATGTGTCTTGTAGTGATTTTGCAAAAACATGTCGATTATTTGCTTATAAACAATAAGAATAACTTTTTAACCATTGCCTGTAAGAATATTAATTTTTTATAATTCAAAAGCCTGAATTTTTCACAAATTTAAAAGAAAAAAATTTGTCCCAAATTTGTTTGGACAATGTTAGCCTCTTTTTGTTTAATTCATAGCAGCTTTGTTTATCACAATTAACAAATCCTATTAGCGTTATTTTAAAGCTTTAAAGCACATACTTTATACTTTTAATATACCAAATTTTAAAAATATTGCCCTTTAATGGAATCGTCCACAAAGCTTCAAAATGTTTCTTTGTGAACTTGTATGTACTTTTTGCGTACATTACGAATATACATTATTTCAATAAATACATTGTCAAATAAACCACCTAATTTGTTAAAAAAAAATTTTCAATTGTTTTTCAGTAATATTTAAGGTAAGTGTGAATGTAAAACAGAAATATTTATGATTAATGTATACTTCTTTAATAAAATTGTAAATAATTTATTAATAATTTGATATAAATAAAGTTAGAATAATTTTTTTTCATACAAATTTTACTTATATATTTTTTTATCCTATCTATGTAAATTTATCAATCTATTTTTTACAATAGTGTAAGTAAATCTAATCTAATACATCTAATTTTTTTTATTACAATAATTGCAATTATTCAAATATACATTCAAAGATCATAAATGTTATTCACAAAATGAAGTTTTTACATGTTGTAAGGGAATGTCGAGTAAATGGACCATTCCATTTTGTTGAACCATTTTGTTTCACTAATTAAATGAAATGTTTACAATATTTCAAAATTATACTGAAGACATCAATTCGAATTCACAATGAATTCAGAAAGGGAAGGAAAAAAATCAGAAGGAGAAAGTGTACAAAGGAATAGTTTTATTTTTATATGTTTTTAACTCTTTTTTCAATTTAATTTATTATTAGGATTACATTACCATTAATTTACAAGTATATCTAATAATTTTTTCAATACAATGTTAATAACTAATATTGTTCTGAAGCTATTTTCTTGTGGCACCTTAATGCCATTTCCTATTTTTTGGGGAATAAGCCACAATTTAAATTTATAAGTTTACTTTTGACGTTTCGATTTCTACTTCAGAATTCTTTCTCAAAATACAGAACATTAATAAATTAATAAAATTTTATTTTTGGTTACTTGGTAGAAAATTTTTCTAATAAATTAATATATATATATATATATATATATATATATACATATATTATATATGTATATATATATATATATATATATACATATATTATATATTTTTGGGAAAGTATGTACTATTTCTTTCATATTTTTACTATTATTATTTTTCTTTTAGTGTACTATAATGTGATCTAATTCAATCCTGTATTCTAACGACTCTGTTAAAATATATTGCTTCCTGTTATTTCGTAAAATTTTTAAACTGGCTATCTCAGTTATTATGTTTTAAGTACGGAGAATTTGACTTCTTTTGTTACTTTTGTGTCGCTAATACACACAAGTGTACGGTTTCGTATTACGGTCACAATTAACTTAAATTATCGCCACTTAAAATCGCAACACAGTAGAGTGATTTATTGGTATACCCTCTTGCTAACAACCGCTTCGAAGCGTGGCCATAGGGTGGTTTTCTGACCTGACGACTTCATCCCAAGACAGCGAACCAAACGGACCTACTGTGATAGTTTCTCGTCCTATCGAGCATCGGCGGGCGTCCCGACGTACCAACAAGATTTCCCTGGCTAAGAATACGACTCCAATATTCCAAAGGGTAAGTCTATATTCTTTGTACAAACAACAATAATAAGTATGGCTAGTTAATTTCGTAATTTACTGACAGTTGTATTTGCTATTTTCCGCTAATTTTATTTACAAACAAAATATTGCATTTTTTCTTCATAATTATTTATCTGGCCACTTCCACCGGATGATAAATAATTATAACTTTGATTCAATTAATTTCATTATGTTTCAATTAATTCATTTTAATTAATTGTTTTTTTGTTTCTTTTCAATTTAAGCTTGATTCGGTCCTTCGCACATTATTTTTAAACTTAATTTAGATAATTAAATTGGATCACATTTATATAGCAATTTTTAAATTTATTTCTATTTTCATAATTCATAATTTCAGTAGGTAAAATACTTTTATATATATTTTGAATAATATCATACATTAATTATACATATATATTACATTTACGATTTATTGTGTTTTATTGTGATTTATTTACATTTTTTACATTGTTTTTGTGCTGATTTTTGTGAATTATTTTTGTTCTACTTGTACAATACTTTCCAACTCATTCTGTACGTCTTGTTTTTTAACTTAAACACATATCTTTTGATTTTCTTTGTTACTATACCTTTCGTTACTTACCTTTTTATCGATATTCTTACTTGTTTGCAATTGATTTTGTTTAAAACCGTTCAATTCTTTAAATCTAGATATTCTCTTCGTGTTGATTTGTTAATTTATGTTTGCATTGTCCTCTCTTTCGTGCTTGTATCTTACAATGCTCAACAAAATGAACAAATGCAACTTTTTGCGCCATACTCGGCATTCTCTAGATTCAAGGAGTCCTATGAAACGTATTCAAGTATCAAAACCACACGCCTTTATTGTTATTCGTAGCCAGGGTAGATTTTTATAAATCTCACAACCTTGTTTCGATTGAATTTATTGTCTTCTTCTACTCGCTTTCGATTATCGCTGTCTTATTTCTATATTTCGATAAAATCTCCGTTACTTGTGGTTTAGTTAGTGCCACAAAGTACCCTAAGGTAACTAATCAAGGTGTTAAATGTGTCTTGTGTTCCGGTTCTTATCAGTCATATAAATGTTTTTATTTTTTGTGACTAAACGGCTTCAAGAACTTTTCTCGTTGGTTAATCCACATAATTCTTGTGTACGTGGCCTGATTCCACTCCATTGGAACGACGAATTGTACGGTTTGCGTTTCACGGTCTCGCGTTTTGCTTCGTTTGTTAACCAACCGTCAAATTTATCTTGTTCCTTTAGAAAATCACTTCTTCAAATACCAACATCTCTAATTTGCTTCACAAACACTTTTAATATCCTCGTCTATTTCTTTCCACATAGTTGATACAGATCAAATATGTTTTCGCATCTTTCTTATAATTCGTATCCTGCTAGATACAGGCTCCACAGCCAATTTTATTTCAGTGATCTACCAAAACACGCATTTTAGTAATCAGATCTTATAGACATACTCATAGGGGTTGAATTGGTTTTTCGTTTCGTAAATTTTGGACAAAATTCTTGGCGAACCAAATCATCCTGTGGCCTTAGAAATAATTTTAAATTATGTTCTATAAGGGCGAGTCTCTACGACTAATTCTATATTTTATTTCACATCTTTCGTTACTTCTATGTATACAAACATAGATCTTTTTTACAAAGGTTTTGGGAAGTCGAAAAGAGTAGGCACCTGTTAGTTTTGTCCCAACACGACGAAGCTCGTGAAGGATATTTCTCAGTTGTTGATTCTTCGAAAATTAACAAGCCGATTTTCTGTTATTCCACCGTTTCTACAACCCAATCCTCTTTATTTATCTTTTTCTCTTGTTTATATTCGCTACTTATTCTTTATTCTTATGCATGTGTTCATTTTGTATGCTAGAGAATCGCTTCAGGAAACTTCCGAATCTCAAAGAGACATATGTTGCATTCATGGAAGATTTTGCTACTTCTCAACATATGACGCCGGTTTCTGAATCCGATTTTAAATCGATTATTTCTTATAACTCTCACACAGTTTTCAAAAAACAAATTTTTATTTCGCTTCTTTTATCCAAAATTCGTACTAGCTTCGACGCCAATCTATATGACGCTCGAGGTGTTTCGCTAATCGACGCTCTTGATACTAGTCCTAAAAGGGCATCTCGTTCTTTACTTAATTTTCGATATCTTCGTTGTTGTTTTATTTGCGATATAAAGCAAACGTATCGACAAATTAAAGTAAATGAGGAATTTTGGAACTATAAAAGGGACTCTCTGGAGATGGGACTTTTTAAACCTCTCCAAGAGTTTTTACTACGTATCGTTACTAACGGTACTTCTTCATTTTATTTCGCTTATAAACTCTACAAGAGTAACGCTTAGTTTTTAATGCTTGATGGTTTTCCGCTACTCAGTGGGCCAGCAGCCATCTCGACGGACTTACGTCAGAATCACGCTACAAGTGATTCTCTTTGATACTACTTACCTTTTGCAGTGGGCACTCGCTTAGCTTTTAAAGCTCGATGGTTTTTTCGCTAGACAAATCGACAACGTCAGCAACCATCTTTAATTATTTTCAGGCTTTGGCTTACGCATTTTGACATGTTGCTCGTTGACAAAGAGAAACCTTTCATTTTTACGGTACTGGGCCTAAAATGGAATCCTACGACTGATTTCTTTTCTCATTTTTCTTGTCCCTTTGACAAACCGTGCACAAAGCGGTCTATTCGTTTGTAAATCAGTCGTTGTTGCTATCCTCTTGTTTTTATTCATTTTTCATGTCTTTTTGCTAGTCAAACGTCTTCTAAAAACCGTTGTCGTACTTCAATGTATCCTGGGATGATGAAACCTCTGAACAGATACATCTGACCTCTGTTCTTGTATGTGTTACATTTCTGGTGATATTTCTATACAGGAACATTTATCGCAAGATCGGAGCTCTTGGCAGCTATACTGCTGACTGATCTAGTCACTTTTGTCAACGAGTCTAGTCCAATTTTCATGCTCGCTCTGTCTCGACAAGATTGGAACTCTTGGCAGCCATATTGCTGGCTGATCTAGTCACCTTTGTCAAAGGGTTTTCCTTTCGATCTTCCGATATTTCGATTCCGATATCGACGATTGCGCTCCCTTGAGCTAATTTTTCTACCCATAAATTGTCAATCGTATTAAACACATACAAGAACTGATACCACACTCTACTCGGCATTATATGCCTTCTAATCAACACCTCTCTGATTGTGTTAGTCGTGTTTTATCACTGGCACAATTATTACAATTTTCACCAAAGTGGCATTTTCCTACAGTGGAGCTCGTCGAAATATCATTACTTCCCGGCTGTCATTGAAGACTTGAAATGGGACACCATGCCGAGATTTCGACGCTATTCTTCTTCTTGTCTTTTCGCACCCCACAGAATTCTTATAGGAAAAGGTGCCAACGGTATTGTGTATGACATAGTCTTTCTAGTTTAGTCGGTTGAAAAAATTCTACTGATTCGACGCTATTCTTTTCTAATTGATGACATTGTACACGTTATTAATCTAAGCACAGTTTAAGATGGCAATCCAACAATGTTCTGTGGTCAAAATATGACGCTTATTTGTCAATTCATATTTTATTCTTAATTAGTTCTTTATTAGTATATCGATCTTTTCGTGTCTATTCTTTATACTTATCCTTTCAGCTGTTCTTAAAAACATTCGTTTTTGGCGCGGGAGAATGTTTGGGAAAGTATGTACTATTTCTTTCATATTTTTACTATTAATATTTTTCTTTTAGTGTACTATAATGTGATCTAATTCAATCTTGTATTCTAACGACTCTGTTAAAATATATTGCTTCCTGTTATTTCGTAAAATTGTTAAACTGGCTATCTCAGTTATTATGTTTTAAGTACGGAGAATTTGACTACTTTTGTTACTTTTTTGTCGCTAATACATACAAGTGTACGGTTTCGTATTACGGTCACAATTAACTTAAATTATCGCCACTCAAAATCGCAACACAATAGAGTGATTTATTGGTATACCCTCTTGCTAACAACCGCTTCGAAGCGTGACCATAGCAGAGAAGCGACAGTTCTTTGAAGTTACGTGGCCAAGCCGCCAATGACAGCTAACAACCAGAAAATTAATAGTCAGTGGGCATATCACACAATATAAATTCTTAAGAGCGTAGGCGCAAAATTTCGGGCCAATGTTTTTTAAATGCATTCATTTTTTCCGAATCCTGAAAAAACTAATAAGTATTTTTGAAAAATTTAAACGCAGAGTGAAAGACTACATTATTACTGAGGACCGAAAGTCCCTGAAAACTTCTATAATGTTTATTTTAATAAGTTACAGGGGTAAAAAAAAGAGAAAATTTAGTGTGATTTTTAATTTCAAATATCTCATTCAAAAAACTTTTTGTTTATTCTAAGGGACTTTCGGCCCTCGGTAATAATGTAATCTTTCATTCTGTATTTAAATTTTTCAAAAATATTTTTTAGTTTTCTCAGGATTCGAAAAAAATGATTGCATTTAAAAAGAATTTAAAACTCTTAAATATTTTATGTACTTCGATCCATATATTTGATCTTTTTTATTTATATTTAACGAATTAAAAATTGGCAGACAACTTTTGTATATAGCAAAAAGTAGATGAGTACCTATTTAGTTTTTTTATAATTTAATGTAAGTTTGTTTATTTGCAACGATGTTTTTGCAATTTTGAAGTCTTGTTCTGTTGGAATTTTAAGATTTTCCCAATTATCGGTCTAATTATGTTTCCAACAATTTTTAGTTTGAGCATTTTAGTAATTTCTTTGTTTCGTTTAAGAGCGTAGACGCAAAATTTCGGGCCAATGCTTTTTAACATTTTTTTGGAATCCTGAGAAAACTAACAAATATTTTTGTAAAATTTAAACACAGAATGAAAGATTACATTATTACCGAGGGCCGAAAGTCCCTTAGAATAAACAAAAAGTTTTTTTTAAATGAGATATTTGAAATTAAAAATCACACTAAATTTTCTCTTTTTTTCACCCCTGTAACTATTAAAATAAACATTATAGAAGTTTTCGGGGACTTTTGGCCCTCAGTAATAATGTGGTCTTTCATTCTGCGTTTAAATTTTTTAAAAATACTTATTAGTTTTTTCAGGATTCGAAAAAAATGAATACATTTGTTGATTTTTTGACCTGAGCCTTCGCAGACTTGCGTCTTTCAATAAAAAAAATAGCACTGACACCAAATTTAATGTTTTCATTTTGAACTATCCCTTGGCAGACCAAAGTTTATTTTTTATAGCTCGGACAGACACATCGGCGTCGGCTTACTGTTCGGAAGTCAAACCAATACTATTATGTAATAACTAATAATAATTACAAAGCAATAGTAATTACCTGTTATTATTCTTATGAAATCTAAATAAACTTATTCCTTTTCCTGTCACAGATGAACATCCGCGAATCGCACAAATATATCCAGACATTTTAAATATAAATTAAACTTTTAACTATAAACTATAACTATAAACTTATATATTTAACTATAACTATAAACTATAACTATAACCTTTTAACTATAAATAAATTATATAAATGGTCAAATGCACTTGTTGTGTCAAGTATTTACCATAGACGCCTACAGACTATCGAAAACAACCAGAATTAAAGAATAAGCACGTGTTTTTGACAGTTAAACAACCAGAATCGGGCATGCGTATACAAAAATGGTACACGCTCTTGGTCGCTTCTATGTGTTGTTCTGTTATTCTACGGCCATAGGGTCGTTTTCTGACCTGACGACTTCATCCCAAGACAGCGAACCAAACTGACCTAGTCTGATAGTTTCTCGTCCTATCGAGCGTCGGCGGGCGTACAAACAACAATAAATTAAATATGATCATATCGTTAAATAACATTTAACCAGCGACCTCTTAAGTTTTATACAAAACAATAAATATATATATATATATATATATATATATATATATATATATATATATATATATATATATATATATATATATATATATATATATATGTATATATATATACATATGTTCGGATAAATTTCCGCTGTCAGATGAATGAAAATTACTTAGTTCTCGGGAAGAACCGCGTTGAGAATTTATTATCAAAAACTCTTTTCATTTTATTGATCTTCTGAAAAATATTTCTATTTCACCCTCAGATATTCTAGTTAGTTTTGACATTGTTTCCTTATTCACCAACATTCCCATCGATGAAACCATTTCTATCCTGGACTCTAAACATCAAATCCCCCAAGACACACTATCTCTTATAAAACACTGCATGTCTAATACATACTTTTCATTCCAAAATCATTTCTATCGTCAAATCAAAGGTGCCCCAATAGGATCTCCCCTCTCTCCCGTAATAGCTGATATTTTCATGGAACATTTCGAAACAGCAGCCCTGTCCTCATCAAATCTCAAACTCACCTGCTGGTTACGGTATGTTGATGACACTTTTGTCATTTGGCCTCATGGTAAAGACACGTTAGATCTCTTCCTCTCCCACCTGAATGGGATACATCCTAGTATTCAATTCACGATGGAAGTTGAGTCTAAAGCGTCTTTGCCATTCCTTGATGTTTTTATTCAGAAAAACTTACCTCACAGCTTTTCCTATTCCGTGTACCGGAAACCCACTCATACAAACCGATATCTTAATGCCCAGTCACATCATCACCCCGCCCAACTCAATTCAGTTGTCAACACTCTCATTTCTCGTTCCATAAGACTTAGCGACAACAATCATAGGTCATCCGAAATTAATTCAATAAGGCAAACACTCTTACAAAACGGCTACCACAAAACCCAAATTAATAAGAGCATTCAAAAACATCTAAACCCCATTCCATCCAAAAAAGAAACCTTGCCGCCGGACCAACCCAAAATCTTTCTACCTTTTATTAAAGGTGTCACTGATAAAATTAGTAGAACTCTTCTTCCTCTAAATATCAAAACCATTTTCACTACTCACTCCAAGTTATCCAATCTCGTCAGATCCGTAAAAGACCAAATCCCTAATGAAGACCATGGTGTCTACGAGATACCCTGTTTCAGTTGCCCACGTACATACATCGGACAGACAAAACGACGAATCCATAACCGTATTTACGAACATTCTATATCTGTCAAACATTCCGATACTACTTCAGCCCTAGCCCAACATCATATTCAAACAGGCCACAAAATAGATTTCGAAAAAGCAAAAACCATCGCCCCCATCCGCTCCTTAAAATCGAGAATCATTAGTGAAGCTATCGAAATCGAAAAACGGCATAACAGCTTGAATACGCGCGATGACGTGAAACGATTGCCGGCAACATGGCGACCCCTGCTTCAGCGACCTCCCGCCCACACCGCCCAGGCCACGTCAGTTCAGACCACGTCAGCCCATACCGTTCCCGCGCATACAGCGAGTATAAAAGCAGCGACACAGGATAAGACCGGTTCTCACTCGACACTGAGAAGTAGGCAGATTGAGACCTCAGTGCCGAGAGACAGTTCTTGCAATATAGAACACGAAACCCCGAACTCGAACCAAACCGTATCACTCTTGATAATGGCTCCAAAATGGGTGCCGAAACGTCGAGTAATAAATCCGAGAACTAAGTAATTTTCATATATACATATATATCTATATATATATATATATATATATATATATATATATATATATTAAAATGGATGACTTTAAAATAATATTGCCAATATTACCGAGTTGCAATCTTGGGACGACTTTATTGTAGGATAGTTCATTCGATTACATGAAATTAACTCTAACTTAAGAATAGCCATTAGAAAAATTATTTTAATTAATATTTCCAAAGCAATACTATTTTTAGAAACAATTGAATAGGACAATTTGTTGTTTTCATAAAATCTATTATAAATAAATTATTGACAATTTTATTAAAGAAGTATAGATTAATTATAAATATTTGTTTTTAAATAAAAATTATCTCAAATATTACAATAAAGATTGAAAAAAAAATTTTAAGCAAATTGGACAGTTTCTTTAACAATCTATTTATTGAAATAATGCATATTCGTTATGTACGCAAACAGTACACACAAATTTAAAAAAAGGAACGTCGAAATCCATAAATAAGAACCAAATATACAGCTAACTGCTCCTTCCTCATCCCTTCGCTCCCTTGAGTTTCGAAGCCAATCGATTTTAAGAACCACATTTTGAGGCTTTGTGGACGATTTCATTGAAAATCTATTTTTTTAGAATTTGGTAAGTTAAAACTATAAAGTATGTGCTTTTACTTAACGCTCATTGGATTTCTTAATTTTTATAAACGAAGCTGCTATGAATTAAATAAAAAAAGAGGCTAACTTTGTCCCAAATTATTTTATGACAATTTTTTTTCTTTTGAATTTGTGAAAAAATTCAGGCTTTTTAAATATAAAAAAATTATATTCTTTCAGGCAACTGTGGCTAACTGTTTATAAGCAAAAAAGAGACATGTTTTTGCAAAATTTGTTTGCAATATCTAAAATTAATTTTCTTAATTTTTTTAATGTTAATAATAGAAGAAGTCTTCTTCTAGAAACTACCCTAACAATTACTAAAACTATTTAATTTTCTGACTTATATTGTTGCAAAAAAAATTAATTTGCGATAAACAAATAAAATAACTTTTAAACTGTTTGACCGATCACTTTGAAATATTGACCATATTTTAAGCACTACAAGGCACAGCATTTCGTGAAATATAAATGTTATAAGTTTATTTTTTAAACAGTTATTAACATTTATAAAAAACCGAAATTTTTGACTTATTTTGCAACTTCTCAAGCAACAAATAAGGATAGAAACGTTTAGAAAACTCCATTTTAAAGGTTTTTATATGACTTATAAGTTTCTTCTCTTCTAATAGATTTCGCTACGAATACTAAAATTATATGGAACTTTCAAAATCATGTAATCAACCAGCACGGATCTATATTAAGGCTGATGTGAGAGTTGGACTTAGGATTTTTTTAGAAAAGGTATGTGATAACTTCAGTAATAATAATCGACTTATCCCCTTTTCAGATATGTCGGAAAAGTAAACAAATATAATATTAAAAAATTACTAACAACATCGATTTTTTTCTACTTTCCTTGCTTCCTCTAACTTTAAAATAATTTAGTTTAAAGCAAATTAGTAACAAAATAAAGCGAAAATTACATTTTCTATAAAATACGGCTGATTAAAAATGTCTTAGTTTATTAGTCTTGCCGCAAAATAGCAATAAATGCACCAAAAATAGGAGGAAACAAGCCTTAATATTCAATATTTTTAAACACTTAGATTAGACTTAGAATAAAACAGCCCACCAAATTTCATTAAAATCGATTTATTAGATTTCGCATAATAATTTTACAGCCTAAATTTTTTTAATTGAAATTTTTTAAATTTTGCACAAAAAAAAACTAGCTCATATAGAAGTTTGCTAATTTCTTTACTCATAAAAAAACACTTTACCTATCTAACGTACTTTATGGAAATGAAATCGTATTATTGGGCGGCCTCAGAAAGGTTTTAAAATTATAAACAATTTTTTTTGGCTTATAAACAAATAAAATATCTCGTTAACTATTAGGTTAAATTAAATTAAGAATAAAACGTTCAAAAAGACTCGGCAAAGGCATCTTTCAAAGCCCAAAAAGGTAAATTACGAGCAGTGGTTCCTGAGATACAGCCAGTCAAAGTTGACAGGCATTTGCGACAAAGGTATAAACAATAGGATGATAATCTTTAAACCATTACTTTTTTCTTTCAGATTTCTTTTCCGATTAAACTTTTATTTAAGGTATTTATAACATATATTATAAAAAAAACCATCGGTATTGCACGTGAAAAATAACAAAAAAGATTACTACTCCTACCTCCCGGCTTCTCCTAAAACTACCCCTCGTAGGGAGGACACTCGGAAAAAATCGATTTACCAAGAATACATCGTAGAAAAGCTCTAAATTTCTTATGCATTCTTTGCATGTTGTCACCATAAGTCAGTTTCTATAAAAGTGTTTAATAAACGTTGCACGAGTTTTGCCATTTTTTACGATTTTCCTGAGATTATTAAAATTTAACACTTTTCCATTAACCAATTACTACGGAATTTTCATTCTTAAAGTATTATCTTTAAAAAACGCTGAATTTAAACTTTAGAATTGCAAACGATTGCAGGTCACTGAAAATACTTTCACAAAGACGGTATTTGATGAAATTTGTAGCTGAAGTTGTGTACTTTAAAATAACGTACTTGGTTCGGTTGTAATGTGAAAGTTTAAATTCAGCGTTTTACATGCATATACAACAGATTTGTTGCCAAAAATCAAAACCATGCTTTCCGTCCTCTTATGCTATCGATATTGAAGTTTGGGTGTTAACAATGGAAATTTTATAGTGGTCGATTAATGAAAAATTGATAAAATTTATTGATCTCATTAGAATCGTAAAAAATGACAAAAATCGCTCAAAGTTTATTCATTTTACAGTTTTACAGAAATTGATTTTAACTACGGCAAAATACAAAACTGTAAAAGACAGCTAAACTCTTCAAAAACTCTTTATAATTTTAAAATATTCCTGAGGGCGCCCAAATAGTCCGATTTCAATTCCATAAAGTACGTTAGATATTTAAAGTGCTTTTTATGAGTAAAAAAATTGGCAAACTTCTTAGTGGTCTGCTTTTTGTTGTACAGGAAGTTAGAAAATCCAATTTTTTTTTAAAGTTCAGATTCCAAAATTATTATTTAAAATCTAGTAAATCGATTTAAAAAAAAATTATATTATAAACATTTTTTGGATGAATTATGAAGATCATAAGTTAAATCTAAGTGCTTTAAAAATATTGTATAAAAAGGCTTGTCTACCCCTCTTTTTTTGTATTTATTGTTATTTTGCAGTAAAAGTAATAAATTAAAACACTTTAACCTAGCCTTATCTTATATTCTTAATTATCGCTATTTTATTTAATTATAACTTTGCTTCAAAATGATTTATTTTAAAGTTAAAAGCAAAGCAAACTAGAAAAAAAAATCGATGTTTTTAGTTATTTTTTAATATTTTAATTTTTTATTAATGTTCCCGACCTATTTGAGAGAGAAGATAAGTTAATTATTATTACTAAAGTTATCACTCAACTTTTTCTGCAAAAAACCGAATGCTCTTCTCACATCCAAATACAGTCCTTTTTCCACAGATCCTCCCTGGACTATCATGTCGTTAAAATGTAAGCTACCCAGTTTTTGGAGAAAATAAAAATATAATAACACAGAATATACCACCCACATGTTAAATGATGTATTCTGTGATAATAATATTATGTTCGAAACGAAATTAGGAGCTGCAGAGAGCAATAAAAGAATCCGAATAACTATAGCAACAATATAAAGATTAAGGCACTTAGCACGTAGCAGTGCTACGTGCGAAGAAGGTAGAAGATGTAGTTGGAAGAATTACGCAAATGAAGTATAGTTGGGTAGGACACGTGGCAGGACAGATCAAAGAAAAATGAACAAGAAACATTGAACAATAATGACCATGAGAAGACAGTCGTAGTGGAGAAAGACCACAAAAATTATTCCTAGACGACATCAAATCAAAAGTGAGGAGAAACTGGCATCAAATAATACAAAACAGAGAAGAGCAAAGACCTTTGGAGAACTTCAGATAACTGAGAAAAAAATAAATGGATTTATTTTATTTTTAAGTCGATAAGCCGATAGAATGTTATTTATTTTTTGCAGTGTGTATAATACAGCTTAAAATAATTGCCGGAGTTGACGTAAAGAAAAAATTATAGGTTTATTGCTGTTAATATTTATTTTTTACATTAACTTATCTATTTACAATTTTCAGTATTTAATGATCCTAGTTATGGTTTCCATGATAGCGTGTGCAGTATATCAAATGTTAATTTCACTTTTAAAGACAATCATCTTGTTGGGAGGAATGGCAGGATTTCTAGCGGCTTATTTTATATATACTAAAAACATAAATTCCATTATTTGCATCTCCAGGATTAGGTAAGTCAATTGTAGTATGATATTTTGTTTAGTTCATTTTTACACATATTTATAAACATTATCAAATAACCTATGAAACCTACTACATAAAATAATAAATAATACATTTAGTGGCCTAATAATAGACATTATTGTGGTTTATATTTAACTTTAGAAACAATATTTAATCGGTGTGTTCTAAACAATAAGTGACAAAGTAAAATTACCGACAAAGCACAATGCAAACACATCAAAGGTTGTACACGAAGAGATCTAAGTATTAAACAGGTATTCGTTTAAAAATATGATAATTACTTATTAGTAGAATTGTACAATTACGAATGTATCCGAAAAAAAAAGAGTGATTTCATACAGCTCGACCTAATAGAGCGGTAAGTTGAAATCTCTTAGCGTACCAGGGTGTTGCCAAAGTTAGTGTAAGTTAACATCAATGAAGTGAACGAGGATTTAAATAACACCTCTATCACTAATGTGGATTTCAACGTTGCATTAACCTCTGAGGACACAACTAGTTCTTGCATAGAGCACTAACGATTCAGATGAACAAATCATAATCGATCATTTATGGTTGATAATATCCAACAAAACAACTATATAAATGAAATTAACAGGTATATATTTATTAATATTTAAATAATTATTTATTTATTAATATTCATTAATTTATTTAAATATGTAATTAAGGAATCGACAAGTTATGAAATCTATAAAATTTTATTAAATATCAGCTGATAACCGTTCTGTTAGGTCGAGCTGTATGAAATTTCGGGTATACTCGTATTTGTACGATTCCACTAAGCCGATTAAAAAATGTTAGCTTAAGTTAAATATAAACCACAATAATGTCTATTATTAAGTAAGTATCAGTACTCCGTATAAACTTGGTTCTCTAGGTTAGGTCATGGCGTTTTATGTCATTGCCAGTTTTCTATATCCATCGCGCATCCATATTATTTGACAATTTATCCAATAAGTATTTAATGAACCTCGGTCTCCGGCGTCTCCAACACTCCTAACCAAGGTAGCGGTTGGAACAAATTTGAAGCAGAGGATTCTAAGAATCCCCGAAAAAAAAATTAGGCTACTAAAAGGAGTGACAAATGCATATTACTTCAGACAATGTTAGAACTCTTATATCAGACCAGAAGTGGTGGAACTGGAGGAAGAGTTGAAAAGAATAAACTGGGACATCATAGGCCTCAGCAAAATAAGACAAAGAGGAGAAGCCCAAATTACTCTTAAATCAGGACACGTATTTCATTTTAGAGATGAAGAAGACACTTCATATGGTGGAGTAGGATTCATTATATATAGAAAGCACACACAAAATATATTCGAAATTATCAGCACAAACCCCAGGATTGTATCTCATTTTCAAACTAAATGCAAGATTGAACCTTAAGGTACTTCAGACATATGCTCCAACGACTACCCACTTGGATGAAGAAATTGCAGAATTTTATGAAGACCTACAAACAGGGTTTTATGCCACACCAGTATATTACTCAATAATTATTTCCCCAGAAAACAACGACCTGTATGAAGATACACTAACCAGACATATACAAGACTTGCAAGACGAAATAGAAGATGTAGATCAAGCAAATAATGACATAACGAAGGCTCTAAAAAAGGAAAACGGAGAAAATCTGACCGATCGTTCTGATCCATAAAGAAAAACTAAGCCGAAATACCAAAGAGCTAATAGGTAAAAGAAGACAGCTGATGGAAAAAAAACGGCTCCAACTACACAAAAATGAAGAAATTGAATGAAGATATCTACCGGTTAATCCAAAAAGACTTAAGAGAAAACAATACAAGAGACTTTACAATAACAATACAATACAAAACAGGACAAGAGAATTTACAGCCAGCTACAGGAACTGTGTTTCCTTAAGGAATAAAAGAGAAATAACTAAAATAATTTAAGAAAACAAAAGTTTAAAAGTTTTAAGGCAAAATACGAACAACATAGACAACAAAAATATATAGAAAATAAGAAATAAAGATAAAAACGTTACTACTGGTAGAACCAAAATCATTGAGGTTGTCGAATCCTTTTATCGCGAAATGTATGAGACCACCCACGAAATGCCAGATCAGCCCCTGCCCAAAATCATAAACCAGGGATCAGAATTAATGCCAGAAATAACTCCATACGAAATTAAAACGGTACTTTTAAAAATGAAAAATAACAAATCCCCTGGCGATGACGGAGCGAAGCGATCAAACTAGGTGGAAATAAAATTATCCAGGCTTTTGTCAAGCTTTTCACCGAATGTATCTACCAAAGAAAAACTTCTTCTCAATGGAACAATGCATTCATTATTTTATTACGCAAGCAAGGAGACATAACAGATCTAAAAAAACTTTCGTTCTATTAGTTTGTTTCACACATATATAAAACTTATCACAAATTTATCAAAAAAAGACTGAACGATAAATTAGACTTCTACCAGCCTAGATAACAAGCTAGATTTAGATTGGATACAGCACTAACGACCCCTTTTTTTTAACGCTTCTCTCTATTTGGATCGTCGAATAAAGGCATCTCCTAATTCTCGCCATTCATCTCTGTTGTTTGTAGGACGTTTCCACATTAGTCCTGCAGTTCTTTTAATATCGTCGCTTCAGCGCATTTACGGTTTACTTCGTGGTTGTTTGGCTTCATATGGCCGCCAATTACTGATTTTTTATGAGAGTACGTATGAGAATCTTTCGAATGCTGCCCATCCCATTTTTACACGTCTGCTTATTTTGGTAGTCTGATTTCCTTTGCTTACCTTGAAATTTTGACCCATATATGTATATTTATCTACGTGTTATATCTCTGTCCCTTGGATGTTTATCATCGGTATGTTATCTTTGTTTGGCATTAGTTTAGTTTTGCTGAAATTTGCATTTTCCCTGATAGGACTATCCGAAGGAGTTCCTACACGCTACCCATAACGACCCCTTACTAGCGATAAAAAACCTCATAGAGAAGTCTCAAGAATACAACAAACTATTAGCACTGATATTTGTCGACTACGAGAAAGCATTCGATACCATAAGCCATCAGAAAATGTTAAAAGCATTAAAGAAATGCTAAATAGACCATCGCTACACTAACATAATCAAATATATCTACCAAAATTCCACAACTAGCGTAAGACTATCTGAACAAGAAACAAATAAATTCTGTATACAGCAAGAAGTACTGTAAGGAGACACCGTCTCTCCAAAGCTATTCACGACGCTTTTAGAACATACTTGTAAGAAGGCATATCTGAACGAGCATGGTATCAACACAAATGGAGAGAAGCTCAGTCATTTGAGATTTGCAGATGACATCATTTTTATAGCCGATCGTATGGATGATGCAATAGTAATGATAGAAAAATTATATCACGCTTCCTCGGAGGTCGGACTAAAGATTAATATAAACAAGACGCAAATAATGAATAATCTAGTGCTAAATCGAAATATTACTGTTAATGGTTGATATTGTGCAAACTACATCGTATATGTACATAGTACATGAAATTCGGTTGGGCAGTAATACCCAGACATGTGAGCTTCTGGTCCAGATGAAATACTAAGTGAATTGTTAAAACTGGTCAATGCTGGTTGCTGACATCAACATTTATTTATCTACCAAAGAAAGTAAATGCCAAATAATGTAGTGATTATCGAACGATCAGTCTAATGTCATATACCTTAAAAACCCTGCCAAAAATCATCCATAATAGAATACACGCTAAGCTGGAGATGGATATTAGTGATTCCCAATTTGAATTTCGGAATGGAGTGGGCAAAAGAGAGGCACTATTTTCTTTTACCGTGCTGATCCAAAGATGTTTGGATGTTAATCGAGATCTTTATGTATGCTTTATAGACTAGAACAAGGCATTCGATAAGGTAAAACATGACCGACTTATAGAAGTACTCAAAAACAAGAATCTGGATATGAGGGATGTAACATTGATATCAAATTTATACTACAGCCAACGATCAAATGTAAAAATTGGAAAAAAAGTGTCAGAAGAAGTGGAGATAAGGAGAGGGGTCAGGCAAGGTTGCATACTGTCGCCGTTATTGTTTAATGCTTATTCTGAAGAAATCATACAAAAAGCTTTGGTAAACGATACAGTCGGCATAAAAGTGAACGGAAGTTTAATTAACAACATTAGGTATGCCGACGATACAGTCATAATAGCTGACAACTTGGAAGACTTAGAAAGAATAATGAACAAAATATTAAGATATAGTGGGAAATACGGACTCTCTCGTAACATCAAAAAAACCAAATTCATGAAAATTAACAAGAACAACAATACAAACTAAATATTAACGGTAGGCGGCCAGCAGATTGAGAGAGTAAAAAGATATACTTACTTGGGAACGATAATCACATAAAATAACGATTATACTGCAGAGATAAGAGTCAGAATTAAAAAAGCACGTGCTAACTTCGTGAAAATGAAAAAGATTTTATGCAGAAAAGATCTGACATTGGCCCTCAGAATAAGGCTAATTAAATGCTATGTACACAGTGTACTCTACTAAGGAGCTGAATCATGGACATTAAACCGGAATACAATAAATCGATTTAACGCGTTTGAAATGTGGACATTTAGAAGATTGTTAAGGATTCCATGGGTAGATAGAGTCACGAATACAGAAGTGTTAAGGAGAATAGGCAGAGAGAGGGAAATGGAAAATACAATAAAAGAAAGGAAATTGCAGTATCTTGGACATGTGATGAGAGGCGAAAGATACAACATGTTGAGACTCATAATTCAAGGAAAAGTAGAGGGTAGGAGAAGCGTAGCAAAAAGACGCGTTTCCTGGTTGAAGAACCTGAGAGAGTGGTTTGGTTGCAGCTCAAGGCAATTGTTCAGAGCAGCTGCCTTGAAGGTCAGAATAGCCATGATGATTGCCAACCTTCGTCGCGGAGATGGCACGTAAAGATGAAGAAGATGTGAGCTTCCACGTCGCATAGGACTAGCCTGGGCAGCGTTTGGTAAATTAAATTATGTATTTAAATTGTATCTACCCATATGCCTCAAAAGGAAAATCTTTGATCAATGTGTGTTACCTGTACTCACTTATGAAGCGGAAACCTTTACACTCACAAAAAAGGTAGTAAATAAGAATCGCGTGACTAGAGGGCTATTAAGCGCGAGATGTTGGGTGTCTCTCTGAGAGACCGAAGCTCAAACAAAGAAATACGTCTTAGAACAAAAACAACAGACGCCATCGAAAAAATCACGTCACCAAAATGAAATTTGGCAGGACACGTCGCCAGATTATCAAACAATCGATGCATAAAACATATTGTTGAATGAAGACCAATACAAGAAGCGGTGCAGAGTAGAAGATGCTCATAAACTAGATGGACTGACGACCTGAAGCATATCAGTAAGAGCTGGATGCAAGCCGCACACGACAGAGAGCAATGTAAAGATCTTAGGAAGACCGATATTCAGCAGTAGACGCATACAGGTTGATAATGATGATTTAAAGGATAAGCAGTGATTAATATTACATTTTTCTGTAATGATATATTGCTTGTTTTCAGCGGCAATTACCATAACATATCGTCATCTACATTTATTTTTAACCTCCACTTTTTATATTCCCCAGTTTCCTTAGCATATAGCTTGAGTCGTCAGTTTCAATGGCTATTATTACTTGATCGTCCGCGAACAGAAAATAGTATATTATATCACTCCCCACCGTTAGTCCCATTTATCCACATATCCGTCGCCATAGTTTGAGTTCATTTTCCAGGTATATTTAAAAAAAAAGCGACATTAAGATACATTTCTTTCAATATTGTTTTTTATGTATAGCCACAACTTATTTAAATTTAGTTATGCGTTTTTCCATAAGCTGTTTAATAGTGAATACATCGTCCATACTCTGAAACCATTTTGACCTTCTGATTTTTTAATATTTATACTACTGACTAGACTAGTACTCGTCCATACAGCCTTTCTACAAAATATATTATACTGATTCGCGTGTAATATTTGCATTCTTTCCTGCTTTCTGTCTTATAAGTGGAAAATAAGATGACTCTATTCCAATCTTTAAGTTTATCTTCGTTTATCCAGCCAGAGCTGCTTTGAGTAGTTCGTTACTAATATTTCCTGAACCAGATGCTTTCCCATTATTTAGCTGCGTGACAAATTTTCCTATTCCTTATGCAGGTATTATTGCTTCTTTTTAAATATTCCCTTTCTAAATTTCTTCGTAAAATTCAATTATATCTTTTGTTAGGATCTTTTTTTTTTTATTGTATAATGGCTTTGGCATAGCCAATTAGCCAGACTATTTGTGGTAATTACAATTTTTGATTTTATTATCTAAGACTATTTATAATATAAATTTACAGGAAGTAATATGTTCGTATACACATTCAATTTTTGACATATTTACAATTTTTAATTTGAATACCTAAAACTATTTATAATCTAAATTTACAGGATGTTATGTATTCGTAGATACATTTTAATATCTGCTTATTATTTGAAAAAATAATTGTATTTAAATTGACAGGCAATGAACAATTTAGCCCAATTAGTTTTTCATACATCATGTTGATACTTTGTACTGTCCACACTCCAATATAAAGTGCTGCAGATCTCCCACTTTACCACAGGAGCAATATGGATTATCAGTAATACCTATGCTGTGTTTGTATGCAGGAGTGAGTGCGTGGTTTGATCTTATTCTGTTTATTGTTTTTATAAATAACCTATTTGTCTCATATTTGAACCATCTCTCATTGGGTATTAGTGGTTGGCAAGCTCTAAAGTTTATTCCAGTTGTACTTTGGTTGTATAAACGTTGCCATCTCTGTTTGCAGTTGTTTCTACTGATATTATCTATGTCTGCTACTGGAAGAAGTATGTTGTTTATATTATGTTTGGTTAAAGCTGCAGATTTAGCTAATTTGTCGACTTCTTCATTTCCTAATATTCCAGAGTGTCCTTTTACCCAACAAATAATAATCGAGCTACCTGCGAAAATAATATCATAATGTAACTTCTTTATTTCTATCTCAATATGGTTTAGGTTTTTTGTGGTTTTGATAGAAGTGAGTTTGTCCATAATGCTTCTACAATCAGTCAGAATGATATAATTATTCATACCAATAGAGGCTATATATTTTAACGCAAGAAATAAAGCTGATAGTTCGGCAGTATATATTGAAGCTTCATTGGGCAATCGACATGATTCTTTGTAATCAGAAATTCCAGTGATATATTGCACAACCCGTTTTATTTTGAATTTTGGAGCCGTCAGTAAAAATATATAGAAATGCAGGCCACTTATCTTTAATTATTTTATTGATCATACTTCCTGGAAGATTTGAATCCATATAATATGTCTCTATTATCTTAGAGAAGAGAGTCTTAGGAGGTTGTGTATAAATTAGTGGTATTTTATTTTGATACAATTGTTCTTCAAATATTGTTAGTTTCCTATAACTTTCAACGTATATGGGAGTTTTTTTGTTACGCCAATATTTATGGCTTAAGTCTAATATATTCAAGTTACGAATATTTTTTAAATAGCTGGAGTTTTTTGATATAGCTCTAGCTACAAACTTATCTGTACAAAACTGTCTGCGTAGTGTAAGGGGTGGCTCTTTAGCTTCAATTTCAATAATACTAATAGGAGTAGATTTTAAGTAACCAAGACATAGCCTCAAACATTTATTTTTTTGGGTTTCAATTTTATTAAGATGTCCTGTTGACGCAGACCCATATAAATGACAACTATAATCAAAAATTGGTCGAATCATTGAGCGATAAAATAGCAATGCAATATTCGGGTCAGCTCCCCAATTGGTTCTACAAAATGCTCTAAGGATATTCATGGAGTTTTCCGATTTTTTTATAATAGAATGAATTTGATCCTTCCATAACAGTTTACGATCCAAATATGTGCCTAGATATTTTACACAATTTTTGATTGGAAATTCTATTTTTCCTAATTTTGGCGTTTTTTGGAAAAAAAAAACAAATTTCAGTCTTTGTAGTTGATATTGATAAGCCTAGAGAATGGTAATAACTTTTTACACAATCTAGTGTAGATTCGAGTTGACGCCTACAAATGTCAAGGGTAGTATGGGAGGTATACAACACAACATCATCTGCAAACTGCAATATATTAGAGTGTGGAGGTACTATCTGTTCTAGATCTATATTATACAATGAAAAAAGAAGTGGACTTAAAATACTACCTTGTGGTATACCTATATTCGTTAGCCTTGGCGCTAAAAGTGTCTGATTTATTTTTAAGTAAGTCCATCTATTCTTGTACAAGGATATAATGAAATCTGAAATTTTAACTGACATTCCAGGATATAACAATTTCTTATGTAGAATATATAAATTTATGTTATCAAATGCAGAGGTTACATCTATAAATGCTGCAGCTGTTGATTCTTGATTTGTGAAATTGACCTGAACAGAGGAAACTAGTGAAGTAAGAGCATCCTGTGTAGACCTGGATTTCCGGAAGCCATATTGAGATTTGGGAAGGATATCTTCGGATTCAAGACATAGCCTCAAACATTTATTTTTTTGGGTTTCAATTTTATTAAGATGTCCTGTTGACGCAGACCCATATAAATGACAACTATAATCAAAAATTGGTCGAATCATTGAGCGATAAAATAGCAATGCAATATTCGGGTCAGCTCCCCAATTGGTTCTACAAAATGCTCTAAGGATATTCATGGAGTTTTCCGATTTTTTTATAATAGAATGAATTTGATCCTTCCATAACAGTTTACGATCCAAATATGTGCCTAGATATTTTACACAATTTTTGATTGGAAATTCTATTTTTCCTAATTTTGGCGTTTTTTGATAAAAAAAAACAAATTTCAGTCTTTGTAGTTGATATTGATAAGCCTAGAGAATGGTAATTACTTTTTACACAATCTAGTGTATATTCGAGTTGACGCCTACAAATGTCAAGGGTAGTATGGGAGGTATACAACACAACATCATCTGCAAACTGCAATATATTAGAGTGTGGAGGTACTATCTGTTCTAGATCTATATTATACAATGAAAAAAGAAGTGGACTTAAAATACTACCTTGTGGTATACCTATATTCGTTAGCCTTGGCGCTAAAAGTGTCTGATTTATTTTTAAGTAAGTCCATCTATTCTTGTACAAGGATATAATGAAATCTGAAATTTTAACTGACATTCCAAGATATAACAATTTCTTATGTAGAATATATAAATTTATGTTATCAAATGCAGAGGTTACATCTATAAATGCTGCAGCTGTTGATTCTTGATTTGTGAAATTGACCTGAACAGAGGAAACTAGTGAAGTAAGAGCATCCTGTGTAGACCTGGATTTCCGGAAGCCATATTGAGATTTGGGAAGGATATCTTCGGATTCAAGCCAGTATTCAAGCCGATTTTTGATTAATCTCTCTAGAGTTTTTAGTATACAAGAACTTAAAGATATAGGTCTGTAAGACTCAACGTTGTTATCTGGCTTTCCTGGCTTCTTTATAGGCAATACAATATAGTCCTTCCATGTTTTGGGAATTAAACTTTCATTTTGCCATATATTGTTAGAAATTTGTAATAATAATGATTTGTATTCTGTGGGTAAAAAATATAACATAGAATATGATATACAGTCCATCCCTGGAGACGAACTATTATTTTGTTTGAGTCCATAATTTAATTCCCACAATTCAAATGGTTTTTCTAGATTGGAATATTCTCTGGAAACGGTGACTGTAACTTTGTTTATTTGGTTGGGTACCCAAGGAGGTGAAATTTTCAAGTGGAAATCTTCTATCCATGCAGCTTCGCAGTTTATCGGGAGTTTATTGGACTGTTTTCGGTTTTTGTAGCGATGTACTTTCTTCCAGACGTCGCTGATTGGACTGTGGGAGTTAAGGCTTTCGCAGTAGTTTATCCAACTTTGTTTTTTCTATTTTTAAAAATTTTCTTTGCTAATGCATCCAATTTTTTATATTCAATTAAATTATGAATATTGGGATTTGTTTTATAACGTCTATAGGCTGTTTTACGGTTATTTGCAGCTGTTTCGCAGTTATAATTTCACCATGGTTTTGGAATCATTTTTTGTAGGATCTATTTTATTTTTTGATACTTTTGGAATAGCAATGGATGCGCATCTATTTATTTCATTGACTAATTCTTCAAAGTTTGAGGAAGTATTTCTGAAGAAAAGTTGGATGAATACAGATTCCAATTTGCTTTATTTAGATTCCATCTTTTTTGTGTATTGTTACCAGGTGGTGTTGCTTGTTTGGAATTTTCTAAGGAGATGGTCAAGGGTAGATGGTCAGAACCATGTGGATCTTGAATAACAGACCAAGTTAATTTAGATATAATGTCCTGGGTGCAGATTGTTATGTCGATTGCTGATGGACTGGAACTCAGTGCAAGAGTTGGAGAACCATCATTTAAGTATAATAGATTACATTGTTCTATCGCCTTTAATAAAACTTTACCATGAGTATCATTAGTTTTGCATCCCCATGCCATATTGTGAGCGTTGAAGTCCCCTCCAATAATGAATGGCGGAGGAATGTGTTGAAAAAAATGGATCCATTCTTCAACTGTTACTCTAATACTTGGTTCTTTGTTTATGGATATTATATGTATAGGTTTATTGATACAAGAAAGTTTAACAGCCATGCATGTGTAAGTAAAATTATAGTTATCTAATAAATTTATTTCTTCTGCAATTATTTTATCTTTAATTAAAATTGCTGTACCTCCATAGCCATCTGGGCGATCAGATCTAAAGCAATTATAACCAGCGAAGTTATAGAATTTTCCTGGTTTAAACCATGTTTCTGATAACATGGCCACATACACATTTTTTTAAATAAGTAAGGCTTCTAAATTTGGTTTATTAGAAACTGCTGAGCGGCAGTTCCATTGTAAAAAATTTATAGGACTAGTTACGTCTGAGAAGATGACGTTTGTTGTCCATGTAAGTCTTCTTGCAAGATCGATGCCGTACTTAGTTACCTCTTTGTAATTAAAAGAAAATAGTAAATATTCGGGAGTTGCCCATTTTTCTCTGCATCGTATTATGGAACCTCTTTAGAAAAATGAAATCAATCTATAAGTATACGTTTGTTTATTTTTGTTTTATAATCAAGTATTTTCTTTTTATTATACCATAGAGTATTTTATTTATCAGTCTTCATGTGGCGAATTGTCGTAGTAGTCCCTGTAGTCCACCGGCAAGGTAATTTTTAGTTGTTGTAAGTCTTTGAATATACGACTATAATACTTACTTTAAGCCGATTTTCATGAAGATTCGGTAAGCTTTCAATAGGTTTAACTGAGACCTTTTTATCACATCGCTGTGGCAGTAACTGCTATTCATCTGTAAACCATAACATAAAGTCCAGGTTCCCTTGTTTATATTGTAGGACACGAATATCTGTGACCTAAAAAACAAAACATTAATAATGTTTTTGTCTTCTGTGTCTGTAGAAGACCAAACAAAATTAACATTAAAAGTACCTTGGCATCTCCTATGGCTTTTTCTGGTCTTATTGACTTATAAAACTGTAAACTTGCGAAAGATTTAAAAAATTTATGGGTTAGGTAAGATACGTTGTAAGGTTTAGGATGTTTGCGAGCTCCAATACAAACTTCTGGATATTCAGCTGGTACATAAATTATTTTGTTTTTCAGTTTCCTCTCTATGGTGGCATGCATTTGAGTCCGCTTCCATCTGGGTATGGCCTACCTGTTTGCCACGTTTAGTAATGCATTTGCCAATATTACGTTTCTATTTTGCGCTGTACATCCATCGCTGTACAATATAATTTTAGTATCCTGTCCAGGTTCTCTGTGAATACTCGGCAAAAGTTCCTCCGTAATAAACTTGACAATTATGGTAGCGTAATTGTCAGAGGATAACCCACCTTCGGTCTCGTTCTAGAGATAACAAAATCCGTCTTTATTTTTTATATTAAATATACAGAAATTGTGCGTGCATATCTTAGTTTTATAATATAGAGATGACACATTAGGTTTAGGTGCCAATAACACAGCTTGCGTGTCCATTGTGAATACGAATTCTTCTGTATTTTTATCCTGTACTTTTTCAAGTCTAGCTTCATTCTTTCTTTCTATGTGCTTATTGTGTTCTATGTCAGGTATATTTCCGAGTTTGTGAGAGAGGCACTTTTCGCATTTATCTTTTTTTGTACAAGGCTTTTTTGATGTCCACTCTGGCAACAAATAAAGCTAGGGCGAACTTTTGAGGCAATAATGGGATTCCATTTTTAGAATATTGTTCAAAAACTCTTTAAGTGATTTCACTTATACTTCGTAGGGAGTTTTTGTTGTGTGTTGATTTGTTTTGTAAGAAATATTCTCTTTGCCTTTTTTTTCAGTTCCAGATAGTCATTTTGGTAAGACACAAAGTGTTTTAAAACATCGGTTGACAAACTCTCACGCGGCATTCGTTAGTCAAGTTTAAGTTAAATACCATTCTGCTTTTTCTTTTTGTTAATAATGGGTCTTTTATGTCTCTTGGCTGTTTTGTGGGTACCTCTTGTAGAAGACCAGTCACGAAAACCCTTTTTCCCCCCAAGTCATCCTTCAAAACATTTCAAATATAGTTTTCGTTTCTTCTTCTGAAACTTCGCTACATTTTAAAGCACTTTTATCAGTTGTCCTACATTTGCATCGAGGTTTAAAAACTCGTTTATTTTTTTGTGTTCTTTCCCATTTCCCTTCAATTTTTTTACGCCCAGTATACTGTTGCCCATTTTCCCTGTGAAGCTTGTTCATTTGATCTTTCCATGTAGCTTTATTTACCTGACACCTTTTTCTTCTCTTAATTCTCCTTGGTTCTTCTTAACTGTTAGAATCAGAGTGCTCAGAATAAGGTACAAGTTGTGCATTCATGCAGTCGCTATCATCACTGAAATATTTGTCAATCAAGCTAGAATTGTAATAACAGATAATCAGATAGTAAATCAGTAACAGATTTCAAGAAAACAGACGAATTATTCTCGAGACGCGCAACAGTCATAATCTCTTGGAGTTAGCCACGTTTCGGTTTTGTTATGCTAGTGTTAGGAGTTGACCGTTTTATGTGTTCGCCGTTTTCTCCGTAATTTTAAAAGCTAGGGAGATATTTTATTAAACATAATGTGAGCGACAACTAGCAGCAGTCGACAACGCCAAAACCTGTATTTCGGTAAAAAATGGAGTTAGCCGATTTGCAAGTTAAGCCATCGATATATATTTACTGTACAATCTTTTGTGTTATGAAAATCATGACATTTATTGCACCTGGGACGTGCTTTGCATTGAGATCCAAGATGTCCAAAACGAAGGCAAGAGAAACATAATAAAACTTTTTGAACATATGGTTCGACTTCTTTAATTACTTTATTAATTATGATATATTTTGGAAGAGTTTGTGCTTTAAAATTTACAATACATGATTTGGTTGGAACCTTGTCTATTACTGTTTTATCTTTGATATGTTTTTCTACCTTTCTATTTATTCTTCTAACTGAAGCTACTTCAAACTTACAGTGCATATCGTATTGTTTAATTTTATTTTTGATGTATTCCTCAGAAAATTCAGTATCTATATCTCTAATTATACCCTGTCTATGTAGTATAAACTTCGGAACGTAAACATCAAAATTGTTGTTTGTAAATAATGAGCAAGTTTTTTGATTGATTAAAAAATTGGCCGATTGATAGTCTTTAAATTTAATTCTAATTCTATTCTTGCCGATACTTACAGTTTCTCCGTTGTTTTTTGAGTTACCGTCCCAGGTGTTGTTTATATTGGATTTTATTTTTTCTATATTAACATCTTCCTCCATCCGACTAATATCTGGAGGTTTGTCTGGTGGTCTCCCCGCATAATCCATATCAAGTTTTTAATAACTTAACACTTTAACACTTTGAATCTATCTTACATTTATTAACACTTAACGTATCCAAACAGTAACCCCCAATGGGGGTAAAATAAATTCAAATACACTGAACTTTTATATTTTTCTTAGTCACAAATTGTTTTACAAAAAACTTTTCACTTTATATAGAGATAACGTTAATGAGCTTCGAACGACAAAACAACTTCCTCGTACAAAGCCCACAACTGGAATGGATTAGGATCTTATGAAGATAATCTTTTTACTCCTGAATGCCAATAAGATGTACTCCTGCAGCGTTTTTATTTTGTGTTCGTAGTCCTTAATTAACTTTTCAGGCTTTACTACGCACTAAATGATCGACTTTAAGTCTCATGTAGGTTATGTTAGGTTTATAAATAGGTAAATTTGTTGTTATTTGTAAAAAAATATAACTAAAATTTTAGATATCGTTTCGTGTGTTTATTAATAAAGCAATAATTTTTAGTGAACATACCTTTACTCATCAGTATATGAACATAATAGTACTGGGTGGTTTTGTTATTGCTCTGATTATTCACGGTCAACAAACAGAAGCTACATATAGGCTAGATTTTGTTTGGAAGCTTCAAGCTACAGGTAAGCTTTTTTATATACTACCAAGTACAAAGAAATAAATATAAGATCTACATTTTTTTATGACTAATTTTAATTAAAGTATAGGGAAAGTAGTCGTGGTGCACATGCAAGAAAAATCTCCATTCAGATTTCTCCTTACAGGAAGGGTTCTTAATGCACAAGGTGGACTAGCCATGTTAGCCGGAGTTTTATACACGCTGTACCAGCATTGTACCTTTGCTTCACCATCTCGTTTTTATCGTTATTTAATGTATTACCATATTAAGAAATGAATGACTTTCAGAAATGTCTTCTATAAAATTAATTTATTAAGAGTAAGTTAAGAGTTAATTTGTATTTTCCCCTTAAAACTTTTTAGGACTTTGATATCTAATTATCCTTTTTTTTTATATGTTTGTTCCAGGTAAAATTTTGATCTATGTGGAAGTAAAATATATTTAACCACGATGTCCACCGATATGGGAACAATGTTGAGAGATACGATAAGGCATGTGACTGTCACAAATTTCACTTGGTTATTTTTTTTCTTTCATTTTTGTACCATTTCATTAAGGAGATGAACTGGGTTTGAGGATTTTCTAAATCTATCATGTCATTAAAAATTCTCGAAATTTTAAATACTGTTGATCATGCTAGTGATTAAGAGGATACATAAAGCTAAGATCTAATGGTGTAGCCTGTGTGTAGTATGCGGAGGCAATCCTAACATAGTAACAAAATAACTCCTGGCTTTTTCGATGACATCTAAGTTCCTAGTGTGAGAAAGTTAACCGTCAATAATTAGAAGCGCTGAGTCTTTTGATGATGGTTTAATGGAAGATATAAAACGATCAAACCAATCTGCAAACACATTGCATGTGAATGCTAAAATCTGAACAGTTCTGTTAAAAGCTCAACTACAGCCTATCGATGTTTCTTTAAGAGATCATCAATCAGCCCTGAGCTGTCCATTGTTGAACATAGGCCTCCTCTAAAGTTTTCCATCTGCTTCTGTTCTGCGCCTCTGCTATCCAATTGGTCACGATTCTTTTGACGTCGTCGGTCCATCGCGTTGGGGGTCTTCCTCGGCTTCGCTTGTCAGCCCGTGGTCTCCACTCAAGCAATTTTTTTGTCCAACTGTCGTCTTTCATTCTTGCAACATGTCCTGCCCATCTCCATTTTTGCCTTGTAATATGTTCGATAATGTCTTCCACTCCGGTTCGTCTACGAACTTCCTCGTTTCTTATTCTATGTCTTAAGCTTATTCCAAGCATTAATCTCTACATCTTTTGTTGTGTCCTTTTCAATTTTTCGGCTAATGTTTTTGTGAGAGTTAAGGTTTCTGCTCCGTATGTGAGGGCTGGTAGAACGCACTGGTTAAAAGCTTTTCTTTTTAAATGGATCGGTATATTTGTTTTAAATACGTCTCCCATTTTTCCGAATACAGCCCAACCCAGACTTATTCTTCTGAGTAGTTCGCATGTTTGGTTATCTCGCGTTAACCTTATTTCGTGACCCAAATACACATATTTTTCCACAAGTTCTATGGGCGACTTTTCGATTTCTATTAGCTCATTGGGGACGAGATTGGTCATCATTTTTGTTTTTCCATAGTTTATTTTTAAACCGACTTTCTGGGTTACTTGCTGTAGTTTTTATAGCATAACTCTGGCTTCTCCTAAGTTGTCTGTTATGAGAACAATATCATCGGCATATCTAAGATGATTGAATATCTTTCCATCGATGCTAATACCCTTTGATTCCCACTCTAGCCGTTTAAATGCGTACTTCATAACTGTTATAAATAGTTTTGGCGACAAGGTATCTCCCTGCCGCACCCCTCTGCCAATTTTTATCTTCTCAGTCATGCAATGGAGGTTAACGGTTGTTGTCGCATTTTCGTATATATTTCGAATAATATTTGCATACCTGTGGTCTATTCTGCATTCTGATAGTGCTTTTAAGATAGCAACTGTTTCGACTGTGTCAAATGCTTTGTGGAAGTCGACAAAGATAAGAGCAAGGGGTCTGTTATATTCGATAGACTTTTCAACTAGAGTTTTAAGGCATTGCAAATGGTCGTTTGTTCCGTGTCCCGCTCGAAATCCTGCCTGTTTTTCTGATTGATAGAAATCGAGTTTTGCTTCCAATCTGTTTGTCAGTATTCGAGTAAAGAGCTTGTATAGGTGTTTAAGCAAACTAATTGGCCTATAGTTTTCGAGATCTGATTTATCTCCTTTTTTGTGGAGGAGGATTGTAACCGAATTCTTCCATTGACTTGAAAGGTTTTCACTATGCAGACATAGATTTAAAAGTGTTTGGATTCGGGACAGTAAAAGTGGACCTCCTAGTTTAATTGTCTCAATGACTACACCATCTTCCCCCGGAGCTCTATTATTTTTCATATTTTTGAGGGCATGTTGAATTTCCTCTCGTGATATATCTGGTATATCCTCCGATCCTACATTATGTACCTTTTGTATTGGTTGTTCGATGAGCTCTGGAATAACTTGAATTTTATATAATGTTTCATAGAAACTTTCCACTATATGTAATATGCTTGGTCTATCTGAGATAATATTTCCATTTTTGTCTTTAAGTTGGAAGATTTCTTTTTTGCCATTTTCCATTTTTCTCCTTAATGCTTTCATGATTTTGTTGTCTTCTATAGTTTTTATAATTTTTCTCGTTGTTGTATTTTCTAATATCCCGTCTGATGGCTTTAGAGATTTCTTTATTGATGCTGTTTATATCTTGTGAGTCAACATTTCCTTGACTTCTCAGCATTCTACGATCTTCCATTTTTTGTTTCGTTTCTTTACTATTTTTTTGTTCTTTTCCATGTTTAGGGCCAAATTTTTCCTGAGCTTGTGTTAATGTATCTACTATTTCTTCGTTTAGGTTATTTATGTCTTCTCTTGTTGTATTTCTGAGTAAGTTACTGGTGATATATTTTTCAAACTCAAGTTCATTCGTTGGGCGTATCCAAGGTTTGAATTTTTTACTTTTTATCATCTTCAGTCTTTCTTGCTTAATATTGACTTCTACAGTTGCTCAGACCATTCTATGATCGCTTGCAACCGAAAATTGATTTAAGACTGTAACATCTTTGACTATATGTTTTTTTGTCAGTGATGATGAAGTCGATCTCATTTTTTGTCTTACCATAGGGGCTCTTCCAAGTCCATCTTCTATGGATCTTCTTATAGAAGAAGCTATTCATTAAATATAGATTGTTTTCTAATAGGAAATTTAAGAGTATTTCGCCCCTTTTGTTTCTACCTGGTGTGCCCAAATTTCCAAGGGCATTTTCAGCTGGGTCAGTGCTTATTCCTATTTTGTCATTAAAGTCGCCACATATTACCGTAAAATGTTCTTGGTCTTCTGAAACAGCTGTGTACAAGTCATCATAGAACTGTTCTATTTCTTCGTCAGCGTGACTCGACGTTGGTGCATAGACTTGAATGATCTTTATGGAGTAACGGGTGTTAAGTTGTAATTTTGCAAGTATGTATAACTCTTGTGGAAACTGCTTTTACTGATATGATATTCTCAGCTAGTTTTTTATTAATAAAGAGCCCAATGCCCCCATTCCCATCGTTTTCTCCGACATGATAGAAAATGTGACCAAATTTTAGAGTGGTTAGGCTTTCTCAATTGATTTTATCAAGTTCAGATTCCATTTCTATAAAGTTTTCTTCCAATAGCAGGGTTCTTGCATTGAAAGTTGCAATTTTTAGAGATATATATCTGTTAGATGGTTTTCTAAAATATGTCAGAATTTTGTCCCCCCCAGAATACGTGGGACTGACTGATAGTCTATCAGTGTGAGATTCTGAATTTTTCTTTCTACTCACCTGGGGTAAATCCGTTTTTGTATTCGTATCTGACATAATAAAGGGGTAATAGCAATTAACGTCACGCTTGCTTTGCGTGTTGACGAGTTTTTAGTTCAGCCGCCCATTATGGGTACAGACGCTGTTGACAACCGCCCAATATGGGTCAGACGCTATCGGTTTGATTTTATACCATCCCTAAAATCCAGGGATGACACTTCCGCCATCCACGTCGTAACGAAGATCTTCTTCTCCGCCGTGCCTACCGTTGTGGTCTTCACCTGTATCCCTAGGTAGGGGTCCGTGTTATACCCCACAGAACTGGGTCCCGATCTAGACTTGGCCATCTATTCACTCCGGCCTACTGAAACGATAGATAACCACCCCCGCGATATGGACGCGCCAGATTGGAGTTACCCATGTGAGCGACAGAGAAGGTGGCTCTGTGCTCCGTGAGCCGGGTTAATGGACATGTATGATTCCATGACCAAAGGCCAAATCTTTAAGAGATATCAGTGAAAGTATAAGGTGTCTATTCGAAAACTCTTTAACAAGTCTTTACCAGCAAGTTTTGTTTAATTTGAAAATCTATGCACAATGGCATTCCTAAGTGCGAGTTGGTGCACTATAGAATGTACTTTTCTTATGGTAAGGCCATACATTCGGCTTTACATGTCAAAAATATGGGTTACACGCTGTTGTTCTTGTTTCTCTGTGAATATTCTAATTTTGCTTTTAAGTCTAGCCAAATGGCCCGTAGCTGGCTTTTTTACCTTTACAATGTCGCTTTAAACTCTTTAATGGCACCTCAAAATATTATGGGCTACTATGCACACTTTTTATAGCTTGTCGCAGTTTATCATAGTCCCATTTTGCTTGGCGGTCTTCCGTTTATATTTTTAGCCATTCTGTTGTCCTGAAAACTGACTTTAGAAGTGAGTTGGGTATTGGGTAGGCCACATCAAATACAGATGGCATTCTCTTTCTCTCTTGTCGTTTCCCGATTACTGAGGATCGTGATATCCTCCAATATTCCTATCAATTTTTCTTGAATGAGTTTCTAGCTGAATTCCTAATTTGGTCGGACCATCTAGTTGGTGATCGTCCTCTTGATCTTCTCCCCGGAGGAACGTTTCCAGAAACAATTAATCTCTCCAAACTATCGTCACTTCTGCGAACCACGTGACCGAAAAATTGCAGAATACTTTGCAGACATATTGTAACTCTGCCGTAAATAGTAAAGGTCCAAATACAGTTTATTGTGGAAACAGAAGGCGTTACAGAGTTTATTATCTTTCAGGATGTCAGCGATTTTGTTCACTATTTTATAATCCTAAGAGATGGTGTAATTTTTTTTAGAAAAAACAAAATTGATTATTTTGCAAAAATGTAGTTATGTTCTTCGTATATTAGCCTTACGTGAAAAATTTCGCCGGATAGGGACAACAGACTGATCACTTGATAGGAATTAGGCAAAAGGAAATTTTTGCTAGTGTAAAAATCATCATAATGTCAGCGTATCTTTCTCTATCCCCGTTATATTTTTCAAAATATCTGCCAAATAATGCTACATGTATCTGAGATCATTATGCTAGTCTTACAGCTTTCCTTAGTATGTTGTTGGTTGGCAAATAATTTGTAATGGAATGTTTGAAGCTGCTGTTTTGCAAGTCCGTAATATCAATTTTTATTATTCTTGACAATTTATGGCCCTGGTCATTTAAATTACCCTATTTTAATGTTGATTGCTGTATAAGATCAGAAGGATTTTAGTGAAATAATTGAATTTGCGTTTTGTCCTAAAGAATATTTTAATACGTTTGGCTCAGTTTCTCCAGCAGCTACTTTTAGAGAGTGCGCTTTATTTCTTATAGGTATCCATAAATTGACAATAATACAAGTGTGGTCAGACAATCTGGTTTAAAAATAGGTGGTCTATAAATATCATTTATCAAACTAATTGCACAATTATTTAAGTAACTTAATACTTTTTTTATTCATATTTTTACGGTTCTTATTGCATATATCATATTTCCATATTTTCCTTTCATTTGCCTTCGTTATTAACGAATATTTTTAACTCGTGGATTTTTCAAATTTTTTATTACACTTAATATTTTCGGTTATTCAATAGATGCGTATTTGGTTCAATAAGCTTAAAACTTTGGAAGGTAAATTAAACTCCACTTATTATGCCTATAATCTTGATACTTCTGATAATGGTTAATAATATAAGTTTTCATCATTAAGTTTGTTTTCTTCAGACAATTCTGTTAAGAATTATCTTAATTTTATCTTAAGTGATTTCTCAAGCTAGTACAAAAAGTTTTATTTCAAGTTTTTCTTATTTTCTACTTGAATGAAGTAAAGAAAATTTGTTTTATTCATTGTTGTCGTTAATTATCTATACCAATAATTTTAAATTGGAATTTCTTGATTCATTTATAGATTATAAATCAAAAGAAAAATAAATACATTAACTTTATTTCTTTAAATGCATTTAAAAACCATATTTTGTACGTTTCCCTCTTGTTTTTTTTTTTTTTATTTTTGAGGAATTTTTTTTATTCGTTGTTTATAATCAGTGAAATATTTATATTAAATTTATTTATTTATGATTCTTATAATAAATATTACACTTAACAGTACAATTCAATTGTTTGGGCTCTATACGGGCTAATACAGGCTAGTAGAGATAAGTTTTTATTTTATTTTTTTTTCCTTTCAGAGGAAAAGGAAGATATGGAGCATCTGGAAGCTTATAACAGAAAGCTATTGGCGAATATACTTCCGGTTCATGTAGCAGAACATTTTCTTAACAGTGACAAAAATAATGATGTAAGTATTCAAAGAATTTGTTATTAGTTATGCATATGTGTAGTAATAATATCTGACCTGATCAAAAGGCTGAGTTTTTCTTTTACACCAACACTAGGCGTCCGTCAGTGTTACAAATTCCGACAACGGGTACGGCGTTATCGTGTATCAATGTCATAAAACGATACCGCCACTTAAAGGAGTAAATGTCGGTTATAAATCCGCAACCGCACCGTGTAAAGCGATCCGTACCTAAGTGATGAATGGACTAGCGGCAGACGGCCGCAAACGGGTCCTCTGAAAATTGATGGATCTCTACTGTAATTCAAGCCATAGAGTCGGTAAGGACGCACTAAGCACGGACAGTACAATACTACTCGTGAGAACTATACAGACAAGTACTTAAACAGGCAAAAAAAAACAAAACAAAACGAAGGGTTACTGGAGCAAGTCACCAGGAAAATAAGATGGAGGTGATTGTGATCTTCCGATAAGGATTAAGATACCTGGACTCTTTGGTGAGAGAGAAATGCTCCACGATCTGATACGGAAGAAACCAAAACTGGTAGTATGTACAAGAGTTATGTATAGACCAGGAGAGGTACAATACCTCCAACTCAGTAATATGATCACAATTACAAAAAAGGCCCAGGAGGAGGAGAACCAAGGAAGCCGTCAGACCAATTTCATGGTCTCTGTGTAAAAAGGGGAGACCAAAATAAACGAAGACAAGAAACTACTGGCAATTCTGTCTAAATTGAGGGAAGACATGGAGGCGATAGGGACCAGAGAGGTATCCCCAAGATTAATGGGGGGCTACAGAGGTAGGAACCTCAGGAAGCTTCTTGAAGCCACCTTTAACGATATGGACTTTCACCTTGAGCTGAAGGAGCATAAACGGGAGGACGAAGACGTGTAAAGTGATTGCGGAGGGAGGAGAGAAATCTTACGCCAAGTTGCTTAAAATTAAAGTGTGGCGTAGACACAAGGAAAGAGGGGATTAGTGTCAAAAGCGCTTAAAAGACCATAGGCGAGAACTTTATTCTAGAAGTAGCAAAGAAGGAACAGGCCGAGCTGGAGAAGACTATCGTGGTCCGTAGAGAGAAGAAAATACGGGGGGCATCCAGAGCTATCAGGTCTAGGTGGACCTATTTGATATAGACGGAGATGTCACAAACGACGTCAAACTCGTCTATATAATGAAAAAAAGATACGGAAATACAAACCGTTGGACTGATGCGAATCGTAGCGAAGAAGGCACTGGAAAGACAGCATGTATCCATAGGCTGTAACACGTGCAAGATACGGGAGAAACTATCTTTCCAGCGAATCTTTCAGATGCTAGCAGTTCGGGCATAGTAAAACCGACTAAAAGCCTACTGAAATCCGGACACAAAGTCGATAACTTACGGTGCCTAGAGTATAAAAATCTCATCCTGAAAAATCGGGGGTTTAAGAGAGACCTTGCCAGAAGGGAGAAGGAAAAATTGGATAAGAGCACCTAGAATCAGAAATCAGACAGCGCACGGGTAAGTAAGTTAGAGAGATAAGAACCATCTAATACGAAATTTCTACAAATAAATGTGGAAGGGGCGAGGGCCGCTTATGACGATGTAGAGGCCCACGCAAAAAGAGAAGGTTATGACATGATTCTATAAATTTGGTCTCTCGGTAAGGTATCATTAAAGATAGAAAATCTAAAGTGGCTGTATACGTGATGAATCAAGAAGTTGTTAAATCTATATTAACGTACATGTCAGAGATCTGGTGGTGTACAATTGCTATGATTCACTAAACGTCCCCCTTCGAGTATATGTAGAGTACGTTGATTCGATTATGCAAGAGGCTAGGACGAAGTGTACCGGTTAGTGTACTGGTCGTCATAGCCGGTGACCTGAATGGCTAGGAATATATATATATATATATATATATATATATATATATATATATATATATATATATATATATATATATATATATATCATCATATATATATATATATATATATATATATATATATTCATCCTACGAGGATGAAAACTAATTTAGTCCTAGCGATGAAAGAACGTGTCAAAAGGTTATCTCATCCGGATTATCTCCAACATGATCTCAACCTCTTACGTAATATTTTTGTTGAAAATTCATATCCTCTAAGACTGATTAATAAATTAATTTTTAATGTTCCCTTTGTTAATAGAAACAACAGACTTACTATGTCACAATCAGTGCCCTCAGCACAAAATAATTCAGCTTCAACAAGTGTGTATTTTTATGCCCTTCCATATATTCCAAAACTAACCGTTGAACTCACTAAGATTTTTAAAGACTTTAAGAATATCAAAATAGCTAACAAGAACATCAAAACCATACGTCAGCTGTATAGCAAAATAAAACAACCCCTAACCACTCTAGAGACTACAGATGTTGTTTATTGCATTCAGTGTACTGAATGTCCATCCACGTACATTGGTGAAACTGGAAGGAATCTGTCTAGCCGTATTATTTCTCATAAGAGTGATTGTAGATTAAACAAACCTACTTGTGCTTTGGCAGAGCATACTATCGATCTAGACCATAAGATAGATTTCAACAATGTAAAAATATTAGCCAGAGAGAAAAATAAATTTAAGAGAACTTTCTTAGAGATGGTACATATCAGCAAGAGTGATAATAACAATCTTAATAAGAGATCTGAGATCCAGAATCTTAGCAAAATTTACAATTTTATATTGACTTTTTACTGAGCTATTTTGCATCTCAGAGTTTTCTTTGTTCTTTTCTTTTTTTAAAAAAATTTCAGTATTAATTGAATACTTGTGATCAAACTTTTGTTACTAATTTAGTTTTGTTTTGTTTGAGTTATTATTTTTTCTAAACCTATTTACTAAATACTATTTTCTTTCGATTGCTTATGTCATAAATAACATTTTTAACTTCCCGCTTATTTTTAAGTTGGTAATACAGTTGGTAGTACTCAAAATTCATAAACAGTATTTTGTGAGACGTTAATTTCAAAGTTGTTTTTTGTATTTTCTCCTAACTATTTAAACAATAATTGTCCACCCACGTTCTCTTTCTGCTCGTGAAATGTGACTGAAATCAAGCCTGCAGCGACGACTGTTTTAACATGTCGTCCTTCATTTTGTTTTTAACTTTTAACGTATTTAGTAATTTTAAAGTGTTTTTTTTAACAGTAATTTTTAAAGTTTAATTGCAACTTCAGTATATCATGTTATTTAACGTTGTTGTTTCTGCCACGAATCTTACATTCGGGTAAGTTTTTTATAGTTTTTTATAGCCTTTTTTTGGCACCATTCAAACTGTTACAACATAGTAATTTTCTTTGTAGACCTTGATATAGGTGGCAAAAAACCACCGAAAGCTTGGATTCAGAATAAATAGTACGCCTTAGCAAAGCTCTGTTTTTATTGACTACCACACCCAAAAAGAAAAAAGTATTTACATATATATATATATATATATATTTTGAGTTTAGTTCTTGAACCTTAATATAAATTTTTTAAGTGGATTTTCTTGGGCTTAGGTTCATAAAAAAATTTGATTTGATACTAAGGCATTTTTATATATTTTTTCGACGTTTCGGCAGGAAATCCATGCCTTTTTCAAGAAGTAATATTGACTAAAAAACATTTTATGATAGACATAATACGATTTAAAAGTTAAACTTTTGACTTACCAAGCATGTAAAAATTTGTTACTAACAAGTAGACGTCACAATTAAAATAATATTAAAAACATAGGACATACCCACTAAGTCACTACATGTAAAATATATTTTAGATCTAATGTGTTGTTTATTGAAGTTAGTTTATCGTTTAAACAACCAGTTATTTTAACATCATAGGCGTTCTGAGATTGTCTTTTTATGTGTTTTTAAATTAAGTTAAAATATATTTTGTTCAAATTTTTGACATCTTTTTTATCAGATGATAAATAAATAAAAAAAAATAATAACGCAATAAATGATAAAAAAGATGTCAAAAATTTGAACAAAATATATTTTAACTTAATTTAAAAACACATAAAAAGACAATCTCAGAACGCCTATGATGTTAAAATAACTGGTTGTTTAAACGATAAACTAACTTCAATAAACAACACATTAGATCTAAAATATATTTTACATGTAGTGACTTAGTGGGTATGTCCTATGTTTTTAATATTATTTTAATTGTGACGTCTACTTGTTAGTAACAAATTTTTACATGCTTGGTAAGTCAAAAGTTTAACTTTTAAATCGTAATATGTCTATCATAAAATGTTTTTTAGTCAATATTACTTCTTGAAAAAGGCATGGATTTCCTGCCGAAACGTCGAAAAAATATATAAAAATGCCTTAGTATCAAATCAAATTTTTTTATGAACCTAAGCCCAAGAAAATCCACTTAAAAAATATATATATATATATATATATATATATATATATATATATATATATATATATATATATATATATATATATATATATATATATGTAACGATGAGTCCAAGCCATCACCGTTAAACCAGCGTGCGCGCGAACCAACCCATGAAGTAGGAGTGTATCGACAGTAGAAAGGGCAAAGCTCCGCTATATAAACGGCAACATTTCCTCACAGAGACAGAATCGACAGGTGTTGACTGAAGGTTCTCTCTTCCCTACCCCGGCTTGCGGACGTGTTGAGTTCACAAGTTGTTTCCTTTTCTTTTACCGTATTTACCCGAAAAGCGTGTTGAGCTTTTCACTACCCGTACTCTGAAACAGTCGTGTTGAGACTGTCGAGGAGTGTCCTATTAACCCGAATCACTTAAGGGACGTGTTGAGTTCCTTTCCTTTCTTTATACCTATCGTCCGCTGTTATTAAATCGATACAACGTTACCCTAAAATTTCAGATACACACTCGTTTGCCGATAAGACCAGTTCCATATGACAAGGTCAAACTTAATTTGAATAAATAGGCCAGGTACTGAGAAGACTAAACCAAATTGTAAATATGTATATAAGATTTTTGTCAATTTAATTTAAGGAAGGCAATAAAGTTTTATTTTTATTTTGAACTCTGTCTCTGACTGTCTAAAAGCTACCCGGATAGTGACTCCCACGAGAGGACGTCACAAATGGCGCCCGAGCAGAAAAATACGTTTTAAACAATAATACCGACCGAATTCCGAATTTTATTTTCATGAGACAGTACTACGTTTCAAATTTTAATCAAAGACAGGGTGATTCACAGATCAAAAATGACAGACGCTCCGGAAACGTCGAAGGTTAGTTGGGTGTACCTATTAAAGAAAGACGAACTTATAGCCGAATTAACAAACAGAGAACAGCCGACGGAAGGGAATTTCAGCGAGCTAAGAGCGAGATTAGTTGCGATCATCAAGGCAGAGGAAAGAGAAGAAAACCAGATGGAAGACAGACAAAGAAAGATGGAAATAGTACGCAAATGGGGGTTACACTTTGACGGTTCAAGAGACCCAATAGAATTCATAGAACGGTTGAAAGAACTCCAGACAGCTTACGGCCTACAAGACACCCACGTTTTACAAGCTCTACCAGGAACATTAAACGGGAAAGCATTACTATGGTACAGAAACAATAATAAATATTGGAACGAATTAAAAGACTTCGAACAAGATTTCCGCAATTTCTTCGTTTCCTCCGTTCTCACACAATCTCTGGAAGCTCAAATCCGGAACCGACTCCAACGAAACAACGAAGGTGTAAAAGACTACATCATTGATATTCAAACAATGATCAGAAGACATGGTGAATTCAATCACCAAGAAGAACTAAACAGGATATACACCAATATGAACCCGAAATACAAGTTGTATATAAAGAGGCAAGACGTATACAACAGAAATATACAACAGAAACAATACACGGTGTGACTGGACACAGGCAAATAGTCGTAATAACAAAATACAGAATTTCGACAGACAGACTTGTTGTTGGAGATGCGGCCGCAGAGGCCACAATAGAAGAAACTGCAGAGCTATCGCTGTACTCTTCTGCAGCCATTGCGGAACCCGAGGAACAACTTCCAATAACTGCCAATGTAGAAGCCGACCGAAAAATTTCAACAGGACTGGACAAGAAGGAGGCAACCCAGTCAGCATTTAGAGTCCTCCCTAACAACCTCCAGCTACGCACACTATACAGATCAACGACCCCACACAACGATAACGTTCAGCAACGGTAAAAAGTTAAGAGCACTAATAGACACAGGAGCCCAAAATTCGTTTATAGGACAAAAAGGTAAAAAAATATTGGAACAATGTGGAACAAAAAGCGACAGAAAAGCTTTAAAGATCACGCTGGCAGATGGAAAAACCAGCAACATAGAAATCTGTTTTACAGCAAAATGTTCCATAGACAACGTTTGGAGAAATGCCAAGCTACATTTTTTACCAAACCTAGCTTCAGAAGTAGTACTGGGAATGCATGAAATAACAAGATGGGGCCTTGATTTATCAAACATCTTAAATAGAAATCGCGTAAGAAGGAGAGAACAATACCCAACCAGTACAGAACACGGATCCAGATCGTACAATGCAGACAATAACCGAATACCGACCAATTCCAGGGTCAACGAAACACCAACCGCAAGATATCCGCTCCAACAGAGAAGCAAAATATATAACAAAACGACCCACCGACTACCGACCGATACCGCGGTCGAAGACCAGACCGAAAATATACCGACTACCGACCGATACCGCGGTCGACAACCAGACCGAAGATATACCGAACTACCGACCGATACCGCGGCCGACGACCAGACCGAAGATATTCCGTCATACATACCGGAATTCACGAACAGTCCAATACGAGAGCAGCTCGACATCAGTACTACACTAAACAATACCGAAAAAAAACAATTACAGGAATTGTTACTAACAGAATTGGAGAAATTTAAACAAATTAAAGGAACAACACATCTAACCGAACATACAATAAAACTCAAACATAATACACCGATCAAACAAAGATACAGGCCCCGAAACCCGGCAATGCAGAAGATCATAAACGATGAGATAGATAAGATGCTAGAAGAGAACGTGATAGAAAAATCTAATAGCCCGTACAGTTCCCCCATCGTCCTAGTAAAAAAGAAGGATAACAACGGATACAGATTTTGCATCGATTTTAGGAAAATCAACGACATCTCAGAAAAAGATGCCTACCCATTACCGTACATCAATCATATCCTAGAAAAGTTAAAATCTGCAAAATATTTTACCACGTTAGATCTAAAAAATGGATATTGGCAAGTACCACTTTCCGAAGCAAGCAAACCCTTGACCGCTTTCATAGCACCAGGAAAAGGACTATTCCAGTTCAAAGTACTTCCATTCGGATTACACGCCGCCTCCGCTACTTTTCAACGATTACTAGATACAGTAATCGGCCCAGAAATGGAACCACATGCATTCGCCTATTTAGACGACATAATAGTACTGGGGAAAACGTTCGAGGAACATATGGAAAACTTAAAAGAAGTACTTCACAGACTACAGCAGGCCAAACTACGAATTAATATAGACAAATGTAAATTCTGCAAAGAAGAGATAAATTATTTAGGCCATGTAGTAAACAAAACGGGAATAAAAGTGGACGACAACAAGACAAAAGCTATAGTCGAATATCCCGCACCAAAAACCGTTAAACAACTACGCCGATTTTTGGGCATCATCTCATGGTATAGGAGATTTATAAAAGATTTTTCACGAACTGCAGCCCCTTTAACAAAGCTACTAAAGAAAAAACAACATTGGACTTGGGACAGAGACCAAGAGGAAGCATTTAACAAAATAAAATTACTACTGACACAAGCTCCAATACTGATCTGCCCGGACTTCCAGAAAAGATTTTTTTTACAATCTGACACTTCGAACCACGGTTTAGGAGTAGCTTTAGTACAAACAAACGACGAAGGACAGGAACAAGTCATCGCTTACGCAAGTCGAACTCTAACAAATGCCGAAAAAAATTACAGCGTTACAGAAAAAGAACTACTAGCGATCATCTTCGGTATAGAAAAGATGAAACCCTACATCGAAGGATACCCATTTTCAATTATCACAGATCATCAAAGTCTACGATACTTACAAACAATGGAAAACCCTACAGGTAGAATAGCTAGATGGGCAATGCTGCTGCAACAATTTGACTTCGATGTCATTTACAGAAAGGGCTCCCAGAACGTCCTGGCCGACGCGCTCTCTAGAGAACCAGTAGATCTGGTTTGCATAATAAACGTAGAAGATGTAGAACCCGACGAATGGTACAATAAAGCTTTAAATAAAATCCAGACAAATCCGCAACTATTTCCAGACTACTCTATCAAAGATGGACTCCTCTATCGACACTTCTGGGACAAATACGATTTAAAAGAGACAGAGGTATCCAACCCCTGGAAACTATGCATCCCAAACCACAAGAGACAACAACTCCTGGCAGAAAACCACGAGCAACCGACCGCAGGACATCTAGGAATAGCCAAAACAATAACCCGCCTAGCTAGAAAATACTACTGGCCAGGGATGTTTAAAGACGCCGCAAAGTTCGTCAGGAACTGCAAGAACTGTCAGCAATTTAAGCCGCAACAAAACTTAACTCCAGGCCGCATGCAATCTACACAAATTCCGCCACATCCATGGCACACCGTTTCAACCGACATCATAGGACCCCTTCCAACATCCAGCAAAGGAAACAAATATATAATGACATTCCAGGACACCTTTTCAAAATGGGTCGAAGCCATACCGATCAGAACAGCAACGGCAAAATCAGTCTGTCAGAACTTAAAAGATAAAATCATTATGAGATTCGGATCACCCAAAGAACTAATATCAGACAACGCAAGAACATACGATAACAGGGAAGTACGAAAGTTGCTAGACGAATTCCAGATTTCTAAAAGAAACATTCCGCCATATTCTCCCCAGAATAATCCAGTAGAAAGAACAAACAGAGTAATCAAAACAATGATAGCTCAGTCTGCGATAATAACCACAAGAAATGGGACACGAGCCTTCCAGAACTACTATTCGCATATAATACAGCTTAACACGATTCAACGGGTTTCTCCCCAGCCTTCCTGAACTTTGGACACGAACTAGAAATTCCAAGTAAAGTCGTAAACACCCCAAACGACACACAACATACCGATCAAAACATAAAATGGCATAAACTACGAGAAACATTCGAATTAGTACGTACAAACCTGGCAAAAGCTTTTACAACTCAAAGCCATTACTACAACTTACGACGAAGAGAGTGGAAACCCACAATAAACGACAAAGTCATGAAAAGGGAATACCAACTCTCAAATGCCGCCAAAAATTTTAACGCCAAATTAGCACCGAAATTTTCAGGCCCATATACTATAACAAAAGTGTGTTCTAATGTAATATTCAAATTAAAACACGACGATAAAAACCGTACAATAACAGCTCATATCAAAGACCTAAAACCCGCATTTACCGATTTCCCTACTCCTTAATCAGTCCAAGCACTTACAGTCAACACCAAGTAGTGACAGTATATTTTAATACAGTTTACAGTTACCTTCAAATACAATGTCAGACACATTAGAAATATATTACAGTGACATAGAAATGGACGGCACAGTTACGCCGCCACCATACACCGTTCCAGAAGTAATATCACCATTAGGGAACACACCAAAACCTAACACCCCGGGCAAAGGCTGCGAGCCCCTGATAAAGGCTATTTTCAAATTCAAGAACCTTTTCGATGAACCAACCATGGGCATCACAAAAATTCAGAAAGTCCAGTCAATTCCAGTGTCAATCCCGCTGCTCTCACTAGTTCCGCCGCAGCATAAAGGAAAAAAATACAGACTGAGACTCCCGAACCAGGTGCTGAGGATAAAAACCAATAATTGAAGCCCCACGAAGGAAGACGTTTTTTTTAAAGAGAGAGGAAGACGATTTTTTGTTTAAGAAGACGATATTTATATTTTTTTTTAGGGCGGACATTTTTTATTTCGATGTATTGTAAATTTTTTTTTAGGGTAACCAAGTACCTGGCAAGGAATAAAAATAAAAAAAAAATTTTGTTCCAAAATTTTTTTTTCCCCAGGAAGAGGGGGTGTAACGATGAGTCCAAGCCATCACCGTTAAACCAGCGTGCGCGCGAACCAACCCATGAAGTAGGAGTGTATCGACAGTAGAAAGGGCAAAGCTCCGCTATATAAACGGCAACATTTCCTCACAGAGACAGAATCGACAGGTGTTGACTGAAGGTTCTCTCTTCCCTACCCCGGCTTGCGGACGTGTTGAGTTCACAAGTTGTTTCCTTTTCTTTTACCGTATTTACCCGAAAAGCGTGTTGAGCTTTTCACTACCCGTACTCTGAAACAGTCGTGTTGAGACTGTCGAGGAGTGTCCTATTAACCCGAATCACTTAAGGGACGTGTTGAGTTCCTTTCCTTTCTTTATACCTATCGTCCGCTGTTATTAAATCGATACAACGTTACCCTAAAATTTCAGATACACACTCGTTTGCCGATAAGACCAGTTCCATATGACAAGGTCAAACTTAATTTGAATAAATAGGCCAGGTACTGAGAAGACTAAACCAAATTGTAAATATGTATATAAGATTTTTGTCAATTTAATTTAAGGAAGGCAATAAAGTTTTATTTTTATTTTTAACTCTGTCTCTGACTGTCTAAAAGCTACCCGGATAGTGACTCCCACGAGAGGACGTCACATATATATATATATATATATATATATATATATATATATATATATATATATATATATATATATATATATATATATATATATATATATATATATATATATATCAGAATGCCGTGAGGGTTACCGTGCTAAATGACGATAAGACACCTACATTCGTGAGAGGTAATAGTTAATTCTTTCAGGGCATCTCACTAGTTTGAACGTCACTTCTAAACAGGATCGTAAGCTGGACTGTTTTGGTAGAAGAATGGCTCAGCGTACAGAAATATGTGGATTTTAAGCTAACGAGAAAAAGGCAGAAACGAAAAGATGGGGATATCGATCTAACGAGATGTTTAAATTGTTTTTGTAAATGCTTTTGGCTTAATTGCTTCGGGATGTAAGAATGTGAGTAAGTTGATTGAGAGTCTGAGTATGGTACAGTAGTGCCATAGTGGAGGCTTGTGTAAGATCAAATGGGAGGTATAAAATGAAACACATACTGATGAAACTAGCGGCTTGAACATCTGGGAACCAATTGTATAAAAGTAAGAAGAGAGTGCAAGAGGTTAGGAAGAGTGCATGCAAGATATTTGGAAGAGAGAATGAATAAATTGATGCTAATGCAGAATGAATACAGAAATGATATAAAAATATCTAAGAGAGAAACCTAAAGTAACCTGTTTAAGGATCTCAAAATGGATATCGGGGGGCAGGGCTTTAAGATTAGGTGTACCGAATTAAAACTGAAAAAGACACCCAATTCCCTGCCTGAGAAAGAGAAACTCCATTTAATATGGGAGTTTTTTTCTCCGGTGAAGGATAGGCGTGAAAGGGCTACCGGTTTCGTAGAGGCGGAACTCTTTGCTGAGTTACAACTTGATGGGGCCGTTGGACAGATGAAGATCCAAAAAGCACCTGGCATAAACGGAGTCATGCCAGAGATGGTAAAACTTGCCACTCTAAGATACCTGCAGGTCTTTCTGCGATTGCTAAATGAACTGCTTGAACAACAACAGTTTTCAACTCGGTTAAACGGAGATAAAGTTGTCTTCATCCTAAAGGTGGAAGAGACGAGGAGCGCTTTCGGCCAAGTTGTCCTCTTAGTTCAGTGGCTAAATTATGCAGTCACACAAGTAACGTCTTAATTCACGCAGGATACAAAGAGATGGTGGAAGAGAAATACTCTCATCCTGCTTGACACCAAGAATGCCTTTAAAATAGCATGATGGGCAAAAATCAAATACAGGCTGAGAGAATTGGGCGTTAGTGAGTACCAGGTCAACGTGGTTGGCAGGTACTTTACTGACAGGTCCGTAACGGAAAAAGATACCAGCATCAGGTTGTCGCAGGGTGTCCACAGAGTTCGGGGGTTCGGTACTTGGTCTCGCCCTGTTGAATGTCCTGAACGACGGAGTCCTGAGGCTATAGATACCAAATGTGAAACGAGTCAAAAAACGGACATGGCTTATGCGGTTACCACAGCCCTGCATTGTATTAGTAGGTAAATCAGAGAGAACGATCTACAGCAAGCACCTCAGAAAATTGAAGTGGTATTTCTTAAAGGGAGCCAAGACAAATCCTCTCTTCGCTTTATAGTGAAAGGAGTGGAGGTTACATTGATTAAATCGGTTAAGCACCTCGGAGTCTGGCTGGAGGAAGGACTGAGGTTCGGAGTACACGTCCAAAAGACGGTGAAGAAAGCAAACCGAAGTTTGGTACGACTGATGCCAAACATTGCAGGTCCACGTAGCACCAAAAGAAGGGTGCTAAATGGAGTTTTCCAGTCGGTAGTGACCTACGCTGCCTCGTGTGGTGTAGCGTGCTGCGAAATCCGCAAGTTTTTGGAGGCTTCGAAAAGGCGAATTTTCCTCAGGATATCTAACGTCTACAGGTTAGCCTCAGGATGGCTGGATGAAATATAGCTGAGGAAGGGAGAGGGAGAACTATAAAGGTGTGGTAGAATGAATAGGCAAGTTATAGCGGAAATGAAATGTAAACGAAGGGGCTTATTCCTCATCTCCGGCGATGGTGGGAATGTAAGTTCAGAAAACTGGACTACTTTCAGACGCAGTTTCTGACCGGACATGGTATTTTTCAACCTTCACAAATAGGATGAACAAATCTGCCTCGGGCGACAATGCTGTTTGTTGAATGTTGAACGCTTCCGCCCACATTTTCGACAGAGGAGGAAATTAAACCAGAAATTTGAAATCTTGTTTCTTTTTTTCAAAGAGTCAGGAACCAGTAAGTACCAAAATTAGGTTATGACTTCACGGAATATTTTTCTTCTATTTTTTTTTTTTCGATTGGTAATAGGCAGTTACTAAACTACTTTTTTTTCTGATTTATGGAGATAGGTAGTTGAAAGTTTTCCTTAGTATAATAAAGGTATTCTTCTTTTAATATACGAGTATGTATTTTAGTTTTTTATTGACTGGTAGAATCACTACTCTGGAGCGGTGGTTAATGTTTTAGCCCGAACACGGTTAATCCGGCACTACCCTGGGGTCTTCTGGCCTAGTGTCATACTCGGCCATAAAATGCCAGGGTGTCTTGCTCCATTAAATTCGATATCTAAAAGAGATTTTCCCCACCGCGCGTGCCAGAATTCAATGGATACCTTCTTAGGCTCGTACTAGAGTCTGGCAATTCGGCAATTAAAAAAAAAGGACACGTTTCGTAAATAAAAAAAAAACATAGGAAAAATATATAGTTTTGATTTGTTATAAATTAACTAATTTATTTATAACATAATTTTGGGTAAAATGGTAATGCGTTATTTAGGTTTCTCTCTTCAAGTTACATCGGATTAAAAACAAAAGAAGAAAATAAGAAGACGAGATCTTTGCACATCGTCATCATTCTTCTAATAAAAAATAAAACAAAATATGTGTGCCAAACGTACGTCGGTTATAAGAATTAAAAAATTGCGAATATTATAATGGACGTTTTTATACTGTAGCAAAAAACTGGGGTGTGTAGGAGGAGAGATGTATAAGAAGAGTGGTCTATATATATGGGATAAAATTGATAGAAGTAAAATAGATAACAATTAAGTAAAGAAGTATGAAAAAAATATTGAACGGAATGTGGCTAGGCTAGCAATGTAGGCAAGAGAATGACCACTAGAAACTCAAGGATGGATACGGCCAATTTGCATGCCTTTTAAAGACAGTAAATCAGGAAAATATGTATGATGGATAGAAAAGAAGATGTGAAAAATGAATAGATATAATGAAAATTAACAAAGAAAACAAATTGAGGGCGCCAGAAGAGGGATACTACTCTAAAAAGAGTAACGGTCACTCTTCCAGGTATCGTATACTGCTAATATTAATTAAAGTTGATGTAATAAACAAAAATGCTGTAAATGTAAAAAGGTAAGGAAATATTAATAAAAATTATATGCAAAACAAATTCAAGTTTATTAAATATAACTTCTTAGATTTTGACAATCTCTAAGTTACCAAAAAGTATATTAAAATTTCACAATATCATATTATAACGGAAATGTTGAAAACAACTATAACAAAAAGTTGAAAACTACATAGAATAACTCTGATATAGAGTGTACAACCTACATCTAGGTTAAAAAACAACCTTAAACAAAATAATGCTAACGTTGGAAGAACGTATAGCCAAGTAAATATATTATACTAACCTACAATATGACCAACAATATTGTTAAACACCTCTAAATTCAAATATAAATAAAGTAATATATAAATGGGAACAAGCCAAGTTAAACAATTGAAACGGTCTATTATCTTGAAGAGATAATAACCATAGTTAAACGCAAGATGAAATATAAAAAAAATTAGTTAAGTAAACAAATAATGAAATAATTAAAGTTAATAATGAAATAAATGGTTAATACTAAAAAACAATGGAAGATAATCTCTGGGTAGAATTTGAGCTCAAACTTACCGATACCTTACACCAAGGGGAGTTATATTAATATATATATATGTGTATGTAAAAAAACCTATAACTGGTGAAACAAGATATATATATATATATAGTTCTGAAGCAAAAACCAACTGTCCTCCTAGGTGAAACAGTTGTCTGGAAGGATACTCCCGAATGGCTTCGGTGTCCCAGCGAAGTCCTCCTTGAGGTCCGAAATTAGCACGGAGCTGGTGCTAATTGGCTCAGTTCCGATGGTTACTGTCCTGCCCTACCTCTAGGTGCAGGCTGGAGAAAAAATGAGGGTGGAGTAGACAATACCCCCTGGCTTGTCCCAATGACCCTGATTCTTATAGAGTTGAAGTGGTACTCTCCCTCGGATGTTCTGAGGGAAGTTTTTAATTCCATGGGAGGTGGCTGAAAACAATTCCCCGTTACTTCTAGTCTCAACATTGATAAAAAGAAATCAAAGAAGAAGTGAGGAAAGTTTCTTTCAGCATAAGAAACCGGAGCAAAAAGATAATTATCGTAGATGAAAAAAAAAACCCATCCAATCGGATGTAGCGTGACCTTGCTTCACATAGAGTAAAAATATAATGGCCTTGAACAAAATACTTTATTAAAATATGAAATAATGAATCTGAATAATAGGATATGGATAAAATACTCTAATGTTCATTAAGATATCTGTGGAAATTGTAATAGATGTTAGAGATTTACGGAAAATTCAGAATTTTAATCAGATTCATGCCGGAATGATTGTAAGCGGCCATACTATGCTTGAATTCGTGACCCAAGGTCATTCTGAATACGTTAAGGATGTGGGAACAAAAAGTTAGTTTTTATAATATAAAAAAAAATAGTTACCAGATAGCTACTCAATTCCGTGCTAGAAATTTCACTTCAGCCTCCCGAGTTTCCGAAAACACCGTCAATTAAATGGTTACGGTTATACTTAAAACATTTAACTTCTTGAAGTGAAGGAAATTCTACGCATTAATTGGATTTTCTTTCGCTAACTACCACCTTTGTACCACTTCAAACTCTCGATCAAAAGTGAATTTTAGTTCACAGTTCGTTAACCAAGAGCCAGTTTCCACTTCCCCCTAATCTCCTGTCATCTCTCTGGTTTGCAATGGTACCAAATTAGATCAGAGTGACAACTTAAATTATTAAAAATACACACTTAATGGGCAAATGAACACTTAAAGTTAGGCAACCCATACTACATCTCTGAAATGGCTTTAACATAAATAGTAGTAAAAGTAACGACTGTTACATTCCCCTACTAGTCGGGAAAAAAAGTTTTAATCAAAATTTTTTTTTTGTTCCTAAAATTAAATGTATCAATAACTAAGTGTACTGGCCTAACATTCCACGTTGATCCGCAAGTTTACACAAAAAAATAACCACGAACTAAAGATCACGGGAAAAAAAAGAATGGTCATGGCGCCAGACACCACAAACTCAGATGACTCAAAGTCGAATCAAAATCTCAATCGACAATATGCTTAAAAGCCAAATATTAACTAAATATACCAACTAAATTCTTGCTGACAAATAAATGTCGAATTGGGCACTAAATCCAAAATTGAACTATCCATGGACATCAGATCTATAAGACTAAGTATATCCAAGGACGAAAAACCAGGCAAATGTATGAGCCAATTCAAACAATATCTCACCCGGAGATATACTAAACTAAGATCAAAGAAATCATAAACTAAATAGGTTAAGAAGTGAACACTTAATCCAAAATTGAACTAACAATGGACACCAGATTCATAGTAATATATCCAGCAAACCAAATAACACAAATAGTAATCTAAATCGTAAACATGCCAAAGTATATCAAAGACGTAATAACCAAAATAAATGTGAAATAGGACGCTTAATCCAAAGTCAGACTATCAATGGACACCAGATTCATAAAAGCATATCCAACGAAGAACGACCAGGAATATTTATGGACCCATTCACACCAATACTAAATCTCAAAACTAAATGAGGTCTACGTACACCCACATATGGTGATACGAACCTACATAACCAAATAAACCAAATAAGTGAGGAATCAGACACTGAATCCAAAATCGGACTATCGATGGACACCAGATTTATAAATAGAGCATATCCAAAGAAGAACGATCAGGAAAGGACCAATTCTCACTAATGCTAATAACTAAATTAGCTCTTACCCTCATCCGGTAATATGAGCCAATACCAACTAAGTAATTACAATAAAGCAAAATTTCCTAAAGTGTGAAGCAGCATTGTCACACTTATTCAGACTAAGTAATGTAATATGTAACTGAACTAAACCAAAGATAAAGATAAATACCTAAAGTCTAAAGTCTAAAATGGACTAAAGGAATTCAGAGGCTAAATAAATTTTGAGTGTGCTGGTATTCGCTAACTATAGCATGTGGCTACAACAGATGTATGAGAATAACCAGACACCGATAAAATCCCAATAAAAATCCTAAGAAAATATAAGTGGTGGACTTTTCCTATAATACCATTACTAACGATAGAAAAAAAATATGTCGAGAACAAGCAACCAATTTTGAACAAAACTGTAGATTTATAACAAGTTCTCGCAGCATGGAATTATCCGGGAATAGTCCTAAATCTAAACAGCAATTTACGCCTAAGGAAAGAAGTGGGATTACACTAAGAGAACAACTCATTTGTCTAAACTCTTAAATAATGAAAATGACTAACTTGACATGTGTAGGGATAGTTAAAGAAAAAAAAACATAACCTGAAGTAAGATAACTAATATGAACTAATTAAACTTCCCTATCAAGTTGTGAAAAGGTAACTGGAATATTTGGACAATCACACAAGAATGGTTAGGACATGTCGCGAGCATTTCCTGACCAGAAATATTATGAGGCATAAACATCTGCCTACTCTGCAATAAACACATATAGTACGAACTAATTGAGCAGCAGTGATCAGTTGCTGAGCAACAATCTCGAACCCATGTATTCACTAAAGCTGAGTATTGACAGATTCATTGACAGAAAATTCAGAAGAATAAATAAGAAGAAATAAGAAGGACACCGGTCATCCTTACCTACTTCAAAATTCCAAACTAATTCCAGAACCATCCTGTATATGGAATCAGGACATAAATTATTGTAGAGTATTTAAGATTTTCGTGACAAGTGAGAATAAAGCAGACCAAAGATAAAAAAAAAATCACAACATCTTTCCAAATTGGCAAATATTGAACAAATATATCACAACAAATACTAAGGAATCAAATATCAAAAATATAACACAAAATATATGATCCAGTAGTGTAACAACATAGTTCCATACTTCCTTATCAGTAATAGGATTAACTATAAGTATAAATCTAAATATGTAAATATATACTAAACAACCCTCGTATCATAAGAGGTTAAAAGGAGTAATTCTCCTGGGAAAATTAGTACTTAAGAATATTAATTCATTATAAAGTGCATCATTTATAATACAAAAAAAAAATGGATAAGTCATACATACTAATTATCTAATAAGTTATAGAAGTCATTAACCAATGCCAAAAGATACAAAAAATAGCGGTGTACCTACGTTATCTGGTGATTAAGAAAATCTTAGACTAAAATGCAAAATATAATCAAAATAAGCTAAAGACAAACAGAGAAAGAGATTAGCTTAAACGAAAGTGTTAAGTTAGTCTTCTTCTGAGGATGAAGAACTAACCTCGTCGATGGTGTTATCAGGCAGTAAATCCTTTACATGAATTTGACCAATTCGTTTGTTGGTCGAATTGTTTCGAGTTATAAAGGTCGAACCTTTACTTGATTTTACAAAGTTTCTCTTTAAAACTCTATCGCCAACAAAGAATCGCAAATCTCTCTTCCTCAAATTGTATTGACTTTTGTTCCGGAGGTAAGAAGTTTTTAACTTCTTCCTGATATCAGCAAAAATTGGAGGTAGAGTCTAAAGGGCATCTAGACGATGAAGTCTCTCGGATATTTGAGGGAGATTTGCGGAATTTTCAGAAATTAACCCAAAATAGTCACCAGATAAAGCAATGTTTCTGCCAAAATTCAAGTATGATGGGGAGCACTGTGTCACTTCATGGACAGAAGTCCTTATGGCTTGAGCTATGGAGTGAATATATTGATTCCAAGCTCTGTGATCTGGGAACGTGTATGATCTCAAGGCTGTGACAATACTTCGATTCACTCTCTCAGTATGGTTTACTTGCGGATGGTACGCAGCATTATAAAAGATCTTCTGAACCTTGTATTTGGTTAGAAGGTCTTTAAAAGCCTTAGACACGAACTGTGGACCATTGTCACAGGAAACAATTTGGGGAACACCAAACAACAAAAAGACTTGTTCCTCCAAATATTTCACGATTGCTGGCCTGACGAAGAGGAAAAACTACAGGAAATTTAGTGAAATAATCCACAACTACTAAACAATAGGTATTTCCTTTGTAGCTACGAGGATATGGTCCAATGAGATCTAACGAGATCATTTGCCAAGGAAAATCAATGTTCCTGAAGGAACCCATGAGTCCAGCTTGTGGTAAATTACTTGGTTTACAAGTAGCACAAACCATGCACTTAGCAATATGCTTTTTTACAGATTTGCGCAAGCCTGGCCAATAATATAACTCTGCAATACGGTGATACGTTTTATAAAAGCCAAAATGACCAGCAGTAACCTCATCGTGAAACATATGCAAAATGTTTTCCCGATTTGGCGTAGGTACGACTATTTTCCAGTCGGACATATTAGATAATGTCTCTACCGGACCTAAAATGTGTTTGTACAGCACATTGTTCTCTACCTTAAAATCAGGATACTTTTGTGGGTCTTGAGTAACCCTATCAATCATATTCTGATACCACACGTCAGGAGTTAAAGAGGACAGATCTAAGACGTTAATGTCATGGACACGGGAAAGAGCATCTGCAACTACTACCCCGTTTGCCTTTCTATGGATAATCTTATAGGAATAGGCAGCCAGTTTACAGCTCCATCGGGAAAGTCTCTGTGGAGGGGTTTTCATGCTATGAAGCCATACTAAAGAACTGTGGTCTGTAATGATAGTGAAATTACGACCTTCCAAATAATAACGAAATGCTTCTAACCCATGGATAATAGCTAAGAGTTCTTTCTCCGTAGTGGAATAGTTCTTCTGTGCCTTATTCAACTTCTTGCTCGTATATGCGATGGGGTGTTCAGAGCCATCTTTCAACTGAAATAACACGCCACCAGAAGCAGTATTAGAGTCATTAAATAAAAAGTCAAAATTAGAGTCATTAAATAAAAATGCTCATTAAAATTAGGTGACATCATGACTGGAGCGCTCGTTAAAGCATCTTTAACGCGCCTAAAAGCTTCATCTGCCTCAGGAGTCCAAGTAATAGTTTGTCCCTTTTTCCTGTTCTTCAGAAGATCAGTAAGAGGTGACAACAAGGTAGAGTAAGATGGTACAAACCGACGATAATAACCACACATTCCCAATATCCTACGGACTTGGGTTGTGGTCTTAGGTATAGGAAAAATCTTAATGGCAACAATTTTATCAGGATCAGTCCTTAGACCCTGATTATCAACAACATAACCCAAAAACTTAAGACTAGGACGGCAAAACTGACACTTATCTAAATTAATCGTTAGATTAGCTTCCTTAAGGCGTAAAAACAACTTATCTAAAATTTCGATATGAAGGGAAAAATCAGGAGTAACAACTAAAATATCATCCAGATAATAGAAAACATAGGGCTCTAACTGAGGACCAATGACTAAATCCATCAGACGACACATTGTCTGGGGAGCAGAAACAAGACCAAAAGGCATAGTGACAAATTGAAATAGTCCTTTGCCACTGACGGCAAAAGCAGTATACTTCTTGCTCTCTTCACTCAATGGGATCTGTAAGAAGGCCTTAGACAAATCAATAGAAGAGATGTATTTGGCATTCTGAAGTTTGCTCAAAATCACATCTATTCTGGGGATAGGATAAGCATCCCGGTTAGTGGTAATACTGTTCAATTTCCGACCATCAAAGCAGATCCTAAAGGATCCATCCTTCTTTTTCGTTAACCATAGAGGGCTACAGTAAGACGAGGTAGAAGGTTCTATGATGTTTAACGAGAGCATCGAATCGACTTCTGTTTCTAAATCAGCCTGCCATGCTTGAGGTATGGGATACTGATAAAGTCTAAAAGGAGTGGGATTTCCCACCTCAATAGTGTGAGATATTAAAGACGTACGACCTAGTTTGTCTTTGTTCAGAACTAGATAGACTAGAAAAATCATGAATAGCACTCAGAGTAGCTAAATTAAATTCAGAAATTGAAAACGAAAAATCAGAACAACTTAACGTCCTATTGAAAGCATTGAAAAAGTCCATGCCTAAAATTATAGAATTCTGTACAGAAGGAATAACATAAAATGTGATTTCTCTACATATATTTGCAACAGTGATTTCAGTTTGAAGTTTGCCTGTAATAGACTGAACTGTACCATCTGCAGTAGATACCTGCAAAGATGAAATGGGCATAATGGAAGAAGTTGCATTTTTCAATAGATGTAACGAATGTGCACCTATCAATGAAATATTAGAGCCACTATCTAACAACGCTAAGCATGCTTGTCCTAAAATCTTAATGGGTAAATAAGGCCTACTATCATTAACCTTCCTAACTAGTAAAGAATTTAAATCTAAATCTAAAGTATTTGATTGGTTATAAATATTATATGGTACAACCATAGACATATTGTTGCCGAGAGGGGGCATTTGGGCCTGTAGGACCCATCGCCGGCTCTTCGGGCTTCTTCCTATCCCCGGAATTGGATCGGGTATTCACCATCTTTGGTTTGTCGCTGGTAGAAAGGTTAAATACAACCGCTGTTATAAATAACAGTTCCAGTGACAAATATCTATTATAGATAACGGTTCCAAGGAACAGTTACAAAGTAACAGAGCAAAAATGGAAAACAGATAGGTAAAAATGATCTAAGTATTCCTTGACTTACGGAAGGAATAACTTAGTAAACAAGTAAATTAAATGGTATAAAAATATAATGCAAAGAAAAATGTTTCTAAGTGTTTCTTGACTCACGGAAGAAACGACTTAGAGTGGAAACATAAAATACTCAAAATATAAAACGAGAAATGCAAAAATGAAACAGATTATAGAAATATGTCTAAGTGTTTCTTGACTTACGGAAGAAACAACTTAGAACAGAAAATAAACAAGAGAATCAAATATAGTAAAATTTGTGCACAAATATTTATAAGTGTTTCTTGACTTACGGAAGAAACGACTTATAATAGAAAATAAGAAAAATCAAATATAGAAAAGATGTGAAAATATTGCTAAGTGTTTCTTGACTTACGGAAGAAACAACTTAGCATAAAATAGAAAATGAAAGAAACAAATGTATTAAGTATTTTCTTAATTTAAGAAAGAAAATATCTTAGATAAAATATCGGAAATAATAATGCAACAATGATTATGAAAATATTTCTAAGTGTTCTTTTGACTTACCGGAAAAGAACGGCTTAGACGCACAATTAAAATAACAAGTCAAATATTTAGAGAAATATTTCTAAGAGTTCTTTGACTTACCGGAAAGAACTACTTAGACAAAGTACAAATCAAAATATAAAATAGAAAAAGCAAGATAAATATTTCTAAGTGTTCTTAACTTACAGAAGAACAACTTAGACACAAAATACAAGAAAAATAAACAATCAAAACAAATATAGATCAATATATTATTCTAACCTGAAAAGGTCTGAATATACAATAATGCTAAAATAAAATGGTATATAAAAAAATCAGAAATAAAACAATAACTTAGTAGGAACAATAATAGCACCGACTAGGTCTACAGTAGAAGAGGCAAGATCGACTGACTGATGAGAGAAAATCTACCTGCTTTTATGTAAAACAAATCCTTTGTTTTACGTAGCGAAAGTGGAATTTCCCTGCATCGAATCAATTAGAAATTTGGATTTGGCCAACCTTGGAATTCCCAAGTATTTTAACCGATATCCAAATTCCTTGATGCGTCGAGGACAATATCATCATCATCAACAAACCTAGAAGTTGATACTGATAATGGAACTATTTCACTACTGTAATCATTAGAATTGTGTTTAACGCTACTGGGTAAAGAAGAATTGGTAGTTGACCATCTGTGATCACTTAAAACAGGCGGATTCAACGTTTCATGATTAGTAGTTAATTTCGGGACTGATTTTGTCTTGTGGTGTGCTTTGCTTTTTTTGAAAGTTACCCCTTTCCCTTTCCGACTCGGAGATGGGTTTGGGTTGCTGGATGTGCTTGGACCAGCGGTCTCGTTTGAAGTTTGGGTTTGATTCCCTGATTGTATGGTGGACGGAGAAACGCTCAGGGGACGGACCTCCGACAATTCGTTTCCCGAACACTTAAAAAAATTTATCTTGAGAGTGTTTTCCCTACCACAACCATGGCAGAAAATACGAGTGCGAGAGATCGAACATTCAACAAACGAATGACCAGACTGACGACAATTCCAACAGACGATAGAACTTACAACTGACACATTACGTTTAGGGCCCTTATTTTGCCAAGAACGATGACTAAAAGAGTTTGGCTGAGAAGAAAAATTAGAAGAAGGTCGAGATGTGGATGAAGACTGAGAGGACCAGGATAACGTTTCCTCTAAACGTTTACACTTTACAGTAAGGTCATCAATAGTTTGGATGTCCATAAGAGCTAGCTGTTGATGATAAAAAGGTAACAGACATTTAAGAATAATTTTTATCTTAGCAGAATCTGATAAAGAAGTCTCCAAACGGCTACACATGCCCAAAATAGTGTTAATGGACATGGTGACAGATTCTCCAGGTTTCTGCTTATGGTTTTTGATTTGGTCCAATAGATCATCCTGGAATGAGTAAGGAAGAAAATCTGACTTCAACTTGTGTACCAGATCAGACCAACAAGAAAAACTACCTCTATTATTCATGAACCATGTAAAAGCTGTACCGGTAAACAGTTCAGCAGAAGCAGCAAACAAATCCTCTTCAGAGACACCTCTAGAACACAAAGACATTCAACCCTTTCTATAAATGACATCACATCAGTGTGCTGTTTTTCACCAGAAAATGAAACACCCCATTTGTGTACTTGCACAGGTTTGGAGTATGCGAAGCTAGGAACTACATTGACTGGAGCATTAGAAGTAGATGTAACAATGTAATTAACTCTAGAATCAAGTTCATCCTCCAATGTAAGTATTCTCAGAGAAACAGTCTTTTTAAAAGATTCCTGCTCTTCAGTAGTGCAATGTAACAAATGTACGCGGCCAGAAATGTGAGCTAAACGAGAAGTTAGTCGCGCATACAAGTTATCTTGTACAGTTCCCCTGAAATCTCCTATTCTCGTCGACAAATCATCTAAGGTTTCGGATATTCCTTTCTGTTGGTCATCGAAAGAAATGTGTGTAGCAGAAATCTGAGTAAAACTCCTATTGTCCTGTTTCTGCTTTAAATCTCCACGCAAAAGCTTGCGTTTGTCTTTAACCTTTGCCGACTCTGCAGGCGTTATACCCCTAACATTCAATTCGTAATCCAATTCGTTTACCAAAAGATGCTCAACTTTGAAAGCACACATGATGAGAGGAAAAATATGGACAAAGTGATACCAAGATCAGAAATATGAAATACTAATTATTAATTATACCTAAGTTGCAAAAAAAATGTGGACAAATTATTAGCAACACACCACCAAGATCAAAATAGCCAGCAAAAATAATATATATATAATCAAATAAATATCTTAGTTATCTTACTAAAATACTCAAAATAATTTCTAGTTATATGTAAATTATAACTATTCTAAACCAAATATTAATATATATGCAACAATTAATAGTACCTATAAGTATAATACTGTTGGCTGTAGGAATAATAGTTTCTATAATATACGATATAAGTATGTGTAGGTAAGTAAGTAAATATAAGTTCTCAATAAAAATACAAAATTCAACCTAGAATGTAAGTTGTACCACTATAACCTATCACTGAGGTCTTAAAATATTAATAACTAATAAATCTAATAAATAAAACTAATAAATCAATACAGCAGTATAAGTATACCTGTTTAGTATTAATAAAAATTTTAAAGATAGAATAAATCAGCAATAATATGAGTAAAAAAAGGAAAAAGCAAAAATACAAAAACTCAAGTAAGAAAAAAAAAAGAAATCAGCTAAAAGCTACTGTCTTAAAAACAAAAACTTGGAAAAGGCCCCACGTTGGGCGCCAATGTAGCAAAAAACTGAGGTGTGTAGGAGGAGAGATGTATAAGAAGAGTGGTCTATATATATGGGATAAAATTGATAGAAGTAAAATAGATAACAATTAAGTAAAGAAGTATGAAAAAAATATTGAACGGAATGTGGCTAGGCTAGCAATGTAGGCAAGAGAATGACCACTAGAAACTCAAGGATGGATACGGCCAATTTGCATGCCTTTTAAAGACAGTAAATCAGGAAAATATGTATGATGGATAGAAAAGAAGATGTGAAAAATGAATAGATATAATGAAAATTAACAAAGAAAACAAATTGAGGGCGCCAGAAGAGGAATACTACTCTAAAAAGAGTAACGGTCACTCTTCCAGGTATCGTATACTGCTAATATTAATTAAAGTTGATGTAATAAACAAAAATGCTGTAAATGTAAAAAGGTAAGGAAATATTAATAAAAATTATATGCAAAACAAATTCAAGTTTATTAAATATAACTTCTTAGATTTTGACAATCTCTAAGTTACCAAAAAGTATATGAAAATTTCACAATATAATATTATAACGGAAATGTTGAAAACAACTATAACAAAAAGTTGAAAACTACACAGAATAACTCTGATATAGAGTGTACAACCTACATCTAGGTTAAAAAACAACCTTAAACAAAATAATGCTAACGTTGGAAGAACGTATAGCCAAGTAAATATATTATACTAACCTACAATATGACCAACAATATTGTTAAACACCTCTAAATTCAAATATAAACAAAGTAATATATAAATGGGAACAAGCCAAGTTAAACAATTGAAACGGTCTATTATCCTGAAGGGATAATAACCAGAGTTAATAACGCAAGATGCAATATAAAAAAAATTAGTTAAGTAAACAAATAATGAAATAATTAAAGTTAATAATGAAATAAATGGTTAATACTAAAAAACAATGGAAGATAATCTCTGGGTAGAATTCGAGCTTAAACTTACCGATACCTTACACCAAGGGAGTTATATTAATTAATATATATATATATATATATATATATATATATATATATATATATATATATATATAAATATATATATATATATATAAATATATATATATATATATATATATATATATATATATATATATATAAAATCCTTTATAAAAAGGTATATAAAAACCCAGTTGGGCTATGTTGCATTGACAAAACGTTTTCGGAATAAATATTCCATCATCAGTGTCCTAAAATAGTATTTAACCACTTAATTAAAAAGAACATGAAATGATTTAAGTTTTGACTAAGGTTAATGTAAAAGGGTGGTTAATACTTACAAGTTAATACATGGATGTAGCCACTAAATATGTGGGTAAAAACCCTTTAAAAATTATTAAATAAGATTTGATTTACATTATGTCTAATTTACAGTTAAGATGTTAAAGTTACCGTTGGATTGGTAACATGGCTACATTAGTTGCGAGTCCTGAGACGGTATGTCTACGAGGACTTTGTCAAAGCAACTGATTGAAATGACAATCTTGGCAGGTTAAGACGGAAGTTATGACAGAGCAGTCAGTGTAACTGTATATGTCTATTTAAGACAGAAGCCACCGTTGTTTAAAATTGTGAAAGTTGAAATAAAATAAAATTATAACAGTATCAACCATCAATGTTATTGTTTTAAATTATGTATGTGAAATGAAATTGTGGTGAGAAAATTATGTGATTATAGTTAGGCAACCAACTATACAGTGTCGAGTGGTGTGATGAAAAGATTCTTATATAAGAAGTTGAAAACTACACAGAATAACTCTGATATAGAGTGTACAACCTACATCTAGGTTAAAAAACAACCTTAAACAAAATAATGCTAACGTTGGAAGAACGTATAGCCAAGTAAATATATTATACTAACCTACAATATGACCAACAATATTGTTAAACACCTCTAAATTCAAATATAAATAAAATCATATATAAATGGGAACAAGCCAAGTTAAACAATTGAAACGGTCTATTATCCTGAAGGGATAATAACCAGAGTTAATAACGCAAGATGAAATATAAAAAAAATTAGTTAAGTAAACAAATAATGAAATAATTAAAGTTAATAATGAAATAAATGGTTAATACTAAAAAACAATGAAAGATAATCTCTGGGTAGAATTTGAGCTCAAACTTACTGATACCTTACACCAAGGGGAGTTATATTAATATATATATATATATATATATATATATATATATATATATATATATATATGTTATAAAAAAAAACCTATAACTGGTGAAACAAGATATATATATATATATATATATATATATATATATATATATATATATAGTTCTGAAGCAAAAACCAACTGTCCTCCTAGGTGAAACAGTTGTCTGGAAGGATACTCCCGAATGGCTTCGGTGTCCCAGCGAAGTCCTCCTTGAGGTCCGAAATTAGCACGGAGCTGGTGCTAATTGGCTCAGTTCCGATGGTTACTGTCCTGCCCTACCTCTAGGTGCAGGCTGGAGAAAAAATGAGGGTGGACTAGACAATACCCCCTGGCTTGTCCCAATGACCCTGAGTCTTATAGAGTTGAAGTGGTACTCTCCCTCGGATGTTCTGAGGGAAGTTTTTAATTCCATGGGAGGTGGCTGAAAACAATTCCCCGTTACTTCTAGTCTCAACATTGATAAAAAGAAATCAAAGAAGAAGTGAGGAAAGTTTCTTTCAGCATAAGAAACCGGAGCAAAAAAAAAATTATCGTAGCTGAAAAAAACCCATCCAATCGGATGTAGCGTGACCTTGCTTCACATAGAGTAAAAATATAATGGCCTTGAACAAAATACTTTATTAAAATATGAAATAATGAATCTGAATAATAGGATATGGATAAAATACTCTAATGTTCATTAAGATATCTGTGGAAATTGTAATATATGTTAGAGATTTACGGAAAATTCAGAATTTTAATCAGATTCATGCCGGAATGATTGTAAGCGGCCATACTATGCTTGAATTCGTGACCCAAGGTCATTCTGAATACCTTAAGGATGTGGTAACAAAAAGTTAGTTTTTATAATATAAAAAAAAATAGTTACCAGATAGCTACTCAATTCCGTGCTAGAAATTTCACTTCAGCCTCCCGAGTTTCCGAAAACACCGTCAATTAAATGGTTACGGTTATACTTAAAACATTTAACTTCTTGAAGTGAAGGAAATTCTACGCATTAATTGGATTTTCTTTCGCTAACTACCACCTTTGTACCACTTCAAACTCTCGATCAAAAGTGAATTTTAGTTCACAGTTCGTTAACCAAGAGCCAGTTTCCACTTCCCCCTAATCTCCTGTCATCTCTCTGGTTTGCAATGGTACCAAATTAGATCAGAGTGACAACTTAAATTATTAAAAATACACACTTAATGCGCAAATGAACACTTAAAGTTAGGCAACCCATACTACATCTCTGAAATGGCTTTAACATAAATAGTAGCAAAAGTAACGACTGTTACAATACGTCTGCTTTATTTCATTTATTGCATTTTGAAAACTGCTTATATATTTGTAAAAGTGATTTCCCAATTTTTCGAAACCTATAAGTTGCCATCAGTAACATCTACAATAAATAAATATTTAAACCGTAGTAATCAGAAATTAATGTGTTTTTATTAAATATAAGCAAGTATGTGGTGCTGACATATCGTCAGATCATCTTTCTGTTGTTGATAAATTTAGGTTTAGATGTAAGAAGGTTACAAAAAAGAATAGTAACAAAAAATGCGATATGAAAAGACTAAAATTTAAGAAAACAAAAGAAAAAACATAGATTCTTTCAGAGAAACCAAGTAGCATGGAGCAAACATATAATGCAGAAGAATCACTCCAGAATATATGTGAAACATTTAACAAGATCAGATAGAAATATCGAATAAAAAAGAAAGAGAAGAGTAAAAGTTGGATAGATGACAACATACTGCAACTCATGGAAGAAAGAAGAAAGGAACATCAATACAGATAAAAATTAAGAAATTTGCAAATGAACCAAATACATACAAGAACTCATTAATAATACTGGGTCCAACCAACCTCTATCCTACATATGTAATGACCACTTACCAATTAATAAAAGAATAGTAACAAAAAATAAGATATGAGAAGAATAAAGTGTAGGGAAACAAAAGAGACAGTCGCGCGCATTCTTTCAGAGAAGCTAAGTAACATGGAGAAAACATATTAAATCTTTAGGATATCTTATACCTACTATGTTACTAAACAGGACGTTTTAAAAAGAATACAAAAAAGGAGCTGTTAACCACAATAAAAACAACCAAAATCGAATACCTTAATCATATTTTATTTTCCTTTGCATTCCGTTCCAGCACCTTGTCATCTATTTCTAATTTCTGGTATCTGATTTTTACTTTTGCTCTTTTTCTTCTTTCTTGTTTTGCTATGATTTCTTTTTATATACTTGCTTCCGTGGACGTTAGGTCTGCATTTGTATATATTTTTCTACCGTCTTTTGTGTTTCTGAGTTTAGCTTTTTTTGTCATCGGAACTTCATCCTGTGTCTTGCTCGGAGCATATGTTATAAAAAAATGTAAAATAAAAACAACGAAGAATGAAAAGTTAAAAGCACAGAAAAAATAAGGCGTAAATAAATTAAGATAGAAAGAAGTAAGAAGAAGATTTGTACAAGACGTAAATACACAGATGCAGTTCAAAAGACAACAAATGGAGGAACAGTGGAAAAAAATAAAACAAGGGATAAACAATGCAGCAAAGAAAGTGGTTGGCAAAATGCAAAAAAAAGAAGAAATAATTGGTTTGACGATGAGTGCAAATTAGCAGTGGAAGTAAAGAATAAATCAAGATTGAAATGGTTAAGTACAAGCAACGAAGAGGAACGAAAAAAATACAAAGATCAAAGGCAAAAGACAAAGAAATTATTTCAATCAAAAAACAGGAAATAGACAACTCAAAACCATTGTACTAATACTTAAAACTAGGTAACTGAAAAAGGACAGCTAATACAGGTATAGAAGCAGAAAAATTGCAGAAGTATTTTAAAGAATTATATCAAGAAAAAAAATAAGCAATTGTGAACACGAAACAAGATGAAGGAGAAGAAGGATTGACCTATAGAGAATCGAAAGAGAAAATATGCAAACTTAAAAACGAGAAAACAGCAGGAGATGATGACATATCTACAGAACTTATAAAATGCGGTGGTGAGGCACTATACGGAAAGCTTTATAAACAAATATAGAGTATATGGAGCAAAGAAATAATGCCCGAAGAATGGAAGAGAGGAATTATAAATAGTAACAATCCCAAAACAAGGAGACCATAGAATATGCAAAAACTACCGAGCAATTAATTTACTGAATGTAACATATAAAGTAATGACTGGTACAATTGGAGACAGACTAACAATACGGAATAAAATTATATACATAACAGAACAAAGCTTAGGAGATTACCAGTACAGTTTTAGAAAAAAAAGATTCACGATAGAAGCTATAAATACGCTTAAACAAGTGATAGAGAAAACATACGAGTACGACGGAGAAACAAACATACGTTTCCTAGACTTTAAACAGGTGTTTGACAAACTACTGACAGAGAAAAATGATCTAAGACTTACAAGAGAGTAATATAAAAAAATAAAATTATAAGAATGATAAAAATGACAATACGAGATTTCCAAGCAACAATAGACACCGGAAGAGAAAGAAGGGAAATAATAAAAATAAAAAATGAAGTAAGACAAAGAGACGCGCTCTGCGCTCTCAACGGTACTATTTATTCTATCACTAGACAAGATAATAAAATAGCAACAGATAAACGAGCATTACAGAAGAACTTCAAAGAAATAGAAAATAAAGCCAAAATACATAAACGTAAGCAAGAAAAAGAAGACACAAATGGCAGAACTGACAATAGATGCACAGTTTCGAAGAGGTTAAAACATGAAATGAAAGTGTAGACATGAAAAGAAGAATTCAAGCGGGAAATGCAGTGTTTTATAGAAATAAAAATTGTATGGAGATAAAAAAATAAGCCGGAATACAAAAATAAAAATCTACAAAACAACCATAAGACCAATAGTAGTATATGCCGTAAAAACATTGGGAAACATGAATGGGTCAAGAGAACATAGTTAAATCAATAAAAGCACAAAGAATTAGATGATATGGACACATATAATGAAAAAGTGAAGAGCAATTTGCTAAGAGTTATAATGGATACCACTAGGTAAAAGAACCAGAGGCAGACCTAAACTGAGATGGAGACAACAAGTGGAAGAAGATTTATAGAAATTTAAAATAAGGAAAGGACAATCAAAGAAAGAAGAATGGAAAAAACTAGTGAAACCTTTTTGTAGCAGTATGCTTTGGGCTGGTATATCGTCGTTAATTAACAGTATGCCCAGAAGAATAAATACCGTTATACAGGCATGTGGTGGTATTACGAGGTATTAATTAAATCGAAAAGTCCTTTGTTTACATTTCCTTTATTTTTATTGTGTTTCTGAAGATAAATAGGTATCAACTTGTTTTATTTTTTTTTTTTACTAATTTGTAAGTTTGTATAGTTCTCTTTAAATAAAAGCTTTTTATACGTAATTTGTATCTAAAATGTACCTTAACTCCCTTATAAGAGCAAATTACCATAAACAATAAAGTGTGTTTCCACAATTTTATCAAAACTCAAGGTCTGTCTGTTTTTATATATATATATATATATATATATATATATATATATATATATATATATATATATATATATATATATATATATATATATATACACTTTTTTTACTTATACCGATTTTCAACTTTAAAATTCATTTTTTTAATCTAGTTGTTTTGTTATTTTTGCTATTTTGCAGAAAGGGAATAAATTAAAAAATACTTTTAACTAGTCGTATCTTAACAAATTTAATAATCGTTACCGTGTTTCATTACGACTTTGCTCCAAAATAAATCGTTTTAAAGTCATAAGCAAAGAATTAAAAAAAAAAACGATGTTTTTAATCATTTGTAAATATTTTGTTTTGTTCATTAATATTTCCGACGTATTTGAAAGAGGATCAGTCAATTATTATTATTGTAATTATCTCAAAACTTTTGGTGCAAAAACCAGACTGTCACCTCTCACATCCACCTTAAACCAAATCCACCCTGGTCTAAATCGCAACCGTCTTTAAACAAAAGCGCACAAACGACATAAACTAAAAGTTTGCAAACAAATAACCATCAGATTTACATCAAAATATTGTATTAGGTACTACGTTACTAAAAATGAGTTCAAATTGAAACATATATCACTAGTTTTAGAATAAAGTTATAATATAGGGCCATGGTTTTATAATAAAGGGCATAGCAGGATACGAATGTCAAAATTGTGCCAGGGGAAACTTGTCCCAAATAATTTTGGGGTATTATTCAGCCTCCCAAAAATGAAAATTTACCAAATTTTAGCACAAAATATTGACACAACCTCAAAATTGACACAACGTCTAAAATCGTTTTTTGGCCATAACTCGCCTAATTTTTTACCAAAATAGATTTTTTTTAAATGAAAGGTTTTTTGCGCTCTACAAAAGTATTTGAACAAAAATAAGAGTTGGTAGGGAAAATTCAGAGTAATGTGAGTGTTTGAAAATTTTAAACGCCTATAAAAAAATAACAAAAAATATGGATAGCGCGAAAAAAATATATATGATGTACGATCACAAAAACTATGTTCCAGAATTTTTTCAGAATTTTTAGTGGTGTAAGACAGTTAAAAATCGAAAAAACCGGTTTGTTGCCAATTTTTTGCCGTTTATTGAGTTACATTTTTAGTTAGAGATATACTCTTTTGAAAGTTATTTGAATAAACAGCTGACATCGGTACCTACCTTTAATTTGGACCCCAGACAAACCATTTTGGACTCCTAGAACCAGAGTTATGTTGATTTACAGAAATACGAAAATCTAATAATAATCTTCGGTACTCCGACGTTTTCACCTTTTTTTAGACATTTTAAGTTATAATTTTAGTTAGAGAGATGCTACTCTTTTGAAAATCATTTGATCTATCAGTAAACATAAATACCTTTAATTTGAACACAGAATGAATCACTTTGGTCTCTTTGAGCAGGACTTAACAGACTTAAACAGGACAGATTTTAAAGAAGAAAATCTGGTTAGAGTCCATCCTGGATATTTCGCCATTTTATTGCCGGTTTGTGTTATATTTCTAGTTAAATTATTATTCAACTAATTTTTTCAAAAACTGAAATCAAAAATTTAAGTTGAACTTGAGATTTGGCCCTGTGGACCACTTAAGCTAAGCAATATAATTCAAAAATTAATAATTTAATAAATAAAAAGGTTTTGCATTTTTTTGCTTTTTTAATGGCATTTAAAGTCTAAAATATATTTTATCGTATGGAGGTTAGTATCGTTTCCACACATAATAAATTTAAGACATCAATTTGAGGTAAATTTTTTTCGCTTCTTAGCTAAAGTCTTTTATTTTCGAGGTAGAAGTATTCAGTACGCAAAATAACTCAAAAATTATTATATATTTTTTAGCGTTGATGAAATATCTGACAGTTATTCAAACTGATATGAATTGAAAACTACAGTTGAGTTAATTTTAACCAATAAAATAATAAACATGTTCGATAACAATATAGTAATTTATAAGACTGGATATATTTAATAGGTTAGTTTTTCTACTTTTGCATATCAATACGTTATCGATAGCAATATTTTATTCTTATTTCATTATACAAAAACTTTTTAATTTTATCGAAAATAATACTTTCATTTGATAAAATTTTTATTGCAAATAAGTGAATACTTTTTTATGTAGAAATGGAAATGTTTTAGAATAATAGTAATTTGTAACCATAATATCATCAAATAAAAGCATTTGTTTTTATTTTTCCTGTATTTTTCATATTATACGTATTTCTAAAATTAATTGATGAATTAAAACAAATGCAAACAGTAGCACAGTAAATTATTAGTACTTATGACCACGCTGTCAAGAAGAAGCAGAAAATTGTGAACACTTTATTTATTTGTCTTAATTGTTACCAATAATTTAAAATGAGCATTTACATAACATTTTCTATTCTTCATACTGCTATATAAACTGGAGTCTGTCCAAAGGTTTTAAAACTAAAATCAAAAACTATAACTATACTATACTGTACTGTCATCTATAAATAAAAGAAAAAAATTAATTCAGTTTATCGTATTACCCTTTATTTCAGCAATGTTTTATTTATGTTCCAATATTTGGAGTTGATATTGATTGTTTTATTTTTTTTTTGTATTTATTTATTGTGGTTATATTGTTTTCAATATTTAATAAATTAAAACAAAAAATTTCAGTTTACCAATAGTTTCTTTTCCCAATTTGGTTTTTTACCTGAGACAATTCAATTTTTTTAAATCTTGTTAAACTAGTAGATATACATATTAATTTAAAAATATTTTTAAGCAATGTCAAAGTGAGAAATAGCAATGTAAAAAGAGAAAGAAAGTTAAGACCTTTCCTATTATTAGTATCTTAAGCTGAGCCCCAAGCATTTATTCCATATGTAGGAATACTATAGTAAATCCCGTACATTACATTACAGCTGTTAAGAAATATAATACATTTATATTGCATGTAGCGTAAGTATTGATATAGATACACTGCGCATGAGCGTACAATGTATATGTATAATACTGTATATCTGAGTAAGAGCTTGTGCGAGACAAGAGCAAGTAAGCTTGACCTTGGCCTGGAGCGTCAGAGATTTGTGAGACGCCGTAAGAGTAGAACCGGACCGTAGCATGTAATTATGTATTGTTGTAGGCAATAAAGCGGCTGACAGTTGTAAACTGTCAGTTGTCTTGTCAACTAATTCTTCTTCTTTTTCTTCAGTAAACTGTCAATAATTATTTTTCGTCCGTCAAGCCATCTCCGTCCATCAATTATTCTTTTCCGTTCATCTTCTTTTTTTTTCACGTGACTTCAGGGGCACTATATCATATCTTCATTGCTATTGGTTCGATTTTGACATACGAATACTTTGAAATATAAAAATCAAGCAAGGTGATACGGTATAAAGAACTTATACTCATTCTGACAATATGTTTAAACCATCGAAAGTATCTAGATATACGCTTTTTACACACATACAAACATATACCGCATATAACAAACGGTTTTTTCGATTTTTAACTGCCCTGTACCACTTTAAAAATTCTTATTTTCGTTCTTATAGTTTTGTAGAGTGGAAAAAAACCTTTAAAAAAACAATTTATACTTTGGTAGAAAATTAAGCCAGTTAAGGCCAAAAACGATTTTTAACGTTTTATGGAATTTTGAGGTTATGTGTTAATATTTTGTGCTAAAATTTGCTAAATCTTTATCCCTTGTGATGCCAAACATTACCCCAATATTTGGCGTCAAGTTTCTGCTGGGGCAATTGTGACATTCATAGCCAGCTATGCCCTTTTGTTAATAATTGGAAAGCTGTAGTTTTTAGTTATTCATGTAAAAATATAGTTTATTTAATTCCAGGAACTCTATCACGAACAATGTGACTTCGTGTGCATAATGTTCGCAACGATTCCAAATTTTTCGGAGTTTTACGTTGAACTTGAGAGCAACAACGAGGGAGTTGAATGTTTACGTCTTCTTAATGAAATTATAGCTGATTTTGATGAATTGCTGTCAGAAGAACAATTCAAGTACATCGAAAAAATTAAATCTACAGGGTCTACTTATATGGCAGCTTCAGGTAAGAGTAGTAATGTATAGCAATGAGTACAGCAGAAACAGCGCCGTAGATACCGTGTAGCGTTTTCTTGAATAAAACACTATATTTGTTATGTTTCTCGTAGAATAATTAGATAATTACATTTTTGTGTCACAGTTTGTAAATTTTTGTCCTTCCGTTATACTCTATAGATGTAAAGCCAAGCCATTTTTATTAACTCTAGCTCTTACTAATTTTAGGTTTTCTAACTTTCTGCGTTTTTTTATATACTGTCATTACTTTTTTGTATTGATCCATCAATAAATGCTATTTCTATATTTTCGTTATTATGGATTTTATTATCTCATATTATATCTCTATCTCTATATAAGGATTTTTACAGCTGTCGCCGCCTTCCTTCTTTCAGCCAACGTCTCCAGTCCTTTCTGTTCTGCCATTCTCTATCTCTAAGGTCTCGTCTTTCCATGGCCTCGTCCACTTCATCCCTCCATGATCTTCGGGGTCTACCTCTTTTCCTCCTTCCTATTGGACTCTAATCCGAAATCTTAGCTATCCACCTTGTATGATCTATTCTTCTCACATGTCCATACCAAATTAAACGTTTTTCTTCGATGTAGCTGAGTATGTCTTGTTCTACTGCCATTCTTCGTTTTATCTCCTCATTTCTGATGCGATCCATTTTTGTCACTCTGCAGCTTCTTGTCATGAACTCCATTTCAGTTGCTGTGATTTTGGACCTGTTTCGTTTATTTATTACCCAATTCTCTGCTCCATAGGTCATTATACTGCATACCAAGGCATTATAAATTCTCTTCTTTGTATTTCTGGTAATTTTTCATTTGTTTAATACATGTTCTTGTCTGTGCTAATCTGCTGGTTATCTCTTGCTCGGTAGTTCCATTTTTTGAGAGTATGAATCCTAAATATTTGAATTTGTCAGTGCCGTTAATTTCATATTATATATAATTGTATATTGAGACCGAAAAATCACATTGAGCTGAGATTCAAAAGCTTTTGTATTATGCAAATAATCTGCCAACTTTTTGTTATTTTTGGTAATAGCTTTACTTATGGGAACGACTGGTTATTGTAGACTTGGAGATATTTATTTGTCCTTAGTTTTTTATATTATATTTTTGTCTTTTTTAATTAACCCCCAACTGTTGACATGGTGCCACTCAGTACCCCAGAGCGGTACGAGTTTTACCGCAGGTAAAAATCCCTGTGTATGAAGGCAGATATGAAACGTGGAGAACTTTCCACGATCTGTTTACTAAAGTAATACATGAAAACGACCAGTTAAGGTGAATCATTACTAGCGACAGCTGTGGTACGCATAAGAGATGTGAAAGGAGATTCACACATAATGAGAGCACTAATCGACCAAGGGTCACAATGCGCATTTATAACGGAACAAGCTGCGACGACGCTAGGAACAACAAGGAAGCCCATACAGGCGACCATATCCGGGATAGGCTCGTCAGGAGAAAAAACAGCCAACTGGAGTATGAAACTTTTAATCGAAACTCGTTACGAAAGTGACTTCGAGATGGAAATAGAAGCACCAGTACTACCGAAGATAACAAGGAATTTACCGGAACAGGATATAATTCTACCGGACTATAACGAGAAAAATGCAATACTGGCAGATCCAAGATATTACAAGGTAGGGAAGATAGACTTACTACTAGGAGTAAAAGAATACAGTTACATATTGACAGAAGGGATGCACAGAATAAGTAATGGACTCCTGAGTCAAAACACCAAACTAAGATGGATAGTTTCGGGAATAGCACGAGAAAGGGAGAATATAAAAGCAGAAGTATGCTGTATGATATCAAGACAAGAAATGGACGTACAAATAAAGAACTTCTGGGAATTAGAAGAAGTAAATCAGGACACAAGTTTCTCAGTGGAAGAACAAGAATGTGAAGAACTGTATCGACAGACTGTAAAAAGGAATAAAGAAGGGAGATACGAAGTAAAAATCCCGTTTAGGGAAGACGTCGCAAAGTTAGGAGAATCTAAATAGCAAGCATTCGCCAGATTGATGCAACTAGAAAGGAAGTTTGCAAAAGACAAACAGTTAGAAGCGAATTACAGACAATTCATGAAAGATTATGAAAATCAAGATCATATGGTAATAGCAGAAAACCAGGGAGATGGGTACTACTTACCTCATCATCCAGTGAGAAAAGAGGACAGTACTACAACGAAAATAAGAGCCGTGTTTGATGCATCAAGCAAAAGCTCATCGGCAGTAAGCCTGAATGATATTATGCACACAGGGTGGAAATTACAATAAGATTTGACAAATATACTATTACGATGGAGATCCAATAAGATAGCATACTCAGCGGATCTGGAAAAAATGTTTAGACAAATCAGCATGGCAGAAGAAGACCAAAAATATCAAAAAATTTTGTGGAGAAAGGACACAAAGGACCACATACAAGAGTATAACTTAACGACGGTGACATACGGCACAGCCGCAGCACCCTTTTTAGCGTTAAGAACAATACAACAATTACAAGAAGACGAAGGAGCGAGGTTCCCGTTGGCATCGAAAATTGTAAAAGAAAACATGTATGTAGACGATATACTAGGAGGAGCTGAGACAGTGCAGGAAGCAGAAACAGCCCAAAAGGAATTAATACAACTGTTCAGAGAAGGAGGTTTCATTCTTAGAAAATGGTTGAGCAACGAAGAAAAAATAATGGAGAACGTACCGGAGGATATGAGGAACGTAGACTCCAAGGCATTCAAACAAGAAGAAGTACGGAAAACGTTAGGAATACACTGGTCACCTAAAGAGGATATAATCACATTCAAAATAAGGATAACGACGGCAAAGAAAATAACGAAAAGACACGTACTGTCAGAAGTAGCAAAACTATACGACCCACTGGGATGGATAGCACCTGTAGTAATTCAGGCAAAAATGTTCATACAGGAATTATGGGAGCAAAAGACCAGTTGGGATAAAGAATTAACTAGCAACCAACAAAGCAGGTGGAATACATACCAGGCGCAATTAGTAAATCTGGAGAAAATAACATTGCCCAGGTGGAACAACTTAAGCAAGATAAACAGAGTAGAACTACATGGATTTGCAGATGCATCTATGAAAGGATATGGAGCGGTAATGTACTCAAGGGTATTAGTCCCAGAAATCAAAACGAATCTAATGATAGCAAAATCGAAAGTCGCACCATTGAAAGGGAAAACGACGTTACCGAGGCTCGAGCTGTGTGCCGCGGTACTACTAGCAAATTTAATCAAGAAAACCCTACAAGCATTGAACAGGGAAAACATTGAGGTATATGCATGGTCGGACTCAACGATAACCCTGGCTTGGATAAGGGGATCATCAAAAAGGTGGAAAATGTTCGTCGCCAACAGAGTAGAGGAAATAAGAGGCGTTATAGGACCGAAAAATTGGCATAAGGTAGATACAAAGGAAAATCCAGCGGACATCCTCTCACGTGAAAGTAACGCATCAGAATTATTAGAAGCAGAGCTATGGTGGAAGGGACCAACTTGGCTGACTAGTAACAAAACTTTAACGCAGGAATCAGAAGAAATACCAGAGACAAATGAGGAGGAAGTCAAAACGAAAATAACGGTGCACACGACAACGATAAAGGAGGACATATGCGAGAGATTCTCAAATTTAGAAAGAATGAGAAGAGTACTTTCATACTGTAGGAGATTTGCAGACAAATGCAGAAAAAAGAAGGACAATGGACAAAGTCAGCTTACAGTCCAAGAATTAGAGGAAACGCTATTAAAGGCGATAAAGCACACACAGCACGCCTACTTTAAACAAGAAATAAATAAGCTGGAGAAGAAACAGCAATTAGACAAGAAAAATAAGTTAGCGTCATTGGTACCATTCCTGGATAGACAAGGAATTCTAAGAGTCACCGGAAGACTGAGACACACGAATCTAAAGTACGGAGAAAAACATCCGATAATTTTGCCAAAGGATAGTGCATTAACAAAGTTACTTATAGCAGATAGTCACGTAAGAAATCTACATAGCGGATTACAACAAACACTACAGTACATAAAAAGGAAATACTGGATAATCAACGGCAAAAGAACCGTGAAAGATCATCTAGCAAAATGTTTAAGGTGCAGAAGGTATAAAAGCCAAGCAGCACAACAATTAATGGGAGATCTACCGAAAGACAGAGTGAACCCGAGTCATCCCTTTACTAACACAGGGATAGATTATGCCGGGCCAATAAAAATAAGTACCACGAGAGGCAGAGGACAGAGGAGCTATAAGGGCTACATCTCAGTATTTGTGTGTCTGTCAACGAAGGCAGTACACCTTGAGGTAGTAAGCGATATGTCTACGGATGCATTCATCGCAGCGTTCAAGAGATTTACGGCACGCAGAGGACAGTGCAACAACGTATACAGCGATAACGGAACCACATTCGTAGGAACAGCAAATTTGTTGAAAAAAGGAAATCAAAAAATAGATGACGAGATAAATCAAGGATTACTGGCACTAGGTACCCAGTGGCATGTCATACCTGCATATGCACCACATTTCGGAGGATTATGGGAGAGCGCAGTGCGAATAATGAAATATCACTTGAAAAGAATCATCGGGGAAACAGTCCTAACATATGAAGAATTGAGTACGGTGCTGACACAAATAGAAGCATGTATGAACTCGAGACCATTATGTGGGTCATCAGAAGACCCTGAAGGAAAAATAGCCCTGACACCAGCTCACTTCCTTATAGGGAGAGAAATTATATCACCAAATCGGGAAGAAGAGCTTACGACTTATTTGAAGATGCCGACGAGGTGGAGATTATTGGAGAAAATAAAAAGAGACTTCTGGAAAATTTGGAAACAGGAATACCTGCACCAATTACAACAGAGAAATAGATGGCATAAGGCGCACCCTAACATAAAAGAAGAAGAAATAGTTATAATTAAAGAAGAGGATACACCTCCAGGCAGATGGCCATTAGCGAGGGTAACAGAAACACACCCTGGAGCGGAGGGATTAACCAGAGTAGTAACAGTGAGAAAGGCAAACGGGAAACTGACTAAAAGACCCATAGATAAGCTAATACGACTGGAAGAAGAGAAACAGGAAAAGCCGAAGAAGGCAGCAGCACTAAGATGGAAGAAAATACTAGTAGCTATAATGTTTTTAACGATGTTAAAACCCATAAAGGCAGAACCGTATAAAATATATAATCCGGTACCAGGATTTTTCACAGAAGACCTTGGAGAGGTCGTCATAGACCGGGGAACATTTCGAATAAAGGTGTTACTCGAAAAAGGAAGAATTCGAACAGAGCACCAACTAATAGGAAATATGATACAAGGCGTACGAGAACTGTGTCATGAGATAAAAATCGTGAATTGTAAGGATATAATAGGGAAGTTAGAGGAAGGACAAAGAAAGGCGGAGTCAGTAAGCGAGGGGTTGACAGAAGAAATAAAAGGAAGGGAAAGAAGAGGAATATTAGGAAAAATATTAACCTCAGTATTTGGAGTCAATGACGAAGCCTACAGTAACATTGAAGCATTCGATAATAACCAAAAGGAGCTAATAAAGGGATCACAGCACCAGGCGAAGATAATGTTAGAAACAATAACATCAATCAATCACACAGAGAACAGGATAAACGAGCAAATGAACAAGTTTAACAAAGCACTAATCACAGGTCTACAAGAAATATCTAAAGGACTTAACGAAGTAGAAGACAAAGCACAAAGACTAGAAACCGAATATAGCACGTTACGAATACAAACGATAGCATTACAAGTTATGGACTTCATAAACGAATATACTTAATTTTACGAGGGAATAATAAACCTTCACTATAACCACGGACACTTCATTGATATAGTGAAACCGGGTGAAATAACCAAATTAATAGGGAAAGCAGGGCAGATACTGCCTCGAGGGGTCGAAATACGACGACAACCCATTATAGAAACAGAAGTCAGTCATGACGACAGATATATAACAGTCATCGGCTACTTCATAGTGACAAGGAAAAATAAGTACAGCATGCTCAAAGTCACGGCCATACCACTTAACGTTGAGGGGTCGGTGTTGCGCACATTTGTCGCCCCAAGGAATCTACTGGTCGTAGATTATAACACACTGCACTACTTCGAATTGACCGCGGAAGATAGAGAAAGGTGCTTACTGTTGACAAAGGCGCAGATAGCGTGCTCACCAACAGCTATAAGAAACATGGATACCCAACCAAACTGCATACTTGAAGAAATTTATGAGCGATCTAAGAATAGCACATGTCCACTGGTAGCCAGGACAATACAGACAGCTCAATGGAGTAAGATGGGTACTCCCAACCTCTGGCTAGTTATCACGCCAGTCACGATACACATATCCATTATTTGCGATGGAAATCGGAGCGAAAGAGTACTGGAACGAGTCACATTCCTGAAGCTTTCACCCAAATGTATCGCCCAAACGAAAAATATTACATTACTCCCCACTAGCAGTGGGGTGGACAGAGCAGTGACGAGTTACCTGAAGTCGCCAATCACTCCCGTGGCCCAACTGGTGGCGAGGACACCCCGCAGGTTTAACACGCCTCTAAACACCTACCTTGACATACCAGGAGGAGAGCTACGTCACGTGTTACTTGAGGAGGAGAGTCTGGAACAAGAAATGACGCATACGCAGTGGCGATCGATTCACGAATCTAATTGGCATTATTTTGTGGCCACCGGGACCATTACTATAATGGTAATGATTGGGATACTCACTATATGGAAGTACCGTCCTGTTGCACGACTATGTCGTTCAGGGAATCCACAAACTCAGACTAACGAACAGGAAGTACCTGTAAAGTTAGCAATCGGCACAACAATGTACCGTCGACTTCCCAAGCTGACATCCCACTCTCCACATTTTCATACAATTGCCCTAATTTTAATCTAGAGATAGAGTCGGACATTGATAGCTAGGGTACGGTTGGAAGATTATTGATTATTCTTAAACTAATTATAATTTATTATGTTTGAATTTTACTATGTTATGTAATACTTATATGTAAACTTTGAGTATTGACACTTGGGCCAGATTGCCCGATTCCGCAGTATGTCCAATATCAAATCTTCAGAATTCATATCCGAAATTGGACAGTATAATTTTATCACCCAGTAGACCGAATGAATTTATTTGTTATTAAATACACACACGTAGTTAATTAGGTTACATACACATTTGGTCAATTATTAATAATATAATTTGGACATCAGTCAAAAGTGCTGACAAAGTTAAACAATTTACATAAATTAGATACACATATCACGCGAGGTCCGCGAAAATATTGACCCAATTAAAACTTATATAAAACTAAGGTCTCTTGCCTAGAGAAGCATTCAATCAATATTCACTCAACAAACTTGATAGTCTTCAACGATCAACTTCATCAGTCTCTACTCAAAGTAATTCCGGGTCAACACCTATAGTATACGTCTCATCAATAAACTCTGCTATTATTATTTGGTGTTTCCATTACAACTAAACGAACATCTTCACTGAACCAACGAAGGGGAATTTGTTCACACGAAGTATTTAAAATAGTTTTATACTAAAAACATCTGTAGTTAACTATAAACTAAAATATCTGTAGACATGTCTGTAATATACATATATATATATATATATATATATATATATATATATATATATGGGTATATGGGTATAAGGGAATGATAGAGCAACATTATTCTAGTTCTATGAGAATCTTGTCAAGAAAAGGCTGGAAGGCGTGTTGGCAATATATATATATATATATATATATATATATATATATATATATATATATATATATATATATATATATATATATGTATATATATATATATATATATATATATATATATATATATATATATATATATATATATATATAAATTAAGGATCACTCAGAAGAGTGGTGGGTTTTTTCGGTTAAAAGGTGGAGAAAAAAGACAAAGCTGATGGCTACTTCATCTATTTATTGAAGACGTTTCGCTTTCTTAATCAGAAAGCATCATCAGTTTATCTAAAAAGAACAATATGAAAAAACCACACAAGCATGGAAAAGTTGTTACATGTGTTACCTTAAAAAGATATGTAGCAGTCAGTGATAACAAAGTTGTAAAGACATTTAAGTAAATGGACATTATACGATTATGATGTATAAACAATAAATTGAACTAGATAAGTTAACAATTTGTTCAAACTAAGCACAGCAAAAAGAACATGTGGTTTTGTTTTTTTATATATAATGTATAAGTTAAAAAAAACATTAAAAAAGAGAATGAAGAACTAAGAAAATCAAAGAAGCACTTCCAACAATATAGCAATAGTTATGATTTAATTTTTACTTTAGGTAGCATTATTGTATTAATTAATATTGAAATTGAATAATTTAATGTATAATGAAATTACCACTCCTGGCTTCTTGAATGCTGCCGGTAAAATGGAGTTCAATAAAGACAATCACGCCATCAACGTAAAAGACAGTCAAAACCTTGAGGTCATTATTTATGACAGAACAGCAAGGTGAACTACCAACCCTAATGATAGAGCGGTTTATTTAAATGATAGGATGAGTTTGGGTGACAACCTGTTTGTAAGGAACCAATAAATGAAAAGGAAAGGTGGTTAATAACACCAAATTTCCCCCATTGATCGGCTAAGAAAAAACAAACAAAACAAGTGAGGTCAAACCAAAAACTCATATATATATATATCGTCAACGTTGTGGATGGTTAATCAGCCACAGGTGAAGATTAATTATAATTTCCAACAGTCCAAGGTTCATAACTTGGAGCTGCAAATGGAACAAAAAGGATTCTATGAATCAAATCAATTATATAATTGTATTGAACTATTTGATTCAAAATAGCTAATACAAAACTGTGTATATGCAACACGAGACTAGGTCAACAGTAATGCAAGTTGCATACGTGTAAGTTAATATAAGTAAGAAATATTTCTTGTTATTCTATTTTATATTAAAATTGTTTTATATGTTAATAAATATATGTGAATATGCGAAGTAAGACTTCGAATCTCCGCTTCGTACATGACGTTTTGTTTATTATTTTTGATGAAACTAATGAATTAAAAATATTGCTTAAAATGAGTTATTCTGAAGAAGAAATACTTTCAACTTCAAGTGCTACTAAATATTTTTTTTGTGGCATAGACTTTCGTCATTCAGTCAGTCTCGAAAGGTTATAATATATTCCTTAAGAAAGAAAGTATATACACATAAGTACAGATTATTTCTCTCAGACACATGCACAGCGATATCCCTAAAACGCAATAGACGAATAATTAATAGAAGAACACGTCGAAGGAAAATACAAGGACACTCGCTTCTCATCTAGGGGTCCCTCAAGACATTTATTTTAACAGACAAATAATACTGGACCACAGATAAGGTATTGTTACATATAGGATAAACAAAGGGTACAAGTCTGACCCTATACATGCTCATGAAAGTTTTCATGAACGAGTATCAGATTTATAAAGCTATGCATGTGTCTGACAAAAATTCTATAATTAAATTATATATTGTTACAGAACCTATGGCTAACAAGGACTGTATATTCTATGGAGCGTATGTATTGCATTTAGTTAATTTTGAATGCTGAATAAATATAGGACATTCAAAGAAGATGTGATCGAGGTCACCTAGCTTACCGCAATGTTTGCAACTATCATCATCGATGACTTTTATTTTAAATAAATGGCATGGGTAGCATCCATGTCCAAAGCGTATTCGATTTATAGTAGTAATATATTTACGAGGAGCTTTGAAATTCTGAAACCAGGTTGTTTGAGGTATAATTGGTTGTAAAGAGGTATACCTTTTATGGTTTTTAGAACAGTAGTGTTTCCATTGCTCTTTCCATCTAAGTTGCTGTTTTTTTTTTTAAATCGTAGTAACATTTGATGTATTAAGCATATATTTCAACGTAGAGCCAGTTGTTACACTCATTTTAGCTAAATGATCTACATATTCATTATGTTTGAGACCAATATGTGCTTTGACCCGAATAAATTTTATGTTGACTCCAGTCGATGATAAATGATACAATCGATCTTTTATTTCAAATATGTAGGGGTTGCTAAATGTTGAGGGCAATTCAATGTTTTTTATGCTCTGCAAAACTGAAAGGCAATCTGACAGAATTAAAATATGTCTATTACAGGTGTTTTTAACATATTCAGCTTCAAGTATAGCTATTGATTCAGTTCCGTCTAAACTTTTAACGAGAGTAGACGTATTTACGATAAGTATAGTGGTAAAGACAAAGTTTATTTTGTGAAATGGAAGTAGTTAGAAAGGAGATTGATGATCCTGGTGGAACAACTATATCATTATCTGGTGAGGTGAGTCGTTTCCAATAACAAACGATTATAAAAATAATAATGATCCGAGTCTTATCAGAAAACATTACGATAAAAACATACGATACCGGTTGTGTGATACTGGCCCATACGTTGTGTATGTAGAGTCTATCGATAAAAATATCGGTAAATTACATCCGATAAGAGTTGGACATTATTTACATACAAATAATTTTAAAAATAATATTACTGAAATTAAATCTATTGGTAGGAATAAAATTAAGGTAATTTTAAATAATGCTTCTTCTGCTAATAACATTGTAAGTGGCGACTTTTTAGAAGCTAACAATTTAATTGCTTATATACCACGGTTTTTTGTGGAACGTCAAGGTTTAATACGTTCAATTGATACAGGGTTTACCGAAACATATCTACTGGAAAAACTTAAAAGTGAGAATCCAAATAGTAATATTAAAGAAATAAAACGACTAAATCGTAGAGTCACTACAGAAATAAATGAAACAAAACTAGTACCTAGACAATTTGTATGTATAACATTTATCGGAGCTTCTTTACCAAAAGAAGTCATAATTAATAGTTGCATTTTTCCAGTGGAACAATGTAATGGGAAAGAGCGTTGTAAAAACTGTGGTGAAAATCATAATAATAAGGACTGCTCTGTGGGAACTAAATGTTTATACTGTGGTCAGCAACATTCAGCACTATCAAGAGAATGCTCAGAATATATTAAACAACGTAAAATTAAGGAAATTATGGCAACAAAAAATATCTCGTTTCAGGAAGCTGAAAAAGTTCAAAGCAATTCAAATTACTATTTAAACATATTAACTAATAATAGATTTTCGTTATTAGCTAATGATTCTAGTAGTTTTCCTCCGCTACCTTCCAAAAATGTTAATGTACCTTCAGTGTGCAGTATCTCTAAACCGAGAGTTGTGAGAAGAAATTCCACATCAAGTAACAGTTCTGAATCTTTTAAAAAAAGAAAACTGAATGAGAGCGATTATATTGATAATGAAAGAGTTGAGAAAAGTACAGCCAGTTCGTCAATCTTACCAAATCCTTACAGGGATGAGTTCATGAGACATAAAGAAAAAATAGTTGAAGGTATTACTAACATAATATTCAGCTTTCTCTCTGATGGTTTAAATTGCAAAGATTATATAGACAATGATCAAAATTTAATTAAAAAACATATTTCAAATCTATTGGAAAATTTATCCACATCCAATGGATCATAACAGTTCAAATAATTTAAATATAATTCAATGGAATAGTTGTTCTACTGTATCTAATGCACAATCTTTTAAACAATTTCTATATTCGAATGCTATTGACATTGCAATTTTATCTGAAACATGTTATAAGACAAAACACAACATTGTTTATAAGGGATACCAAATCATTAGAAAAGATCGTCAAGATCGTAGATTTGGAGGTGTAGCTATATTTTTAGGCCTACGGATAAATAAGTATAAGATATTGGATATTATAAATGTTGGAACATTGAAAATGTGGGGTGTAAAAATTGATTTTAATGACAGAATAATTAATATAATCTCATTATATAAACCTGACAAGAATATAAACATCCGAGAATGGGAACGGCTTTTTAATTGGTGTTCCTCACTCGAAGGAGAGACGGTACTAGGAGGTGACTTCAATGCCCATCATGCGGTATGGGGTTCTCCAAAAAATGATACTGATACTGGCAATAGAATAATTGATGCATTAACTGATATGGATTTAATATTTCTAAATGATGGTTCCGCGACTAGAATTACCCCTCCAAACTCTACAAAATCAGCTGTAGACTTAACGCTAATAACTCCTGGACTAATTGCACTAGCACATTGGCAAACATTGGATAGAACTCTTGGATCTGATCATTATATTATTTCCATCAAGTTAAATATTGATGTACCCTCTTCTGTTGTCTATCCAACAAGGAAATGGAAATTAGAGAAGGCCAACTGGGAATTGTTTCATAGCACTCTTGAAATGGAACTGAAGAATGTTGTATACTCTGAAAACTGTAATGAAATGGCATTTAATCTGAATAGAGTAATTAATACAAGCAGCGAAGCTTCTATCCCCCAAAACGTACCCTTTAGTCCTAAACATAGACAAAAATCAATTTGGTGGGATGATGAATGTAATACACAGATACAGCTTAAGAAGAATGCTCTTAAAAAATACAAAACCGCATCTACACTGAGTACCTTTCTTGAATATAAAAAGATAGAAGCTACAACTAAAAAAATGTTTAAACACAAAGCCAAAACAACATTAATTAAATTTTGCTCCAGTCTTAACTCTAGTTGCCCATCAACTCAAATATGGAAGATGGCTAACAAATTAAACAACAAAAACGCAAACATCAAACATACTCCTTCCGCAGTTGCAGAAGATATTCTTCAGAAGTTATGTCCACCATTTGTTGACAAACATATACCTTACATGGCTTTACATCCAGAAGAACATTATTTATTAAAAAAAATAACATCATCTGAACTGGAATATGCTATCAAGATATCCAAAAACACAGCTCCAGGTCCAGATCAGATTTCTTACATTATGTTACAAAAAATGGGTGTACTGGCTAAAAGACTACTACTACATATTTATAACTGTATTTTGCAAACTGGAATACCCCCTTACAAATTTAATGATTGCTTTATTATATTAATTCTAAAACCGGGAAAAGACAAAGATAATCTGGAATTATATAGACCAATAACATTATTGTCATGCATTATTAAAACATTTGAAAGAATTCTAAAATTGAGAATTTAAATTTGGTTAAGGCGGCATAATATTCTACCAGCAACACAATATGGATATAAACAAGGCTATGGAACCACGGATGCAGTAGTTCGTCTGACTGCAGATGTACAAATTGGTTTTTCTAATTCCATGACAACAGGTGCATTGTTTATTGACATAAAAAGTGCATATGACAATATTGATTTAAATATACTCTGTGATAAACTTGTGTTTCTTGGCATTCCAAAATCGATAGCACATTTACTATCAAATCTATACAAAGACAGAAGTGTATCGATTAAAGTAGGACACAATATTATTGGACCCAAGATCACATCAAAAGGTATTCCACAGGAAGCTGTTTTAAGTCCACTTCTTTTTAATTTGTACACATACGATTTGCACAATTTATGGTCTCCCAATATTGTTTGCTTACAATATGCTGATGATATTGTCATCTACTCACATAAGAAAACGTACAGTGAAAGCACTACTGTACTCAAAGATATTATGTACAACTTGGATAATTGGACTTGGTTAAATGGATTTAATATTTCGTACCAAAAATATGCCGTAGTATTTTTTCAAGAAAACACCCTATTAAACATCACGCTGTAACCTTACATGGCAATGATATTTCAATTGTTTTGGAATTTAGATATCTTGGTGTCGTACTTGACAGAAAATTGCTTTGGACTCAACATATTAATTATATAATTGGTCGCTGCGAAAAAGGTGTTAATTTTCTTAAAATGGTGTGTAAGAGATCGTGGGGTGCGGATCAAAACATTGCATTGAATTTTTATCGAGCCTATATAAGATCTATAATAGATTACTGTTGTGTGGTATATGGGTCAGCTAGCATAACCAATTTACGTAAACTTGATAGAATCCAATTTAAAGCTCTAAGGATTGTGTTAGGATTGATGAAAAGCACTCCAAACGAAGCCACCCTAGCTCTAGCATCTGAAAATCCACTCTCATTGCGCAGAGAATATCTGGCAAGCAAATATTTCCTAAATCAACATTATCGTGGCACTTATAATGCAAAAATAATTAATGAATTAAATACAGCTGATTTAACATCTACATACTTCATTAAAAAAAACTCTCCACCACTTGCAAGAGCAATTATAACTTGCAACGAACTGAAGTTAATAAATTCCCCTTGTAATCTTATCTGGGAATCGTTGGATATACCACATCTAACAAGTGTTCTAGCTACAAATATTATTATCCCTAAATACCAAAATGAATTTTGCTACACTACTCTTAAAGAAATCTTAAGTGGCTATTGAAATCATATTGTGATCTATACAGACGGGTCAAAATCACCAACATGTACAACCAGTGCTTACTTTTTACCAAAAATGAAGATTAAAAAATCATTTATTTTAAATAATCAATCCAGCATTTTTTCTGCTGAAGCATGTGCTATATACAAAGCCCTTGAATTGTGCTGTGAAAACCAGTGGAACAAAATTGTCATATGCAGTGATTCACTGTCAGTATTACACTCCTTGCAAAACTTTAAATTCACAATAAATAGCAATATATTCATATTAGAAATTTTTCAACAGTTACTAAAACTACCAGATCCATATGGTACTAAATTTATATGGGTTAAGGGACACTCAGATATTGTTGGCAATACTATTGCTGATTCTATAGCTAAAAATCCATTACAGCACCCACATATGGTGAATTTAACACATGTGTCCTACTTGCCTATATCAAACAACATATTAAATTTAAATGGGGCAGACAATGGATTCAGTTTGGTGAAAGCAGCGGCACTAATTTATACAAATTACAACCAACAGTAGATGTAAAACAATTTTACAAAGATGTCACACTAAGCAGAAATACAGTGTCAACTGTCTTAAGATTAAAAGTAAATCATGGATGTTTTCCGAAACATTTACACAAAATAGGAGTTCTCCCAACAGACCGATGTGAGTGTGGAAGTAGTATAGCTGATTTAAATCACATATTCTTTAACTGTCCACTACATCATAATACAAGTACGTGGCTGCTAAAAGAATTGATAAAAGAGGGTTTAAGTACACCATTAAACGTAAATCTTCTATTAAGTGAAGACAATATAAAAATCTTTAAAATAATTATGATATTTCTTGTAAAAATTAAATTAAAGGTATGAGTGTAAAATTGATCGTATGCGTGAATATTTCCTTTGTATGTTTATCATATATGTTGCCCACCTACCTAACCGTGGTTTATGTCTTGTTTGTTACAATAAAGTATAGCTATTGATTCCGCTGAAAAGATTGAAAATTCATATGGTAGTTTATACTTGAATTCTACATTTGTAGCAGGTAAAAAGTATGCGCATCCAGTCCCTTCTGTTGTTTTTGATGGTTCCTTGTATATTACTGTGGCTTCCCTATAATCCTTCAGTAGAGATCTTAGAAGATTGCTACTCATAATGGTGTTCTCACTATAAGTGTGTATTATAACCTCAGTTCTGTGGAATAAAGATAAGTAGTCTAAGCTTCTATCAACCGTGTGCAATTTCTTGAAAGAAAATAGGATTATTCTGTAATGCCATGCATAAAGGCGGGGAAGGGTTTTTTCTCCCAATATTTGTTTGTAAGATCTGACTCGTTAAGTTGACGGACGCTTGAAAATAACTGGGAGTTAGTTAATAGAATTTTAAGAAGGCTTTTTTCACTTAAAAAATGTCTTCTATTTTCCAGGGGTAGCTCAGCGGCTTCAACATATAAGGGTTGTATAGGGGTTGGTCTCATAGCACCCAAACATACCCTCATAGTAGAATTTTGAATCGTGTTGATTTTTCTTAAAAGGTTCTTGGAGGCGGAACCATAAAGAGTAGCACCGTAATCTAGAATAGATCGTATATAAGCGCGATAAAACAACAAGGACGTTTCTACATCGCAACCCCACCACGTTTTAGCTGTCATTCTGAGGAAATTGCTGCCTATGTTATATCTATCAAGCTTGTAATCTATATGTGTTGTCTCCAAGTTAACTTCTTATCCAAAATAAGGCCTAGATATTTGACATGATTTTGAAGCTTAAAACATTGATCATTCAGAATAATATTTTCATTTGTGGGAATGTTATGTCTTGTAAAGATAGATACTACTGATTTTTCTATAGATAAATTGAGACCATTCTCTAGGAACCATGAAAAAAGGGATTCACATGCGTTGCTAAGGCTTTGCATACAGGTTTCATATTTTTTGTTTTCTGTATAGATGCAGAAATCGTCGGCATACTGTAAGATTTTGAATGAACTGTTATTTATTTGCTTGTTATGTATGTCAGAGCTGTATATATTGAATAAGATTGGAGATAAAACTGAGCCTTGTAGTATACCTTGATAATTATATCGAGGTCCAATTAGCTTGTTATTATGATCTCTTACATAGATTATCCTCTTTGTGTAAAATCCAATTATTGTATCCACCAATAAAATTAACCATTTTATTTCTTAAAGTTCACAAACTAACTGATTCGTATGCCCCCTTAATATCCAAGAATAGTCCTGTTAAATAGTTGTTTCTGGTTAAGTTATTTTGTACATCTACCACAATGGTTGTTAGAGCATCTAGTGTTCCAAAGCTTCTTTTATATCCAAACTAATTTTCTGGTAGCAAATTATTTTTTTGTAACCACCAATCCAGTTTAAATTTTATGAGTCTCTCTAGAGTTTTAAAAACACAGGAAAGTAACGATATTGGTTTGTATGAATTTGCAATATTTGGATCTTTATCAGACTTTAGGATAGGAACAACAATGGCGTTTTTAAATGAATCAATAACGATGTTATTTTGAATGATATCATTAAATACCTGTAACAGTAGATCTTTAGCATCTCTTAGGTTATCATAGGTTGGATAGGTTGATTAACATAGGGTATTTGATTTGATCAATCCCTGGGGAGGTATTATTGCAATTTTTGAGAGCGAATTCTAATTCAGATTTAGTGAAAGGTTTTAACAAAAAGTGGTTAGATTGGTGACTTTGTTCGGATTGTTTAGAGAAATATTGAACCCAGGGAGGAGAAACTTTATTAAAGAAGTCCTCTAAAACTTCATTGCTGAACGGTTTTATACTATTCTGCGTTTTTCGATTCATTTTGTTGGCCTGTGACCATATTTGCTTAGAAGAGGTATTTTTGTTTAAATTGGAGCACCATTTGATCCAACTGGATTTAGCTTTTTGCTTCAACTGCTTTTTTGTTCAAGCAGTAACTTCCTGACATTTTAAGTAGTTATCAAAACTCGATGAAAGTTTGTAAGCTTTTAATGACTTTTTTCTTTCATTAATTATTATATCACATTCAGGGTCCCACCATGGTGGAGGGGGACGATTTTTAAGTTTAAGAATTTTATATTGAGTGATAGATTTTAAAGCAGATTCATTAATACAATCAATAAGAAAATTATAATTTTCGTAAGTGTTTAAAGAGATACTATAGTTGACAAACATTTTTTCTATTAAGGATGTATAAAGTGACCAATTGGCTTTATTGATATTAAATAATAATAAATTGTTTCATGTGATGTGTTAGTTGTGGAAAGGTTCATGGTTATAGCAAAATGATTTGACCCTAAGGTATCTGAAGATACGGACCAGGAAACTTTACTGGCTAGATTAGATGTACGGAGAGAAATGTCAATTATAGATTTCTGAGTACCATATTTGGAAAGATATGTGGGTTCCCCATTATTCAGATCCTCGACAGATCTAGGTCCTCGACACTGCTGACGATTTGATGACCTACAGCATCATTGTGCAGTGAGTTCCATAATGAGTTATAAGCATTCATATCCCCTCCAATTATACAAGGTGATGTAATTTGAGAGAAGATATTTTTCCAATCATCTTTAGAAGTACGGACTTTAGGTGGCCTATACACAGACAAGAAACTTAATTCTAAATTCTTAAATTTAAAGAAGATGCCACAAACTAAAATTTTATCATTGAAATTTTTAGTAATATTCACTTGACAGAATGGAATAGAAGTTTTAATCAAAATTGCTACACCGGCATATCCATCGTATCTATCCTGGCGGATTACATTATAATCTTTAAATGTATAATTTTAATTTGGTTTGAACCATGTTTCACTTAACAAGGCTATATCAATGTTTTCAGCTGTTAAAAAATGAACTAAACTATTTTTATTGGATGCAACGGACCTTCCGTTCCATTGTGAAATTCTCAGAGTTGTTTGTCCTTGGAAAACCTTATTTACTAAAGATGTCCTCCAACATCTGATTCTAACGAATAAGTAAAAACTGGTAAAATAAAATAAGTGAAAACATTCATATTGGTTTTCTTAATAGTGCATTTTGACCTTGGATTAATGTTTAAATGAGAAATACTGCCAGAAAAAAGTTCCATTTGAATTACATAATTTAGATAACTAATTTTGATTTTGATAAAAAAAAATAATGACACACTCCGTCACTGCTTGTGCAATATCTTTATTATCACCTTCTGTAGGTTGAAAGGTAGATTGCGTTGAATACTGGGGAAGAGGATGTGATGGTCCAAAACAGAAGTTAAACATGGGAGGGTTCTGTAAGTTTGGGGATGAGGGAGAAGTAGTGGCTTTACGTTTTTTGTTGTTATGGGTTAGTGCCATAGGTCTGCTACGATCCGAACGTTGAGAATTTGTAGGTTGTGGCTGCTGGAAAGCATGTTTATTACCAGAACTTTGAGGTACTTTCGGGAATTCTGCCTCGTAGTTTGCTAAGACAGTAAAGCGATTGTTCGTTGTTATGTCTGAATATGATGATTGAAAAAGCTTTTTGGCTTCTAAGAAGGATACTTTCTGTTCTATCATCAAAGTTTTAATACGTTTCTGTTCCTCGTAAATTGGGCATAGTTTGGAAATCGATGTATGCTGTGTACTCTTGCAATGTATACATGATTTATTAGATTTAGAACAGTTGTGTTCTTCGGTTTTTACAGATCCACATAAAATACAATGTTCTTGGCTGCTTTTGCACTGTTTTGATATGTGTCCGAATCTCAAACATTTATAGCATTATGTGACCCTGCCTATAAACTTTTCCACATTAAAATAAACAAAATTAACGGATATATGGCTGGGTAATATGTTACCTTCAAAGCTGACTACAATGGTCTTCTTAGGTACATACTCATCTTTGCCATCGTTTTCAACTTCCCTGTGCATTCGTCTGATGTCTACAACCCTTGAGTTTGAATTTATGTTTTGTTTTAATTAATCAGCGTCGTAACTTGTGTCAACGTCTCGAATCAGACCCTTGACCTCTAAAAGATATAAAAGCTTTTAAGTTTAATTCTTTTAAATTTTTATTTGTGACCAACTTATTAGCTTCTGCTATTGAATTCAATATTACTTTAACGCGATTTATACCTATTCCCTTAATTTCCTGAATGTTTTGTACGTTTAGGATGCAAACGACCCAAACTTTGCTGATTAGTTTTTTCAACATATACGCAATAATTATGTAACGAGTACTTATCTGGATTTATTAAGTCAAATAGTTTTGGTTCGTCCTCCTCAGCACCTATTGTTCCCATTTCCACGACGGCAGCAGTACTTTCCACATTGGAAAAACTATCACTTTCACAAAAAACTCCACTTTCACAGAAACTTCCACTATCACTATCTGGCTTCTTAGTTTTTATTTTAAAATCTACCTTATTTAAATTGTTTTGATAAATTTAGTAACACGAAAAAGCAAAAACTTGAACACTAATTAATACCAAATCGATAAGCCGGTTATTGTTGTTTGCCTTCTCTCTTCGAAGGTTCAAACGAAACTGCTAAATATTATATTGTTGAAACTGCAAATGAAAAGCGAAAATTCTCTGCACACACTATAAATACCCAAAGGCCCATGTTTGGAGAATTTCATCATCTGTACAAACAAATAAGGCAACATGTTACGAAATTTATGGAATATATAAGAATGAAAATAGATACCTTTGATTACATACTTTCACATATCTCTGGTGGGATTGAATAAAGATGGAGAAACTGTCATAGTAGACCAATTTTATCAGAAGAGCGGCTAATAATTACAAACAGGTAAGTAATAAATGTACTCATATTTTATAAAAAAAAAAACTTTATTCTTACATAATTCAAAACATAAACAGATACAAGAGAAAGTAGTAGTAACGCTAACTTTAGAAAAATAATAAAAAAGTATATTTTAACCTTTCAATGAGTTGAATATTAAATATCTAATATAACACTTTAGGTTTAATTCAATAAAGCGAAAGTTTCATATAAGTGAGACTGTGATTGAGGTAAATTTAATTATGTTTCTGTCTCATTATAAAAATTTCTTGCTGTATTGACGTGACCGCTGGGTGTAGAGCCGTAATTGGAGTTCGTAGTGTTTTAAATTGCATGAATATTTTCGCTTGGTTTTAGAAATTCCTGAATTAATTTCATTATCCTCATTTTGTATTCTAGCTTATCGTAAGCTGAAAAATTTTCGTACATGCAGTACTAAGCTTTGAAAAAAAATCAAATCTTCATTTTATTCTTTTTTTGTTCTAAAAACTTCAGTTTTTGTTTTTCTACCTGTACTAAAGCCTGACCTATATCTTCTTTTGCTAAACGCTTTTTGGGATAGTTTCTAGTAGAACTTGAAGCTCGCGATGAATATGGCGTAACGCTAGACGTCTAGAGTCCAAATGTTCAAGATGCTTAAGTTTAGATTGTACGTTGTCTGTTACTGACTGTTCACTTACGTCATCTTTGTCACTTTCACCTTGTAAGGTTTGGGATGACTAATCTACAATATCGTCATTATTTCTGGGGAAATTTCAGTTAGATTTCCTTGAAGTAAATTGATCTTTTAGAATCAAAAGACTTTTAAAGTAAAGGTAGTCCTAAATTTGTCCCTTAAACTCCTCCATTTATTCCGTACCAAAGTCGCTAAAATAAATAATAAAAAATTATAAAGTATACATTATTAAAAATAGTAATTAAATAAACTAAACTAAATGGCTTAGATTTCATTACAGGTATTTATCAACTGGTCAATCATTTAGAAGTTTGGCGTTTACTTTCCGCATGGGAGTTACAAAACAGTTTCAAAAATTCTTAGAAAAATGTTTAAAATATTCTGGGAAACACTTCAACCGTTACACTTTAAAATCCCCAGCGAAGATGGTTTTAGGAAAGTAGCAGACGATTATTATATTCTTTGGAACTTTCCTAACTGCATGTGCTCCATCGACGGGAAACATATTAGAATAAAATGCCCTAGCCAATTGGCACAATGTTTTATAACTATAAAAAATATTTTTCAATTGTTTTGCAAGGATTAGTTGATGCTAACTATAGATTTATAAACATTGATGTTGGAGATTACGGCAAATAGAATGATGGGGGAACTTTCAGGTCTTCAGCCGCGTTTTTGTACTAGTCAGATGGGCGACTTAATATTCCCAACGAATGTGCTTTACCAAACTCAGACGTCACTGTAACCCATGTTATCATAGGTGATGAAGCCTATCCACTTCTCCCCAACCTATTAAAGCCTTATGGAAGACAACAATTAGATGCAGATAAGGAATACTTTAAGGCCAGATTATAAGGAGCACGAGGAACTGTTAAATGTGCTTTTGGCATACTGTATTCTAAGTGGAGAATTTTAGGAACAGCGATACAAACATCTACAGATGTAGCTGATGATATTGTGAAGTGTATCTGTTTGCTGCATAATATTATTATTAACAGAGAAGGCATTGAGTATAACTTTCAAAAAACAAGCACAACTAAACCAAGAAATGTCATACGTAGTAATACTGGAAGACCAAACCAAGCTGCTAAAAACATTTGCAATCTATTTAAAATGTATCCTTGTCACAATCCCATTTAAATATGTAGCACATTTAACCATATGGCTGACACTCCCTCTAAGGGAAAAATTCACTTATCCCAGATACCTACGGTATCAAAAGGATTGATCTCTGGTGGGACTCTTTCCGTGTTATCGAGACCTAGGTGACTTGGTATGTTGGAGTATCTCCCAAAAATATTCGTACACATCTGGACGTCGCAAGGAGTACAGCTTTCTGCATGGCCTTAAAGTGATGCTCATTTAGACCCAGCTGTTTTATGTTTTCTATGAAGTTTTTGGGAATAACACCAGTAGTAGATTGAATAATAGGTACTGGTACTAATAATAGGGTACTTTCCATTCTCCATTCTCTTCTGATTTGGATTTCTAGATCTCTGTATTCGGCGATCTTTTTTTATGTATTTAACGCGTAAATTATTGGTGTTTTGTATCGCCACATCAATAAGTGTTGTTTGCCTATTGCCTATTAAATTTATTAACTGGTATGAGATCCGGTCTATTATGCGCCACTGGTTGGTCTGTAAGCACAGTGCGGTCCTAGTATAACTTGAAGTTGTCATTTTCAAGTATTCTGTCAGGTACGTATTGATAATAAGGAAGATGGTCGGTTTGGAGAAGTCAAAGTTTGTCAGCTAGTTCTTGGTGGATAGTCCTTTCTACTGAGTCATGGCGTTCTTTATAATCAGTACCGATAAATGCCTGGCAGCCACCGGTAAGATGTTCGATGGTTTCTTGGGCTGGGCATCCATATCGGCATTTGTCATTTTGGACTTCAGGATCTTTAACAATATATTTCAGGTAATTTTTAGTTGGAACAACCTAATCCTGAATGGCAAGTAGAAAACCCTCTGTCTCGGAAACATCTTTCCCGATGTCAACCGATAGTTCGACGCTGTATTGTCGACATATTTTTGGCTGATCTCATTGAGATGTCGCCCATGCAGAGGTTTACGTGCGCATTTTTTCTTGATGAGTCAGGTACTTTATGCGCATTTTTTGTTTCCTCAGTTTAAGCGGCGTTGTATCATCTACTGCGCAAATTGCTCGATATAAAGTAGATGTCTCAGTCTGTACCTGAAAATAAGTTCTTAAATTAGCAATTTGTTTATCCAATTGCTCACCTATATCTATAAGTCCTCTTCCTCCTTGATACCACGGTAATGTTGTTCTCTTTAGTGCACTGCGTGGATCACGTTTTTGCGCCTTTGTGAAAAGTGTTCTTACTTTCCGCTAAAGGCCCTCTATATCCGTGTTTGACCACTTTATAATACCAAATGAGTAGCTTAGCGCGAGCAGGCGTACGTATTTAATGCTTTAAAGAAATCTTTACTATTAAGATATGACCGATTTAGTTGTCTTACTCTTCGCACGAACTCCGAAGTTAGTTCAGTTTTCATTTGTTTATGGTCAATTTTTTGCGCTTGTTTTACTCCGAGATATTTGTACATACCATTTTCACCCATTGCCTCGATGTTTATCTTGCATATCGAAACCTCCGGGCTGAACCTTACCTCTGACTATATTTAGTATACGGCACTTTTCTAATCCAAAATGCATAATAAAATCATTTGAGAAATTTTTTACAGTTTTAAGCATCTGATCTAAGTAGTTTCGAGTGGAAGTCATTAATTTCAAATCATCCATATATAACAGCACAATTCGCCACAACAGTTTTGTTGTGGAGTCAGTGGAGTTCAGTAGCTGAAATAGTGGGTTCATCGCTAAACAGAACCAAAGAGGACTCAGCGAGTCCCCCTGGAAAAGGCCCCGGGTAATTGGGATATTGTTACGAAAGATTTATCCCATATAGGAAAAGTCCATTGACGAAAAAGATAGTGAAGTTTGAAACGTCAAAAAATTATTATATACTTGTCAGTTAGTTATATGGGATTGTCATATTGTTAGGGTTGAATAAATTTAATTTTCAAGAAGTGTAACATTGGTGACAGCGGTGGGATGAAGAAATATTTAGCAGTTGTTAATGGTAAATACAAGATCCACTGAGTTTGACAAAGAAATGGATACGTCCGGACCCCCTGCATGGTTTTTAAAAATGAAAGAAGATGAAGAGAAGCGTAGACAAGAAGAGAAAGCGGAAAATGAGAAGCGTAGGCAAGAAGAGGAAGAGGAGAAGGAGAGGCGTAAAAAAATAGAGGTAGAAATCATAGATGGTTTATCCAAAATTCACGAAAATTTTCAGTTAGAGATAAGTCAAATCACTAGTAGAATAGATAAGTTAGAAGAAAAACAAAACAATTTTGAAAATAAAATAGAACAACAACAAAATGATTTGAAATCTAATTTACAAATACAAATAGTTAAGTTAGAAAACAAGATTAATACACAAGCTTCTTTACCTAATGTTTCAGTAACTAACGTCGAATCTAAACAAACAGCTTCATCACCTTCCATAATTGAACCAGGTACAATTGGAACTAGTAAATTTTTAAAACCACCCACATTCGATGGTCAGACAGCATGGGAAACTTATCGTTTTCAATTTGAAGCTGCAGCTAGAGCAAATGGCTGGAATGAAAAAGAAATGGCAGCTTCTTTGGTGGTGTCGCTTCGAGGACAGGCAGCAACCGTTTTGCAATTCCTTCTCCAAGATGCACCCAGTTATACCTCTCTCGTTGAAGCTTTAGAGACAAGATATGGCCAACAGCATCTAAAGCAGGTTTTCCAAAGTCAGCTAAAAATTCGATATCAAAAACATAACGAAAGCCTGCAAGAATTTGAAGCCGACATTAAAAGACTATTGCACTTGGCATACCCCCAGGCACCTAAAGATTTTCTGGAACAAATTGGAATACAGGCATTCATAGATGGACTACAGGATGTTGAAATGCAACAAGCTCTCCGATTACAACATCACAAATCGCTAAATGGAGCACTAGTCTCAGCCCAGGAGTATGAAGCGGCAAAAAGCATTTCCAAATCTCGCCCAAAATTAAGAGAAATAAGATTTCAAGAAAATGAAGAAATCATAACCGCAGATAAACAAGAACCTATTTTATCCCAAATTTTAAACATACTGCAAAATCTTCAACAAAAACCTCGAAATGAAAATAGAAGATGTTTTAATTGCGGGAGAATAGGACATTTTCAAAACAATTGCAGAAGCCGATCCCAAACAAGGCGAGAACATCCAAAGTATGAGGCTAGAAGGTCGCCTAGATCGACATCCAGAAGCCCATCACATAGTCCTATTAGAAATACTAGTAGAGATAGGTCTCTAAGAAATCGATCTCCCACAACTGAGCACAGATACGCAAACAATAGCCAGGGAAACGAATAAAAGTCGACACTAAGGGGCGGGCGTCGGCTGTATCTAATAAAAGCCCCCAAATTCACACTTATACTTTACATAAAAATGAACAGAATTTATTACTTAAGGGCTACGTTGAGAATCAAAAATGCACCTTTATTATTGATACCGGTGCAACCAGATCCTTTATTCGAACCGGATTTCTGAATGAGAAACTACAACCCACTAAAACAAACTTAGTTCTTGAAACAGCTTCAGGCCACACTATTACGATTCATGGAGAGATAACGGCAACCATACAGATTGGTAACACCTTGATAAAACACATTTTCCTTGTAGCCGATATTAAAGACGAATGCGTTCTTGGGATGGATATTATGCAGAACAAATTTATCATAGATCTTCAAAATAAAATTTTGTTAATTGAAAATGAAGAAATTGTCCTAAATTTAGAAGAATCGGTACCTCAAGTAAGAGTTATAGTAAGCGAGGATACCGAAATTCCTCAAAATTCTGAAAGTATCATCCTGGAGAGACTGAGTCAAAAACCTGAAGGTCTATATTTCGGCGTTGTGGAAAGCGATGAACTAGTTAGTGATAGAATTTTGATAGCCAGATGCCTTATTAATGTAGATGAGATGATTCCAGTAAGGGTTGCTAATTTGTCTAAAAAGCCTTTTAAATTGAAGAAAGAACAACAAATAGCATTCTGTACACCAATAGAAAAAATAAGCAAGTGCGAAAAATATTTAAAAAAGAATACAGCTTCCAGTAACCCAGTTGACGCTAGCCTAGTGAAACAACTAATCAAAAATGTTGACCACTTAGCAACTAAAGAATTAAACAAAATTAACGAATTTATTAATGAAAACTACGACATTTTTGAATCCGAGAAATCTACAGGGCGTACTAGTTTAGTTCAACATAGAATTTATACTGGAGATGCAAGACCAATTCGTCAAGCGCCACGGAGATTGCCATTTGCTAGACAAAAAGAAGTTGAAAACATAATACAAGACATGATAAATGCTGATATTATCGAAGAAGCTTCGGGCCCCTGGTGTTCACCAGTAGTCTTAGTAACTAAGAAAGATGGATCTACTCGCTTTTGTGTAGACTACAGAAGATTAAACCAGGTTACACAAAAAGATAGTTATCCGTTGCCACGAATAGATGATACACTAAACACTCTATCAGGTGCTAAATGGTTTTCTACCCTAGATTTAAAAAGTGGCTACTGGCAAGTAGAAGTACATCCTGATGATCGAGACAAAACTGCTTTTTCAACTGGCTGTGGTTTCTACAGGTTTCAGGTTCTACCATTTGGTCTGTGTAATGCTCCAGCTACGTTTGAACGTCTAATGGAGATGGTTTTAAGAGGACTTACCTGGAAAACGTGTCTAGTATATCTTGATGATATAATGATTATGTCCAAAACGTTTGACGAACATCTGAAAAACTTAAGCGAGGTATTTGATAGATTGAGAAATGCCAATTTAAAGTTAAATTATAAGAAATGTTCACTATTTCAAAGAGAGGCATACTATTTAGGACATATCGTTTCAGTAGAAGGAATTAAAACTGATCCAGAGAAGATTTCAGTTATTAAAGATTGGCCTAAACCAGGAAATAAAAAGGAAATTAGAAGTTTTCTTGGACTCTGTTCATATTACCGAAAATTTATTAAAGATTTTGGCCGCATAGCTAAGCCCCTTTATCGACTAACCGAAAACAACATTGAATTTGACTGGACACCGGATTGTCAAAATGCTTTCATAGATTTAAAAAAACGACTTACAACAGCACCAATTCTAGCATATCCACGAGAAGATGGTAAATTTCTGTTGGATTGTGACGCATCTCAGCATGGTATTGGCGCAGTATTATCACAAGAACAGGAAGGCGAAGAAAAAGTTATTGCATATTTTAGTAAAACAATGGGAAAGGCTGAAAAGAATTATTGTGTTACCAGAAAAGAGCTCCTAGCTATTATAAAAGCCCTAGAACATTTTCATACTTTTCTTTATAACAGAAATTTTATAGTTAGAACTGACCATAGCGCTTTATAGTGGCTAATGAATTTTAAGAAGCCAGAGGGACAAGTGGCTCGGTGGTTAGAGAGACTCCAACAGTATAACTTCGACGTAGTACATAGAAAAGGGCGTCTCCATAACAATGCCGATATTCTTTCTAGGCGACCCTGTTTGGAACGACAATGCCAGTACTGTAAAAGACTTGAAGAAAAAGAGAACATAACCGAAGAAGTAAGTCTACAGGTAACCACAGTTATACAAGAAGAAGATAATGATCAGACTTCCCTGGAAAACCTTAAAAAGAGTCAAAAGAAAGATAATGACTTAAAAGTCATACGAGAATGGCTTAAAAATGGAGTAAGACCTATTTGGCAGGAAATAACCAAATACAGTGGAACTATAAAAGCGTACTGGGCTCAATGAAAATCTCTGTATCTTTCCAATGGTCTATTATATCGGAAGTGGGAAAGTCCCGATGGAGTACGTATAGTTCAACAAGTGGTACTGCCGAAATCACACATTAAAAGTGTGTTGCAAGAACTTCATAGCAGCCTTTCTGGAGGACATTTTGGAGTCAAAAGAACACTGGCCAGAGTTCGAAACAGATTTTACTGGATCAATTGTCGCCGAGATGTAGAAGATTGGTGTAGGAAATGCGATTTATGTAATGGTAAAAAAGGTCCTAGAACAAGAAGTCGTGGTAAAATGGCACAATATCTTTCCGGAGAGCCTTTTGAACGACTTGCAGTGGATATTCTTGGTCCACTTCCGATGACAGAGAGAGGGAACAAGTACTTAATGGTAGCAATGGATTATTTTTCAAAATGGCCTGAAATTGTACCTCTTCCTAATCAAGAAGCGACTACAGTAGCAGAAGCATTTATAACACACGTCGTATCAAGACATGGAGTTCCTTTAGAGTTACATTCTGATCAAGGACGAAATTTGGAATCAGAATTATGGCAAGAATTAATGAAAATCTTGGGTATTAAGAAAACTCGCACTACGCCACTCCATCCTCAATCAGACGGAATGGTCGAAAGACATAATAGAACTGTTTGTCAATATCTTTCAATGTTTGTCTCTGATAATCAAAAAGATTGGGATAGTTTAATTCCTCTATTCCTGTTAGCCTATAGAAGTTCCGAACATGAAGCAACTGGTTATTCTCCATCAATGATGATCACCGGAAGAGAAATGAAGCTTCCTCAAGATCTTATTTTCGGAAGATTGCCCCCCTGCGAAGAAGAACGTTCATTCCCGACCTACATTGAAAATTTGAAAGAAAAATTAGAAAAAGTCTACGAATTTGCTCGTAAAAGTTTGAAGCTTCAAAGTGATAAAGCCAAGGCCAGGCTCGACATACATGCTACTGGTACAACTTTCGCAAGAGGTGACCCAGTATGGTTATACAATCCCACACGTAAGAAAGGACTTTGTCCGAAACTTCAACGAAACTGGGAAGGCCCATACACCGTCCTGCAGAAAATAAATGATCTAATCTATCGCATCCAGTTTTCCGCTAGAAGTAAACCCAAGGTAGTTCATATCGAGAGACTAGCTCCATACCATGGAACTGATCCACCTCGTTGGCTTCAATCGATTCCCGATAGTCCAGTTATTCGAGGCGAATAACTATAAAAGAGGAAGCAGTGTTACGAAAGATTTATCCCATATAGGAAAAGTCCATTGACGAAAAAGATAGTGAAGTTTGAAACGTCAAAAAATTATTATATACTTGTCAGTTAGTTATATGGGATTGTCATATTGTTAGGGTTGAATAAATTTAATTTTCAAGAAGTGTAACAATATCTTCAGTTCCGATGTTGTTTTCACCTGGTATTTGAAGGCGAATTTTATTCCTTCACTCCATTATTATATGCTTTAAAGAAGTCACTATATTATCATCGACTTTATATATTTTGAATATATCTATAAGCCATTCATGCGCCGCTAAATCAAAGGCCTTCTTGTAGTCGATGAAGGCGGTGAAAAGGTTCCTTTTTTTGGTGTACGCCTAGTTGAAAATGACTGAGTCGATTATAAGTTGTTCTTTACATCCCATGGAACCCTTAGCGCATCCATTCTGTTGAGGCTCTATGATATTGTTTAGAGAACAGTGTTCGCAGATACGCTGGGCTACACAGGATGTGACCAATTTGTACAAAGTTGGAAAATAAGTAATTGGACGCTACTTGGCTGGATCTTGGCTGTTATTTTATTCCTTTGGTATTAGATAAGCCGTTCCCTGAGTATATATGTACTGATACCTACGGTATCAAATTTGAATTGAGCTCTGGTGGGACTCTTTCCATGTTATCGAGTCCTAGATGACTTGGTATGTCGGTGTATCTCCCAAAAATTTTCGCACGCATCTAGACGGCGAAGCTTTCTGCATGATCTTATATAGATGTTCATTTAGACCCAGCTTTTGGGTCTAATAAAGAATAATGTATTTCCAGATCTCTGCAATTTCTGCGATCTTTTTGTTGTACTTAACACTCAGATTATTGTTGTTAGGTCTCGCCACATCTATTAGTGTTGTTTGTCTTGTTAGTTTATTAACTAGTACGAGATCTGGTCTATTATGTGCTACAGTTTGGTCTGTGAGCATAGTGCGATCCCAGCATAGCTTGTAGTTGTCATTCTCTAGCATACTCTTAGAGACGTATTGATAATATGGGAGATGGTTTGTTTGTAGAAGTCCCAGTTTAAAAGCTATCTATTGATGGAGGATCTTCCCTACTGAGTCATACCATTCCTTATATTCAGTTGCTACAAATGCCTGGCAGCCCCTGGTGAGATGTTGGATAGTTTCTTGGGCTTGACATCCATATCGGCATTTGTCGTTTTGGACCTGAGGGTCTTTGACGATACATTTCAGGTAACTTTTGGTTGGTATAACCTGTTTCTGAATGGCGAGTAATGAACCTTCTGTTTGAGGGAACATCTTTCCTGATTACAGCCAATAGTTCGACGCTATATTGTCGACCAAGCTTGACTGCATTCATTCGGATGTCGCCCGTGTAGAGGTTTACCCATCCAGATGCGCATTTTTTCGTTCTTAGTAAGATGGTTTATGCGCATTTTTTGTTCCCTCATTTTGATCGGTGTTGTGTCATCTACTGCACAAATCGTTCGATGAAGAATAGATGTCTCCGCCTGCACCTGAAAATAAGTTCGTAAGTTAGTAATCTGTTTTTCTAATTGCTTGCTTATATCAATAAGTGCTTGTCCTCCTAAATACCGCGGTAATGTCGTTTTTTCTACTGCACTTCGAGAATGATTTTTTTGTGCCTTTCTGAGGTGTGTTCGTACTTTTCTCAAAGGAAATAGACGGAACAATTATCGCTGCTCTTCTCGTTGCTCGGCTGCCAAGCATAGCTCAACGCGTCGCTCCAATATTAACACCTGCATATAAAATAACGACATCATTTTCTTTGTTTCTTTATTATCGCTGCTCGTACGTACGCTTTTAGTACGTTTATGTTAGAGCTGCGATGAGGTTTTTAGAACAAAAAAGAATAAAAATGAAGAAGATGAAAATTTGAATTTTTCTCAAAGCTAACTACCACATGTACGAAAATTTTCAGCTTACGATAAGCTAGAATACAGAATGAGGGTAATGAAATTATTTCAGGAATTCCTAAAACCAAGCGAAAATAGTCATGCAGGTGAAAACACTACGAACTCCAATTACGGCTCTACACCCAGCGGTCACGTCAATACAGCAAGAAATTTTTATAATGAGACAGAAACACATTTAAATTTACCTCAATCAGAGTCTCACTTATATGATACTTTTGCTTCTTTATTTAATTTAACCTGGAGTATTATATTAGATATTTGATATTCAACTCATTAAAAGGTTAAAGTTTACTTTTTTATTATTTGTTAATAATTTGTAAGTTAGCATTACTACTACTTTCTTTTGTATCTGTTTATGATTTTCATTATGTTAGAATAAAGTTTTTTTATAAAATATGACTACAATTATTACTTACCTGATTGTAATCATTAGCCGCTATTCAGATAAAATTGGTCTACTGTGACAGTTTCTCCATCTTTTTTCAATCCCATCAGAGATATGCGACAGTATGTAATCAAAGATATGTATTCTCATTCTCATATATTCTATAAATTTTTTAGGATGTTGCCTTATTTGTTTGTATAGATGATGAAATTCTCCAAACATGTGCCTTTGAGTATTTATATTGTGTGCAGAGAATTTTCACTTTTCATTTGCAATTTCAACAATATAATATTTAGCAACACTTGAAGTTGAAAGTATTTCTTCTTTAAAATCACTCATTTTAAGCATTATTTTTAATTAATTAGTTTGATCGAAAATAATAAATAAAACGTCACCTACGAAGCGGAGATCTTCGCTATTGTCGAAGCTCCACTATACACTGCATAGCACTGCATCATAGAAATGAATTTTGCGCTGCCATTATCGCGGCTTTTATCGTTTATCGCAGCTCCAACATAAACGTACCCTAAGACGCCTCGTTCTCTCGAAATCTGCTATCATGGGTTTCGCCAGTTGTTTATTCCGCAGGATCCTATTTCTTTTATCTCAACTGATAGGGATCGACTATTGCCAGTGGGTTTGATATTCTTAAAACGTTAAAGGAATTCGACTATTTCCGTTTTGTTACTCATGCACTTAGGTGTCCTACATTTCATATCCTTCTAATGTTCTCGCTTTTCTCTATAGTCAATCGACTTTTCTTATTTTTGTCGTTTCTAGCAGTCGTTTCGTTTTGAATGTGTCAGGTTTTGTCTCCATCTTTTATGTAATTATAGATCTAATTACTGGTTTATAAATTCTTTCTTTTGTGTCTGGTTTTAGATGCTAGTATCTAGACTGTATTTCCCTTCTTATAAGTTTTCAGTCAATTTCGATTTACATTTGACAATTTGTTTTTAAATAGCTTGATACTTTATCGAACCAGTCTCAGCTGAGTGTTAAATATGACAAAAATTGTTTTATTAATCCCCTATGATAAGTTTTTAAACATTTTTGTTTTTGTAGATCCTCCACTTTTGTTTTAACTTACCCGAAATCATTTAATTGATCATGGTTTTGATATTGATAATAAAATAAACAACAATGATTACTTTAAAGCGCTATGGAGAGAAAATGGACTAATGCCAAAAGATAGTTGCTGGAGAGAAGCTGCTGTAATTGTTTAGCTATTTAATGATTGGTTTGATCTAATAAATTCACGATCTAAGGTCTTTGTGAATTCTCCAACCCGAAATGCATATGGTACAGATAAGCAGATACGTCTACTGTATGAATCGTCAAAAATTCTCAATTCAATGCGGGTTGGTAAATATAAAGGACTTATTCTATTTCAAAGAGGGATATTGCTTACTAATAGATCTCTGAAAGAGTTAGCTTTTTTAGTTTACCTATAAGCAAAATACAACGTTGACTATATTTTAACTTCGAGGTTGAATCAAGATATATGCTAGAGAACTTTTTTTCTTATATTCGAGAAATGGGTGGTGTAAATGATCACTCTTCTATGATATGAAAACCTATGAGACACATAATGGAAACAGATTTTCTACAGACAGTCTGTAGAGGTTATCTTTTGTACATTATTATTATTGTGGAAAGCTACATTAAAAATGGAATCATTGTTTTGTACAATCCATGGAAGCTATTTACATAAAAAAACTAAAATCTTTCAATAGCTCCAACACAGCTTTCAACACAGAAAACTTTGGCTCAGCTTGAGAATACCACGATATCATTTAAGGTACTGCTATGTATTAGAGGAATAACAGATAGAAGAGAAATTAACAAAAATATTGGTTTCGGTAACTATCAAACAAAAATCGACAAAAAAATGTTAAAGCTTAAGAAATAAATTTGAATAATGTAGTATAAAATATTCAATAAATCTTTATTATGAATTATTGGGACCATTGTAAATAAAGCTAATGTTGGAAAATGTAAGTCAAAGTTCGAAGATATTTTGGACCACATTCATTTAAAACAATTTTCTCTAACTTTAAACATTAATTAAGTGATTTGGAAAGTGTTTTTATTATTTAATCATTCTACATACTTTGTTCAAAATAAAGAATTTTGGAAATATTTCAGTAATGAAACGACCATCGAAATATGTATAAATTGGAATTAATTTTCATGCTTAATAATTAGAAAATACATTCCCACATTAATATTGATATACATACCTTATGTAGCGAAACTTTGAAAGAATTGTTATATTTTTCAATAATCAGAAAACCTATATCCAAGAAAAAATTAAAAATTGTAAACTACACCTTATAAAATAAATTGCCAAACTTTGCTTCGCACGTGACGTCACGCAGTGCGAGAGAGATAGAGCTAGCGTGCGTAATAGCATACCGGTATTTCTGTATCGTGTTAGTTGCATAAAATTTTAATGCTATTTATATATATATATATATATATATATATATATATATATATATATATATATATATATATATATATATATATATATATATATATATACGAAGTAACAAGAAGTCCAGAGACCTCTCTCTGATAGTAAATTAGGTGAACCGCAAATTCAAAGCCTCTTACTAGAGACTTTTAACGACGCTAGAAGTACATTTTTACTTCAACATGCATCTACGATTCACCTTTGAAAATTACTATCTTTTTCGCTCTTTACGTAGAGAGAGACGTTTAAATGAAAGTAAAAGATTGCATTTCATTTCAATCGGAACTCCACCATTGCTCTACACGTGTTTCGAGTTATTCAACTCATCATCAGGAGCACTTGTGGAAGTTCAACTGAAATGAAATGCAGTCTAGTATTTGGTTATTATAACCAAAATAACAAGCCAGGTACGCTAGCAGCGACATCTATACGAAGTAACAAGAAGTCCAGAGACCTCTCTCTGATAGTAAATTAGGTGAACCGCAAATTCAAAGCCTCTTACTAGAGACTTTTTTACTAACTAATTTACTATCAGAGAGAGGTCTCTGGACTTCTTGTTACTTCGTATAGATGTCGCTGCTAGCGTACCTGGCTTGTTATTTTGGTTATAATAACCAAATACTAGACTGCATTTCATTTCAGTTGAACTTCCACAAGTGCTCCTGATGATGAGTTGAATAACTCGAAACACGTGTAGAGCAATGGTGGAGTTCCGATTGAAATGAAATGCAATCTTTTACTTTCATTTAAACGTCTTTCTCTACGTAAAGAGCGAAAAAGATAGTAATTTTCAAAGGTGAATCGTAGATGCATGTTGAAGTAAAAATGTACTTCTAGCGTCGTTAAAAGTCTCTAGTAAGAGGCTTTGAATTTGCGGTTCACCTAATTTACTATCAGAGAGAGGTCTCTGGACTTCTTGTTACTTCGTATAGATGTCGCTGCTAGCGTACCTGGCTTGTTATTTTGGTTATAATAACCAAATACTAGACTGCATTTCATTTCAGTTGAACTTCCACAAGTGCTCCTGATGATGAGTTGAATAACTCGAAACACGTGTAGAGCAATGGTGGAGTTCCGATTGAAATGAAATGCAATCTTTTACTTTCATTTAAACGTCTTTCTCTACGTAAAGAGCGAAAAAGATAGTAATTTTCAAAGGTGAATCGTAGATGCATGTTGAAGTAAAAATGTACTTCTAGCGTCGTTAAAAGTCTCTAGTAAGAGGCTTTGAATTTGCGGTTCACCTAATTTACTATCAGAGAGAGGTCTCTGGACTTCTTGTTACTTCGTATAGATGTCGCTGCTAGCGTACCTGGCTTGTTATTTTGGTTATAATAACCAAATACTAGACTGCATTTCATTTCAGTTGAACTTCCACAAGTGCTCCTGATGATGAGTTGAATAACTCGAAACACGTGTAGAGCAATGGTGGAGTTCCGATTGAAATGAAATGCAATCTTTTACTTTCATTTAAACGTCTTTCTCTACGTAAAGAGCGAAAAAGATAGTAATTTTCAAAGGTGAATCGTAGATGCATGTTGAAGTAAAAATGTACTTCTAGCGTCGTTAAAAGTCTCTAGTAAGAGGCTTTGAATTTGCGGTTCACCTAATTTACTATCAGAGAGAGGTCTCTGGACTTCTTGTTACTTCGTATAGATGTCGCTGCTAGCGTACCTGGCTTGTTATTTTGGTTATAATAACCAAATACTAGACTGCATTTCATTTCAGTTGAACTTCCACAAGTGCTCCTGATGATGAGTTGAATAACTCGAAACACGTGTAGAGCAATGGTGGAGTTCCGATTGAAATGAAATGCAATCTTTTACTTTCATATATATATATATATATACATATATATATATATACATATATATACATATATATATATATATATATATATATATATATATATATATATATATATATATATATATATATATATCTACGGCATAAAGTGTAGTCCGCCCATGTTAAAATTCAGGTTCAATTGAGCTCCGTGGTCAAGTGGATACCGATATACGGAGCTCACTTGACCATTCCATAATATTGGTTCTGTCGATTCATCAACATGTAGAGTTTAATAATTTATAAAAATTTTTTGGAGCCCGTAAATACCCCTGTATCATAAATGTATATCGTTTAGTTCACGTGTATATATTATAGGGGTCGTACAGATCTTCTTCAATGTATATTTGAACCATACGTTTATCGGTTTAAGTAAGCTCTGAGAGTTTGGCAACTGTGCGATTATACCGTATATTTTCAGCATATACCCTGAACGGTTCATATGGGCTCCTTATTTTTATCTACTGTTCGTAGACAGTGTAATCTAATACGCATTACACTGAGTAACAGAGGATATCTTATTACCTGGTATAACTACGTACTAAAAGGTAACTGGTTCTTTAAAAACAGGTATATAGATACAAAAGGATTTGGGCTTATTATTTAATGGAATATTCGCTTGCATAGGAAATTTTATTTTTTCTGCATTTTTGAAAATGTTGTTCTTTTATTTAATATAATTTTATTAGTTCAATGCCGAACTCGATGTTTTTTTTAATTACAGAAATTTCGTAATATATTTTGTTTACGTGAGTATGTCCTTGTACGTCTTATGTAAGCATCCGACTAATAAACACTAATTTTATTTCATCCAATCTTCTGCGATATCTTTTATAAAGCTTTTTTATTATTTTAGTTCTGGTCTTATTTGTGTACTACATATGATATCTCGATGAACGGTTATCTCAAAATAAATATGGTTAAGAGCTACAATAGATATTTTTGTGTTAAAATTGGTAGTAGTGTGCACAAAAACAAAGAATGGTTAATTTGTCTAACAAGGTATATTCGGCGGCAGATGCATATAGTGCAAGCGTCTATGTTTAAAGGGTGGAAGGATGTGCACCTCATTTTTAGCTGACAAGCTTGCGAACAATATTATTTCTGGTCCTCAATTTACCTTTTAGTTTTAAACAATAATCTGTGACAGACCCCGTGCGATACAAACTATTTTCAAGGAATTTATAGGGAGTCTACGTTCAACAATCATGAGATTATTGGATGTTCAGTTTTGTGAAAGCGTCTATGTTAGGGAAATTGAAGGAGCACACACGAGCTTTTCAGGGGTTTTGGCTGAAAATTGATTCATAGTTTATTTTTATTGTGCAATAATAGGTGTATCGTCTATATAATAGAAGTCCTAGTATCTACCGGTATGGATCGTTCGTTTGTGTAAATGTTATACAGTGTAGGTGCCTTTATACTACCCCAAGCGAGACCGTTCTTCATCTGCTATTCTTACCATTGAGTGGTATAAAAAATATTCTCTTGTGTAGGCATAAGCAGACAATATAAGTGAGTTTGTTATCCAAGGGGATATCATATAGTTTTTGAAAAAATATTCTGTAAGTTAAGGTGTCGTAAGCGGCATTTAGATTGAAAAATACCACCACTGATACCCGATATTTTTCGTACCCATCTTTGATTTAGTATTTGTGATGTACATTACTTTGAATAGCTGACAAACTAAAAATTTCGGCTGATAGTTTTTGTGGTCGTTGGAGTTTTTGCCAGGTTTAAGCAAGGTAACAACTTTGGCTTGTCTCTAGACTTTGGGTATCTCCTAATTTGAATACAGTTGTTCATCATCTGGATAAGCCATTGTAGTGTTTTTGGTCCAGATTTCGTAATAAGCTTTGTGCTCAGATCCTCAATGTCGGTATTTGTATTATTTTTCTTTAAATATGTAGATGGTGGATCCAAGCTCAAAATCATTAAAAGGTTCTCTTAGCTGACTGGTTTTGTTCTTTCTTACTTTGAGTTATTCTTTGCTTTTTTTCCGATAGAAATAGTATGTCTATATCTATAATGTGGTTTTCAGCGATCAGCTATATACCAAATACCCTAGGTTAGGCCCTATATGTGTTTCCTGTACTAGAAATTAGTCAGATTCGTGTTTAGCTCATATGTCTGATAAGTTTAAATAAAGTAAAATTTCTTGATTTTTAGATATACCCTTAACAGTTATAGACATATGTTATTAAAATAGTTGGTCCTAAAAAGGACCAATTTGACAAAATCATATTAAAGGGGTGACTGAAGAATTAGCCGATTAATAAATTAATCATTACCCGGGGTATGCGCGATTGCGGTGGTCTTATTAGTACTTTAATCTTCCTAAAGGCTCGTTTTTTAAACCCCATAAGTAATGCGTAATCTTTTACTTTTTATTAAAAATTTAAATTTTACATGCCGTGTATTACTTTTTGAAGATATGTCGAATCAGATTTGTATAGTAATAATTTTAGGTTCTAAAGAACCTCTTTGTGGAAAATAAATAAATTTGTGATATCTGTCACAACTCATATATAGATAATAAAAAAATAAACAGGAATAATAAGTGTAAACAATCTTAACTACATACATCGGCGCCACTGTTCAGGTGATGGGTTTATCACAGATATCAAAGGTTACATTTTAATTCAATGTACTATTTACGTATCTTCAATATTAAAAAAGTAGAAAAAGACATGTTTATGCTTTTATTTTTTTAAATCTATGCTATTTTCTTTCTAGAGTTCCGTCTTTTTTGAACGACCTGTGTTCTTTTTTCAATTGGGTACTTGTCCAAAGCTATGACAAATACTCTGTCCTCTGCTATTCTACATTAATATGACTGATTTATTTTATCTTTCTTGCAACTATTTTAATGGTTATCCTGTGTATCTTCTTCTTCTTCTACTTGTTCTTTTCATATAGACATAACTGTCTGTTTTTCAATGTGCCTCCAGTAAGTTGCCTTTCCATCGTTTTCGTGGTCGTCCTACTGATTGTCTTCCTATGGGTTAACCGTCTCTTGCCGTCTTTATTGTTTTATTTGTTGTCATTCGGCTTATATGATCGTTTCATTCTACTCTTCTATTTCTTAACCAGTTTTTGATGTTCTTCACCTTGCATCTACGTCGTATATCTGTACTTCTAGCTTTGTCCCATAGTGTCTTACCATCAATTTTTCTAAGTGTTTTCATCTCTGCTGTTTCATATCCTTTTTGTCCTCTCTGTGTCAGATCTTGTTTCTGCCGCGTATGTCATTATTGGTCTGATGACTGTTTTGTAAATTCTGCCTTTCGTTTCTGTTTCGATATTTTTATTTCTTCATAATGTTTCATTTATGCAGCCTGTGGCTCTGTTTGCTCTATTCACTGGGTCTTCCACTTTAGTTTCGAGCTTTCCGTAGCTAGATAATGTGATGCCTAGATATTTAAGCTCTAACACTTGTTCTATTATATACCTTTCAGCTCCAATTAACATCTTAGTAAATTTGCTGTTGTAACCATGCATTTTGTCTCTTTTGGGCAAATTAACATATTAAATTTTCTGGCGGTTATATGAAATTGGTACAGCATACGTTGTAAATCATTTTCACTTTAAAAGAGTAGTATTGCGTCATCTGCACAGCAGATTATTTTAATTTGTTTTTCTTCCATTTGGTATCCTTTTTTAGTTCTTATTTTTTATTATTTCATCCATAATCAGGTTGAATAATAGAGGACTCAGGTAATATTCCTGTCTTATTGCATTGTCACCTTCAATAGAGTCGGTTAGTTCTTCTTCTACTTTTACTTTTATTGTGTTGTTTTGGTATATATTTTCGATCGTTTTGATTTTTCCTAGAGGTATCTCTCTTGCGTACAATAAGGGGATAACGTTTTTTTAATTTATGTATCTTCTGTATATCATTATTTCTTTTGTGTATTAAAAATTAAATTTTGGTTATTATTTCTTAAGATTATCTTAACGTGTTTATTAATTGTCTTGTTTTATGTGTATCAAGATATGTGTGTCATGATAGATTGTAATGCATATTTCATTTAATGTAATTAAAGTGCTCTTTGCGTTTGCCTATTACTTTCTCACTTCCTTAGCGATAGGTCTTTTTTTCCTCATCAATAACCTTATCCTCGCTCGATACAGCTATTTTAACCCTCTATAGCCCCGTGTGTACTCAAGGTAACAAAGGAGTTGTTGATGCAGAAAACTTTTTTAAAACAATTTCCGACTCTAGTATGCCCTCTGTTAATTTCAGGCAATATTTGGTTATACATTTTAATACACTCTATGAACCTATGACGAAACCTATATGGAAATGTTTAACAGTATGTCAAATGGACATGACTGCCTTATTAGTTTGTATTTTCGATCGTGATTTATTGTTATAAATTGTGTACAATTTATATAAAAATACATACAGAGGCATTATATCAGCATTTAGATATTGATTACCGTTGACATTTGTTTATTTTATTGTGTTGTTTCAGTACTGTGATAAAAAACAGGTATGTTGCTTTGAATCCACACTTTACCATATTATTTTAAATTATTTCTTTAAGATGGATACAAAAACGTTCTACGGGAAAAGCAGTAAATATCCGAGGAATCCAAAGACTCTGACTTTGATAGTGATAATAAGAAAGTAATAATAAATTTTCCAGGTACCCAGATATTAATCGATCCAGAATCAAATAAAATGGAAAATGAAGACGATTTGTACGAAGCAAATTTAGATCAGGATACCAATTTAGATTTAGACTAAGATGAAGATGAGGGCGATACCGATAAAACTGAAAAACACACTGAACAAAATGTGCTCAAAAGGTCAAAAATGATCGTAAAAAACATTCAGTGGAAGAGTGGTTCTCGAACAGTATTTCCAATTCCAGCATGCAAATTATTGGAACCGGAATCCCCTCTACATTATTTTAAAAAGATGATATCTACCAATATGCTGGAAAACATAGTAGAACAAAGTAATTTGTATGCACTGCAAAAGAATATAAATAAACCATTGTATATGACACTAGCAGAATTAAACCAATTTATTGGATCTGTTCTACTGATGTCAATATATGGCTTGCCAAGGACAAGATCATTTTGGCAGAAGGAAACACGTATTGCTCAAATAGTCGATACTATATCTAGGAATCGCTGGGAAGAAATAAAAACTAAAACGCATTTCAATAATAACGAAAATATGGTCAACAATAATGATAAGTTATACAAAATTAGACCATTCATCAACAGTCTATTTTAAAATTTTCAAAGTATTCCAATGAGTGAAAAATTGTGTATTGATGAACAAATGATACCATTCAAAGAGGCACATTCTTTAAAACAATATATGAAGAAGAAACCCAAAAAATGGTGATACAAGGCATTTGTTTTGTTTGATAGCAATGGTATTGTTTATAACTGGGAATTATATACAGGAACTGTTAAAGATCCCCTTCATTTACCTAATGTAGACACCAGCGGTAATGTAGTAATAAGATTGTGTGAGATAATCAAACCAAACAAATACTATAAAGTATATTTTGACAACTGGTTCAATGGCATTCAGTTGCAGATTGAAATGGAAAAACGTGGACTGCAATGTTTGGGAACTGTTCTTCCAAACAGATTGCCTTATTGCCATTTTTCTGATGACAAGAATATGAAGAAACAGGGCAGAGGTACTGTAGAAGAAAAGCACGCTACAGTAGATGGCATAAGACAAACAGCGCTAAAGTGGTACGATAATAAACCGGTTCATTTGCTTAGTACATTTGTTGGTTCTAAGCCTACTTCGTTAGTCAAGAGGTGGGATAAGAAACAAAAATCAAGAATTATTGTATGCTGTCCAAATTCAGTACAATTTTATAATAAATTTATTGGAGGTGTCGATCTTATGGATTCACTAATTGCTCTTTACCGAACAGACATAAGATCTAAAAAGTGGTATCTAAAAATATGTTTTCACCTTCTGGATTTAGCTGTTCTTAACAGCTAGTTGTTGCATCGTCGTGATTGCGATTACTTTGAAATTAAAAAGAAAAACCAGTACGCTACATAAGTCCCACTTATGTAGCGTACTGTTAGCAAGCAATGATCAGATCAAAAACAAAGGACGTCCCAGGCTCAGTGAAATTGAGAACGAAATTGTAAAAAAACAGAGGACAGGATCTACTGCTATTGTACTACCAAAGGAAGTTAGGCTTGACCAAACCTTCCACTGGCCAGTAATTTCTGAAAAAAAGGAAAGATGTAAAAAACCAGGATGCTGTAATACTTCTAAAGTAATGTGCGATAAATGTAAAGTTGCTTTATGTTTTACAACTAACTACAAATATTTGTTTTTTTGAATGACATAATAAATAAGTATATAACTTAATTCGTTAGTTTTTGCTAAACACTCCCAAAACTCTCCCCAAACGAAATTTAAAAAATCTAAAAAAATTACTAGTTGTTGTAAATGGATATTTGAGCACATATAAATTAAAACCATTTTATAAACAAACAAGTTTACAAAAAAGTCGGGCAATAGAGAACTAAGATATTTATATTTCAATATATGCTCTATCATTTGGTTTTCATTTATAATTTGCACCTATGACGAAATTTATAATATCTAAGATCTGGTGCTTTCATATGAAACTGGAATAAAACACTTGTTAGATAATATTTATTCGTTTTGAGTACACTTTTCTTAGAACCTAGTATATAAAAAAATAAATATTTGTCTGTCAACAAATTTCTTTATAAAAGTACGAGGCACTATTCTCATGCTGTGAGCTTTGCTGCTCTGTTACTTTTATAACGCTTAAGCTATTTTTAATTTATTTGTCAATATTTTTGAGGTGTGTTGTCTTAAATGATCATTTTTAAGGTTAGTACGTTTGATTAAATGAAATTGACATTAATTTGATAGTTTCCATTTTATTAGTGCTGATGGTATATGAATAGCATCTGTTGGTACTATATGTATATCAATTTCAACATGTGGAAGTGAGAGCACTCTCTTGTTAGTAATTTCAGCGTAAATTTTGACGAAACCAGAAATAACCCATATTATTCTCCCCGTGTGATCTTAGTATTTCCGTTGATTAAATAGTATAGGGTATCCAATATCAATATCTAATGTTGATTTTTAAATGCACACTTTAGATAATCTGTTTTTGTTTACCTTATTTTTAGACCTTTTTGCTCAAGCGCCCATCTCCATTGTCTCAATCATTAATTCAATTATCTCTCCTTATCTCTTACTAACACCACATCGTTAGCATACATAAGGCACCAAGGGATATCTCCTTAACATGTTTTCGTTAATTTTTCCAACACTAATTAGAAGAGATAAGGGATTAGCACTGACCCCTGATGCAATACTATTCTTAAATGAAATTTATCAGTCTTACCCTCACTTGTTCTAACATTAGTTTTCCATTACTTGCCTTATGATAAAAATTGCATCCGTTGTTGATATGCCTTGCATGAATTTAAACTGATTTCCTAATATTTCTGTTTCTTCCTCTATCCTACTATCAATTATTCTCTCCCACAGTTTCATGGTGTGACAGAGTAGTTTTAGGGCTCTATAGTTTGTACAGAGTTTAACATCTACTTTGTTTTTGTATACAGGTACTAAAATGCTACTTCTCCATTCATCCGGTATTCGCCTTACTTTCAAAATTCTATTAAATAGTCCTGTTAGCCAACTTGTTCCTGATTTTCCTAATGCTGATCATATATATCCAGGGATGCCATCAGGACCTATGCCTTTTCTTTTTTCATCTTATGTAGCTCTTGAATTACTTCCGCGGTCGTCATTTTCGGCACCATTGCTATTACTGTCTCTGTTGCCTCTATAGATGCTTTCTCAAACTCTTAGTTTAATTGGTCGTTAAAGAACTCCTTGTAGCTATTTTTTAGATCCTTTCCTTGCATAAATAGTTTAATGTATTTATCTCGTATACATTTAATCTGATTAAAATCTTTGGTTTTCTTTGCTCCACTTTTAACAATTTTGTATATGTTTTTTTCTTAGTACTGAGTTCATTGTACAGCTTTTCATGCGCTGCTACCTTAGATTGTGCTACCGTACATTTGCTTCCTCTTTATCTATTTGATACTTTTGATAATCTTATTCTGATATTTTTTCTTGTCCCTCCTTATATAATCTTCTCTTGTCTTTTATATTGTCTTAAACATCGTCTGGCTATCTATATTTACCAATTTTTAAGTCAATTTTCTGAGATTTTTTCAAGTATTTTAGTTACACCCTCTTTAATAATTTTTGACACATTTCTCCAAATTTCATTATGACCTTTTTCCATATTCCAACACATTCTTTTTTTATTTCTGTTCTAAATTGAACTACTTTGTCGCTTGTTAACGTCAATTAATTGTTTTTGTGACTCTCCTCGATATTTTGGTTTTATTTCATATTTTACTTGTATATCTAGTACCAGCACTTTATGCTGTTGGCTTACAGTTTCACTAATTATTACTTTAGAGTCTTTACATAAGGGATTGGCTTACGATCCATATTTGGAATTGATTTTGTCTGCTTTTAAATTGGATAAGTTGGCTTTCTCTTTTTTAAAAGCATGTACTAACAGTGGACTAGGTATGGCCACTGTTAGTACATGCTACTGATAATTCCAGCATATTATCTGCCATATTATTTGTTGCTAATAGCATTCTAATATTTTATCTATAGATTAAATCCGTATAACAAATAGATATTTTTCACTTTCTCGGAGTAATAATATTCTAACATACAAAATCCTATTAAATTGCCAAAACCTTCCTTGCATATTTTATTCACTTATAAGGGACAGCAGCAATATTAGTACCATAATAAGGGTATAGTCCTGGACTGGCTAATCGTTGGATAATAGGAAGCATGAGTGTAGCAGTTTTAATGTTTTCGGGACTGCTACCTGGTATGGGGGAGCAGAGATATCAGTACCAAGTTATTGCATATATGAATTGTTGCTTGAACTTTATTATTATTAAACAGCACTATATAAACAGCACTATATTCTATAACACAAGAAACACTGTTATAAAACAGTCGAATAATATACAGATTCTCAATTCAAATATTCAAAAAATTAAAGAACAGCTTACTAAAATAGAAATCGCCTATTTAAAATGCAATCCATTAATGGTCCAAAGTACCAAGCACTTCTAGCATATGGTAATGATATTGATCTCATAAGAAACTCTCTCCCGTCTGCGACATCTTCAACAAAGTGAAGAGAACACGAAAAATGTTTTACTTAAAATCAACAAAATGAAAAACAAATACAAGCGAATCAACAGAAGAGAGCAATTCAATCTAGATTGTGAATAAAACAAGTGATGTTTTTATCTAAGGGGACGTCATAGAATTTTTGGAGAAATTTTCTCTAATTTAATATGTCGTAAGCGGCATTTCGATTGACAAATACTACCCATAATACCTGATATCTTTCGTACCCGTTGTTGATTTTTGCAACAACGGGTACGTTATTACATACTTTATAAGTATTACGAATAAAAATAAATAAGCAAGAAGAATGTAAGTGTACTATATTTAAACCAAGTGACAGAAAAAAGAATATTATACATACATGTACTTCTAAATTAAAAATTATATGCCTGACAACGCAAGATACAAAAAACAATGATTTAACATTGAAAACAATGATAGCTTGCACAAGCGACAAAGTATTTAAAACGATAAGGCCGAGCATATTATATGTAATTGTAATAGATATGTTGGCTAAAATTATACCATAAGACACCGAAATATTATATCTATGTGTTTATGTGTATCTAAAGTATAGTAGTATATTGAATTCCCTACATTAAAAAATCGAAATATTTAAATTAGACAGTAAAAAATTATAATTTTAAGATTGATTTATAAATTATTATAATTTAAATTTTACTGCTTGATGAAACAAATATTGTAAGTCATACACTATAGCAATCGAAACATCGGAAAGTACATTTATAATATAATAAATATTTCAGTGCTAATGTATTAAAAAAAATTCTAGTACATAAAAATGGACACTTGCCTATTCAAAGTTTATAATAGACACTAATTTCAGTTTATCTATAATTAAAGCAAGTAATATAAATTATAATTATTAAAATATTTAACTACATTAACCAAGTACGTATTTGTGAAATTTCTCGATGACTAAATTGATTGATATTTAAATAAATTTGAAGTTCCAAAACGTACCTGCTGTAAAATTTAAAAATCTACGACTAATCAAATTATTGGCAACATCGGAGGAGTTTAGTTGGGTACGCAAAGAAATGTATACGGATCCCAAAAGTGTTTTAACCTATTACAGAGTCCACTTAATCCGACGTGTTGGTCGGAGTCCACATAAAGCGCTACCCAGATAATAATATACACGGTGTATATTCGCCTGGAGTTAGTATAATACCGTTTTAGTACGGAGCTCTCATTAACCGCTAGATCTATATATATATATATATATATATATATATATATATATATATTTATATATATATATATATATATATATATATATATATATATATATATATATATATATATATATATATATACATCTAGCGGTTAATGTAAGCTCCGTTCTAAAACGGTATTATACTAACTCCAGTAGAATATACACCGTGTATATTATTATCTGCGTAGCGCTTTATGTAGACTCCGAGCAACACGTAGGATTAAGTGAACTCTGTAATAGGTTAAAACACTTTTGGGATCCGTATGTATACCTTCGCGTACACAACTAAACTCTTGCGATGTTGCCAATAATTTGATTAGTCGTAGACTTTCAAATTTTACAGCAGGTACATTTTGGAACTTCAAATTTATTTAAATATCAATCAATTTAGTCATCGAGAAATTTCACAAATACTTGGTTAATGCAGTTAAATATTTTAGAGTGGTAATTTATATTACTTGCTTTAATTATTTTTAAACTTAAGTAGTGCCTATTATAAACTTGGAAAAGGCAAGAGTTCATTTTTATTTATTAGTTTTTTTTTAAATGCGTTGGCACTGAAATATTTATTATATAAATGAACGTTCCGGTGTTTCGATTGCTACAGTTTATGACGTATAAAATATTTGTTTCATGGAGTAGTAAAATTTAAATTATAACAATTTATAAATCATTCTTAAAATTCCAATTTTTTACCGTCTAATTTCAATATTTAGATTTTTAAATGTAGGGAATTCAATATCCTATATACTATATTTTAGATACACATAAACACATGGAGACACTTATGGCAGATACTAAAAGAAGAAATATTTGGGTTCCTTAGGGTATCTTGATTCTCGGCAACATATCTATTACAATTACATATAATATGTTCGGTCTTATTGTTTTAAATGCTTTGTCATAGGCTAAAGGCATATCAAAATTTAATTTTTAATTTAGAAGTAAATGTATATATAATATTCTTTTTTCTGTCACTTAGTTTAAATATAGATCACTTATATTCTTCTTGCTTATTTATTTTTATTCGTAATACTTATTAACGTACGTAATAACGTACCCGTTTTTGCAAAAAGCAACAACGAGTACGAAAGATATCGGGTATCAGGGGTGGTATTTGTCAATCTAAATGCCACTTACGACATATTAAATAAGAGAACATTTCTCCAAAGCTGCATGACATCGCCTTGGATAAAAACATTACTTGTTTTATCCGCGTATATCTACAGAATAGAAGATTTTTCGTATCATTCAATGGTAAGATGAAGAACGCAGATGAATGGTCTCGCTTGGGGTAGCGTAATGGCACCTACACTGTATTACATTTACACAAATGATTAACCGATAACAGTAGATACTAGGACTTTCATGTAGACGATACATTGCACAACCAAAACTTTTGTTGCTGAAGTGAAAAAAAATCTAAATGATTGCCTTAAATATAATAAAATGAACTACGAATTAATTTTAAGCCAAACCCCGAAAAATCTTAGGAGCGCTCCTTCAATTTGTCTAAGACAGGCGCTTTCACAAAACTGAATATCTAATCTAATATAAATCTAATATAATCTATAGTCTAATATAAATACCTTTTTTTAAACGCATCTACCACGCAGAGGCATTAGCGTATTTAGATTAATGTTACAGTTGATACAAATAGTGTATATACATTAGTTCACAATTAATAATAATAATATGTATGTGTATTACAATGTACGTTTTAAATCTTATGAAGAAGTTTACAGTCGTTAAGATAAGAAATTATTCTTTTTGTATCTGTATTTTCTTCTAGGGCAGTTGGGTATGCTATATTTCGTTTACTGTTATATTTAAGACACTGTATTAAAAAATGTTTTAACGTTAGAACACGGTTGCACACTTCACAAACTTTTGTTTAATGACGGTTGACGATATCTCTGATTTCTTAGGTTTGTTTGATGTCGATAGCCGGAACAGATATTGTCCATGGCGCAGGGTTGTGGATTTAGGAGGTATCATAAGTTTTTGAAAATTGAAAATTTAATTTGGATAAGTATGATCGTATACGAAAGTAAAAAGGATGATCAATTTGATGTGTTTGTTAAAATTTATTTGTAAATCGATCAGCAAAAACGTTATGCACAACTGGATTATTTCGGTTTGATGACACTGCTGCTGCTTATGTTAGGCTTAGTGGAAAATATGAATTTTACTATAACGAAATATAAACAAACCGTGAAAATTTGATGATTTGAAGAAAGAAAATGTCAAATTAGGCTAGAGCAATAACTGAAACAAAAGAATCAATTGGGAATAATGTCAGTCATCATATATTTACTCTAAAAATAACTAACAAAAGATAGACATTAAATGAGAAGTAAAAATTAAAAGAATAATATGTCACTAAAAGACTTGATTTGTAACGATTATCAAAATTTAATTAAAGTCACAAATGTCATCCGATTAATAACAACATTAAATCGTCTGTCAATAAAAAATGTGAAGAACAATTGGACAACACATAGTTTGGATTTAGAAGTGGATTGGGAACAAAAGAGGAATTGTGCGCAATGGAGGTACTTTTACAAAAATGCAGAGATTATAATGAAAACATATTCATATCTAATATAGATTTTCAAAAGTATTTGACATAGTTCAACCTGGTAAGCCCATACATGCATTAAAATACATACACCTAGATACCAAGATATTAATTTACTAAAAAATCTACTAAACTCAAACAGCGGTCATGCGGGTGAAAGATAGAGAAACAAATCAAGCAGAAATTCAAAAAGGAGTCAGCCAGAGATGTGTGTTGTCAACTAATAGGTATTTTAGGAGACACTATGGGAAAGAAGTAAGGAATGGAGTGAGCATCATTAATAACATAAAATTTGCAGACTAAACCCCAATTATGACAGAAAATATAGAGGATTTACAAATTCTTATAGAAATCATTAACAGATAAAGCAAAAAGATAGGACTAAACTAAACAGATAAAAGTCAATGTTTACAAATAAGAAATTGAGTGTGGTTATTAGATTGAGATCGTCGAATGTTATGTATGGTCGCAACTGCTATATGGGGTAGAAGCTTGGACCCTGACAGCCAAATCTGTAAAAAAATTAAAGGCATTCGAAATGTGGCTATATAGGCGTATTCTTAAAATTCCTTGGACTGTAAAAGTCTCAAACGAAGAAGCGTTAAGACGAATTGTCTATCTGGACATCGTATCTGGGCTACAGTTCGAAACGATAAATATTCTCTTCTACGCGTCATCATGCAAGGAAGAGTAGAGGGAAGAAAAGTCTTGGGAAGAAAGACAAAATCTGGCAGAGAAATATCAGAGATTGGACTAACTTCAGTGTTGAAGAAATAATATATCTAAAAAATCTAAAAGAATATCTAATATATCTATACCGGATCCTGTAAAATTTTAAATACATTAAATTAAATCTCTCGTAAATTATAAAGCCTATTCTTAGATTAAAATAACAAATTTCTTAGTATTATGATATGTAGTATTGTGATAATGTGTAGGTGTCAGTATTCTTTTAAAAGAGATTTATAGGTTGGTATATAAATTTCACGGTTATGTGTCATACGGTTTCATCTTTCATACAAACATTAAAAACCTTAAAAAGTTTCATTTTACATACAATTAGCACGTTGGCTCTGGAAATGAGCTATAAATATGCATTGTTAAAAATGGTATACATTTATATAGATTATTATATCGTCGGTATACTGCGAAAACCAGGTAAATGTCGGAATACCGAAATCGAGAAAAAACGTTTTTAAAGTTTAGTTTTTTATTGTGAATTAAGCAGTCAGCTTGTTTTTGATATTAGGTATTCTAGTGAAAGATGCATATATCTGAAATGATATTCTATCATTAGTTTGAAAAAGTTGAGACACCTATCTGACTAATCCTAAATTTAAGTTGGAAATGCTATCACTTACCTGGTTTTACCTGTAAATCTAAATAAATCAATTACTCTTCAAATAACATATTTAACACAAATATAATAAACCAAGTATAATATTTTTCAGTTTTGTGATCGATATATGAGGCTTTTACTAGGTAATAGCAATGTTTTAAGGTATTAGTCGATATTCATGACATTTAACTGGTTTTCCCTGAAAATTTTATTAACAGCTGTGTGTAGTTATAGTTATTATTTATATGAATGATAGGCAGTTTTATAGAAAAAAACAAATTTATTTCGAATATAATAATAACAATATTATTATTATGAGGCTTCCTCGTCCGATTCGTCACTAAAATCAGGCTCTGGCAAGATGTCTGTTACATCATTTCCCGTTTTTAAATTACGATACCACCCGTGATATTTCTCCGGTATCACATAGCTTTACCAAATCTCTCTTTTTTGCTATGCTAATTGGCAAATGTGCATCATAAAGTCGCTTAAGTTTTTCAAGATTGCTTGTATTAGTTGATAACTTGGCGTGCTTTTTTCTTGTTATCTGCCGTGCAGTATCAGTATGGAAATAATTGAAGCTTGTTGACATGTCATAATTAAAATAGTCTCTTTTAAAACATTCTCTTTGTCTCTCCTTTCATGAATCTCATTCTTTTTATCTTCAACCACATTATTTTTTCGCCGTTTTGGTCTTTTGTCCGGTTTTTAATTAAAGTGTGTGACACATTTTTTAAATCGTAAAAGTCATAGTATTTAAATTCTTTACATTTGTATGGTTCTATACACACTTTTTATCATCAACCTTGATATTTTTAGTTCCTCTTGCATTTTGAAAAACAGACAAGTAATCTGGCATCCCACAGATAGATCTGTTTTTTAGCGGTTTCAATACTACTATAGATAGAGTCAACTTCCATATAGGAATGTCCAGACTCTAAAAATTTGTGTTCAATAATATTTAAATGATCTATGTTTTGAACAGCCCTTAATAGCAAGGCTGCAATATTCTAATTACGATTCTCTCCCTCGCAGGTATCAGAAAATAAACTTATTTCACTTACTTACATATTCTGGAACACATTTTGATAAGTAGTGGAGTATAATGTTTCCTATTTCAGAACTTTCTCGTCTACCGTTGATTTCTGACCAGGCAAAACAGTAAGCTGCATTTGGTAATGCGGCTTCATATACACACAAATTGTAGACATATAATTTTCGAGAATAATATAGTTGTCCAGTCAATTCACTTGGAATCTGTAGTACGGCCTGTAGATCGAAAGTAATTGAAACAAAATCACATTGTTCATTAGATATTTTCCTATCATTTTGTTTTTTAAGATTACGTACTTCTTTTCTTTTCTGATGTTCTCTATAACTGTCTTCTAAATCCGATTTGTCAGTTGGATTACCCCTATTATATTTATTACAAACTAAACATTGATCTTTTCTAGCAACAAAAAAGCTTAAATTATAGTCGTTAGAAAATATTCAGTCATTTATAAAAAGTACATTTTTCTTATACTTAAATTTTTGTCCAAATATCTATGCTTTGAACTTTGGCGAATATAATGTGGGCCCATGGTTGGAAAAGACTCAATATAAGCCTTCACGATTTTTCGGGTTTTACTGCTTGTTTTATTTGGCGGTGTATGCTTGTCTCTTTTATTCGTATCTGCATAACAGTCTAGAATATCAGTTTTTCTTACATCTTGTATTAACGACGCTGATATACAAAGTGTCTTACAAAAAAATTTCTCACATACCTGTATGTCTTGATCATTCAAAGAAAAGTAACAATTTTTGGAAAATGCATGTGGTTTTTTAAACTTCGACGAACTGCAAAGACTCTCTTTGGTGGCTCCGTTTTAATACGTGCAATAAGAAAATGTTTCTGGCCTATATGTTCTAACTTTCAATAATCACGACATAGTCTTTGTCTGTAATCTTCGCTGAAATAACTGGCATATATGTAAAAGCACTCTAAACAATTAACTGGTTTTGTCAATTTTGCTGGTCGATGTTCTCTTTTTTATCTTATAAGGCAAACCCTCAGCACGTCTCCTTTTTGCGACATTTATTACCCAATCTTTGGGGTTAGCTTTTCTCCAACGTTTTAGTGGACGTAGGTCTTTTCATACTTTGTCAAGAAGTAGATTTAATATCCAACTAGCTATTTCAGTTGACACTAAATTGTTCGTGGGTGCACCTATTTTAGTGTTTTTTTTCTCATTTAGGCTATCAAAGACAGCTGTGTGTAAATCATATAGACTTCCTAGAAAGAGCCTTCACTCTTCACTTGGCTGATATGTGGGGTCTACATCTGAAAAGTCACTATCAAAAATGGATTCCATTATTGAGACTATATTGTTATCAGAATCATCAAGAATTGAACTGCTGTCTTCAGTTATTCTATCTGTGTTTGTGTTATAAGATCATTTATTGGTTTAGCTTAATAACCATTTCTAAATTTTAACTCAACCCGTTTTCAGGTAAAATGAAGTAAGTGTACTTAAAGGTTTTTACTAGTCGATATGAAAGAGAAATTTTAATAAATCATACACGTAAAATGTATTAAAGACACTTATCACCTTTTTACTGAATATGGTATGCAGTAGTAGAAATATTATTGTTGTCCGGCATAATAATATATGTGGGCTTACTTTGTTTTACATGCAACAAAACTTTAATTTTATGGAAGTAAGTAGCGATATATTGTTTTATTTGAAAATGAAAAGTTGATTAGGTGTAACTTATTTGTTTATTACACAAATTATCTGCTGAATGGTAAGTCGTATCATTTATTGGGTTTTACCTGTATGCAGAGCGGAAAAAGCTGAGAATTTTGGTATACTTAACTCAATATTTTAAAATTTGTCATTTACCTGGTTTTCGCAGTATACCGACGATATATTATATAGATTTTCCTTTGTCGTCTTCTGATTATGTATCTCAATTCGTTCCTAATTAAGCACATGTTGTCCACAAGGTACCTCTCTTATGTTTTAATCACTACTTTTTTTTACCTTTTGCCATAGTTTTCCTCATTTTCTTTATTCATATCGATTTCACTCATAAAGAATATTGGGTAGTTTATTGTTTTATGAAACTTTCTCCTTATATGTCCGTATCATACAAGTTGTCTAGTTATTATAGCGTATATAATGTCGTATGTTAATTTCATTTTATTTAACAACAAAATACTAAAAACTTTGTTTTCAAAACTTACACCAAATTAATTGTATCTTATTACTACAGCTATTTCGGCAGAGTGCCTTTCTCAAGTCTCAAGTTTCTCGAATCCGGCAATCATCTATTGTATTTCTTATCATGATTTTGAAGCAGCTGTGCTCCATTAGTCCATTTTTGTTGCTATTTGTCACTGTTTCCCTTTTTTCTTTATTGTCATTATTACGTAGCGCTGCAACACTGGGTGAGTCTTCGCTAACTACAACTTTTTTCCAAGTTGATAGATTTTTCACGAATCTTCAATGAAATGTTAATTTTCTAAGATATGATTGGATGTTTTCTCTCTATTGTATACTGAGACACCCAAGTGGCATTCTTCTGTGCTAAGTTTCTTCCATACCAGTTTTACAAGTTTGACATCTTGGCGGCTATGCATGTGTCCGATCTACCTTTAGCGATTTAGTTTCCTGAATAATATCGTTATAAGAGCTTTCTTTATTCAGTATATGTTCTTATTCTATACGGATTTGTAGTGATATAATAATGAGGTTAAAAAATTTTAGAAGAATTATGCTCTGTATTTCTTTAGTGACATTATTATTAACCGTGATTATTGATCTAAGATATTTAAAGTATTCCATACTTTCAAAATTGTAGTTGTTGACTTTATTATTTTATCTAGATGTATTGAATTGCTCTCTTCTCTTGATTCGCTTGTATTTGGTTTTCATTTTGTTGATTTTAAGTGAAACAGTTTTGGTACTCTCCTCACTTTGTTAAAGATGTCGTTTGCGGATGGGAGAGAGTTTCTTATGAGATCAATGTCATTAGCATATGCTAGGAGTGCTTTGTACCTTGGTCCATTAATGGATTGCATCTTAAATATGCGTTATTTCTATTTTAGTAAGCTGTTCATTAATTTTTTTGAATATTTAAATCGAGAATCTGTATTTATTCGACTGTTTTATAATACAGTTTCTTGGCGCCTATTTTAATCTCTGTTTTTTTGACATAGGGAGTTCGGTGGTATGTCCTTAACGTTTTCATAACCAACGTTCGAAAATTTGTCTTACTGTAAAGTGATGACGATTTTACTAGAAAATATAGTGCTATTTAATAATAATAAAGTTCAAGCTACAATTCCTATATGCATTAACTTGGTACTGATATCTCTGCTCCCCGATCCCAGGTAGCAGTCAGGAAAACATTAAAACTGCTACACTCATGCTTCCTATTATCCAACGATTAGCCGGTCCAGGACTATACGCCTTATTATAGTACTGATATTGCTTCTGCCCTTCATAAGTGAATTTAATATTCAAGGAAGGTTTTGGAAATTTAATAGGATTTTGTATGTTAGAATATTATTTCTCTGAGAAAGTGAAGAATATCTATTTTCTACCCGGTTTAATCCATAAATTAAATATTAGAATGCTATAGAATAATGCTACAAGCAGCAAAAAAACGGTCTAATAGTCAGTAATCAGAAAACCAAATAAATGTTCTTTAACATACAAAAGAAAGGATGTAGAGTAGGGCATAACGTAACACTAAACCCATATAATTTTGAAAGATTGCAGCATTTTGGGTATCGTAGATAACGTTGTCACATAAGAAATAAAATGGAATATTCAGGTAACTAACTGATGTATATATAACCCTTATAACACTTTTAAATCCAGAAGTCTAATACGAATCTCTAAAAGCAATATATATATATAAAGTAGGATATATAAAACAGTGATTAAACCAGTGCTAATGTGTGGATATGTGACAAGAATGTATTAATTAGATCAGGAATCAGGATGGCTAGAAAAGCCATCAGAGGTATTTTCCGACTTACAAAGGTCCGAGTACTAACCAATACGAACGGAACTAATGCCAATGTCAAACACATATATAAAGATAGCAATGTCATACAAGAAACTCAATCTCAACTCCAACGTTCGGCTAGCTATATCCAAAGGCTCTCTCAATAACTGCATTACCAAGTTAAATTGGGAGAATGCCACGAGACGATGTCTACAAATGAAGGGTGGAGGTAACATATGATCAGATTTAGGAATAATGAGACTACCTACCGACCCATCATATTTATCAACACTTGCTATTCTACCTACAATCAATACTTCTCTGTTGGAAGCTATCAAATCAATTACTTGTAATCAAACGAACTAGGCTTAAAAAAATTATCCCAGGAAAGGCACCTCAGAAATATTGACAAATTTTTAAAACGTCATTTACGTGGCTGAGTTTACAATAGAAATGAGGAGACAAAAAGAAGAAAAGGCAATAGAATCTTGCTGTGTTTTGACTATGCGATGACGATGATCTTTATATAACATAGAGGGAGATAGAGAGAAGAATGTCTATGTTTAATCTAGAAACCGCTGGTTTTCTCCCTTTCGAATTGGGTATGTATATGTATTACCATAGATAATAAAAGCAAGAGGACTATAATTATGAAACTTTATCTAAAAAGTAAAATCAATAAACAAATTATATATACAAAAGGATTATATAAGTAAATCCCTAATATTTACACAGACTGCTTTACAAAAAGTGAACGGATGAGCATAAAAACACAACTGTTTTAAAAACATAATATTATTAGACGAATTGTGGATTCATTTCACGCAAACTAAACCGGTTTAGTTAACATACTACAAAATAAATCAGAAAACTATGCTAAATATGATACGGCAAAAAAAAGGCAATGACTTTTACAGCTGATTGTCGTATACATATCAATATAACGCAATTATGACGATTTGTCTACAGCATATGAATATTGTCTCGTAATTTTATATGGACGGCGTAATTCATCACTTGACCAAGTGCCAAAATATGATTTTGAGATATTTGACTTTAAAGTTTTCACTCTATTAAAATTCACTATATGTTACAATTGTCGTAATTTTTTGTTTTCGAATACAGTTTTTCATGTTTCTTATAAGTGCGAAATAGTAACTTGTCCAATATTAAAGAAAAACAAAAAAAAAGTCTTTTGGTCGACTTACGATTTTCGCCACATTGTGTAATTGTGTTATACATCAGTAGACCAAGCGACATGGAGGTCGTTTGGTCTAGTGATGAGTAACTAAAATATCACTTTTAGTGAATTATTGGTAGGCCAGAAGCTATTATTTCTTTTTGGGTATGACAAAAATAGTCGTTGTTTTTGAATATTTTATATTACTTAAGAAATTAATCAAAAATATAAAATCTTTTAATGTCGTCTTCTATTGTATTGTTTCTGAAAAGAGAGCAATACAAAGGTTTTGCATCATTTGGTATTAGGTGCGTTAAAGATTGTCGTTAAGCTTGGGCACAAAAAGTGGCTTGCCTGTGGGCCAAAGAGGAATCAAGTGGTTACTTACGGATTGCATTGCAACAGGCCGTCCTTTTTAAAAATCCTTGTAAAGATTTACTTCAACTTCACTAGTGTTAAGTTTTCATAAAAATTATGAGTGGTATATCTTTTCTTATTTAAATTTCTCTTGTTTTAAACCAGCCTTACTGTTTTCTATGTCTGACTTACGGTTTGTAATCATAGTTTCTAACTTCTTTGTTCCAACGAATTCTTCTTTTTTCATTATGTGAACTACTAGTGGTTTCTTTTTACGGGATTTTTTTATCACGTTTATTTAATCATCAACGATATATAAACGTTGTTGAAATTTTAGGGCATTTTCAAAATCTCCAAAATCACTACCATTGGGTAAAAGCTATGACTAGGAAGAAAATAGCGTAATGTAATTTTTTCAATGGTAGGATGAGTTTCCAAAATCGTTTTCAGAATCAAAACTATTTTGATGTTGCGGTTTTGGCCGCCACAAGAGTCTGAAAAAAAAATTACATGTCTCGCAGAAGTAACATTTTCTTCAATATGTTTCTTAAGACAAATGCCTACGTCCTGGGCTCCCCGACCAGCTTCACCTTCTATCCAAATATAACAATGACCTTTGTTATCCTTGGCGCTATGGATACCAAGATTGTAAATACATAATTGACGCTTATAATATACAATATTTATTAGAATTCTCGGAAGGGGAAGAGTTTTTCTTTAAATCAAAACAAAAGGTTTCCACTTCTGGTTGATAGTTGCTTATCTTCTAAGTGCACATTTTTTCTTTTTTTAACTTGCTTAATTGTTCGTTATCTGCGCAACTTTTAATTTCTAATTCGAAACAATCACATCTACTACAAGTAACTTTTTTCTTTGGAGATTAAATCGTGTTAAAAACATTTTTTTGTAAAACGAAAATTTAACAAGGTCATTTTCTGCCTCTTTAATATACAATTCATACATTTTACTTAGTGTTATGTCTTTTGTTAGGTATTCTCTTTATGTGTTAGCTCTTCTGTAATGTGACTATTATAGAAAAATTTAAGCAATAACTGCCTCACTACTGCCTCAACAAGTTGCCAACTTCACCATTGTTAACAACGTTTATGTACATATGTTGCCAAATATTCGATTTACAATCATTAAAACGCTCGCAAGAGGCGCTTGGTCTACTGATGCAAAACTAATACACAAAAATTAGTCGCTTTCTCCAGTTATGCAAAATTCAAAATCCAAAATAAAAAGAAAGGCACTTAATCTTTTTAAATATATCTGGTTATCCATTACTAACAGGTTAATGGGATTTATTACGTAGATAGTTTATGCTTTTTTCCACCTTCTTCTTTAAGTTCCATCTTCTATCGAAGGTTGGAAATCACCATGGCTATACGGACTCTGTTGACTGCCGCTCTAAAAGGTTCTGCACTACTGCTTTCAAACCATTCCCTTAGGTTTTTAAGCCAGGATATTTTTCGTCTATAACTATTCTAATTATGTGTATAAATATTAAGAGTATATCTAGAGATAAAGACACTCCACTTTACATATGCGCTTAACAAAATGCAGGAAGCACATAGATGGCCAATCCTATGGTATTTGGTATTAAGCTGATCGCTGAAAATTACATATTAAATGCAGGCAAAGAAGCAAAGAAAAACTTATAATGAAAGAAAACAAAACCAGTCAGCTGAGAGAACCTTTCAACGATGTTGAGCTTGGATCCGCTATCCACGTATATAATGAACAATATTACGGCTCCTGGCTGAGGATCTGAGCACAAAACTAACTCTAAAATTTGAACCAAAAATACAACAATGGCTAATATCCAAAGTCTTTAGACAAGCAAAGCAAAGACAAAGTTGTTGCCTTGCTTAAACCTAATTACTATTTAACTGGGAATAAGCCACAATTAAAGGTTAAAATACGTTTATTGACGTTTCAATTTCCACTTCGGAAATCGTTCTCAAAATACAAACATTAGTAAATTAAACAAATTTGTTTAATTTACTAATGTTTGTAACCATTTCAAAGTTGTACTAGTCTATTAAAATATTATGTCCTATCCTGTTTCGTAGTGCTCTTCTTATGATAGCCATATATTTTTTTGTCATCGTTGATTTGGAGGACCCTTCTCTGCGCTTTTTCGTATTAAATGTCTTAATGTTTTTTTCTTACTAATAATTATACTTGCTACTATATTTAACTCATCGTCGAAAGTCTGTATAATGTAAGGACCTTGCTTATTAAACTGAGATTTTCTGTATTTACTTTGCGGGTGATGCTCTCCAACACGATGGTAAACACGATTGGAGACACGGCATCTTCCTGTTTGAGGTCACTGTATATTTGAAAGTAAGTTGACAGTTAATTTCCTTAGGTATGCCTAGTTCTGCCATAGCATTTTAGTTACAATCTTAGTTACAATTACATAACTAGTTTAATGTTTTTTTTATTCCTAACATTTTTTGTTATGTATATAATACTGAATATTTGATCAATGGTTCATTCAGTTTTTCTAATTTCATACTAATCTTTCCTAATTTCACATTTGTTGTTGCTGTCTGTCAAAGAAAACACCATTTTTCAGAGCTGATGCTATGATTTATATTTGTTGTTAAAATTACTTTGCTGCTATATCGAGTACCGTTTACTGGTATATGAATTTGGTTACGAATTTATCTTGTGTGCTGAACTCTATTAAATCTTTTACCGCGAATTGAAAAGAATGTTTTAACCTTTATTTGTAACATTTTTATCTTTAACGTTCAGTGAAATATTTTACGTTTATCTAAATTTATCCAAATTTACTATATTGTATAATGATTGTACATGTTTCCTGTTTGAGATCAATGTACATTTGAAAATAAGTCAAACGTACGTAAACATTTGAAAATAAGTCAGTAATAACGTACAAGTACTTTACTTGTACGTTACTCCTTGTTAAATTAATTAATTTCTTAGGTAAGCCTAGTTACGCCATAGTATTCCATAGTTTTATTCTTATGATTATATCATGTGTTTGTTCAAAATCTATAAATAACTAGTTTAATGTTTTTTTTTTGTATTCCCAACATTTCTCATTAACTGCCTAATTGTGAATAATTGATCAACGATTTATTAAGTTTTTCTAATTCCACACTAATAGTCTCCTATTTGATAGTTCACCTATTCACCCAATCGTTATAGGTTTATTAGAAAAAAATCTGTATATCCTAATAATTAATATAGAGCTTATACCGCTATAGTTTGTGCAGTGCATTTTATCATCCCTTTTGTGTATGGGTATGCTTTTCAGCAAGTTGGTACTTGCTCTTACTTTTAAATTGACAGATTAGCTGTTTAACTGCCTGTACTGAACTTTCTTCTTCATGTTGCAAATATATATAAAAATTAATAAAAACCCCTCTGACATACCGTTGACTGAAATATTGGAGACCCTATATTATTCAATCAATGGAAATACTAAGATCACACGGGGGGAATATTATGGGTTATTTCTGGTTTTGTCATAATTTACACTAGTAAGTAAGTAAGTTCGTGTAACCTTCTGGCTAAGGTCTAGTGTTAGGGTTTTCGGGTCGCGCAAGCGCCCCTAACATGACTTAACGACTACTTTCGTAGCCGGGACTGACGGCTTTACGTGCCCTCCGAAGCACGGTGGTAGCGCAGTTAAATTAGAAATTGAAAATTTTGTCAGTGCCAGGATTCGAACCCGGGCCCTCCAGCTTGTTAAGCCAGTAACACAGCCACTGAGCTACGGCTGCCACATAATTTACACTGAAAATACTAACAAGAGAGTGCTCTCACTTCCACATGTTGAAATTGATATATAGTACCAACAGATGCTAGTTATATACCATCAGTACTAATAAAATGGAAACTATTAAGTTAATGTCAATTTCATTTAATCAAACGTACTAACCTTAAACATGGTCATTTAAGGAAACACCTCAAAAATATTGACAAAAAATTAAAAATAGCTTAAGCGTTATACAAGTAACAGAGCAGCAAAGCTCACAGCATGAGAATATTGCCTCGTACTTTTATATAGCAATTTTGTTCTCACAATTTTATAGTTTTTCGAAAAATGAACTCCGATTAGAAGATTAAAACGTCAAACAAAATGTAAAAACCTATTCATATTTTGTGATATAAAATCTTCAATTTCGATATTGAATATTCTTAATAAATATATAATCTAATATTTAAGCCTGTTTATGTTATACAGACATACAGACTTGGAAAACACTAAACAGACAAATATTTATTCCTTTATGTACTAGGTTCTAAAAAAAGTGTACTCAAAACAAATAAATATTATCTACCAAGTGTTTTATTCCAGTTTCATATGAAAGCACCAGATATTAGATATGTATTATAAATTTCGTCATAGGTGCAAATTTGAGATAAAAACCAAATGATAGAGCATATAGTGAAATAAAAATATCTTAGAATAGCTGTATCGAGCGAGGATAAGATAAGGTTATTGATGAGGAAAAAAAGACAATTCGCTGAGGAAGTGAAAAAGTAATTGGCAAACGCAAATGAAATATGCATTACAATCTATCATGATACACATATATTCGTACTGCAGAAACAAAACAATTAATAAACACGTTAAGAGAATCTTAATAATAAGCAAAATTTAACTTTTAATACACAAAAGAAATAATGATATGCAGAAGAAACACAAATTAAAAAACGTTATCCACTTATTGTACGCAAGAGAGATACCTCTAGGAAAAATCAAAACGACCGAAAATATATACCAAAATAACACAATAAAAGTAAAAGTAGAAGAAGAACCAACCGACCCTAATAAAGCTGACAATGGGATAAGACAGGGATATTTCCTGAGTCCTCTATTGTTCAACCTGATTATGGATGAAATAATAAAAAAGTAAGAACTAAAATAAGATACCAAATGAAAGAAAAACTAATTAAAATAATCTGCTGTGCAAACGACGCAATACTACTCTTTCAAAATGAAGATGATTTACAACGTATGCTGCACCAATTTCATATAACTGCCAGAAAATTTAACATGTTAATTTCCACAAAAGAGACAAAATTCATGGTTACAACAGCAAAGTTACTAAGATGTTAATTGGAGCTGAAAGGTCAGATAATAGAACAAGTGATGGAGTTTAAATATCTAGCCATCACATTATCTAGCTACGGAAAGCTCGAAACTGAAGTGGAAGATCCAGTGAATAGAGCAAACAGAGCCGCAGGCTGCCTAAATGAAACAATATGAAGCAATAAAACTATCGGGAAAGAAACGAAAGGCAGAATTTACAAAACAGTCATCAGACCAATGACATACGCGGCAGAAACAAGACCTGACACAGAGAGGACAAAAAGGATATTAGAAACAGCAGAGATGAAAACACTTAGAAAAATTGATGGTAAGACTCTATGGGACAGAGCTAGAAGTACAGATATACGACGTAGATGCAAGGTGGAGAACATCAAGAACTGGTTAAGAAATAGAAGAGTAGAATGGAACAATCATATAAGCCGAATGACAACAAATAGAGTAGTAAAGACGGCAAGAGACGGTTAACCCGTAGGAAGACGATTAGTAGGAAGATCACGAAAACGATGGAACGGCAACTTATTGGAGGCACATTGAAAAATGACAGTCATGTCTATATAAAAAGAAGAAGAAGAAGAAGAAGAAGATACACAGGATAAACATTAATATTGCTGCAAGAAAGATAAAATAAATCAGTCATATTAATGTAGAATAGCAGAGGACAGAGTGTTTAGAGAAAATAATGAATCAGTCATATTAATGTAGAATAGTAGAGGACAGAGTATTTGTCATAGCTTTGGACAGGTGCCCAATTAAAAAAAGAACACAGGTCGTTCAAAAAAGACGGAACTCTAAAAAGAAAATAGAATAGATTTAAAAAAATAAAGGCATAAACATGTCTTTTCCTACTTTTTTAATATTGAAAATACGTAAATAGAACATTGAATTAAAATGTAATCTTTGATAATCTGTGATAAAACCATCACCTGAACAGTGGCGCCGATATATGTAGTTGAAATTGTTTACACTTATTTTAACTTTTTATTTTGTTATTATTTAGATATGAGTTGCGACCGATATCACAAACTTATTTATTTTTCACAAAGAGGCTCTTTAATACCTAAAATTATTACTATACAAATCTGATTCGAAATATCGTCAAAAAGTAATACACGGCATGTAAAATTTAAATTTTTAATAAAAAGTAAAAGATTAGGCATTACTTATGGGATTCAAAGAACGAGCGTTAAGGAAGATTGTAGTACTAATAAGATCACCGCAATCGGGCATACCCCGGGTAATGATTAATTAATTAATCGGCTAATTCTTCAGTCACCCCTTTAATATGATTTTGTCAAATTGGTCCTTTTTAGGACCAACTATTCTAATAACATATGTCTATAACTGTTAAGGGTATATCTAGAGATCAAGAAACTTTACTTTACTTAAACTTATCAGACATATGAGCTAAACACGAATGTAACTTATTTCTAGTGCAGGAAACACATATAGGGCCTAACCTAGGGTATTTGGTATATAGCTGATCGCTGAAAACCACATCATAGATATAGACATGCTATTTCTGTCGGAAAAGAAGCAAAGAATAACTTAAAGTAAGAAAGGACAAAACCAGTCAGCCGAGAGAACCTTTTAACGATGCTGAGCTTGGATCCACCATCTACATATTTAATGAAAAATAATACAACTACCGACATTGAGGATCTGAGCACAAAGCTTATTACGAAACCTGGACCAAAATGGATGATGAACAACTGTATTCAAATTATGGAGATACCCAAAATTTAGTGACAAGCCAAAGTTGTTACCTTGCTTAAACCTGGCAAAAAAAGACGGGTACGAAAAATATCCGGTATCAGGGGTGGTATTTTTCAATCTAAATGCCGCTTACGACACCTTAAATTACAGAATATTTCTCCAAAAACTATATGATATCCCCTTAGATAACAAGCTCACTTACATTATCTGCGTATGCCAACATAAGAGAATATTTTTTGTATCACTCACTGGTAAGAATAGCAGATGAAGCTTGCTTGGGGTAGCATAAAGGCACCTACACTGTATAACATTTACACAAACAAACGATCCATACCGGTAGATACTAGGACTTCTATTATATAGACAAGACACCTATTATTGCACAATAAAAATAAACTATAAATCAATTTTCAGTAAAAACCCCTGAAAAACTCGTGGGTGCTCCTTCAATTTCCTCAACATAGACGTTTTCACAAAACTGAACATCCAATCTTGTCATAAAATCATTGAACTGTAGACTTCCTATAAATTCCTTGAAAATAGTTTGTATCACACCGGGTCAGTCACAGATTATTGTTTAAAACTAAAAGGTAAATTGAGGACCAGAAATAATATTCTTCGCAAGCTTGTCAGCTAAAAATGAGGCGCACGTCCTTCCGCCGTTAAAACATAGACGCTTGTACTATATGCTTCTGCTGCCGAATATACCTTGTTAGACAAATTAACCATTCTTTCTTTTTGTGCACACTCCTACCCATTTTAACACAAAAATATCTATTGTAGCACTTAACCATATTTATTTTGAGATAACCTTCTATCGAGATACCATATGTAGTACACAAATAAGACCAGAACTAAAATATTAAAAAAGCTTTATACAATATATCGCAGAAGATTGGATAAAATAAAAGTAGTTTTTATTAATCAGATGCTTACATAAAATGTACAAAGACATACTCACGTAAACAAAATATATTACGAAATTTCTGTAATTAAAAAAAAACATCAAATTCGGCATTGAACTAATAAAATTATATTAAATAAAAAAAAACAACATCTTTAAAAATACAGAAAAAATAAAATTTTCTATGCAAACGAACATTCCATTCAATAATAAGCCCAAATCCTTTTGTATCTACATACCTGTTTTTTAAAGAACCAGTTACATTTTAGTACTTAGTTATATCAGGTAATATGATATCCTCTGTTACACAGTGTAATGCGTATAACATTCCACTGTCTACAAACAGTAGATAAAAATAAGGAGCTCATATAAACCGTTCAGGGTATATGTTGAAAATATACGGTAGAATCGCACAGTTGCCAAACTCTCAGAGCTTACTTAAACCGATAAACGTATTGTTCAAATATACAATGAAGAAGATCTGAACGACCCCTATAATATATACACGTGAACTAAGCGATATACATTTATGATACAGGGGTATTTACGGGCTCCAAAATTTTTTTATAAATTATTAAACTCTACATCTTGATGAATCGACTGAACCAATATTACGGAATTGTCAAGTGAGCTCCGTATATCGGTATCCACTTGACCACGGAGCTCAATTGAACCTGAATTTTAACATGGGCGGAGTTCACTTAATGCCGTAGATATATATATATATATATATATATATATATATATATATATATATATATATATATATATATATATATATATATATATATATGTTCGGAAATATTTCCGCGGTTAGTACAATTAAACCTAGAGCTAAGATTAATACTTTTATAAAAATTAATATTAAACTCACCAGTCTTCCGGGTTGAACCGCGTCCATATCCATTTTGCCGAGCTTTCGACATGCTCTCTGATGTCTTCTTCAGGGCTTCCGAGGTCTCAGTCACCCGAGCCCCCAGACACTACTACACTCACTAGGCACTGAACTACTACGGCTGGGACCAGGGGACGGTTCATTTATACCGTCGATGGTGATGTGGCCTAGGTGGGGATTAGGGTGGGGGTTGGTGCGAGAGTTGGCGCGAACATTTCCGACAGTGGGATTTTAATTCGAGGATGGAGGGGGCGATATTTTCTTTATGAGAGGTCTCCAAGTGGAAGGTAACCGTATGGCGTCATCTCTTTTGTTAAGGCAATTTGGTCTTTTTTCTATTTCTATGGCTTCTCGGATAATTCTTGGTTTATAGAAGCGGATGGGGGCTATGGTTCTAGAGTTTTCAAAATCAATTTTGTGACCTGTATGAAGATGGTGTTTACCGAGAACTGAAAATGAATCGGAATTGCGAACAGAAATGGAATGTTCATAAATCCTATTTTGAATTCTACATTTCGCCGAAAATGCTTCATCCTTCGTCAAAAACTCTTTTCATTTCATCGAACTTCTTAAACAATACCCTATATCACCGTCAGACATTCTAGTAAGTTTCGATATTGTCTCACTTTTTACAAACTTCCTATAGATGAAACTCTAAACATTCTGAAAACTAAATACAGTATCGAACAAGACCACTTATCTCTCATTAAACATTGTATGTCCAACACCTATTTCATATTCCAAAATCAATTCTACAGACAAATAAATGGTGCCCCAATGGGCTCCCCTCTATCTCCAGTGATTGCCAATATCTTTATGGAAGACTTCGAGACCCGAGCACTATCCACATCAATGCTCAAGCCCAGATGTTGGCTACGATATGTTGACGATACATTCGTCATTTGGCCCCATGGCAGGGATGCTTTGGTGTCTTTTCAAACCCATCAGAATGGTATACATCCTAGTATCCAGTTCACGATGGAGATGGAAACCAATTCATCAATACCGTTTCTCGATGTTTTCATACAGAAAAACCAATCCCAAGGTTTTCATTACTCTGTCTATCGAAAACCCAGACATACCAATCGTTATTTGCATGCCAACTCTCACCACCCACCTTCACAAATTAATTCAGTCATTAATACCCTTGTCTCCAGATCAATACGCCTTTCCGATGATGCAAGTAGATCCGCTGAGCTCTCTTGTTTAAAACAAGCCCTCATCCAAAACGGTTACCGCGAAAATCACATCAATAGGAGCATCCACAGACATCAATCTCCCACTCAATCTTAATCCAAAGATTCAGAGCCTTATCATACGAAAGCTTTTCTTCCTTACATCAAAGGTGTCACTGACAAAATCGACAAAATTCTTAAACCAAGAGGAATAAAAACAATATTTACCCCCCAACAAAAACTTTCATCTCTTGTCCGATCAATCAAAGACAATATTCCAAATGACAGGACGGAGTTTATGAAATTCCTTTTGCAGACTGTCTCCGATCCTATATAGGCCAAACAAATCGTAGAATTCAAAGTAGGATTTATGAACATTTCATTTCTGTTCGCAATTCCGATTCAATTTCAGTTCTCGGTAAACACCATCTTCATACAGGTCACAAAATTGATTTTGAAAACTCTAGAACCATAGCCCCCATCCGCTTCTATAAACCAAGAATTATCCGAGAAGCCATAGAAATAAGAAAAAGACCAAATTGCCTTAACAAAAGAGATGATGCCATACGGTTACCTTCCACTTGGAGACCTCCCATAAAGAAATGTTCGCGCCAACTCTCGCACCAACCCCCACCTAGGCCACGTCAACATCGACGGTATAAATGAACCGTCCCCTGGTCCCAGCCGTATTAGTTCAGTGACTAGTGAGTGTAGTAGTGTCTGGGGGCTCGGGAGACTGAGACCTTGAAAGCCCTGAAGAAGACATCAGAGAGGATGTCGAAAGCTCGGCAAAATGGATATCGACGCGGTTCTACCCGGAAGACTGGTGAGTTTAATATTAATTTTTATAATAGTAGTAATCTTAGCTAAGGGTTTAATATATATATATATATATATATATATATATATATATATATATATATATATATATACATTATGCTTTTACCATCAATTTAGCATCGTCTTGCAAATTAGCATCTGTATATCGACGCTACTTTACAAGACCTTAATAACTTTTTTCCTGTACTTGTTACAAAAATTTTAACCATCTCATTGATTAGAGTGTTGATACCGTGTTGATATTTTAAAATATCCGCTTTCTCTTTTTATCCCTTACTGAATTATACAAGTTTATTCCAGAAAATGTTTGAGTCTAAAATGATGGTACAGTGAAAATATTATATATATTTAGTTCAGGGTTTTACCGTTTATTCGCTGCCATTATATACATGAAAATGTATATCCCACTTTCATTATCAATCATTTTAGCATCAGAAATTTGGCATCGCTGTTGAATATAATATTACCCACAATGAAATAGTAAATTTAAGAATATATATATATATATATATATATATATATATATATATATATATATATATATATATATTCTTTTCATCCACAAATCATTCTGGCATCATGGTTGGTTAAAAGTAACGGGTTGTGATATATTTCAACTACCTATTGTATCTTCGCTCCAATTGGTCCAGTCGCGACGTACAGCCCCTCAAATGATAGGATTTAACCAATAAAATACAATAAGACAGAAAAATCAAATATAGCAGCATGTCAAAAAGGCCTTAATTATATATCTTCGTTTCTATAAGTCCAATCGTGACGTACAGTATCTCAAATGACAGGATTTAACGAATTGAAAACAATGAAATAAAAAAATTAAATACAGCAACATGTCAAAAGGGCCGTAGTCACGTATCTTCGGTCCTATTAGTCCAATCGTGACGTATAGTACCTCTAATGATAGGATTTAACATAGAGAATACAATGGGATACAAAAATCAAATACAGAACAATGTCAAAAGGGCCTTAGTTGTGTATCTTTAGTTCTATTAGTCCAATCATGACGTGCAGTACCTCAAATGAAAGGATTTAACAAATAAAATACAATGAGGTATAAAAATTAAATAAAGTAGCATGTCAAAATTGCCTTAGTTATGTATCTTCGGTCCTATTAGCCCAATCGTGCTTTTCTTCTACAGTACCTCTACCCTGTTTCTTCATATTCTTGTCATCAGAAAAATGGCAATTAGGCAGTCTGTTTGGACGAACAGTTCCCAAACATTGCAGTCCACGTTTTTCCATTTCAATCTGCAACTGAATGTTATTAAACCAGTTGTCAAAATATACTTAGTATTTGTTTGGTTCGACTATCTCACACAATCTTATCACTACATTACCGCTGGTGCATCGTCTGCACAGCAGATTATTATTATATTATATATTATTTGTTTTTCTTCCATTTGGTATCCTTTTTTAGTTCTTACTTTTTTATTATTTCATCCATAATCAGGTTGAATAATGGGGGACTCAGGAAATATTCCTGTTTCATCCCATTTTCAGCTTCAATAGGGTCGGTTAGTTCTTCTTCTACTTTTACTTTGATTGTGTTGTTTTGGTATATATTCTCGATCGTTTTGATTTTTCCTAGAGGTATCTCTCTTGCGTACAATAAGTGGATAACGTTTTTTAATTTGTGTATCTTCTGTATATCAGTGTTTCTTCTGTGTATTAAAAATTAAATTTTGGTTATTATTTCTTAAGATTCTCTTAACGTGTTTATTAATTGTCTTGTTTCATGTGTATCAAGATATGTGTATCATGATAGATTGTAATGCATATTTCATTTAATGTAATTAAAGTGCTCTTTGGGTTTGCCAATTACTATCTCACTTCCTCAGTGATAGGTCTTTTTTTCCTCATCAATAACCTTATCCTCGCGCGATACAGCTATTTTAACCCTCTATAGCCCCGTGTGTACTCAAAGCAACAAAGGAGTTTTTGATGCAGAAAACTTTTTTAAAACAATTTTCGACTCTAAGATGCCCTCTGTTAATTTCAGGCAACATTTGGTTATACATTTTAATACACTCTATGAACCTATGACGAAACCTATATGGAAATGTTTAACAGTATGTCAAATGAACATGGCTGCCTTATTAGTTTGTATTTTCGATAGTGATTTATTGTTATAAATTGTGTACAATTTATATAAAAATATATACCGAGGCATTATATCAGCATTTATATATTGATTACCGTTTAAATTTGTTTATTTTATTGTGTTGTTTTAGTACTGTGATAAAAAACAGGTATGTTCCTTTGAATCCACACTGGACCATATTATTTTAAATTATTTTTTTAGGATGGATACAAAACCGTTCTACGGGAAAAGCTGTAAATATCTGAGGGATCCAAAGACTCAGACTTTGACAGTGATAATAAGAGAGTGATAATGAATTTTCCATAGGTACTCTGATATCAATCAATCCAGGATCAAATAAAATGGATAATGAAGACGATTTGTACGAAGCAAATTTAGACCAGCTCAAATAGTTGACACTATATCTAGGAATCGCTGGGAAGAAATAGAAACTAAAATTCATTTCAATATTAACGAAAATATGCTCAACAATAATGATAAGTTATACAAAATTAGACCATTCATCAACGGTCCATTTCAAAATTTTCAGAGTATTCCAATGATTGAAAAATTGTGTATTGATGAACAAATGATACCATTCAAAGGATCACATTCTTTAAAACAATATATAAAGAATAAACCCAAAAAATGGGGATACAAGGCATTTGTTTTGCGTGATAGCAATGGTATTGTTTATAACTGGGAATTATATACAGGAACTGTTGAACATTCTCTTCATTTACCTAATGTAGACACCAGCGGTAATGTAGTGATAAGATTGTGTGAGATAGTCGAACTAAACAAATACTAAGTATATTTTGACAACTGGTTTAATAACATTCAGTTGCAGATTGAAATGGAAAAACGTGGACTGCAATGTTTGGGAACTGTTCGTCCAAACAGACTGCCTAATTGCCATTTTTCTGATGACAAGAATATGAAGAAACAGGGTAGAGGTACTGTAGAAGAAAAGCACGCTACAGTAGATGGCCTAAGACTACCAGCGTTAAAGTGGTACGATAATAAACCGGTTCATTTGCTTAGTACATTTGTTGGTTCTGAGCCTACTTCGTTAGTCAAGAGGTGGGATAAGAAACAAAAATCAAGAATTATTGTATGCTGTCCAAATTCAGTGCAATTTTATAATAAATTTATGAGAGGTGTTGATCTTATGGATTCACTAATTGCTCTTTACCGAACAGACATAAAATATAAAAAGTGGTATCTAAAAATAGTTTTTCACCTTCTGGATTTAGCTGTTGTTAACAGCTGGTTGTTATATCGTCGTGATTGCGATTACTTTGAAAGAAAAATCAGTTGCCTTTTTTACAGTTTAAGTCCCACTTATGTAGCGTACTGTTAGCAAGAACTGACCAGATCAAAAACAAAGGACATCCCAGGCTCAGTGAAATTGAGAACGAAATTGTAAAAAAAAACGAAAGAGAGGACCTACTGCTATTGTACCACCGAAGGAAGTTAGGCTTGACCAAACCTTCGACTGGCCCGTATTTTAAAAAAAAGGGAAGATTCAAAAAACCAGGATGCTGTAATACTTCTAAAGTAATGTGCGATAAATGTAAAGTTGCTTTTTCTTTTACAACTACAAATATTTGTTTTTTTGGTTGGCATAATAAATAAGTATATAACTTAATTCGTTAGTTTTTGCTACCCACAGTTGCCTGAGGGCAATACTCCCAAAACTCTCCCCAAACAAAATTTAAAAAATCTAAAAAAAATACTAGTTGTAAATGGATGGATATTTGGGCACATATACAAATTAAAACATTTTCTCTTAAGTTTACAAAAAAAGTCGGGCAATAGAGGGCTAAGATATTTATATTTCACTATATGCTCTATCATTTGGTTTTCATTTCAAATTAGCACCTATGACGAAATTTATAATATCTAAGATCTAGTGCTTTCATATGAAACTGGAATAAAACACTTGGTAGATAATATTTATTCGTTTTGAGTACACTTTTTTTAGAACCTAGTATATAAAAGAATAAATATTTGTCTGTTCAGTGTTTTCCAAGTCTGTAAAACATAAACAGGCTTAAATATTAGATTATACATTTATTAAGAATGTTCAATTTCTAAATTGAAGATTTTATATTTAAAAATTTACATTTACGTTTTTACATTTTATTTTACGTTTTAATCTTTTAATCGGAGTTCATTTTTCGAAAAACTATAAAATTGTGAGAACAAATTGCTATGTAAACGTACAAGGCACTATTCTCATGCTGTGAGCTTTGCTGCTCTGTTACTTTTATAACGCTTAAACTATTTTTAATTTATTGTCAATATTTTTGAGGCGGGTTTCCTTGAATGACCATATTTAAGGTTAGTACGTTTGATTAAATTAAATTGACGTTAATTTGATAGTTTCCATTTTATTAGTACTGATGGTGTATGACTAGCATCTGTTGGTTCTATATATCAATTTGAAAGTAAGAGCACTCTCTTGTTAGTAATTTCAGTGTAAATTGTGACGAAACCAGAAATAACCCATAATATTCTCCCCGTGTGATCTTAGTATTTCCGTTGATTGAATAGTATAGGGTATCCAATATTTTAATCAACGGTATGTTAGAGTTTTATTAATTTTTATATATATTTGCAAAATGAAGAAGAAAGTTCAGTACAGGCAGTTAAACAGCTGATCTCTTAATTTAGAAGTAAGAGCAAGTACCAACTTGCTGAAAAGCATACCATACACAAAAGGGGTAATAAAATGTACTGCACAAACTATAGCGATATAAGCTATATATAAGCTATATATCTATTAATTATTAGGATATACAGTATTTTTTCTGATACACCTGGAACGATTGAGTGAATAGGTGAACTATCAAATAGGAGACTATTAGTGTGGAATTAGAAAAACTAATAAATCGTTGATCGATTATTCACTATTAGGCAGTTAATGAGAAATGTTGGGAATACAAAAAAAAAACATTAAACTAGTAATTTATAGATTTTAAACAAGCACTGATATAATCATAAGAATAAAACTATGAAATACCATGGCAGAACTAGGCTTACCTAATAAACTAATTTATTTAACAAGGAATAATATACAAGTAAAGACTTCAAGGAAAACTGTCGACTTATTTTCAAATGTACTGCAAAGTTATTTAAAAAATGTGACCGAATTAGCGTAACACCTGTTTTGAAAACTAAATATTATGAGACGAATTGGGGATATTATATTACACAAACTAAACCGCTTGCCTACAAAAAAATATTAGGAAAATACGATACGGTGAGAAAGACTAATGACTTTACAGCTAATTGCCACATAAGTATCAATGTAACTATAGCTCACAAAATGGGTTCAATTACATTGCAATTTTTAAATTTTTCGTGATAAAATGAAGTGATTGATTGTTGTTTTGAAAAGGTAAGTTGTTTTTTATTTTTGTATTCCTATCATCTGATATTGTAATATCAACAACATTTTTCATAATATATTCTAAAATAACGAAATTACTAATAACGAACAAAAGTTTTATTAATTTCTTGTTAATATAATTATGTAGAAATTTGGATTTTTATCTTGTTCTTACTATAGTGCTAAAGCATAAATGTAGTCATAGTCTACCGTATTTTTTTCATAGTGGTCATAGTTTTTAATTGTAGTATAGCTTATGTGTTTATAATAACTAGCGCATAGAAAATAATAAAATTTTGTACCCTGTGCTTTATGTTTATTATCCTTTATAGTAATGGAACATCTAGAAGTATAGCAATACATTTTAATTGTTAAACAAAAGAGAAAATAAAAACACTTTTTGTGGTGTACCACTTAACCATACACAAAATCGTACACAAATAGTCAAATGGTAGTAAAAGTCGATATAGGCCGCCAGACGGCAGAGGCATCGCCGCGCTCGATGTCTATACTATGAAATGTTTTTCATACAGTTTTCGGATCAGATTTTTCAAAACATCAAATTACATCTTCTTTTTGCCTTTCTTTATTTAGGCTAACCGCTACTGTTTTTTTCTTCAGCGTTTCTTCTTAATCTACATTAATGTTATATTAAAATTCTTTCTGGAGCGAGCTATAATTTTTGTCAAATAACCATTTTGTGTGGTTTAGTCGCCTTAAGGTTTAGCATGCTTTGTCAGATGCTCTTTAAAGTCCCTTTTAATATTAATATCGTTTGCGAAATTTTTCCCAGATACTTATATTTCGTTTTGATTTTCAATCTTCATTTAATGTTAGTTTAAATGGTCTAGTAATGGTCTAGTAGTGTGTTCGTACAGTTCAGTTATAAGCAAAATTAGGTGTTGTTGTACACCTAATTCTTTTAGTATCAGTCATAAGTGTATCCATTTGACTCTGTGGAACGCTTTACGATAGTCTATAAAACAAATCCATAGTGGGATATTGAATTCCCTAGACTTTATACTTTTCTTGGACTTATTATAATAGTTTTAAAATTAAATGTTTAGTGAAAATCTCTACGCGACTTTAATGCATTAAATATTTTAATTAAAAATCGACATATCTATTGAAATTAGACAGTAAAGAAGTATGTTATTAAAGATTGATTTATAAATTATTGTAGTTTAAATTCAACTACGCTATGAAACAAATATTGTATGTCATAAACTGCAGTAATCCAAAAATTATAAAGATCTCCCTGTTGTTTGAGTTTTCCTTAATTAATAGGGTAACAAACATTATAATCCTACCGAAGGGGCCTCTAATTTCATAAACTGTTACACAATTACTCTATCCGATCTACGTACATTTATGAACTAAATGTTTTAGTGACAATGCCTTTTAATAAAAAATACTAATTAATAAAAATGGAAACTTAACTTTTCCAAGTTTATAATAGACATTTTCTTATGTTTAAAAATATATAAAATAAGTAATGTAAATTACCGCCTTGTTTATTAAAACTAAAAAGTAAAATAAAGTTATGTGTCGGTTAACAATTTATATTTAACTACATTAGCCAAATAATCCTGAAATTCCTTCATGACTAAATTGATGGATATTTAAATAAATTTCAAGTGTTAAAATGTACCTGCTGTAAAATTTGAAAATCTACTACTAATACAATTATTGGCAACATCTCAGGAGTTTAGAAATTTACGCAACATGGTAAATACGGATCCCAAAAATGGTTTATGCTATTGTGGGGTCCACTTAATGCTACATGTTGGTCGGAGTCTACATAAAGCGCTACTTAGATAATAATATACACGGTGTATATTCTACTGGAGTTAGTATAATACCGTTTTAGAACGGAGCTTACATTAACCGCTAGATGTATATATATATATATATATATATATATATATATATATATATATATATATTTTTATAATAAATTGAGAATGATTAAATCGATTTGGCCCATTTTGGTTTTGAAATATTTGAAATCCTAGAAAGGTCTAACATGTGAGAGAATATGATAAAATTATAAGGAAAATAGTAGAAGCAACAGCTTTATTTTACCATACAAACGATTAGTTCTTCTTCTACTTTTACTTTTATTGTGTTGTTTTGGTAGATATTTTCGATCGTTTTGATGATTTTTAGAGGTATATCTCTTGCGTACAATAAGTGGATAACGTCTTTTATTTTGATACGGTCAAATGCCTTCTTAAGGTCCACGAAACAGAGATATGCCAGTTTTTTGTATTCTAATGATTTCTCTGGCACTTGCCTCATTATAAATAAAGCTTCGGTGCATGATGTTCCCGACGTAAAAAATTGTTGTTCTTCTGCTAGTGGTATAATTTCATTCAGTTTATTTTTTATCACTTTGGTTGTTAATTTTAGTGTTGTGTTTAATAAATTAATTCGTCTGTAATTTTCCAGGTTCGATTTGTCTCCCTTTTTGAAGAGAGGTATTAGGATGCTTGATCTCCATTCTTGAGGAATTCTATTTTGTTCTATTATTTTTTGGATTTGGTGATTTTCAATATTTCTCCTCCTCAATATTTATTTCTTCGTTTGTCGTCACCTCTGGTGTTGGTGGTTCATTATCGTCACCTTTAACAAATAGAAATCGAAAGTAACCTACCCATGTTTTCTTCTGAAAGTGTTTCGTTTATATTAGTTCATTCATATCTTTTCTTTGTCCTCTAATCATTTTCAAAATTTCTTTTTGTGTTCGTAGGAGTCGTGTTTCATCTGTTTTGGGAAGCTCTGCCAGTGTTTCCTTTTTATTTGTCTATCTAAAGTATTCGTTTTATTACTTATTTGTTTATAGTGGTAATATGCCTGTTGTGTTTGTTGTGTTCTATATTGTAAAAAGGCTTTCTTCTTCTCTTCACATTTTCTGTTCACGTCCTCTCTAAACCGGGGTATTTTCTTTTTGATATGTTAGTGTTCGTTACTTTCCTCTCTTCAGCTGATTCTGTTGCTGCGTTAGTTATCTTATTTTTGAGTTTTTCCGAATTTTCCTTGATGTTATCGTTCTCTAATATTTCATTCTCATGTGTCAACTTGACGGTAAAAATTCGATAGGTTTTGATCAGATCGTCTTATCGACAAAAATTAAAATGAGTTTTAAAGGTGAAGAGACAGCTTTGGTATTCAATTTTTGCATTTTGTCGTCAATAGCAAAAATCGTTAAAAAAAGAAAAGTTTGAAGAACTATGTCTTGTTTAAAAATAGATGTAGAGTCTTTTCTGTAGACCATTTTAAAGCTATTTTTTTTGCTTTATATTTAATGTACCGTTGCATATACCTAAAACTGCGTAAAAGAGAGTTATAAAACAATTTTTGCTAAAAAATAGGAAAAATGGCACAAAACTGGTGTGTGAAAATCGTGTCTCGGTACTGTAAATCCTAAAGACTTCTGCCAAATTTAATTTTAAAGAGAAAGGATAAAAGTTTTTTTCTGTAAAGCAATGCCTATACCTATACCCCCGTGGAAAAAGGTTATGTGGCAAAGAAGAAAAATCGTATGTGTTCCTGTTTTTTGCTTCGTTTGTTGAATATCGTTTTGTTAAAAAAAGATTATATATATATATATATATATATATATATATATATATATATATATATATATATATATATATATATATATATATATATATATATAAATTAAGGATCACTCGAAGAGTGGCGGGTTTTTCGGCCAAAAGGTGGAGAGAAAAAAGACAAAGAAGGTGGCTACTTCATCTATTTATTGAAGACGTTTCGCTTGCTTTCTAATCAGAAAGCATTATCAGTTCATCTAAAAAGAACAATATAAAAAACCAAACATCCATAGAAAAGTTATTATAAGTGTGTTACCTTAAAAAGACATGTAGCAGTCAATGACATTAGATATTTAAAGAAGCTTACGACAATGGACATTATACGATTATGTTGTATACACAATTAATTGAAACTAAATACAGTTCACAAATTGACTCAAACTTAGCACAGCAAAAGACCATGTGGTAATTGTACATGTATATATATATATATATACATATATATATATATATATATATATATATATATATATATATATAAATATGTATATATGTATATATATATATATATATATATATATATATATATATATATATACCGGGTGGTCCAATAAGCTGATCTCTCGGCTATATATCAGAAACTATTCATGTTATAACTTTAGGAGAAAAAATTCCCTAGTAAAAGTGGCCAAGAGAAACCGCTTAAAATAACTTTCAAGTTTCTGGGTTAGCCGCTAGGGGGCGTAACCTGTGAAGAATACTTTGAAAACTAGTTTTTTGGGAAATATGCCCAATTAAATAAGTAAACCAGAAAGAGACCTAAATTCTGCACAAAGTTGTTCAAGTACTTTTTCTTTATTTTTTCAAATAAAGGGTGGGGGAGAGTGGGAAAGTATTTGTGGATAAATACCTATAACTTTGGTTTGGATCAACCGATTTTAACGAAATTGGTGTCATTAGAAAGAATGTGGAAGATTTAATTTACATCTACTATAAAACAATTGCATTTAGTTTTAATTATCATAGGTAGAGGGTACTTTGGATAGAAAAAATTAAAATTTGTTTTTCTTAAAAATGTTTAATGGTAACACCTATTTATTGTAAATTATCATGGAACTGGATTAAATTCGTAACAAAATGGCGCAAACCGCATGTTAATAGCTTTTGTCGAACTCGAGATATGAATAAAAACGCATAAACATAAGTAAGTATAGTATTGACCCACCCTGTATTATAAATTATTAAAAAATAAGTCAGTAGGTATTTTAAAATTTTTTTATAGCAGAAGAATCTTAATGTTGATGCCTATTTTGACCATTGTTATTTCATATGATTAAAATTAGTGTTTTCGAAACTAAGTAAGCTACGACAATGAATTTGACGGGGAGTTCATATTGTTTATTTATTAACAGGAGTCCAAACATTGTTAAGAAGTGTTATATTATAATTCGAATTGAAGAGTGCACTTTTTCCAATAGATATTAATATTGGTAATATTAGTAATTAATTATCAGTACTAATAATTCGTGATGAGTATATCAAATGCAGAATTGTATGATATGATCGGAGTTTATTTCGAATGTAACCAAAATGCCGCTATTGCCTCACGTATATATTCTGTAAGATATCCTGACAGGAGACATTATGGCAAAGAAGTAGTTGAAAGAAAGGCAAGAAGATTAAGAGAAACTGGTAGTTTTCATCGTCCTTGTTTTAAACGACGTAGTACAGGTATGATCGAAGATAATTCAATCAATGTTCTTGCTTTAAATCAACAGAATCCACAAATTCCAAATAAAGGGAGGGGGAGAGTGGGAAAGTATTTGTGGATAAATATCTATAGCTTTGGTATGGATCAACCGATTTTAACGAAATTAGTGTCATTAAAAAGAATGTCGAAGATTTAATTTACATCTACTATAAAACAATTGCATTTAGTTTTAATTATCATAGGTAGAGAGTACTTTCGAATAGAAAAAATTAAAATTTGTTTTTCTTTAAAATGTTTAATGGAAACACCTATTTATTGTAAATTATAATGGAACTGTATTAAATTCGTAACAAAATGGCGCAAACCGCATGTTGATAGCTTTTGTCGAACTCGAGATATGAATAAAAACGCATAAACATAAGTAATTATAGTATTGACTCACCCTTTATTATAACTTAAAATTAAATATTTGAAAGATCATACAAATATCTCGATCATTAAAATTTAATGTCCAATTAAATGTTCAAATTGTTTTCCATCGTTGTCCACACAAAGATGTAATCTTTCGCGCGTAGACATAACAGCTGCTCTAATCTCAGCTGTTGATATACTATTTATTGCGTTTATAATGCGCTGTTTCATGTCATCTCGCGTGGTTGGTCGAGTTTGGTACACTAAGTCCTTCAATCTTCCCCACAGATAAAAGTCCAGACATGTTAAGTCTAGCGATCTAGCTGGCCATGAAAATATACTTCCCCTTCCAATCCATTTATTTGGATAACTTGCATATAAATAATCTCGAACTCCTCTGGAAAAGTGCGCAGGGCACCCGTCATGTTGTAATATCATATTTCTTCTTGTTTGTAAGGAAATATCTTCCAATAAAACAGGCAACTGATTTTCCAGAAAATCCAAATATGTTTCACCATTTAAAATTCTATCAAAGAAATATGGACCTACGATCTTTCCATCAACTATACCACACCAAACATTAAGACTCCATCTATCTTGAACCTGCACCTCATGTATCCAGTGCGGATTTTCTTCGGCCCAATAATGCATATTATGCAGATTAACACCACCCGCACTATTAAACGTAGCCTCGTCTGTCCACAAAATGTTTGACATGATATGCGGTTATTCTTCTAGCAGACCTAACATCCAATTGCAGTAATCCAGCCTTGCATCAAAATCTTTCTCATGTAAAGCTTGGTGGAAAACTACATGATAAGGATGCAGTCTAAAAAACAGAACAACAAATATTGGTGAAAAAGAAACCACTATATTTACTAAGACTCAAAAAATCTTGAAAAATCCACAATTGGTTCACAAGATAAATCATGCATAAGTATTTTTAAGAAACGGATAAAAGAATAAAAGCGTCCTGTTGCCGATTTTATCGGAATATTAAAATAACAGTTGAATCTAAAGTTTAAAGGGAATTCCAAGTTTCTGACCTAAACGTTCACTTTATAATATGAAAAACCAACCTGTGATGTTTTAAAATCCTTAGAACAGTAGTTTTGGGTATGTTTAATTCTTTAGAGATTTGCCGACTACTTATATGTGGATTCTGTTGAATTAAAGTAAGAACATTGATTGAATTATCTTCGGTCATACCTCTACTACGTCGTTTAAAACAAGGACGATGAAAACTACCAGTTTCTCTTAATCTTCTTGCCTTTCTTTCAAATACTTTTTTGCCATGATGTCTCTTGTCAGGATATCTTACAGAATATATACGTGAGGCAATAGCGGCATTTTGGTGACATTCGAAATAAACTCTGATCATATCATACAATTCTGCATTTGATATACTCATCACGAATTATTAGTACTGATAATTAAATACTAATATTACCAATATTAATATCTATTGAAAAAAGTGCACTCTTCAATTCGAATTATAATATAACACTTCTTAACAATGTTTTGACTCCTGTCAATAAATAAACAATATGAACTCCCCGTCAAATTCATTGTCGTAGCCTACTTAGTTTCGAAAACACTATTTTTAATCATATGAAATAACAATGGTCAAAATAAGTATTAACATTAAGATTCTTCTGCTATAAAAAAATTTGAAAATACCTACTGACTTATTTTTTAATAAATTATAATACAGGGTGGGTCAATACTATACTTACTTATGTTTATGCGTTTTTATTCATATCTCGAGTTCGACAAAAGCTATTAACATGCGGTTTGCGCCATTCTGTTACGAATTTAATCCGGTTTCATGATAATTTACAATAAATAGGTGTTACCATTAAACATTTTTAAGAAAAACAAATTTTAATTTTTTCTATCCAAAAGTACCCTCTACCTATGACAATTAAAACTAATTGCAATTGTTTTATAGTATATGTAAATTAAATTTTCCACATTCTTTCTAATGACACTAATTTCGGTAAAATCGGTTGATCCAAACCAAAGTTATAGGTATTTATCCACAAATACTTTCCCACTCTCCCCCACCCTTTATTTGAAAAAATAAAAAAAGTACTTGAACAACTTTGTGCAGAATTTAGGCCTCTTTCTAGTTTACTTATTTTACACTTGGTATAATCAGACATATTTCCCAAAAAACTGGTTTTCAAAGTTTTCTTCGCAGGTTACGCCCCTAGCGGTTAACCCAGAAACTTGAAAGTTATTTCCAGCGATTTCTCTTGGCCACTTTTACTAAGGAATTTTTTCTCCTAAAGTTATATCATGAATAGTTTCTGATATATAGCCGAGAGATCGGCTTATTGGACCACCCGGTATATAAGAAATACTGGATATTATTGACTGTCGATATAAACAAACAACACCGTTTATTAGGGCTACAGTCAGAAGGTTTGGCCGGGATGTTACAGAAACACTCTTTTGACTTTTGGTCTAGTTTTCGGAATTGTTTTATTCCTTCTTCAAGACACTGTAATTAGACGAATGTGTAAATATTTACAATATATCACAAATTGTCAGTGCAACGTACTAGACGTTGAGATTATTTATATAAAGCTATGACACTCAACATTAATAACACACATATAAAATATAACATATAAAATAATGAACAAAATACATTTTAAAATTTTGTTATGATAGTAAACATTTTGTTTGTGACATCTTTTAATGATGTGTTTTAACTGATCCATAGAGAATAGAAAGAAAAAACAAAAATAGTATGGTTAGAAATTAATTAGGTGTTCTTCATGTTATAATAATGAAAGTAGTATATTAAACCTGTCTTGCAGCCGGACCTGTCCGGTATGCAACATGTTGTGTATGCAGGTGTATTACGGTGTGTATATGTAATAGTAAAACTTTATTTTATTTTTGATGTTTTGTCAGTAAATAACAATAAATGTTGCTCAAATTATCTCTGTCAGACTTTTTATTTATATAAGACGTATTGGATTTTATGAAACACATTTCCAAGAAAACACGTTTTGAATGGTTTTTTTTTTGATAAAATACAGGAATCTTCGAAATTAAATTCATGTTTTAACGTTAATGCATGTTCTGTGAGCGCACATGCGTTTATTTTTTTGGTTTTTATGCCGCTGCGATGTGAGATCCCTCTACTGTGAAAATTACGAGATGATTCTCCGATATACACGTTTTTACAATTGGCACACGGTATAGAATAAACAACATTCGATGACCCCTGTATTTTGAAAGGATCCTTTGTCTTTGTGTACAACTTCGATACCGTTTTCACATTCTTAGTTGCAATTTTTAAGTCACTAACACTTTTGAAAATGTTCATTAGCTTAGGTGTGAAAACTAGAATATAGGGTAGGCAACCATACGTTATTTTAAATTGTGGTAGCTCTGATGTGTTGTGTGTCAATGTCAGTGTCAGTTGTCGGACCTCATTATTATGAAAATTTTGGTTGTCAGAAAATTACAAAGGAAAAGGAAAACCAAAAATGAGTTTATTCAAAAGCCCTGTGGGATAGGAGTTCTCTTGTAGTAGAGATCTCAACTTTTTTAGTCCCTTGTCCCTGAACTCGATGTGTGATAAGTTGATAACCCTAGTTTTAAGGGCTAAAACCAAATTTGTGTTCATCTTAGATGGATGTTGAGAATAAAAGTTTATGAAACGGTTACTAAAACAAGGTTTACGACACCACTTCGTCCTTAGTATGCCATTACTGCCACGATGTATAAGCATGTCTAAAAAAGGAATCATATTATCAGCCTCTCTCTCAACCGTAAACTTTAAGTATTCACACTGGTCGTTAAAGGTGTTTAAAACATCATTTACTTTGTTTTCAGGGACCGATAAGATCAAATCATCTACATATCGTTTAATAAAAGATATGTGAAAAGGTATCTTTTCTTTACACGTTCTTATAAGTTCATCCAAAACAAAGTTACATAGGGATATTTTGCTGCCCATTGGAGTGCCAAAGACTTGTTTAAAAAAATTACCATTGAACAAAAAGATGTTAGAGTCAAAAATGAATGTTAAAATTCTTATGAAATCATCTAAACTGATCTTAATATGTGGAGAGATGCTGTTCCAGTTATTTTTGATGCTGTTGAGAATAGCATCTAGTGGTAGGTTTGTAAATAGTGACACAACATCTAAACTAATCAATATAATTATTCGGAACTTTAACATTATTAATGAAGTTACTAAACGTGAAAGAATCTCTAATATAGAATTCATTGGATTCGTTGTAGGAAATTGTGAGGATATCTGTAAGGTGTTTAGTAAGTTTACTATTAGGATTACTATTAGGAGCATCAATGGAAGAGACAATAGGTCTCATTGAAAGAGTGAGTTTGTGAACTTTAGGAAGTGTATAAAACCTGGGTGTAACTGCATTGTAAATTTTCAAAGATTTTGCAACTTCTGTTGTTATGGATTTGGAAGAAGCTAAATCCGAAAACAGCTTGTTCACCTTTTGTTGGAGGGTGCACACCGGACTGTTCTTAAGTTTAATGTAACTTTTTGTGTCATTTAGTAATCTATTGCTTTTTTCAATGTAATCGTTCTTATACATTGCCACTGTTACATTTCCCTTGTCACTTCTAACAATGTAAATTTCTGGATGTGATTTTAAAAATTGTTTGCACTCATTGTATATTGTGTTCAAAAAGTGTCCTTCTTTACTTGTTTTGTGTAAAAAGTTAGTAATAACATTAGTGTTTTGAGATCTCATGATGTCCTTCTCGTGGGGTTCTAGACCAGAAATAAGAAACTCGATATCTGAGAGAAGAGAAGACATTTTAAAATCTCTAGCACTAGGGAATAGGTAAAATTTTGGACCCAAAGACAAAAGTTTTTTGACATTATAAGGAAAAGTAATGTTAGTTAGATTTTGAACCACTTTTGTTGGAATGTTATTTTTAAAAATTGATCTACTTTTATTTTGTTAAATTTTTTGATATTGTTATTTCTAATTTGGAAACGAAAAATTCAAAACGTGTTTTCCTGGAAATGTGTTTCACAAAATTCAATACGTCTTGTATAAATAAAAAGTCTGACATAGATAAACTGAGCAACATTTATTGCTATTTACTGACAAAACATCAAAAATAAAATAAAGATTAACTTTTACATATACACACCATAATACACCTGCATACAAAACATGTTGCATACCATCAAGACAGATTTAATATACTACTTCCATTAATATAACATGAAGGACAGCTAATTACTTTTTAATCATACTATTTTTGTTTTTCCTTTGTGTTCTCTATGGATCAGTTAAAACACACCATTAAAAGATGTCACAAACAAAATTTTTAGTGTCATAACAAAATTTTAAAATGTATTTTGTTCATTATTTTATATGTTATATTTTATATGTGTGTTATTAATGTTGAGTGTCATAGCTTTATATAAATAACCTCAACGACTAGTAAGTTGCACTGATATTTTGTGATATATTGTAAATATTTACACATTCGTCTAATTACAGTGTCTTGAAGAAGGAATAACACAATTCCGAAAACTAGACCAAAAGTCAAGAGTGTTTCTGTAACATCCCGGCTAAACCTTCTGACGGCAGCCCTAATAAACTGTGTTGTTTGTTTATATCGACAGTCAATAATATCCAGTATTTCTTATATATATATATATATATATATATATATATATATATATATATATTTGTATATATATATATATATATATATATATATTTGTATATTTATATATATATATATATATATATATATATATATATATATATATATAATATATATATATATATATATATATATATATATATATATATATATATATATATATATATATATATATATATTTAGTGGATTTTCTTGGGCTTAGGTTCATAAAAAAAATTTTGATTTGGTACTAAGACATTTTGATATATTTTTTTGACGTTTCGGCAGGAAATCCATGTCTTTTTTGAGAAGTCTAAAAAAAAATTTTATGACAGACATAATACAGTTTAAAAGTTAAACTTTTGACTTACCAAGCATGTAAAAATTCGGTACTAACAATTAGACGTCACAATTAAAATAATATTAAAAACATAGGACATACCCACTAAGTCGCTACATGTAAAATGTATTTTAAATCTAATGTGTTGTTTATTGATGTTAGTTTATCGTTTAAACAATCAGTTATTTTAACATCATAGGCGTTCTGAGATTGTCTTTTTATGTGTTTTTAAATTAAGTTAAAATATATTTTGTTCAAATTTTTGACATCTTTTTTATCATTTATTGCATTATTATTTTTTTTTATTTGTATAGACTCTAGAAGCTCTCTCTTCTTCCTGTTGGGTTTACTTCCCAGGATCTTGGTTTTCTCAAAATCAAATTTATGTTTTTTTTTTTCGTTTTCATGTTTTGTGACGGCGGTTGAGGGCGAAGAGATAGCTTCTAGAGTCTATACAAATAAAAAAAATAATAATGCAATAAATGATAAAAAAGATTTAACTTAATTTGAAAACACATAAAAAGACAATCTCAGAACGCCTATGATGTTAAAATAACTGATTGTTTAAACGATAAACTAACATCAACAAACAACACATTAGATTTAAAAAACATTTTACATGTAGTGACTTAGTGGGTATGTCCTATGTTTTTAATATTATTTTAATTGTGACGTCTACTTGTTAGTACCGAATTTTTACATGCTTGGTAAGTCAAAAGTTTAACGTTTAAACCGTATTATGTCTGTCATAAAATATTTTTTTAGTCAATATTACTTCTTGAAAAAGGCATGGATTTCCTGCCAAAACGTCGAAAAAATATATGAAAATGTCTAAGCATCAAATTAAAATTTTTTTTATGAACCTAAGCCCAAGAAAATCCACTAAAAAATGTATATTAAGGTTCAAGAACTAAACTCAAACTATATATATATATATATATATATATATATATATATATATATATATATATATATATATATATATATATATATATATATCTACGGCATTAAGTGAACTCCGCCCATGTTAAAATTCAGGTTCAATTGAGCTCCGTGGTCAAGTGGATACCGATATACGGAGCTCACTTGACAATTCCGTAATATTGGTTCAGTCGATTCATCAACATGTAGAGTTTAATAATTTATAAAAATTTTTTGGAGCCCGTAAATACCCCTGTATCATAAATGTATATCGTTTAGTTCACGTGTATATATTATAGGGGCCGTTCAGATCTTTTTCATTGTATATTCGAACCATACGTTTATCGGTTTAAGTAAGCTCTGAGAGTTTGGCAACTGTGCGATTATACCGTATATTTTCAACATATACCCTGAACGGTTTATATGGGCTCCTTATTTTTATCTACTATTTGTAGACAGTGTAATGTCATATGCATTACACTGTGTAACAGAGGATATCTTATTACCTGGTATAACTACGTACTAAAAGGTAACTGGTTCTTTAAAAAACAGGTATATAGATACAAAAGGATTTCGGCTTATTATTTAATGGAATGTTCGCTTGCATAGAAAATTTTATTTTTTCTGCATTTTGAGAAATGCAGAAAATGTTTTTTTATTTAATATAATTTTATTAGTTCAATGCCGAATTCGATGTTTTTTTTATTACAGAAATTTCGTAATGTATTTTGTTTACGTGAGTATGTCTTTGTACGTTTTATGTAAGCACCCGATTAATAAAAACTACTTTTATTTCATCTACTCTTCTGCGATATCTTGTATAAAGCTTTTTTATTATTTTAGTTCTGGTCTTATTTGTATACTCATATGATATCTCGATAGAAGGTTATCTCAAAATAAATATGGTTAAGTGCTGCAATAGATATTTTTGTGTTTAAATGGGTAGTAGTGTGCACAAAAAAAAAGAATGGTTAATTTGTCTATCAAGGTATATTCGGCAGCAGAAGCATATAGTGCAAGCGTCTATGTTTTAAAGGCGGAAGGACGTACGCCTCATTTTTAGCTGACAAGCTTGCGAAGAATATTATTTCTGGTCCTCAATTTACCTTTTAGTTTTAAACAATGATCTGTGACTGATCCCGTGGGATACAAACTATTTTCAAGAAATTTATAGGAAGTCTACAGTTCAACAATTTCATGACATTATTGGATGGAAATACATGATTGGAAATTGAGGAGCGCACATGAGTTTTTCAGGGGTTTTGGCTGAAAATTGATTCATAGTTAATTTTTATTGTGCAATAATAGGTGTATCGTCTTTATAATATTAGTCCTATTATCTACCGGTATGAGTTGATCGTTTGGGTAAATGTTATACAGTGTAGGTGCTTTTATGCTACCCCAAGCAAGACCGTTTTTCATCTGCTATTCTTAACATTGAGTGATACAAAAAATATTCTCTTGTGTAGGTATACGCAAATAATATAAGTGAGTTTATTATCTAAGGGGATATCATAGTTTTTCGAGAAATATTTGGTAATTTAAGGTGTTGTAAGCGGAATTTAGATTGAAAAATACCACCCCTGATACCCGATATTTTTCGTACCCGTCTTTGATGTGTTGGGTAAGATTTAGCATTTGTAATCTACATGATCTTCCCTATCTATAGCCACTTTTGTTTACAGATTTCGTAATAGTGCTCAGATCCTCAATGTAGGTAGTTGTATTATTTTTCATTAAATATGTAGATGGTGGATCCAAGCTGAACATCGTTGAAAGGTTCTCTGAAAGCTGACTGGTGTTGTCCTTTCTTACTTTGAGTTATTCTTTGCTTTTTTTCCGACAGAGATAGCATGTCTATATCTATAATGTGGTTTTCAGCGATAAGCTTTATACCAAATACCCTACGTTAGGCCCTATATGTGTTTCCTGCACTAGAAATGAGTCAGATTCGTATTTAGCGCATATGTCTGATAAGTTTAAGTAAAGTAAAGTTTCTTGATCTCTAGATATACCCTTAACAGTTATATACATATGTTATTAGAATAGTTGGCCCTAAAAAGGACCAATTTGACAAAATCATATTAAAGGGGTGACTGACGAATTAGCCGATTAATTATTTAATCATTACCCTGGGTATGCCCGATTGTTCTGATCTTCTTAGTACTTAAATTTTGGTAAAGGCTCGTTCTTTGAACCCCGTAAGTAATGCCTAATATTTTACTTTTTATTGAAAATTTAAATTTTACATGCCGTGTATTACTTTTTGACGATATTTCGAATCAGATTTGTATAGTAATAATTTAAGGTATTAAAGAGCCTGTTTGTGGAAAATAAATAAGTTTGTGATATCGTTCGTAACTCATATATAGATAATAAAAAAATAAACAGTTAAAATAGGTGTAAAAAATTTCAACTTCATACATGGCGCCATTGTTCAGGTGATGATGGGTTTATCACAGATATCAAAGGTTACATTTTAATTCAAGGTTCTATTTGCGTATTTTAAATATTAAAAGAGTAGGAAAAGACATGTTTATGCTTTTATTAATTTTTTAAATCTATTCTATTTTCTTTCTAGAGTTCCGTCTTCTTTGAACGACCTGTGGTCTTTTTTCAATTGGGCACTTGTCTAAGGCTATGACAAATACTCTGTCCTCTGCTATTCTACATTAATATGACTGATTCATTTTCTCTTTCTTGCAGCTATTTTATTGTTTATCCTGTCAATCCTGTGTATCTTTTTCTTCTTCTTCTTTTTATATAGACATTACTCTGTCTGTTTTTCAATGTGTCTCCAGTAAGTTGCCGTTCCATGGTTTTCGTGGTCTTCTTGCTGATCGTCTTCCTATTGGGTAACCGTCTCTTGCCATGTCTACTACTCCATTTGTTGTCATTCGGCTTATATGATCGTTCCATTCTACTCTTCTATTTCTTAACCAGTTCTTAATGTTCTTCACCTTGTATCTACATCGTATATCTGTACTTCTAGCTCTGTCCCATAGTGTCTTACCATCAATTTTTCTAAGTGTTTTTATCTCTGTTGTTTCTAACATCCTTTTTGTCCTCTCTGTGTCAGGTCTTGTTTCTGCTGCGTATGTCATTATTGGTCTGATAACTGTTTTGTAAATTCTGCCTTTGGTTTCTTTCCCGATATTTTTATTTCTTCATATTGTTTCATTTAAGCAGCCTGCGGCTCTGTTTGCTCTATTCAGTGGATCTTCCACTTAAGTTTCGAGATTTCCGTAGCTAGATAATGTGATACCTAGATATTTAAACTCCATCACTTGTTCTATTATCTGACCTTCCAGCTTCAATTAACATATTAGTAAACTTGCTGTTGAAACCATGCATTTTGTCTCTTTTGAAGAAATTAACATGTTAAATTTTCTGGCGGTTATATGAAATTGGTGTAGCATACGTTGTAAATCATCTTCACTTTGAAGGAATAGTATTGCGTCGTCTGCATAGCAGATTATTTTAATTTGTTTTTCTCCCATTTGGTATCCTCTTTTATTTCTTACTTTTTTATTATTTCATCCATAATCCGGTTGAACAATAGAGGACTCAGGAAATCTCCCTGTCTTATCCCATTACCAGCTTCAATAGGGTCGGTTAGTTCTTCTTCTACTTTTACTTTTATTGTGTTGTTTTGGTATATATTTTCGATTGTTTTGATTATTCAATGAAGTTGACATTAATTTGATAGTTTTCATTTTATTAGTACTGATGGTATATAACTAGCATCTGTTGGTACTATATATCAATTTGAACATGTATAAGTAAGAGCACTCTCTTGTTAGTAATTTCAGTGTAAATTATGACGAAACCAGAAATAACCCATAATATTATCCCACATCTCAAAGGTCTGCCTCGCGGTATCTGGGAGACGCAATAATTCGCTTTTGATAGATAAAAACAAAAACCCACTAAGACGAACACAACATAAATCAAAAAAATCCGTCAACCTGTCAATAGGGACATACAATATTAGATCAATGTCTACGGATGAAAAAGTACATGAATTGGAAGAAGAATTAACAAACATAAAATGAGATATCATAGGCCTATCAGAAACTCGACGAAAAGAAGAAACCCGAATACAGCCTATGTCATACTTAAAATAAGAAGAACATCAATTAAAATTATCCAGGTATATGCCCCCATGACAGCTTATGATGACGAAGATATCGAACTATTTTATGAAGATATATCAAAGGCTATGGAAGAACATAAAAATCGTCTTATACTACTAATTCGAGATTTCAATGCCAAACTGGGTAGAAAACTAAACAAGGAAGAAACTAAAACAGGAGATTTCGGGTATGGTCAGAGAAATGATAGGGGTGCTACTTTGATGAACTACCTAGAAGAAAAGCATCTATACGCAATGAACTCCTTTTACAAAAAGAAGCCCCAACGAAAGTGGACATGGATCAGCCCTAATGGATCCACAAAAAATGAGATCGACTATATACTGTCCACGGAACGATATATCATTAAAGTTGTAACAGTTCTTAACAGATTCACAACAGGTAGCGATCACTGGATGGTCAGAGCAAAAATTAGTGTTGACGGTAACTACGAAATGAAAAGAAAAATAATTAAAACCTGGGATCTAGTAGATAGAAACAAACTAGGGCAATATAAAGAGATATACAAAGACCTATTAAAAGAACAACTTACTTAAAAATTAGACAGTGATGACAAAGATATAGATGAAATAGACAACATACTTACAGCAACGATGATTACATCAGGAAAAGAAATAGCAAAAAAGGATCTAAAAAAGAACAACTATATATCAACAGAAACAAAGAAGCTTATGGATAAAAGAAGGAAGCTATAGAATATGTAGAAATCAATAAAACAATAAGCAGAATGATAAGAGAAAATAAGAGACAAGAACAAGAAATAAAAATAGAAAAAGTAATACAAAACAACAAAAATATGAAATGCTTAAGACCGAAATTAGGTAAGTGTGAAATAAACAAAATAAAAGATGAAAACGGACTAGAAACAAACATTAAAGATGACATTATAAATATTATCCACCATTTCTACTCAGAACTATATAAAACAAAAAAGGAACCACCAGAAACAATTAAAAACCAACTTAAAGCTAAAGTAAAAAATATCAACTCAGAGCTACAGCCAGAAATAAGCAAATCAGAAATAAAGAAGGCATTGAAAGAAATGAAAAACAACAAATCGCCTGGAAAAGATGGAATAACTGCAGATATGCTGAAATATGGTGGAAAAGTGGTAATTAACACTCTACATTCCCTTTTTAACAAGATATTAAAAGAAAAAAGAATCCCAATCAACTGGAAGGAATCCGTAACCATTATCCTACACAAGAAAGGGGATAAAGCAGATATAAAAAACTACCGTCCCATAACACTCCTCAATGTAATGTATAAACTCCCAACAAAAATTTTAACCAATAGATTGACGACAAAATTCGATGGAAACCCAACAAGCTGGTTTTAGAAAGGGATTCAGCAAAAGTGACCATTTACTAAGTATGAAAATACTTATAGAACGAGCAAATGAATACCATATTCCTCTATATATAGCGTTCATACATTTCGAAAAGGCTTTCGACAGTGTCGAACATTGGGCAGTGAAAAGTTCTTTGATTAACAGCAGAATTTACCACAGATATACGGAACTAATAGCCAATATATATAAGGAAGCCAAAACAACAATTAAAGTATATGAATAAACAAAATCAATACAAATAAATAGAGGCGTGAGACAGGGTGACACAATATCACCGAAAGTTTTCAATCAGGCTGTGGAAGATATTTTTAAAAGATTAGAATGGGAAGAAAAAGGTATAAAAATTTGTGGACAACACTTGAACCATCTAATATACGCTGATGACATCGCATTGATAACAGATAAATGAGAAGAATTATTTGAAATGATGAAAGAACTGGACGTAGAAGCTGGAAAGATAGGCCTTATTATGAATTACAGCAAGACCAAAATTATAACAAATACAGATGAAAACATCACAATGAGGTTCGGACAAGATGAAGTAGAACAAGTTCAGGATTATATATATCTGAGTCAAACTATAAAACAGCTAACAGACAACTAAGCAGAGATAAAAAGACGAGTTAGACTGGCATGGGCGGCATTTGGCAAACTAAGCTACATTCTTAAAAACAAAAGATATCCACAGCATCTTAAGACTAAAGTATACAATCAATGCGTACTCCCTGTTCTAAATTATGGTTCTCAAATGTGGACATTTACAAAAGCAAACATGGACATAACCATAAAAACCCAAAGAGCAATGGAAAGACAAATGTTGCACATAAGACTAATGAATAAAAAGAGAAACAAGTGGATAAGAGAGAAAACAAAAGTGAGGGATGTTAGACAAGAAGTTGCAAAATTGAAATGGAGATTTGCCGGGCACAATATAAGACAAAAAGAAGACCAATGGAACAAAATTCTTATAAGTTGAAGACCGTGGGAATATAAACGAAGCAGAGGAAGGTCCCAAATGAGATGGGCAGATGATATCAAGAAGCACGTGGGCTCTAGGTGGATAACTATACCGACAGACAGAGAAGAATGGAAAAGGATTGGGAAGGCCTATGTCCAAAGATGGACCGAAAAAGGCTAATTAGATAGAGACAGATTCTCCCCGTTTGATCTTAGTATTTCCGTTGATTGAATAGTATAGGGTATCCAATATTTTAATTAATGGTATGTCAGAGTTTTATAAATTTTATATATATTTGCAAAATGAAGAAGAAAGTTAAGTACAGGCAGTTAAACAGCTGATCTGTCAATTTAGAAGTAATAGCAAGTACCAACTTGCTGAAAAGCATACCATACACAAAAGGGATAATAAAATGTACTACACAAACTATAGCGATATGAGCTATATATAAGCTATATATCTATTAATTATTAGGATATACAATATTTTTTCTAATACACCTGGAACGATTGAGTGAATAATCAATTATTGACTATTAGGCAGTTAATTGGAAATGTTGGGAATACAAAAAAAACATTAAACTAGTTATTTATAGATTTTAAACAAACACTGATATAATCATAAGAATAAAACTATGAAATACCATGGCAGAACTAGGCTTACCTAATAAACTAATTAATAAAGTATCTTACTGTCGACTTATTTTCAAATGTACTGCAAAGAGCTTTAAAAAATGTGAACGAATTATTAACAGCTGTTTTGAAAACTAAATATTATGAGACGAATTGGGGATATTATATTACACAAACTAAACCGCTTGCCTACAAAAAATATTAGGAAAATATGATACGACGCGAAAGACGTCGTATCAATGACTTTACAGCTAATTGCCACATAAGTATCAATGTAACTATAGCTCGCAAAATGGGTTCAATTACATTGCAATTTTTAAATTTTTCGTGATAAAATGAAGTGATTGATTGTTGTTTTGAAAAGGTAAGTTGTTTTTTATTTTTGTATTCCTATCATCTGATATTGTAATATCAACAACATTTTTCATAATATATTCTGAAATGCGCTTTCTCTTACTGATAACGAACAAAAGTTTTATTAACTTCTCGTTAATATAGTTATGTAGGAATTAAGAATTTTATCTTGTTCTTACTATAGTGCTAAAGCACAAATGTAGTCATAGTCTACCGTATTTTTTTCATAGTGGTCATAGTTTTTAATTGTAGTATAGCTTATGTGTTTATAATAACTAGTGCAGAGAAAATAATAAAAATTTTTACCCTGTGCTTTATGTTTATTATCCTTTATTGTATTGGAACATCTAGAAGTATAGCAATACATTTTAATTGTTGAACAAAAGAGAAAATAAAAACACTTTTTGTGGTGTGCCACTTAACCATACACAAAATTGTACACAAATAGTCAAATGGTAGTAAAAGTTTCCGATATAGGCCGCCAGACGGTAGAGGCACCGCCGCGCTCTATGTCTATACTATGAGATGTTTTTCATACAGTTTTCGGATCAGATTTTTTCAAAACATCAAATTACATTTTCTTTTTGCCTTTCTTTATTTAGGCTAACCGCTACTGTTTTTTTTCTTCAGCGTTTCTTCTTAATCTACATTAATGTTATTATATTTACAATTCTTTCTGGAACGAGCTATAATTTTTCTCAAATAACCATTTTGTGTGGTTTAGTCGCCTTAAGGTTTAGCATGCTTTGTCAGATGCTCTTTAAAGTCCCTTTTAATATTAATATCGTTTGAGAATTTTTTCCCAGATACTTATATTTCGTTTTGATTTTCAATCTTCTTTTAATGTTAGTTTAAATGGTCTAGTAGTGTGTTCGTACAGTTCAGTTATAAGCAAAATTAGGTGTTGTTGTACACCTAATTCTTTTAGTATCAGTCATAAGTGTATCCATTTGACTCTGTCGAACGCTTTACGATAATCTATAAAACAAATCCATAGTGGGATATTGAATTCCCTAGACTTTTATACTTTTTTTTTGACTATTATAATAATAGCTTTAAAATTAAATGTTTAGTGAAAATCTCTACGCGACTTTAATGCATTAAATATTTTAATTAAAAATCGACATATCTATTGAAATTAGACAGTAAAAAAGTATGTTATTAAAGATTGATTTATAAATTATTGTAGTTTAAATTCAACTACGCTATAAAACAAACATTGCATGTCATAAACTGCAGCAATCCAAAAATTACAAAGATCTCCCTGTTGTTTGAGTTTTCTTTAATTATATTAATAGGGTAACAAGCATTATAATCCTACCGAAGGGGCTTCTACTTTCATAAACTGTTACACGATTACTCTATCCGATGTACGTACATTTATGAACTAAATGTTTTAGTGACAATGCCTTTTAATAAAAAATACTAATTAATAAAAATGGAAACTTAACTTTTCCACGTTTATAATAGATAAATGTTTTATATATGTTTAAAAATATATAAAACAAGTAATATAAATTACCGCCTTGTTTATTAAAACTAAAAAGTAAAATAAAGTTATGTGTCGGTTAACAATTTATATTTAACTACATTAGCCAAATAATCCTGAAATTCCTCCATGACTAAATTGATGGATATTTAAATAAATTTCAAGTTCCAAAATGTACCAGCTGTAAAATTTGAAAATCTACTACTAATACAATTATTGGCAACATCTCAGGAGATTAGAAGTGTACGCAAAATGGTAAATACGGATCCCACAAATGATTTATCCTGTTGTGGAGTCCACTTAATCCTACATGTTGGTCGGAGTCTAAATAAAGCGCTACTTAGATAATACTATACACGGTGTATATTCTACTGGAGTTAGTATAATACCGTTTTAGAACGGAGCTCAGATTAACCGCTAGATCTATATATATATATATATATATATATATATATATATATATATATATATATATATATATATATATATATATATATAAATATATATATATATATATATATATATATATATATATATATATATATATATATATATATATGTATGTATGTATGTATTTACATATATATACAAGACATTATATTTCGTTCTGGTATATGTTGTTTCATCTATAATTTATTCATGCTTTTATGTTTTACAATTTTTGTGGAGAATAAAATTATTAGAAAGCATGTAAATAATTTTAATTTTACGAAATGTATTACTTTCCAAATTTTTCTTGTTAATTTTTGTGTATTTAAGAAAGTATTTAAAGGTAGAACGACGCATCTATAATTATAGAAGAGTGAAAAGGAAAACCGGAATAATAAATTAGGCATTCCGTTTTTTATTTCTTGAACTGGAAATTTGTAATTGAATTCCCTAATGAAAATTCCTCTTGGAAAATAATATAATTTCCCTCATAGAAATTTTTTATCTGATCAAATTTAGCCGACTAATAATGGATTACAATTAACTGTTGTTTCAGAATCGAGATTATATTTATGAATACAAATTACTTAATTGGATTTATTCCAACAAATGCATTAAAATAAACTCTGGGATTATTATTATACCAATTAATACAGTATACAACATCTGCAGAAATTTTGTACTAATTACCGATTATGGATTTATTAACGTTTTCCTTCTCCCCAAATAATTCATTATTTTGTGGTTAAGCAATTACTATAAGTTCATGTTCATGTTCACGCCCATGCAGTAGAGCTAACATTACTACTTACACTAACCACAAACCCGCGATTAGATATAACTGTTAGATTTCATATTTAATGTTTTGATTGGTTTTACATTGTATAATTTAACTCTTTAACTTGTTTTTATTAAACACATAAAACAGTTCACTACTGGTCAATAAAATATGCATTGCAGAGTATATACCCTACTAGTAAGGTAACTCCCATAGAAAGTTTTCGGAGAGAGTTTCTAGCGCCAAATGCGGACGGGCTGAAACTAATTTCATTTAGCCGCAAATTCAAAACGTAGGTTCTGAATTTTAGGCGGAAAATTAAAAAAATATGCTCTGCATTTAAGGTGCCAAAATTTAAAACGTATGCTTTTAATGGAAAGTAAAAGTAGTCATAAAATAAAAAATAAACACTTATTCTATGTCAAAAAATATATTCTCTGTCCAAAAATATAGTATACACTTACACATTTTTATATGTAAATGTATAACATAATATCGAAATAAGGACCTGAATAATGGAAATAATGTTCTAAATGTATTTACCTGAAACGTTCGCACACTTAACGAACCTGGAAACATCAGTAAACTGTGTGACATATTAGTACAATATAATGCTGATATTACTGCAATACAAGAAGTATGATTAACAGGCCATGGCATAATGCAAAAAGAAAACTACAATATAAACTATAGTTGCCATAGAACCAGACATAAATTTGGGACACGTTAATAGTCAATAATAAAGTCAAGCAATTGGTTATAGATTTTAAGCCGATAAATCCGCGAATGAGTTGCTTAAGGATCTGGGGCAAGTTTTTTAATATTAACCTTATTAATGTACATGCTCCAACAGAGGACAAGGAAGACGAAGAAAAAGACAATTTCCATGATGAATTAGAAAGAGCATATGACAATTGTCCCAGAAATTACATTAAAATTGTAATCAATGATCTGAACGCAAAAATCGGATGGGGAGAAATATATATACCGCACATTGGTAAATATAGTCTCCAGAATAATACTAATTCGAATGGACACCGAGCAGTCATCTTCGCGGTTTTAAAGAACATGATCGTAGGAAACACATGTTTTCTACACAAAAAAATACATATGGGGACTTGGACCTCGCCTAATGGATTAACGAACAACCAAATTGATCATGTGATCATAGATACTAGACATTTCTCCAACCCTATGGATGTCCGCACCTATCGAGGCGCCAATATTGATTCGGATCATTTTCTAGTTGGCACAAGAATTCGGGCTAGAATCTCAAATGCGAAGAAGGAGAGAAGTATCAAAACAAGGCGCCTTAATATTAAACTCATCAATAACCCGCTAACGGTAGAAAGGTTTCCAAACTATATCGAAACTAAATACATGACTAAAGAGAATCTAACAATTAGTGAACAATGTGATATGTGTAAAAATTATATTAAAGACGCAGCAAATAATATTATAGGGCCGCAAAGACCACCACCACTCAATGAGTGGTTCGATGCTGAGTGCGAGGACATTACAAGAAGAAAGAACAATGCTTATAAGCTGATGCAGCAAAGAAGAACCCGAGAAAAAGAACAAAAATATATAGATCTCAGAAGAGAAGAGAAGTACATCCATCGGAGAAAAAAGCGAACTTATAAAAATAGAATATTGAAAGAACTTGAGGCACTAAAAACGGAAAATCAAACAAGAAAATTCTATAAAAATCTAAATAAAGCAAGAAAAGAATTTAAACCAAGGATCGGACTATGTAAACATAAGGAGGGGCATATACTCAATACAAAAGAAGAAGTATTTAAAAGGTGGATGAAAGACTATAACGAACTACTTACTATCGAAGTAGAAGATCCAGATCAACCACCTCCAGCAAGCAGCAATACACCATTGGGGCCTCCATCAATTCAAGAAGTACGGGATGCAATAAAACACCTAAAAAATAATAAATCTCCAGGAAGTGATGGTATACCTGCGTAACTCATTAAATGTGGAGGTGCTACTCTGGTATTGGAATCGGTATTGGTAATGGTAATCGTTTGCCTGCTCCACAAAAAGGGTGATTAATTGAAACGTAGAAACTATAGGGGAATAACCTTCCTTAATACAGCATACAAAATATTTTCGAGTATTTTATATGGTCGGATATTTAGAGGAGCTTCTTGGCGAATATCAAAGTGGTTTTAGGCCTGGTCGATCAACAACAGACCAGATCTTTGTGCTAAGGCAAATACTGGATAATACCAATGAATTCAATATCGACACATATGATCTTTTCGTAGATTTTAAATCGGCCTATGATAGTGTCCAAAGAAATAAATTGTATGAAGCCATGGGTGAATTCCACATCCCCGATAAACTGATAAGATTGGTTAAGGCTACAATGCGTAAAGTTGTTTGAAACGCATGCTGGGCTGCGACAGGGAGATGCGCTGGCATGTCTGCTTTTCAACATAGCTCTGGAAAAAGCGATCAGAGATGACCAAATAGACAACAGAGGAAACATTTTTAATACATCATCCCAAATTTTGGCATATGCAGATGATGTTGATCTAATTGCCTGCACAACACGCAAGCTAGAAGAAATGTATATCACCTTGTCAAATGCCTCAAAAATATAAGCCTGCAAGTAAATGAGGAGAAAACTAAGATTATGGCATTAACACCCAACAATAGAGCCAGAAACATCGGCCACCAATTCACGGTTGATAACTCTACCTTTGAAGTGGTGGACAAATTCACATACTTAGGCTCCCTGATCACCAAGGAGAACGTCATGACTAAAGAAATTAAGCGAAGAATAATCCTAGCAAACAAATACCATTTTGGACTGAGTAGACATATGAGAAGCAGAAACTTAAGCCAAAAAACAAAAATAACCATATACAAAACCCTTATACAACTAGTGCTGACATATGGATCGGAGACATAGACCATTTCCAAGGGAGATGAAAACCTCCTGCTTATATTTGAACGAAGGATCCTGAGATATATATATATATATATATATATATATTGTTCTTACAGTACCGTCTCCTATCGGAGATTGGCACCATCACAGCAATCTTTACTTTGTTGGCTGCAGCTCTGAACAACTGTATTAAACTGCACCCATACCACTCCCTTAAATTTCGCAACCAGGAAATCCTCCTACGTCCCACATTTCTCTTTCCCGAGATTTTTCCTTGGATTATGAGTCTAAGCAGAGAGTACTTTTCTCCTCTCATTATGTGGCCCAGATATTCCAGTTTTTTCGTTTGTATGGTTTTTATGACTTCGCATTCCTTCCCGATCTTCAGCAGAACATCTTGATTTGTTACTCTTTCTGTCCATGATGGTATTTTCCACATTCTCCTGTAACACCACATCTCGAATGCCTCAATGTTTTTGATGTTTATCTTTTTCAGTGTCCAGGCTTCCATGCCGTACAGCAGAACGGAGAAAACATAGCACCTTAACATTCTCGTTCTTAAGTTTATATTTATATGCTGCATAGGAACTTTTTCATTTTGACAAACGATTGTCTCGCTATCTCTATGCGCCTCTTGATTTCTCTTGTCTGGTCATTAGTATCAGTGAAGCAAACCCCTAAATATTTGTAGGACGTAACTCTTTCAACTGGCTGATTATTTATGGTTAAATTCACATTGGTGTATAGCTTCTTTGTTACAATCATGAATTTAGTCTTTTTGATGTTCAGTTTTAGACCATACTTTTTGGTATGGGTGTTTATGTTTTCCATCAAAAACTGTAAATTTGCTAGGTTATCTGTTACTATTAGCGTGTCATCAGCGTATCGTATATTGTTAATTAACTCTCCGTTAATGTTCATACCAATGTTTTGCTCTAGAAGCGCTTCCTGACATATTGTTTCGCTATATATATTGAATAATAGTAAAGAAAGCACACAACCCTGACGCACACCTCGACGAATCTCAATTTCTTCGGTTAACTTATTATCAACTTTGATTTTTGCTGTTTTTTCCCAGTACAACCTGGATATGATGTTAATGTCGCGACTGTCGATGTTTTTGCTTCTTAGGATTTCATACAGCTTTTGGTGTCTGACTTTATCGAAGGCCTTCTCAAAATCTATGAAACCTACGTAGAGGTCTTGGTTTACATCCAAACATCTTTGCATTAACACACTAAGACCAAACAAAGCTTCCCGTGTTCCCAGTCCACCTCTGAATCCAAACTGTGTGGCGCTTATGTCCTCTTCTAATTTATTAAATATTCTTTTGTGAATTATTTTTAAAAATACTTTTAGTGTGTGGCTCATCAATGCTATAGTTCTGTGGTCTGAACACTCTCTGGCGTTATTCGTCTTCGGGATTGTGACAAAAGTAGAGGAGAGCCATTTCTTTGGCATGATGCCTGTTCTATAAATTGTGTTAAAGAGGTTCACCATTATTTCAAGTGCATCGTCGTCTATTAGTTTAAACAATTCTACAGGAATTTCATCTGGTCCTGCAGCTTTACCCCCTTTTGTGTTCCTTGTAGCATATTCTACCTCGCTTTTTAGGATTTCAGGCCCTCTTGTGTCGTCTGTAGGTTCTGCCAATGCTATTTCTGGTCTTTCGTCTGCAAAAAGTTCTTCAATGTATTCTGTCCATCTTGCCAGTTTTTTATTTAAATCTGTAATTATTTTACCTTTTTTGTCCTTTATTATGGATGCTTGTTTCACTTTTTACCTGTTATTTCCTTGATCTTTTTATGCATATTAAAGCTATCGTACTTTCTATCATATTCTTCTATTTCCTTGCAGTTGTCCAGAACCCAGTTCTCTTTGGCTTCTCTAATTTTTCTCTTAATTTCACGGTTCACTTCTCTATATTTTGTCTTGTTGGTTTTATTTCTTCACCTTTCCTCCATGAGATGCAAAATTTCGTTTGTCATCCATTCCTTTTTCTTAATTTTGCTTGGAGCTAAGGAGCCTTCACCAGCTGTCATAAGGGCCTTTTCTATCTCCATCCATTTATTCTCTACATTGTCTGTGTTCCTATTTTTTGCAGCGATGTTTCTAAGATTGTTGTTTACCTGTTCTCTTGTCCTTTCCAGTATACTTGCGTTTTTCAATTGCTTAACGTCTATCTTTTGTTTAACTGCACTTTTCTGTAGTTTCTTGAATCTTATATTTACTAGAGCCACCACCGGATTGTGATCCGATTCTATATATTAGTGCCTGGATAGGTTTTTGTAGACGTGATGGAATTTTTAAACCAGCTTCTGATTAGTATATAATCGATTTGATTCCTGACGATGTTGTCTGCATTATCCCTTGGTGATGTCCACGTGTACAATCTACGGTTTGATAATCTGAACATTGTGTTCATTACTACAAATTATTTTTCTTGGTAAAATTATATGAGACGTTCACCTCGGTCATTTCGTTGTCCAAGTCCAAATTCACCAGTGCATCCATCAGTTTTCACCTTACCAACTTTAGCGTTGAAGTCGCCCATGATTACGGTAACCTCTTCTTTTTTGGTCGATTCCAGAATGTACTCAAGTTGTTTGTAGAATTCTTCTATTTCCTCATCCTCTTTGTCTGCTGTCGGTGCATGGACTTGAATAATGTTAATTTTTCCTTTGTTCGACTTTAGTTTTCTATGATTGCTATGATTCGTTCTGAATATGGGGTAAAACTTAGTACCGATTTGTTGACTTCCCTTTCTACTATTATTCCGACGCCATAACGGTGTTTTGTATCATCAGTTCCCGAATAGTAGAACGTGCCCTTTCTAGTTGGACATTTGCCGGAACCTTTCCACTGTATACACTGATACCAAGTATTGTCACACGTAGTCTTTCCATTTCTGTTGTTATGCTGATTAATTTCCCGGCTGCATACAAGCTTCTTGCATTTCAAGTAGCTATTCTCATAACTTTATTTTTAAGTTTCACGACTTCGTTCGCCACTGTCCCCCCGGAGAACCGATTGGGGAACTTTTTACTCCGGAATATTTCGTTTTGAACATTGCCATTGATGGTTTTTTACAAGGGAATTCATTTGGATATTTATTGCAGTGGTTTCCCATTGCCTTCTGCATCCTGATGCCGTTGACCACTGTCTTGGTTCCTCCGCCTTCGAGACCGATTTCTCAGTCTCAGGACAACAGAGTGCCCCGCCATTTACCAGCTCCTCCGCCCGAAGCCGTTGGCCGGTAGATGGGGGATTACTTATACCGGTAATCGCTCGGTTACTAGAGGGTGTAGTAGAAGGAAATATAGTGACCCGTCTGCTTTCGAAAACCTAATCGCCATTCAGGGTCAGAAGAAACAAGAGTTGGCCAAGAGAGGCTGATAGGAAAGATTAAAGACATTTTACTCGAGACAAGTTGAAAAAGAGTAAAATGTGAAGGCCCTTATGATGCGCCAGGTGCGCTTCATAAGCGTAAGAGTATTGATACACTTTGTGTTTCCGCTCCTACCTTGGGGTGTTGACTACAGACTGTATGGCTCGTCCAGCATGCCATAGCATGGAGGATGGGGCACACGACATTTTTACAATGTAGATACTCCAACTCCATGATCTGACGCATATATATATATATATATATATATATATATATATATATACATATATATATATATATATATATATATGTATATATATATACATATATATATCCACGGCATAAAGTGGACTCCGCCCATGTTAAAATTCAGGTTCAAATCAGCTCCGTGGTCAAGTGGCCACCGATATACGGAGCTCACTTGACCATTCCATAATATTGGCTCTGTCGATTCGTCTGTTTGAAAGTCTACGACTAATCAAATTATTGGCAACATCGCAAGTGTTGACTTGTGTACGCGAAAAAATATATACGGACCCCAAAAGTGTTTTAACCTATTACAGAGTCCACTTAATCCTACGTGTTGCTCGGAGTCTACATAAAGCGCTACGCAAATAATAATATACACGGTGTATATTCTACTGGAGTTAGTATAAATATATATATATATATATATATATATATATATATATATATATATATATATATATATATATATATATATATACATATATTTCCAAATACGTGCATTGTAGTTTTAAAACAGAATTTTGAAATATGGTGAGTTCATACAGTAGTAAAAACACCTTTCCTATTCACACCCAATGAGTATTATGTTATTGATATATAGAGAATGTAGGGAAAATGCTCAAGCATTGTACACGGAACTATGTGCTAGTTCGTGTTGAGGAGAGGATGCGACAAGGTGTGTTTCCGAACGGTAAACAAGAGTTTATGTCAAACCAATATAGGTCGAACAAAAGTTGGTAAATATTTTAGCATATATGTAACGATTAATCCACATGTGTTCATAAGGTCCATTGCTGCAGGAACTGGAGCTACAGCTCAAAGGATTTTAAATAGCTACCGTTATTATCCATTTAAACTGTGTTTGATGCGATGCAACTGTTTAACTAGAATTGTTTGGAGTGATAAAACTCATTGTCATAATAATGGGATTGTAAATCGCTATAACTCCCATTATTCGTCAGTGAAAAATCCGCACTCGTTAACGGAAACTTGCTTTTAAACTAGATGGGAAATTAATCTTTGGTGCTACTTTATTTAATGGGTTGTAACAAATACAAATGAGGAGTGATGTAACAAAACAAATAAATTAAAGCTGGCTAGCTGAATGTGCCGGAGAGTGACTACTTAACACTCAAAAGAGGATTCGGCAAATTTGCATGCCCTACAGAGACCGTAGAATAAGAAAATGAACGACAAGGTAATAAACAATCTATAGGTATATAACTAAGGGAAATAAAAATGATTATAGAAGTTGCTCCAAAATGTGAGTGGGCGCCAGGAAAGTATTAACATAAACTTTTCAAGGTATCTTGTAAAGCTATTTGCTGAAATACAAAGAAAAGGATACAGGTATGAATTGAAATATTTAGTTTTCACCAAAAATTTAATTCCTATCCAATATATACAATCTAAATTTACCACCAATTATGTACAGTCAACTTGGTTAATTATATACAAAAAAAATAAATGCCCTAGTTATAGCAACTGATCCTTGATGATCTAAATTTACCAATAATAAGATATAGGAAAAATTGTAATGATTGACCTAAAAAGGTAATTTACTTGCCTCAGAGATGCAACTCTGTACTTTGGCTTTCAATTGAAGGTTGTAATAAAGTAATGAGGACAATGTCCTGAAGGGATAAATGTCCAAAGGTTTGAAAATATAATAATAATAAAATCTTAATAAATAACTCTCTGATTAGATGTGTACACATAAAATCGCACAAACTGAGTTAAATGGGAGGATTTAAAACCTCGACCTGGACGTGACAATTTTATTTATTGCTTATATATTTTATAATTATTTACAAAAAATGACGGGTCTTTATTATTAAATGAAACTGTATGATTTAAGATTGGAAACAAAATATTATAAACAAAACTATTAACAATTAATGAATAAAAACAAATATAAAAAATGAACAATGTTCCACACTCTAAATAAGGGAGGTCTTTCGGGCTGGTATCCTGAAGTGGTCCGAGAGTAGTCTGAGAGAGCTCTGGACCTCTGATGGAATAGACGGGCAAATGGGCAAATTCAAAAACGCAAATTCTTTTCCTCCTTGTAAAAAAAAATCCCCAAAAATAAATGAAAAAAAAAAATCCTCGATCCTGGATTTAACTTCTTGGGGTAGGCTAAAAAGAACAATTGTGTTACAGTTCCTCCTTACGCTTAATAAGAAGAAGGGAAAAATACAAGGTTTATTAACAAATGAAATAACTTGAAAAATATTACAAAAAGTTGCTGGGAAGCTTGTATCAAAGAAAAAAGAGGTAATGATTTTGTAGATAATGTGACCTTCGCATGGTCTGACAATATTTGATGTAAAATAAATTGATCAAATAGATAATTTTTAACGAAAACTTGCTACGGATATATTTTTGAATGTAAAAGAACGATTTGAGGCAGAATAATTTTACAGATAGTCTTAATAGATAATAGATAGTTTTAAAAATGGATAATTATATGTTTTTAAGGCCGGGAAGTAAAATAGAAAATTGATATGATTTTATAACATTACTATATCTAAATCCAGAATGTTTCTTAATGAAATAATGTGATAAATGACAGATAGATATATCACTAACGAAGGGAAAAATGAAGATATTATAGAAGTTAAAATGGCTGATGGTTTTTACACTTTTATTTATAATTGAATCAACTTACCGACTAGAAGTGGCTTATAAATCAACGGGTATACACTACTAAACAACTAAAAACTGTATATATTCTTCCTTCCCAACGAAATTAATATTGTTTAAAACAAATTTAGCCTTATTTGTTTTTAGCCTTTTTTTTGTTAAACGATGTTGTCTACCAAATGGTTTAAACCAGAATGAGCGCTAATTGCTAGCCGGATGATCATGTTGCCCTACATCATCGTAGGTGTCGCTGTTTAAGCCAACTTAGAAATTCAAAATTCAGAAAAGCATTAAGAGGAATGGGATTTTAAAATTGTATTTAAAAATGTTTACGGATTATTAAAGTAACGGACTCGTTACATTCCCCTCTTACTCAGAGAAAAAAAAATTTTAAACTAAAAAAATTATTTTTTTTATTGCATACCTAACAAAAATCATAGGATAGGTATGAACCGTGCGTCATGGCAATAGCTCAAATAGACGCTTAGCTATTGGTTAGCCAAGGTTTCCGTCATTGTAGTACAAGCAAAGGATACAAGCCAATCTAAAATTTAAATTTTTAGCCATGACACTTGTTTGCCAAATGTAGCTAAAATACACTAACTTAAAACTAACTTCCGAACAATCTACATCGATTCGCAAGATTACAAGTAACCACAGATTATGAATAATGTAGAAAGAAGGAGACATCTAAAGATATCCAAATATTACTAAGTGACTTATAAGTCATATCCTATGAATAGTACATAAACTACATTAAGCTTCCATGTAGCCTAAAATAATCGTAAAGACAAATACTCATATATCTTAAAATAATGTGAAATCGGACACTGATTCCAAAATTGACTATTCGGTGGACAACAGATTTATAGTAGAATATCCAAAGATAATCAATCAGGCAGAGGTGTGGACCGATTCTCAATTTATAAGTAACAATAAAAAAAAATCACAACATATATACTAATTATTTAAGTATTGAATTGGGCACTAAATCCGAAATTGATCAACCAGTAGACAACAGATTTATAGAATAGCATATCCAAAGATATAATCAACCAGGCAAATGAGTCACCAATCTCTTACTCTAACCAAATAATCCAAACAGTAACAATAAGAAAAATGCCAAATATATAGATGGACCAGTTTAAGTGTTGAAGTGGGTACTAAATCCAAAATCGATCAACCAGTGGACAACAGATTTATAGAATAGCATATCCAAAGGTATAATCGACCAGGCAAATGGGTAACCAATTCACACTATAATCAAATAATCTAAATAAATTAGGTCAACATATACCCATATCCGGTAATATGTGCCTAGACCACAATATTCATAGACTAAATCATTGAATCTAAATCAACATCAAACAAATTAACTCATGCTGATATTCACTAACTATATCAGGTAGCTACAAGAGATTTATAAGAATATCAGACATAAGTGAGTTACAAGGCATTTAGTAAGCCAATAATAACTACTCAACATATCCAAAAAGTAATAGTTAAAGAAGTAATTAATCAAGTAAATAATAAGTAAGTAATCAACAAACAAAATATCAAGAACGAACAGGCCAATTTCTGTAGAAACTGCAAATTACTGATTCGTTCTGACATTACTAAGAAAGAACAACATATGTTCTAATTCTAAATCCAATATCAATAAGTGAATGCCTAAGGAAAGAAGTGAATGTAACTGTAAACGGTCATTTGTTGACTAAAATATAAATTACTAATTTCAGAAAGCAATCTAACTATACTAGCCATAAAGGGAGCAATGTCTTAACATAAGTGAAGAATATCTTAACATAAGTGAGACTAAGAAATCAGCTAAAGGAAATCTTTTGTAATTACAATTGAACATAGTCTGGAAAGACTCAAGATTAAAACTAAAATGTTCAAATTAGAATTCAAATTGAAGATGGTTAACTAATTATGAACGAAACATCTTACTGCCCAGTTATATACATAACCTGTCATGAAAATGGTGAATTCCGAAACTCATCGAACAACTGAGGCCTCTAATTGAACAGCAACTTCGAACCCACGTATTCAATCAAGTATGCATAGGAGGCAGAATAGTCCATATGATATAAGAGTATACAAAAACCTACAAATTAAGTATATAAATAATTCCTAGTAACTGATTTTAGTATCCTTCCATATAGTACATGAAGATATTAATTAAAATAAAGCATGACTATGACCAATAAAGTGACTAAATCTATACACAAAAAAAAATCACAACATTCTTTCCAATATGGCAAACCAAATAACAAAAGATGATAATCAAATTAACAAACAAAATATATAATAGTAGTATTTAATATAGTTCCATACCAGTATAAAGTAAACAAAGATAAGTGTACCTAATAATAAGAATGAAAAGGGTTCATAATTTAACTTATATAACCAAATAATAAGCAAGGAATAAGCTGTACGTATACAATGTCTGGTGATTAGTAATAAAGTTCCAAGAAAATACCAAATCGTAATCAAAACCAAGCCAAAACAATAATAGTCACAATGGTAGATTAACTTTATTAGACAAACTTAAGTTAATATTCATCTGAGGAAGAGGATGCTATGTCATCCACTGTATTATCTGGAAGTAAATCCTTTATATGAAATTGACCAATTCGTCTATTTATCGAATTGTCTTTTAATTCATATACTAAAGGAGAAATTACTCGAACGACAGTACAGGGAATATATTTCTGGCAGAACTTAGCAGAAATGGCATCACCCTTACTTGATTTTACAAAATTTCGCTTCAATACTCGATCGCCAATAAAGAATCGCATGTCTCGTTTCCTCAAATTATACTGACGCTGATTTCTAAGGTAAGAAGCTTTCAACTTCTTCTTAATGTCAGCGAAGATTGGAGGTAAATTTTGGAGATCATCCATACGATGAAGTTTCTCCGAAACTTGAGGAAGGGTTGCTGAATTCTCAGAAATTAATCCAAAATAATCACCTGACAAAGGAACATGCCTACCAAAATTAGCATAAGCTGGAGAACATTGAGTAACTTCATGAACAGAAGTTCGAATGGCTTGAGCGACTGAATGAATATACTGATCCCAAGCTCTATGATCAGTGTAGGTATAAGATCGAAGAGCAGTAACAATGCTGCGATTTACCCGTTCAGTATGATTAGCTTGCGGATGATAAGATGCATTATAGAAAATCTTTTGGACCTTATATTTATTTAAAAGATCTTTAAAGGCTTTTGAAATGAATTATGGGCCATTGTCACACGAAACTATTTGCGGAGTACCAAAAAGCAAGAAAACTTGTTCCTCTAAGAATTTCAAAATGGCTGGAGTTGTAGCCTTTCGAAGAGGACAAACTAAAGGAAATTTGGTGAAGTAATCTACAACAACCAAACAATACGTATTACCTGAATAACTACGTGGATACGGTCCAATAAGATCTAAAGATATCATTTGCCAAGGAAAATTAATGTTCCTAAATGAACCCATTAATCCAGCTTAACTGAGTTGCGCAAACCAGGCCAGTAATATAGCTCAGCTATCTTACTAAAAGTTTTGTAGAAACCAAAGTGACCTGATGTCACATCATCATGAAAGGTTTTCAACACTTCATCCCTATTAGCTGTTGGGACTACTATTTTCCAATCAGACATATTCGATAAAGATTCGACAGGACTGATAACGTGTTTATAAAGGATATTATTTTCCACCTTGAAATCAGGATATCTACTAGGTTCTTGGGTGACATTATGAATCATCTTACGATACCAATTATCTGGAAATAAAGTGGACAGATCTAAAAGATTGATATCAAACGTTTGTGACAACGCGTCTGCAACCACAACACCATTGACTTTGCGATGCACAATACTATAATCAAAAACAGAAAGCCTACAAATCCAACGGGACAAACGCTGTGACGGATTTCTCATAGAATGTAACCATAATAAAGAACTATGATCTGTAATGATAGTAAACTTACGACCTTCAAGATAGTATCGAAAGGCATCAAGACCATGAATAATTGCAAGAAGTTCTCTTTCTGTGGTGGAATAATTTTTCTGTGCTTTATTAAGCTTTTTGCTGGTATAAGCTATTGGGTGTTCCGAACCATCCTTTATCTGAAATAGTACACCACCTGAAGCAGTGTTGGAACAATCTGTCATTAGGTAAAATTGGGTGGTAGTCTTAGGGATAGGAAAGTCCTTAATGGCTGTAACTTTATCAGGATCTGTCCTTAAACCTTTACTATCAACTACATATCCTAAAAATTTAAGACTAGGACGACAAAACTGACACTTATCTAAATTAATAGTCAAGTTAGCCTCATTGAGACGTAAAAACAACTTATCTAAAATTTCCATATGAAGTGAAAAATCAGGAGTGACAACCAAAATGTCATCCAAATAATAAAAAACATAGGGCTCTAATTGAGGACCAATGACTAAATCCATCAAACGACACATTGTCTGAGGAGCTGAAACAAGACCGAAAGGCATAGTGACAAACTGGAATAATCCTTTCCCACTGACTGCAAAAGCTGTATACTTTTTACTTTCTTCACTTAAAGGTATTTGAAGAAAAGCTTTAGAAAGGTCGATAGAAGAAATGTACTTAGCATTCTGAAGTTTACTTAAAATGACATCTATTCGGGGAATAGGATAAGCATCCCGATTTGAAGTAATACTATTCAACTTTCGACCATCGAAGCAGACCCTAAAAGATCCATCTTTTTTCTTTGTTAACCACAATGGACTACAGTAAGAAGACGTGGAGGGTTCAATGATTTTCAACTCTAACATGTAATCGATTTTCTTCTCCAAGTCAACTTGCCATGCTTGAGGAATAGGATACTGATATTTTCTAAAAGGTGTGGTATCTCCCACCTCAATAGTATGAGATATTAAGGAGGTACGACCTAACTTGTCTTTTGATGAAAGAGATACAAATTTAGAGATCATATTCTCTAATTGTCTTTGTTCGAGACTAGATAAACTCGAAAAGTCCTGAAAAGTACTAAGTACAGACAGATTAAATTAAGAAACAGAAAAAGAAAAATTAGAACAATTTAGTGTGCTATTAAAAGCATTTAAGAAATCCATACCTAAAATTATAGAATTCTGGACTGAGGGAATAATATAGAACGTAATTTTCTTACATAAATCTGCTACTGTGATTTCAGTTTCAAATTTGCCTGTAATAGACTGAACTGTACCATCTGCAGTAGATACTTGCAGAGAAGAAATGGGCATAATAGAAATTTTAGCATTTTTCAGTAAAGCTAATGAATGTAAACCTATCACAGAAATGTTTGAGCCACTATCTAAAAGAGCTAAATAAGATTGTCCTAAAATCTTAATAGGAAGATAAGGTCTATTATCATTATATTTCTTCACTAATAATGAATTCAAATCAAAACAACCATTATCTGATTGGTCAACAATTTTAAATGGTACCAAACTAAATTTATTATCTCTACCAACACAATCAGAGGATGCAATAGGCAAACAAGAAGAATCAGAAATATAAGAATCCTCCTGGCCTGTTGTAGACTCTGGTATACATACTGGAACTACTACACTACTACTATCATATTTAACACTAAACTTTGGGGAAGATAATCTATGCGAATCAAATGCTTTAGATTGGGAAATTACTTTTTTGAGTGATCTTGTGTGGTGTGTTGGTTTTTTCGTGTAAACCCCTTTTCCTTTTCGACTGAAAGATGGGTTTGAATGATTGGACGTGGTTGGAACAGTTGTTTTGTCTGATGGATTGGTTTGGCTCCCTGATGGGGGTGTGGACGGAGAAACGCTCAGGGGACGGACCTCCGATCGTTTGTTTCCCGAACACTTAACGCAATTACGTTTAAGAGTATTTTCTCTACCACAACCATGGCAGAAGATACGGGTACGAGGGATACCGCAATCATAAAAAGTATGACCAGACTCACGACAATTCCAACAAACTACAGAACTCAATGCGGAAATATTACGTTCATGGCCTTTGGATTGCCAAGAACGGTGTTTGGAAGTATGTAGGTGACGTGAAGAGTTAAAAGAAGAGGGTCGAGAAGTAGAAGGAAGGTGAGAAGACCAAGATAAAGTTTCTTCTAAACGTTTACACTTCTCCGTAATATCAGCTATACTAGTGATCTCTACAAGGGCCAACTGCTGATGATAGAATGACAATAGACATTTCAGGATGATCTTAATCTTTGCAGAATCTGTCAGAGGTGTTTTAAGGCGACTACACATACCTAAAATAGTATTAATAAACATCGTAACAGACTCGCCTGGCTTCTGTTTACAATTTTTAATTTGATCTAAAAGGTCGTCTTGAAAAGAATAAGGTAGAAAATTAGACTAAAGTTTCTTAGCTAAATCAGACCAATTTGATAAATTATTGCGGTTATTCTAAACCACGTAAAAGCTGCACCTGAAAACAATTCTGCAGACGCTGCGAAGAGATCATCTTCACTCACTCCTCTCGATACACGAAGACATTCCACTCGATCCAAAAAGGAAATAACCTGGTCATAATGACCTTCACCAGAAAATGTAATGCCCCATTTATGAACCTGAACAGATTTGGGTTGTAGAAACGCATTTGCCGCTTGGACAGAAGAGATTGGAGTTGATGTTGCTATTGGACTCACTCGAGAATCAAGTTCGCCCTCTAGACTTAAGATTCGGACAGAGACAGAGCGTTGAAAGATTTGTTGTGCATCATCTGAGCAAGATAATAAATGCACACGACCTGAGATGTGAGCTAGGCGTGGCTAGGCCAAGATAGCCTGGAATATAGGCTATCTTGGACAGTCCCTCTAAAATCGGCTATCCTTTTCGCCAAATCATCCACAGTCTCTTCAATCTCCTGTTGTTTGACCTCAAAAGGAATATTTGACGTGGAAATATGTCGGAAACTCCTGTTTCCTTCTTCCTGCCTTAAAGCTCCACGCAATATTTTGCGTTTCAGATCAACATTGGAAGACTCGTCAATATTGATGTCCCTAATCCTTAACTCGTAATCCAATTTATTCACTAACAAATGTTCTACCTTAAATGCAGACATTATGAAAAAAAAAGATAGACAAAAGAAATAATGTATTAACACACCACAAAATCAATCAAGGAACTAAAGTTATCCAAAAAATATATATCTATATATAATTAAGTGTTTAAAAAGAATTAAGTAAAGTTAGGTAAACTATTTAAAGTTGAATCCCTAAAGTAACATACAATGATTTCAACAAATATATGGTCAACCAGCAGTTAAATACCAAAAATACACCAAGATTGACTAATATATAAAAATAGCAATGTCTAAATAATTAAATTTTTTATCATACAAAAATAGTAAATAACTAGTCAACTGTACACAATGATATCAAAATAGGTGAGGGTTTAAATATGAATATAACAACAGCAACACAAGTATACCTTAAGATAGTTAATCCAATAAAGAAAGAAAAATTAATACATCAGTTAAAAAGAGCAACGCGAAAGAATCAAAAATAGTAAAGAATGTTATGCAATGAAAGGAAAATAACTATATAAGTTACGGTCTTAATTGAGACTAGGCACCACGTTGGGACCGCCAATGTAACAAATACAAATGAGGAGTGATGTAACAAAACAAATAAATTAAAGCTGGCTAGCTGAATGTGCCGGAGAGTGACTACTTAACACTCAAAAGAGGATTCGGCAAATTTGCATGCCCTACAGAGACCGTAGAATAAGAAAATGAATGACAAGGTAATAAACAATCTATAGGTATATAACTAAGGGAAATAAAAATGATTATAGAAGTTGCTCCAAAATGTGAGTGGGCGCCAGGAAAGTATTAACATAAACTTTCCAAGGTAAGCTTCCAAATTCCAAATCTTGTAAAGCTATTTGCTGAAATACAAAAAAAGGATACAGGTATGAATTGAAATAATTAGTTTTCACCAAAAATTTAATCCCTATCCAATATATACAATCTAAATTTACCCTAAAATACCCACCACCAATTATGTACAGTCAACTTAGTTAATTATATACAAAAAAATAAATGCCCTGATTATAGCAACTGATCCTTGATGATCTAAATTTACCAATAATAAGATATAGGAAAAATTGTAATGATTGATCTAAAACGGTAATTTACTTGCCTCAGAGATGCAACTCTGTACTTTGGCTTTCAATTGAAGGTTGTAATAAAGTAATGAGGACAATATCCTGAAGGGATAAATGTCCAAAGGTTTGAAAATATAATAATAATAAAATCTTAATAAATAACTCTCTGATTAGATGTGTACACATAAAATCGCACAAACTGAGTTAAATGGGAGGATTTAAAACCTCGACCTGGACGTGACAATTTTAATGCTTATATATTTTATAATTATTTAGAAAAAATGACGGGTCTTTATTATTAAATGAAACTGTATGATTTAAGATTGGAAACAAAATATTATAAACAAAATTATTAACAATTAATGAATAAAAACAAATATAAAAAATGAACAATGTTCCACACTCTAAATAAGGGAGGTCTTTCGGGCTGGTATCCTGAAGTGGTCCGAGAGTAGTCTGAGAGAGCTCTGGACCTCTGATGGAACAGACGGGCAAATGGGCAAATTCAAAAACGCAAATTCTTTTCCTCCTTGTAAAAAAAATCCCCAAAAATAAATGAAAAAAAAAATCCTCGATCCTGGATTTAACTTCTTAGGGTAGGCTAAAAAGAATAATTGTGTTACAGTTCCTCCTTACGCTTAATAAAAAGAAGGGAAAAATACAAGGTTTATTAACAAATGAAATAACTTGAAAAATATTTCAAAAAGTTGCTGGGAAGCTTGTATCAAAGAAAAAAGCGGTAATGATTTTGTAGATAATGTGACCTTCGCATGGTCTGACAATATTTGATGTAAAATAAATTGATGAAATATATAATTTTTAACGAAAACTTGCTACGGATATATTTTTGAATGTAAAAGAACGATATGAGGCAGAATATTTTTACAGATAGTCTTAATAGATAATAGATAGTTTTAAAAATGGATAATTATATGTTTTTAAGGCCGGGAAGTAAAATAGAAAATTGATATGATTTTATAACATTACTATATCTAAATCCAGAATGTTTCTTAATGAAATAATGTGATAAATGACAGATAGATATATCACTAACGAAGGGAAAAATGACGATAGTATAGAAGTTAAAATGGCGATGGTTTTTACACTTTTATTTATAATTGAATCAACTTACCGACTAGAAGTGGCTTATAAATCAACGGGTATACACTACGAAACAACTAAAAACTGTATATATTCTTCCTAACCAACGAAATTAATATTCTTTAAAACAAATTTAGCCTTATTTGTTTTTAGCCTTTTTTTTGTTAAACGATGTTGTCTACCAAAAGGTTAAAACCAGAATGAGCGCTAATTGCTAGCCGGATGATCATGTTGCCCTACATCATCGTAGGTGTCGCTGTTTAAGCCAACTTAGAAATTCAAAATTCAGAAAAGCATTAAGAGGATTGGGATTTTAAAATTGTATTTAAAAATGTTTACGGATTATTAAAGTAACGGACTCGTTACAGGGTGTTTAATTAATCAATATTTTTTTGAAGAATATTTAAATGGTCAGAGATGTCTGAATTTACTGAAAAGTGAGCTCTCTTTGTTACTGGAGAATATTTTTCTTTACGTGAAAGAGGAGTTATGGTATGGCAATAAAATGGCGCACTCTAATATAAGAACGGTATTTCAATTAATTACCTTAATGTCACATTTTCAAATAAATGGATTGGAACTAATGGACTCGCCCGATGGCCTCTGCTATCACTTCTAGAAGTTTTTGTGTATTCAAAAGGAATTGTTTATAACGAAGAATCCACAGTTGTAGACGATTTAAAAACTAAAATTAGACAACCAGGTACCCTGATTATGCAGGAGATGATACATGCAACATGTACACGTGAACTGCTGCTTAGACGGTTTGACGCTTGTATTGAAGCAGAAGAAGGTCATTTTCAACACTTCTTAAAATCATTTTACATATTAAATATTATTGATTATTGTTGAAAGTAAACATTCAATTGAAAATTTAACATACACATTACCACCAATTTAACAACCCTTATTCCGAGACACTCGGGATGTGTGAATAAAAAACCCTTTCATCTGACCTAACCTTCACCCCCTCTAATTTATTTAATTTTGTCCATTGTAATAACGTTACAGCGCCCGTAATGACGTTACAGATTGCATATATACATCGATTTATAGTATTTTAGTTCCAATTGGCATTTCCCAATTTTCAAATAAAAATATTTATTAATTGATGGATTCGACCGTTACTTGATGGAAATTCATTTTATGTAACAATAAAACACTGAAAACTTTATTTTCAAAACTTCGACAACATTAATTTTAAACTCTTATCACTACAGCTGTTTCGGCTGATTGCCTTTCTCAAGTGATTTATTTTTGACATGAGTTTACATTGCATGTAAACGCATGACAAAAATAGAGGTCTGCTGATATCGGGTATTATTCTCTTTAGAGCAGGTATTCTCTAAATAGCTCTGTGAGACGTCCCTTTCAAATGTTCCTCAAACTCCCACCCTGGTGGAGAGTAACTTTCAGATACTTAAAGTACTTTGTGAGCGCTACTATTGCTACCGTGCACTCAAATACAACACTGCTTGACTTACGCACGCGTAATTCGAAGCAAGAATTTCTCTCTGTACCGTGCCGCTACCAGCATAGTGAGAAACCATACTGTCTTAGAGACAAGCCTCCAGACCTCCCAATTACCTTCTCGATACCTACATGTAGCATTCTCTCATACAACTTTCCGATGCAAAGAAGGTAAATAGAATGATATTTTTCTACCTTGAATTTAGGCAGAAGCACGAACCCAGCAGTCACGTGAGCTCCGCTTATGCGGGACACCATCTAGACCGGAAGCTCTTCTAGGGGAATCAGCCAGTTTATCCAACGTAAAGGGAACACCACGCTTAGCTTTGACGTCTTTTCGTACACCATGCTACCCCCATTGCTACTACCTGCTACTACCTTGCTATTCCGCACACCATACTACCGTCCTTGTGAAAACAGTGTTTGGTGACTGTCTCCAGCTTCTGATCTAATATGGAGCACAGGCGTCGAAATGCATCATTGCAATCTTATACCCTTCACCGCAGATGTCGTCGTTTTACACAGTCTTCTCCAACTCATTATTTCTCGCACGACAAGACGTATTTACACGTCTCACTTTTTCAGCGCTTCGACGTATTCTGCCCTTATCAATGGCCAGCGAAGGTCTTTTCAGTTACTCTATATCGACACACCACCAGTAAGGCATTCTACCCACACGCTCAGTTTCAATTTTACTCATACGCACCGCAGCTTTCACAACCTTCTCGAGGCCTTCCACTGAAGGTGTAAGACGTCGAGCCCGATGTACCTTTCATCTGATAGTCTCAGCATATACACCTCACCTGATATTCTTGGCACTTCAACAAGCAAGGTAGAACCCCCAACGTACCCCTTCTTACCAGTCAAGCCGATGAACTTATCTGTCGGGCTGGTATACTCCGCCAGTTCGGCCCAGTTATTGATGCATCGGGGGGCTCCATTCGTAGCAAGGGTGACGTCGCTGTACGATCTGAAATCGCCTCTGACAAATTTTAGCTCCAAAACTGTGTTTAAAACCACTAAATCTAGTCTCCCGATCCATTATATTAACATTTGTCCCCGAGTGTCAATGTTCGTGAGCCCCATTCTGCAGATTTGGCATTGAAGTCACTAAGCACCACCCAGCTACCTCTTTTTTTTTTTTCATAATTGTATTTAAGCTCTTTTCTTACTCATCTACCACTATATTTGGTGAAATATACAAACACACCAGATTCAGTCTCTCCACTCTCACCGACATGAGCATATGAGCATCAACCCATACACTCTTAATTTGTGAATGCAGATTCCCTCAGCCCTCAGCTCAGCACCGCAAGTCGTTGCCATGTCGAGAAAAGGATACGCGCCTCTTTAGGCTCCACTTTCGGAGCAACGTCTGGCTATGTCGACCAAGTGTCCAATAACCCTTGGCATTGTAGTTCCCGCAACACTTTATATTGGCCGTGCAGTCCTTGTGCCATTCTTGGCCACATCACCAGCATCCTTTGCTCCCTTCTTACTTCCATTAATCCCTGATATGTCCATAGGATTGACACCTACAGCATCATAGTATAGGTACTTTCTTCTTTACAAGGCATGATACAAAGCCTAACACGTCGCATGCCGCATTGATACTAGCCCCACTCTTGATTGCATCAGAGACGTCCTTGGCTCTGTTGACCGAATCCATCCCTTTTAAAAAAAGGCTTTTCCTCGCTGTATCACCCCTGGTCATTACTTTAGCAACGCAGGAGGGCATCGAGGCAACAACTTCTTTGATTCTTTCTACCACGCCACTACCTCCCTCCAGTTCGAGTACTACCTCTTGCTCTCTTGTCTGTCGCACTTTCTTAATAATAATATCTCTCCTCTTACAGAAGCTCATCTTAAGCTGTAGAAGTTCAGAATACGTTTGATCCTTTCTTTTCTCTATAATTACCACTCTATTCTTTACCTTGGGCTTGACACTCTCGCCTCTTTCCCATACTTTTTAAACATTACGACGTTGAATTTTTTGTTTTTGAACACCTACTCTGCAGACCTCAGTCAGAGCTGTCGAGACGGTAAGTCTCTTTCTCCTACTGTTTTCCATCCTCTTCCCAAGCATCTTACTTACCCACAGGATCTTTAATGTCACAGAATCCTCTCCCTTTTCAAGGATAAGATTGTATATGCACTTTCCCATGTACTCATATTTTTTCTTTCGAAAAGCACCTCCGGAAATTCTTGACTGACTAGATCAATGATGTCATCAGCACCCTTACACTCATCCTAATTCTTTTGAAATTCATTAGCCCTATTCTCATTCGTCTGCAAATCATCAAACACTGCAGCCTACACACTTACATTCCTTTTAATACGTTCGACAAAAGACGCGTCCGTCCACGTTGAAGTCACACACTTACTTAGTGCTTATTTTTCACTATACCCCTGTTAGCTGGCCAAAGAGAGGACCACGGGATATATTTCTCTCTAACCCACAGAAAAGAGTGTTGATCGTTTTCACACTAGACTTGATTTCCATTTTGATGTTGACATTCACTTTCGTCAACCTCAACACTTCTTCCAACTCTGCCTTTAAGCGGGATATCTCTCACTTCAGCCGCATCGGGCTACTACCCGATCTTCTCATATTAAACTAATACTCCCAAGCCCTCACCTTTCACTCCTCCACCATCATTTCCTTTATTTATATTCATATATATACTCCGCGTAGGACCGAAATATCTGTTCAGCGAGGCAGTGCGCTCTTACATCGCCAAGACTACCATACAACGAGAAGATGCCATTCTTCCTGTAACACGGAGGGAGGTTTATTCTTTGCCGAGGTTTACTTCTTCCAGCGGTAGTCGCACAAATGCATGCCGGTAAAACTGACACCCCGTTTAGTCGGCTTTTACGACCAGCAGGAGGAACACTGTGGGGATACTCTACTTGTGAGGCCCGTGCCCTATACGGGGAATGCTTAATCAACTGGAATTACTGCAGTCTTGCTTAGAAGTTGTTTAAACAGCTGAGGTATATGCTGCATTGATGTTTAGGTTGTCCGGAAATTGTAAGGTTATGTTTGTAACACATAAGTTTGCTAATAAATTGTTCTCAGTAGCTGTGTTTAGTTAAGGTTATAATAAACCAATATTTGTTTGGTTATAGTGGTTAGTAAAGTATAGGTTGGGTTAGGTTAGTAAGTTAGTTTAGGTTAGGTAAGTTTATAAAGTGCTTTAAAGTTTAAAACTGTGTCAACTAATTCTGAACTTATTGTAAACTTAGCTCTAAAAAGCACCAAGACTGACACAACAGTTAAAGAAGATGAGAAATCAGAACTAATTTAACATATAAAATGTCTTTCCACTGTAATGTTATCAGATAATGTTGGAGATGTAAAAATTTCTGACAGTATAATTAAACAGGTAACAAACAACCATATACTTGTTTATGGCCATAAAACAAATAGTGATATCCAGTCCACTGGAAGAATTTAATGTTAGTCAATCTTTTTATTTAGAATCACATATTAACCAACCAGTTATAGGTGTACCTGAAGTATTTAAGAATCTGTTTTACAAATGAGGTCCAACCAAACAATGATAATATAAACTTGGAAGAAGATATAGTTTTGCCAGTTGTTAGTCTAGAAATAAGTGATTTTCTACCAACTACAAGTGAAGATAGTAAACAGACGAATGTATATTGGAGTGAGAATGCAGATCAACATATTGACAATATCGACATAGAAACTCAAGTAACTCCTGTCATTAAGAAAAGAAAAAGGTTTGAAACCAGTCTGAAAGAAAGCAAAAAGAAGAAATGAAAATATCGCATCCAGTTAAAAACAATAATGCTAACGAAGAGAGTTTATAAACAAGCAGTTTTGAGAAATAGCGTAGTCTAAACGTATGCATTTCATTTTGACAATATGTAAAAAGTTTGATGTTAAACGAAGAAGAGGTAAAAGAGGCAAAACAAACTAAAAAGAGTCTTTGTAACAAGTCCGTCACTTCAATACATTTTTAAAAATATTTTTTAAATTCAAATCCTCTTAATGATTGTCTTAATTCTTAAATTTTAAGTTGGTATTAAACAGCGACACCAGCGACGTCCATATTTGCAATCATAGTTTAGCTAACTCAAAACAAGTGCTGATTGCCCACTTCTGCTTCGACGTTCGGTAGAGACACTTGGGTTTAGAGGTAGGGGCCAGAGAAGGCCTAAAACATTTTTATTTAGAATATTAAAGTTTTTTAAAAGTTTTTAAAGTTTTTTTGTGTCCTGTTGGTTTATAACCACTCTGAGCCGTCTACTTCTGAGAGTCAAGCAGAAGTCGAGGGAAGAATGTTTGATTTTGTTTTTTTTGGATGTTTTCAAGAAGAATTTTTAAGTTAATACCTGGTCGGAACTACACCTGGTTCCAGAGGAGTTGATTCTTTTTTTGACGTGGCTGTTCCCCAGAGGTCCAGATCTGGCCTTGTTATTCCCGGACAATTTGAGAAATCAGCGGGAAGTATCTTCCTCCTTTAGAATATAAAATATCGTAAACCTATATTAAGTTTATTTATTAGTTTTAATTTTGTTTATAATATATTTTTTTTAACTTTAAAGCATACCATTTTAAAATAATAATAAAAGAAAACCATTATTTTTTTTCTAAAATAATATTTAATCATATTTAGGGACTAAGTAGGTTGAGGTTTTAAATCCTCCCTTTTAACTCATTTGTACGATTTCTTGTGTACACATTTAATCTGAGAGTTATTTTTTGATATTTTATTATTATTATATAAATATTTAAACCTTTGGACATCTATCCCTTCAGGATAGTGTCCTTATTACTTGTTAAGACATTTAATTGAAAGCCGAAATACAGAGTTACATCTCTAGTAGGCAAGTAAATTACCTTTTTAGGTATAGTCATTAAATTTGTTCCTATATTTTATTATTTGTAAATTCAGTTTATCAAGGATCAGTTGTGTGTAACCAGGGTATTTATTTTTTTTTGTATATAAGTAACTAGATTAACTGTACATAATTGGTGGGTAGCTATAAAAAATTATATTGTATATATTTGGATAGGGAGTAAAATTTGTGGTGAAAACTAAATATTTTAATTAATACCTGTTTCCCGTTTATTGTAGCAAACAGCTTTACAAGATACCTTGGAAGGTATATGTTAATACTTTCCTGGCGCCCAATCATATCTTAGAGCAACTTCCATAATTTATCACTTTCATTTACTTTATTTCTATTTTTTTTTAAGTATCCTGTCATACTTATTCTCACTTTACGGTCTCGGTAGGGCATGCAAATTGGCCGAATCCTCTTTTGAGTGTCAAGTAGTCACTCTCCGGCACATTCTGCTAGCCAGCTTTAATTTATTTGTTTTTGTTACATCAATCCTCATTGTTTTTGTTACATCTTTTCCTTGCCAAATTAGGTTTAAGAAAAATAATGACAAGTTTGTGCATTATACACTTACAAATACTTCTAAAGATGCTCTACCTCCACCTAGTGATAGTAAAGGAATACAGCTATAAAAAAAATAAAGAAAAACAACACATAATCATCGAACACATCCAATCATTTCATCCCATGATTTCCCATTACAGACCGCAGCATGCTCCAAATGTGCGGTACCTTCCAGGTAATGTGAATGTAGCACTTATGTACAGTGAATTTCAATGACATGCAGAATATTATCATGTTGCCAAGAGTGAACATGTTTAAAAAAGTATTATTTGTAAAGCGTTTATTAGACTATCATGAAACCTTTGCACCTGTACGCGGAAAAAGTAAAGTAAAAGTTGACTCCATGTTGTGGCATGAAGAAATTTCAGGCCACAAACAATTTTTAAAACAACACGAAGATGATAAACACGTTGTACTTCGGTTAGACAACTGTTCTTCCTAAAACAAAAACTGGCTGCTTTAGATATTTTTAGTGTATATAATAAACTCTGGTGACATTGCAGCTAATGAAATAGTTTTAAACTATTTCCAACCTGGTCATTCATTCATGAGTGACGGTTTTCATCATCAAGTAGAGCAATCAATAAAGGTTCAAAAGGAAACTAATTATTTTAAAGACTTTGTTAATGCAGTTAAAACAATTAAATCTGGAAATATTGATGTATACAAAATGCAACATTTTGATTTCTACCACTGGCCCAATTTCCTGTTCCAACAAAAGCTAAAATAACCATCATGTTTGTACTTAAGTAGCATAGTTAATATTATAGCTGAATGAGGCAGTTAACATTTGTTGTGCCAGACAAACTATGATATAATGAGCCTCTACCAGCAGCTGGACTTTCTACAAAAAAAAAATCAATAAAACGGATTTAACTGCCGAACCATCACACTGCTCCATGAAGATATTCTGCATATTTGAAAATAAAATTTGATGGGTAGTCATCAATGGCGCGTCTACGGGTAGTGGCCTGAATTTTTTTAGGGAAGAGAAAAGTACGCCACTGAGATTTCAAATTAAAATCTATTTTAAAATTCCTTGTTTAATTTGTCGCAAAACATATTTCTCATATTTTCGCCTCAACAGGCGCCGTTTTTATACAAAAAAATAAAATGTAATACCATGTATTTTTCATTTATTTAATACATTGCCTACTAAATTACTCTCAACAACATTATTGTCTAGTAGATTATAATACATTCGCTTAGCTTGGGAACATTTCGAAATATTGATTGTCGGAAATATACAACACAAAAATTCCTACCGCTCACTATTATAAGCTCAAATAAAGTCTTAGTGCTGCAGACTTCTTTCTTGAAAAAAGAAGAATAATCATGAATAATGCGAGTGTATGTTCATTAATTTTTAATAAAAACTTTCCATCTGTAAATACGTATCTATAAACTACTATAAAATTTCTAAAGTAAACCTGTGTTTTAATTAATTGCTTTTTGTTTTGTTAATAAACTGCATGTGAATAGTTTAAAGTTTAGGCATTGTTTAAATAGGACTAGTTCGACAATCCTTATGGAACAAACGTTTGACTTTTAGTCTACCGTCATGTAGCGGCCTCTAGTCATAAATTTAAAAAACTATTAACAGAAACTTAATTCTCCGCAGGATTCTATTCGAGTATATTTTTACCTGTCTCATAATTAATGCAAACCTGTACACGGATGCCAGATTGTGAAGAAAATATAAGACTTTAATAAAATGCTTATTGTTATTATCGTTGTATGCATCTAGTGAAAGATAACTTGACTATTTCGAGCAAATATTTCAAATTGTTTTTATACTTTGAGACTTGCTTAATCTAAATCGGTTAGTAATCTATTTAAATGAAGTAGGTAAATGCTGCCTTTTTTTAATTTTTATTAGTTTACCAGATATTTAATTTGGTTATATGATTTGCTAGAAAAGGATTAAATATTTAATTGAAATAGACTCGATTGCTATCGTCTTAGAACACTAATGCGAAGGTTTATTTTTTAGTCAAGACTTAAGTTTTATCATTGTTTAAAAAAAATCTTTTTAAACAATGGTTTTATGTATGTTGTGAGAAAATTAAATTTTCAATCTTTTAATCTTTAAAATGACGTTTGAAAATATAGTAAATTTATGGGTATGGTTTTTTGATAATGCTTTTGAAACAAATAAACACATCGATATGCCACAACAAGAGGCAACACGTATTTAGGGAAAAATTAATCTATGTGTTGGGATAAAAGGAATAATAATTAACAACACTTTAATAAATAGTATCCTTTATTTTATTTATTTATGTATTTTATAATATAAACACCATTTTTGTATTTCTGTTTACATAAATGAGAATGTTTTTTTTAATCAACTCGCTCGATTTGAGCTGTTTATTAATGAAATAATTTTAAATGACAAAGTGATAGATATTGCAAAAATTAAATTCGCATTATTTTAATAGTTATATACCACTTATCAAAATTCTAATATCTACACATAGACAATATTAACGAAATAATAATTCAAGGTAAAAAAACAAAACAAAATTGTTTACATTAATAATTATAGAAATTGATTGTAACATTGTTTTCATGAACTAAAATAAGCAATGTATGTAGTGCGAAACACTATTGGCACTGGTTGAGGTTGTTTTGCTATCGAATACGTATGAAAAACGCGTGGTGTCGTTAACAAACCTTCCTCTTCTACCTCACTATATTTTTTTGGTTTGCATTTAGATATTTTTGGACAAAATGCTTACTGCATAGAAATTTTTTTTTAAATCGGGTAGCTCCAGACTTTTCAATGCAGCATTACCTACAACAATATTATTATTAACACAACTGAAAAAAAGCAACTTTCTGCACAATAAAGTAAAAAAACAATTTAAGTTCTGTATTCAAAATATAAATAACTTGGCAGTTATGCCAATATATGTTATTTTTTAGATAGGAAAAAAAAAAGATGCCATAGGACTACCAGAATCAAATTTTTGGTAGTCCTATGGGATCTAGTCTTTCACCCATTCTAAGTAGCTATGTCATGGATGATGTTATCAGTGATTGTATCAACAATTGCACTTTTTTCATTCCTTTTTTTTTAAAGATATGTAGATGATTTAGTTTTGGCACTTTCTAAACACAAACTTATTGAAATAGTCAACATTTTCAAGTATCATAATCAACATATACAATTTACAGTTGAGAAAGAGGTACACAATTCTCTAGTTCCTTAGAGTAGGTTTCAAGTCCAGTGCTTTATACAGGTTGGTGAATTGTTTGCAGTTGGTAAGTTTGGTATGGTTGATTCGTAGTCTTGTAATAGTCGATGCTTCTCTTCTAGTTATGAAGTCTAGGGAGAGATGACCAATAAAAGATTGAAGTTTATGAAAAGTTGTTTTGCTCTTTTGTTCTAAGTTTTGTCAAGTAAGCTCTACCGACTTTTTAAAAACGAATTTCGAGATTCGTTAGCTAGTTGAATTGAAGTGACTTCAGTCACCCCATGGTTGGTAGCTTCTTTGGCAAAATGATCTGCTGTTTTATTACCAGTAATTCCGGTGTGAGAAGGCAGCCATATGAGAGAGACTGTTACATCGTAAGCAGAGAGATTTTGGTATTATGTCATGAATGTTTTGAACTAATAGGTACTCAGTGAAAATTGTATTGACTAAATGGATATATGAGAGTTAATCTGAACAAATGGCAATATGTCTGTCTTGATGTGAGATGCATTTAAAAGCCAACACAATACTATATAGTTCACCTGTGCAAACGTTGCATATTAAGGGTAACCAAGATGATCTTACAAGTTCATGTTTAGTGGCTACTGCACAACCAATACCAGTGGTAGTTTTAGAAGCATCTGTATAGAGAATTAAATTCTAAAAATGCTTTCTTTATAAGAAGGTTAGAAGATTCAAGTTTGTTAAAAATAGTGAGTAAGGTTTATATTGAAGGGAGATCTTTAGCCCAGAGGGGAAGTAAATGTAGAGGAAATGAAGTAGTCAGAAAAAGGTCAATATTTTTAAGAAGTGGACAAATTAATTGAGGTAGAGGTTTTATGATAAGGTGTTGGTTATTGTTAGTGGAAGAAGACGGCATTGTGGCAATTAGGGGATGAACGGGATTAAATGGATTTGCGGATGTTGATGCAGCATACGAAAGTAGAAGTGATTATCGTCTTGGGTAGAAGAAAGTTCATTAGATTCACGGTATACACTCTCAATAGGACTAAAGCGAAAAGCGCTCAGACCTAGAAGTAGTTTTATTGGCACCCCATTGAAGATGACTGAGGGTTTTAAAAATATTCAACCTTTTAAAACAATTGATTTTAAGTTCAGAGATTTGATTTTTTCAATTTAATCTGGAGTCAACCATAAAACCGAGAATTTTACAATAATTAACAACAGAAAGTAGAGAATTGTTAAATAAAATTTGGGGTAAGGGAGTGGAAATCCCTATAGAAAATTTTATTAATTTGGCTTTGTATAAGTTTATATGAGGTTGGGACAGATTTAACATGGCAGTAAATGATTAGGTCATCAGCGTATTGAACATATTTGATGGGAGGCAAATTTCGTTGATGGCAAGAATGAATAAAGTTAAACTTAATGCAGATTCTAAAGGGACACCTTAATTTTGAGGAAGAGATTAAAAAGTTTACCCTTGGCAAGGACTTTAAAGATTCTTTCAATTCGATATTTTTTTACAAATGAGAAAATATTACCATTTAAATTATAGTGGGAGATTTTGTCAATGATTGCTTTTCTGGAGATTGAATAAAATGCCCCTTCAACGTTAAGTACAGTTGCTACGACAACTTGTTAATAATTATAGACTGCTTAAGAAATGTGTGTTTGAAAAATAAAAAAGTTATCAATAGTAGACCGATTACGTCGGAAGCCGGATTGAGCGTCGGGAATAATATTATACTGTTTAACGAACCAAGTGAGTATTTCATTGATCATTGTTTCAAGAAGTTTGCAGGTAATACAAGTAAGAGAAATCAGACGAAAGATATTGGAGTTATAGATGGTTGGTCAGGTTTTTTAATTGGAATGATTATAGAATTGCGCCAAACATCTGGGAATTTTTGTGTGTTCTAGATAAGGTTATAAAAATTTCGAGAAGTTTGGAGAGAGATGTATTAGAGAGATTTTTTAAAAATATATAAAAGATATCATCGGGATCATCAGCAGATTTTGTACATGAAAACAAGGTAAATTTTAGTTTATTTAGGGTAAACAAGGCGGTTATAAACGTGACATCGTGTGGAGTTGACGAGATGGTGGAGAAAGATTGAGCGCGTAAAGAACTGGGAGTAAAAGCCATATTACTTTTATTGAATCTGTCTTCAACCCCATTAGCGAGTGTGTCGGAAATGAATTGACAGAGCTAACTGTGTTGTTGAAGATGATAGGAGAAATAGTTAGGATATAGGAATGAAGGATGACTAAATTCATAGGATGAAGGTTAGTTTTATTGCCTTGGATTTGTGAAACAGTTTTTTTTTTATAAATGATAGTGGAGTTATCATATCCACAGGTAACTTTAACATCCTAATATATAAGACTAAATAATGTAAACTAAATTGTAACATATAACCTTTAACGGGTTTTTACTCAGATATTTAGTGGCTCAAATAATGTACACCTGATGATGGAATATGGATTCCGAAAACGATTTGTCTTCATGACATAACCCGTTTGTGTTCGTTTGTTTTTTGTAATGATCTTTCTTTTATCTTAGTATAGATTAGGGCAAGATCTTGCATTAACTATTGTCAGCGGTATGTCAGTGGTAAATTTACTGGCTTCATTTAGAGGGTCGTTGGTGCCTAAGGAATTTTCGAGAAATTTTTCAAGATCATTCTAGAAAACCCTATTTTTTGTGTTTTTATAGGATTTGAGTGCAGCATAAATAGTTTATACGAGAGTTCGGATAATTGGTATCTTGTAAAACTGAGGATGAATAATGAAACGGCGAAGGAAGAAAAGAGTATATATGGTTAGGTCCAGATTTGTTGCAAAACTTTTATTTTGAATTTTCTTCTAGAATCTTGGCTGTATCTTAATTGTCAAGGATAACCTTTCGATTAAAAAAGAGATTGGATATTTTAAGGTTATTTTTTATTAACAATTTTTTTTCCACACTGGACTTGGGCTAGTATTTTAAGTACATAAAGTTTTCTTACTTAATTAAATATCGTGTCTAAATTTGGCAAAGGATGAAGTAAAAATATACAGAGAGCAGAAAAAATGAATAAATACGAGAGAAAGAGAGAAATCCTATTCATCATGTATGCTGTGATTAGATTTGACATCAGAAGATTTATCAGAGGATGCACTTATATATACTCTTGTAAGTCGGAGGTAGGCTGTTCTTTTAACTTTTTTAAGATTCTAGTGATACGATTTTTTAGTGATCTTTTCGTTGTATCTATGTAGAGCTGCAATAAGTCCTTTTGAATATCATCTATATTGGAGGATTTTTAAGCTTCTTGTAGTGTGGTGATACATACAAAAGAGTTCTTAAGAAGTGTAAGAAATTGCGTGAAATTGAGTGTAAAATTAGTCGGATTATCTTTGTAAATCGTTTCTATAGCGGAAATATAATAAGGTTTCATCGAGTAATTCAATCAAAGATTAGATTTGGACATTTTTTGGCTGGTTTGGGTGGCATCGAAAATGCCGAAGGAGGAAAAGAACTCAATAGAGCAAGAATACCGGATGAAGATAGAATGGTAGGAGTATCAGGAGGACTGTCATTGAAGTGTCCCCTTTTTTGTCCTACTGCCAACATGGGCTTTGAATTAGTACGACAAGGGATGGATAAATCCATAATGGCAGCCAGGATGGGTATGTAGTTAACGGAGATGGACTCAATTTCCGAAGATAGAAATTCTTTTGATGAAGTTAAGGATTTAGGATTAAGGACTCATTAGAGTCAGCTAAAAATGAAGAAGAGGGAGGAGCATTAGCTGCAATGAGTGTGTGATCTGGTCAACTGAAGACTTTGCCATCAGACCCCACGGTACGACCCGTAAGCTTACAAAGAAAACACTATAGTCTGTCAGAGAATAAAAATATTTTAAAGGATGTATTTTCATGGTTAATTAACAGAGAAGATTGCACTTTGAAGTTCACCTTGTCAGGGATTACAAATGTTACCCTAGGAAAACTCCTGATATATGCCTATTGATCATCTGATGTTCCGTATTTTTTAGGGACGGCTCGATTAGTGAATGCTTGATGAAAGGAGATACATTTGAAATAAGGATTCTTTTGGTCGCAGAAAGAAGCCTGCAGATAAAGATGACGGTGGAATTAATTATGACGTTCGGTGTATTAGTTGATCAACGATGTCGGTAGAAGTGAGGAAAACGCAGATTCGATTATTCGAAATGCGAGATGTAAAAGTAATATTTTTTGGATAAACTATTTCACCAATTTCTTTAATATATTTAAATAAAACAGTATTCAAAATGGAGTGCATGACAATAGCTTGTTCCCTTTTAGAAAACAAACGGGGAGGAGGTGTGGAGACTGCGGCCAACGACATATGATTTTGGGTTGGAATTGAAGTTGTTTTGTGTAAATGTAAATATTTAATTGCTGTTCATGATGCGTAGTCCTGGTTACCCAGACCGTAACACAATACCTAAATGTGAGTACCTAATAGACCATCTCCCAAACTGGAAAGAAAGAAAAAAGGATCTCACCTATTTCTTGGGATTTTCACTGGTTTTCTTTAATTACACCAATATAGCCGCAATTAAATTCGACTATTGAAATATAAAACCAAATTTGATACTCATTTTCTTATTACATTGTGATTAAAGAACTTCGCTTCGTATTGTTAACTCGTCGATGAATTACTTTATCTGTTTAACACTGTTTAAATCTTTAAAATCCGTGAGGAACTTTAAAAAGGGTGTTTAACCTTTGACAGTTATTTGACGTTTTTTGAATCGATTATTTGAAGCTTTATTTGTAAACTTCAACATTTTATTAAAAAAACAGTTTGAAAAAGTGCTTTTTAGCTTCTACTACTTTTGATATTTTTCATGTCATACGGCTGTACGTAGGCTCAATGGAAAGCTGGTGTAAAAGCACAATTAAAAAAAAACAGAAATTTCCATAACCAATAACAAGAAACAAGCTGAGATATTGCAGCGGACAGATCTCCTTTGCATTTTTCTGTGGCGTTATTTTACGAGTACCATTATTTTAATGTTTCAAAACTAATTTACTTCTTCACTGTGTATGCCATTTATAAATCGAATAAATCTTCAGCTCTTAATGTTAATAAACAATGAAAATATTTGCAATTTCTTAAACAAGAAAAAAAATGCTATTTGATTTCCTCTGGGCAAGAGAAGGTTTTGGTTTTTTTTAAATGTTTTTTTTATTAGCTTTATATTGAGCCTAGATACAAGTGTATCACATAAAAACGTCAAAGTTATTAGAAATATTTATATGCTAAAAATTTGTTATTCTTCAAACTGATTTTTAAAAACAAATTTAATATAATCTTGATGTTTTTTCAATAATTTAAAACAAAGCCATAAAAATCGATTTCTATTTACAAAATAACCCTAGAGTGACTGTTTGGACAAGTACAGTTGTTTAAATAATCGGTCTCCTGGATAAACAAATTGAATAACTCATAAACTGTATGGTCGTTCTGTATGATATTTAGCACACTTTAAAAACTCATTAACTGCCATAATTTTAAATAGTTGTATTACATATCGTTATGCAAAAAAGAAAGTTATTTATATTTATATTATTTATATTTATATTAACATTTATAAATTTTACTTTAAAAATAAGGGTTTTTAAATTATCTCGGTCAATTCTTTATGTATTTTAATTATAAAAATCTCAATAATAGAGAACATTTTATGATCTATAACTTTTATTTTAATCATATATCTCTAACATGAATAAGTAACGTTTTATGCGCATAAACTTTTTTCACTTTTTACGATTGTTTAATAAAAAAGCAAAGCAAAATTAGCTGTAGTCTTCACATAATTGTCATCAGCTACCCCTCATATACCTTTTAGAGACTTTAAATATCTGTTTAAGATTGTTTCAGCTTTTTTAGAGTTGTAGATCATAAAAATTACGTAATTTTTGAGAGTATCCAAATTAAAATACATGAAACTATTAACCGAAATAGTTGCAAAAAACCATATTTTTGCAGTTATTTATAAATTATAATAACTCTTTTTTGCACAAAGACATATAACATAGCTCCTTGAAATTATGTAAATGAATAAGTTATTAAAGTGTGCTAACAATCAATCAGAGCAAATAGTTTATAGGTTATTTAATCTGTTTATAAACATTTATAATAACGTTGATATCGTTTATGCCACAAACTTATTTAGAAGGTTATGAAAAACTGGTGAAAAACACACTTTCTAAAAAAAACAGAATCTTCTATGACCATTACTAGGCAAGAGAGCATTTTATATTTAAAACCAAAGCATTTTATTCTTAAAATCATACTTCCATTGTCTATCAATAGTAGGGGAGGATGGGGCATCATGGACCATGGGGGTAATGTAAACCACATCGGTTATTTTGTTTAAAATTGGCAACACTGCATCTAGTAACTACTACAAATATGCGTAGACATCTTATCTACTTTTAGTATGAGCGTGAACGCACGGAGTACGTTCAGACGTGTTATAATTAAAAACACGTGTTTCGTCGCTGCTGATCTAAGGAATTTACTACTTTTGACTAAAGATTTCTCGGTAAGTAGACATGATTATTTTAACTTTTTGATACTGTGGTGTTGCTTGTAAAATGTGCTTTTAATAATTAAGATTTGCTTTTGATACGTTGTGAACTGGTACGTTAATTTCCATATTTTGAATGTGTACTACGCATGGGGCAACGTGGACTAGGAGTGGTTCACATTGCCCCATTATATTTTCTTGACACTTTTTTAATTATATGCTTCTTTTGCAGTTAGAAATGGTACGAAATTATGTGAGGAAAACTGAGCAACAATCCTGGTCTCTTGTTGCCTTGAAGAATGCTATCCGGACAGTTAAAGCTGGGGAAATGGGCTATTTAAAAGCTAGTAAAGTTTATGGTATCCCGAAAGCAACGTTAATTCGCAGATGCAAAGAAAAAGTAACAAGAATTTCTCCTGACGAAAAGGGTCTAGGTTTCTACAAAACGGTTTTTACCAAGGAACAGGAAGAAGAATTGTATAATTATATCTTAGATATGGAGAAGCGTTTATACGGAATTACTTTGCTTGATCTTCGTCACCTAGCTTTCCAGTTAGCCGAAAAAAATAACATAGACCATCCATATAATAAAACAAACAAACTTGCAGGTTTAGATTGGGCGTACGGATTTCAAAAACGGCACCCAGGGCTTTCATTACGTAAACCCGAATCAACATCTGCTGCAAGAGCTGAAGCTTTTAATCGTTACAATGTAAAACAATTTTTTGATCTGTATAAGGCTACTTTGGATTCTAAACATGTCAATCCAACGCGTGTTTTTAACTGTGACGAAACAGGTCTAGGTACAGTCCCCAAATGTAATAGTAAAATCTTGGCGCATAAAGGACGGAAACAAGTTGGACGGCTTACTTCTGCTGATAGAAGTGGAATAACGACAGCCGTTATTTGCATGTCATCATCAGGAATCTTCATACCGCCGATGTTAATCTTTGCAAGAAAGAGAATGAAAGTTGAACTCCAAGCTGGTGCACCTCCAGGTTCAATATTCGCCTGTAGCGATAGTGGCTAGATAAATAGTGAACTCTTTTTAATATGGTTTCAACATTTTCTTCAACAAACGAAACCAAGTGAAGACGATCCGATCTTATTGATTTTGGATGGACACAGCAGCCATACAAAAAACATAGAAGTAATTAATTTGGCTAGGGAAAAACATGTACATATCATTTGTTTGCCTCCACATTCTACCCATCGAATGCAGCCAACCGATGTTGGTGTCATGGCTCCTTTAGCACGATATTATGATATGGTATTAGAAAAGTTTCTTAATAACAACCCAGGCAGAGTGGTAACAGCTTTCCAAATCTCTAAAATTTTTGGTGAGGCTTTCTTACAAGCTGCAACACCTTTGACTGCTATTAACGCTTTTAAAAAATGTGGGATAGTACCTTATGATCCCAATATATTTACAGACCTCGATTTTGCACCATCTGCTACGACTAAAAGAGATTTGGAGAATAATAGTCTACCAGTGTCAAGTCAAGATGAGGCAATTCCTTCAACTTCAACTGCAGAGCCTCACTTAAGTCAAGATGAGGTAATTGCTTCAACCTCAGTTGCAAAGCTTCATACTGGTAACGATTTTCAATTGACAATTTCCCCTGCACACAATAGAGCAACAACTTCATTTGGAGCAAACAGCCCTAAAGACATTCGTCCTCTGCCAAAGAGAAGTAAATTAATGGAACCAAAGAGGAAATCCAAAAAAGGTAAAACGGCTGTACTGAACTATCTAGTCCGTATAAGCTAGAATTAGAACTTGAAATAAACACGAAGGAGACAATAGAAACAATGAAAAAGGAAAAAGCTAAGAAAAAAATAAATGATGATAAGCACGAAGATAGTGAAAGAAGTAGCAAAAAAATAAAAGTTTGTCCTTCCAAAGATGGTAAGGGAAAAATTAATGTAACCATCAAGTACAAGATGATGGCAATGGTGAAGATGCTGAATGTTTTTACTGTAACGAGTGGTTCTCCTCATCAGCCAATGAAGAAGTATGGGTACGTTGCTCGGCCTGTCTGAAATGGGCTCATGAAGCATGTGCGGGAATAGATCCAGAAGATGATGAAGAATTTCAGTGTGAATTTTGTATTTCTGAATAAATATAACATGTGTCTATTTTTACTAATGTTCTGTTACCGGTTTTCTAAGTATTTTTAATAAAAAAATTATTTTTACTTGATTTTATTTACCAAACATAGCTATTAGATAATGAAATAGTGTGACTTTCCTCAGTAGTTCACATTGCCCCACCCTATGGGGCAATGTGAACTTTTGACATATAGTCAGTTGTCATTTTTTTGTTGAAAATACGTTAAATAAATTATGTTTCAATTGCAACTAAATGACAGTTAAATGTTTAATGAACGTCCCTAATTAATTAAACAAAACAAAATCATTTCTGGTTTAACAGTATGTGCATATCTTCCTTAGATGGTTCACAATGCCCCATCCTCCCCTAAGAGCTGAAAATTGAAGGGACACTAAATGAAGATCTGAATTGCAAAATTTGCAATATCTTGGCTTCTGTGGCACGTAAAACATAAATTTTTTTTAAACTGGGATAGCTCAACAAAAAGTTGTTTACATAATCGCTTTCTACGATAAACAAATCGTCACTATTTTTATTGGTTACATTGGTTAATGGTATGTACCATTATACAAAAACAAAGTTATTAAAATTTATAAATTTTTGCAAAATCAAGGGTTTTTTGCAACTATTTTGGTGAATTCTTTATTATTTTAATTGAGAAACTCACAAATGGAAGAAATTTTTGAATCTACAGTTTTTATTTTAACTATTTTTCTCTAAACTGGATAAAAAACGTTTATAGCCAAAATCACCTGTATATCGTCACAGATTTATTATTAACTAACCCTCATATATCTCTTAGAACCTTCAAATATCTGTATAAAATTTTTACGTGAAACCAATAATTTTTTCCAGATGGACCTTTGTATAAATTAGTTCTCCGATAAAGATGAACTTATTTCTACTTTTCAATACAATAACTAAAAATGGCTAAAGAAATACATATTTAAATATCTAATACTTTGTTTATGTTTATTAACTTGATATTTATTCACTAATTTGTTTTTCCGAAGTTTATTATATCATAATTATAATACCAAGGAAAACGTAAAATTCAAATTAATGCATCTCGAATATGACGCGTGCACCCTGGCGATAATAAAAAATGATGAATGAAAAAAAAAATAAACATTTTTTCAAATTAATTGCGTAACGGAAACGGTGTAAAATAAAAGAATATAAAAAAAGTTTCTATTTACTTACCAGAGTGTAATATCCATCTTTGGCAAGCCGAAGGATTTTTGTCGGAAATCTGAACATTCTTAATCCATGAATTTTGTATGGTGATAAACCACATTTGTAATAACAACAAATATTTCCGGCCATCTGTAAAAAACCATTTATTTATTATGGAAGTAACATTATTTTAATTTAAAATCACTTTTTTTAAATATTATCGAATGTATGTATTATCCGGTAAAATTTATTTCTGAATAACTAATTTGTTCATTTCTCATAAAATGTTTTTTTATGTTTTAAACACATATAATTAAAATGTTTTACTTACATCGGACCAAATTTTTGTAATACACTTCCAAATAAAATAAAATATTTAAATTCTTTAAACTTATTTAGATATAGGAAGATTTAGAAGCCACAGTACGTTTATGTGCAATTTTAGTTGACACGATATTTACTAGTTGATAGTAATAACTCTATTTTAAATGAATACGTTGTGATTCATAGTCTGTTTTTTGTAACATTTTTATTGGTAAGTAAACCTGTTGCTACTATGTCAGTGAAATATTGCAACGCTGCTGAATTTAATTCAGTGGATCAAAAATGGACGTTTAGTTTAGTCCTTAACTTTTTCACATAGCACCATCTAGTATAATGTATATCAAATAAACAATGGTATATTAAAATCTATTGAGACAGAAAGAGTGGTGACATCTAGTGACTGTCTCAATTAGAATCAAACAAAGTTATACATTGCGTTGGCTAACTAGTCCTATTTAAACAATGGTTTAGGTTTAAAATAAATTTTTTTTGATGTTTTTCCATTTTGGAAATCGTTCTCAAAAGAGAAAACGTTGATAAAATTAGACAAATTTTGTTTTTTTGTTACTTGGTGAAAAATTCGTCTAATAATTTAATTTTATCTGACTTATTCATATTGACAATTCGGACATATATTATACATTTTAAAGTAGACTACTTTAAAATAATATTGTCAATATTGTTAAGTTGCGTTTCTGGACGACTTTATTGTAAGATAGTTCATTCGATTACATGAAACCAACTTTAACTTGAGAATACCCGTCAGAAAAATTATAGCATGTGATTCGTCTTCTAAAAAACAACCACATGCAATGATGACAGTAAAATTCTGATGTAAGTGATTCCATGGAAAATTATGAGGAAAAAACCAGAAAAAAACCTTATAATACTGTCCCGACATGATAAGTATTTGGTCTTACATTTAATTTACTCTAAATAAACACCAAGCTCTGATTATATATATATATATATATATATATATATATATATATATATATATATATATATATATATATGTATATAATGTTATTATTTAAAAACGTATTTTACGTATCCTCAGTATGTTAGTGACTTATTAATAGTAGTATTTTCTTCTATTGATTTCCTCTTTTAATATGAATCACCAGATACTATTGCATTCTGCTCAGGAATTTTCGAAGAAATGGTAAAAAATATGGTAATATTTAACGGTTATATGGTAATATTTGGTCAAAATTTAACAAACATAGCAAAAAATAATTAATAAATTTATTAGACAGTTGAGACTGGGATCAGCGAACCGAGTATATCAGTTATTCCGTTATTCGTTAGCTACCGAGTTAGATTTCGAGGGGTAAACACCTATTGCTTATCATCGGAAATCGCTATTGCTTATCGCTTTTCCTATCATTTTTAACAGAAAAACAGTCACCGACAAAAACTAAATAGCCATTAAGAGGCTGGAATAAACAATGATATGAAATGTAGTAGTATTAGTACGGGTATATATTGTCTGTTTCTATAGATCCCTGTCTCGGGTCATTTATTTTAACTCATGCATAGTTCTTTTGCATACTGACCCGTGTCCCCAACCGACGAAGAAAAAATAAATATCGCTAGGAACAACACAATTCAAGGAGCTAAATCTCGTTAATCGAACGACAAGGACCACAAAATTACGTCAAGGTAAATGGAAAATAGCGAAAAGGCAACGAATATTGCACTGTCTACGACTTAAGTTGTTTGCATCTAGTGTCGTCTATTGGAGTCTGGTGGCATCTTGGCAAATAGAATTGACTCATTGTCTATATGGACAATAGAAAAGAATAACGTTAGAGGAACAGTTACAAAGATTAATAAGGAATATCTCTTTTTAGTTCCATCCCTCTCCTTGTGGCGTATTGAATTCTTATGCGTTTCTTATCCTAAAGTGTAAGATTTCTGATTGTCTGGGTCAGCGGATCTTCTTTCTTATTTTTTCTCTGGATAAACTGTGTATTAGTTCCTTCCATTCTCTTCTATTTCTTGCTCTGTTTTTAGTTTCACCCCATTTTAATAAATTTTTTCGTTTACTTTCTTTGTAGTTCTTTTTCAGTCGTTTCAAAGTCGATAAAACTGACATCAATATTTTGGTTCCATTCATTTGTTTATTTCAAGATAATTCTAAGTGTGCAAATGTGGTTAATGGTGGAGCGATTTGCATGGAAGCCCGCTTAGTTTTGATAGTGTTATTGCATACCAAATATGGCATCGGCTCAGGTCTCCTTTTTCAGGTTTTTTTATTATAAATCCCTTTTTCTACTCCTTTGGTATTACTACGTTAGTCCATATTTATAAAATTCTCCCTTTTCATCTCTGTCATCTTTATTGGTAAGAGCATAAATATACATTTACATAATACTATAATATTATAATATCTTGCCTTCATTCTGGCCCAGATAATCCTTTTTGATACTGATTTTCACTCTATTAGAGCCATTTTTCTCTTTTGGGCTAGTAGTATTGCCACTCCATTTTTGTATTTCTTATGAACGTTTGTGTTCCCATAATATATCATATTATGTTGTTGGACTCTTATTCGGACTGATCTACTTCCATTCCATCGTGTTTCATTTAGTTATACAATGTCTAACTAAACTATTAATCTTTTGGCTTACTTGCTCCAATTTACCAGTTTCGTAAAGGGTTCTTACATTTAATGTTTCTATGAATATATTCCCTCTTATGTATATTTCAAATTTATCTTTCGTTCACGCTCTGTTCCTATTTTTAGCTTTGTTTGATTCTTTTTTCTTTGGTGTATATGACATCGTTTGTGGTTTTATTTGTGCATTTTTATCTTTTGTCAGTTTTTTGGGTTTCCTTGGGGTTCTTCTTGCTGGTTACACACTATTGTGTGTTATTTCATATATTATTAATATATTATATTTTATTTTAACACTTTTTCATTATTTTTTACTTTATCGGTGGGTTGTTTTATTATTTCTGAATATGTAGTTTTGCTTTTGTTATGTCAATATTTATAAAGGCACTTTGTAGTCTTGAATTTGTTTTAGTTTCGCTTTATTTTGTATGACCTTGTCTTTTTCAAGCTTTTTCTGTAGTTTGACCAAACATGTTTTTTTTCCAGTTTAATTACTTCTACTATTTGAACATTGATGTTTATTTCTTTATCCATGAAGTTCCCTATAGGTTGTTTCAGTACAATGCTATGGGTTGTATCTATTGCAAGCCTTGCATTATTACATTGTTGACTTCTTTTTCCTTTTCTAGTCTTTCCGAGCGTAGTTTCGTATCGTTTAGTTCCTTCCTCATTTCTGCCTTCTCCTTGTGTTTCATTGGTTTTTTTGTTTAACTTTCGCCAATTCTTTCTTTAAGTGATTTAGTTGAGTTCGTTCTTGGCGGTGGTCAGGTAAAGTTCTTATCAGTGCGCGAACGAGTCTTCATTAAGTGTTTGTTTATTTGTTTTTCGATTGTTATGATCGGGGATTCGGACGGAAGATATGAACCTCCTGATAGGGGAAAAAGTATTATTATAGATGAAGTGAATATGGAATTTAGCGGAAATGGAAAAAGCGACGAAACAGGTGGTATTGAAAAAATAATAAAACAAAAAAATAAATATAGTTCAACGGACCAAGGTCCATATTATGTATTTGTGCAAAGTAAAGAAGGAAACATAGGTAAGTTTCATAAAATATCTACTGCTAGATTAATTTTAAACGCAGAACCGGAGATCGGGGATAACATTTTAAATATTTCTGTAACTGGTAGAAATAAAGTTAAAGTCGAATTAAATTCATTCAACAGTGATAACAAATTAGTCGAATCTAAAGTATTTCAGGAAAAAAATTACGAGGCTTATATACCCACTTTCTTTACATACAAAAAAGGTGTAATAAAAAGTGTTGACAAGGATATCAAAGACGATGATTTATTAAACATAATTAAACCTAAATATGGAAATAATTTTAAAGTTTATGAAGTAAGGAGAATAAAACGAAAGGTAAATGGTGAGTTACTCCCTACAATGGCAGTTATTGTTACTTTTAAGGGGCAAATGATACCTAAACAGGTAGTAATAGAAAAAATTATTTACGATGTAGACATATTGTTCCACGAGTAATTCAATGCAGACAATGCATGAGGTACGGTCACATTAATACACAATGGAGAGGTAAAGTTCGATGTGAAAAATGCTGCAATGAACATGAAACAAATTCTTGTAATTCGCAATTGACATCATGTATTTTATGCAAAGGAAATCATGAAGCAACGGATAGGAAAAATTGTGAAGAATTTCATCGTCAGAAACAAATTAAAACATATATGGCCACAGAAAATTTATCCTATGGTGAGGCTAATAAAAAATATGATCATAGTTACGCAACGGTAACAAAGAATCTAAATAAAAGCACTCATTACTCAGTACCAGTTAAACGCAGACGAAATTTAGAAAGTTATCCTAATTATCCCCGTTCAGGATATTCTGACTAACATAAGGAGATTCTTTCATCTCCATCTACTAGTAGTCAACCGGTATGTCAAAACTATAGAAATATCCCTAACTATTCCCAATCAACAATGAGCTCAAATTCAAATAATAACTGTAAAATAAACTCTGTTTGTGATATGATTATAAGCACTTTTAAAAATGTGTTAAAGAATAACTCAATAACTTTAGACAATATAAAAATGTTTGACGATTTTAAAAATAATTTAAGTCGTATTCTCGCAGATAATGAATAACTTCAAAATTGTACAGTGGAACGCTAGGTCCATTGTACACAATAAAGGTCATTTTGAGAAATTTATTTTTGAAAATAATATTGATATAGCCATAATTAGTGAAACGTGGTTAAAAGAAAAAAATAATATTAATTTCAGTGGTTACAATATATTTCGGAGAGATAGAGATGATGGTTATGGAGGATTAGCTATTTTAACTAAAAAATACATTCAGTTCACAGGTCATTTAAATCATCATAAAATCAATCAGGTTATGAGTATATCAATAACAGTCAAATTAAAATCAAATAAAGTACTTAATATATATTCAGTGTATGCAGAACCAAATTTAAACGTATCAGAGAGTGAATGGAAAAAGTTTTTTAATAGTTTAAGTATACAATTTATTGTAGCAGGAGACTTTAATTGTCACCATAATGCATGGGGTTGCGATCAGAATGATAGGGCTGGGCTTAGTCTATTAACAGCAATAGAAGACTGTGAGTTATGTTTTTTAAATAATGGAGCCGAAACTATAATACCTAGGTTATACACTAGAAATGAATCAGCTGTGGACATAACTATATGTTCCAGTGACATATCTTCCTGTTTTGATTGGAACGTAAAAAATGTAGCTCTAGGTTCTGATCACTTTCCAATAATAATTGAAAGCGATGTTGATAATATAACAATAGTTAATGAGAGAACCCGATGGAACGTGAACAGAGCAGATTGGTCGGTATTTTCTTCGATTCTTGAAACTACTAACACCAAAGATATAAATACTGATGAAAATATTAATAACATATACAATAAATTTATCAATATAATTAATGATGCTTGTGAATTATCAATACCTAAGAAAAAAAATGACGATTAATAGTAAGTTTAATAAAAAATGGTGGAACCCAGAATGTGCACAAGCTATAAAATTTCAGCAAGAAGCTTTTTTAGAATTTAAACGAAATAGTACATATGAAAATTACATAAAATATCAGAAAGCAGAGGCAATTAAGAAAAAAACAATATTAAAAAGTAAAAAAGCTTCTTGGTGAGAATTTTGTAATAAATCAAATAAAAATACTCCGGTCCAAGAAATTTGGAAAGAAATTAAAAAAATCAAAAATACTTATAATGTCCCAAAAAATCAAGTAAAGAAAGATAATTGGACTGAAGAATTTTTAAATAAGTTAGCTCCGCCCTGGATTTCACCAAATTTAAATGTAAACCATCCTAAAAAAGTGAATAATAATATTTCAAACTATTTGTTAAATGAATTTACTCTAAAAGAACTAGAATTAAGTTTAAAGTGTCATAAAAATACTGCTCCTGGCTTAAACAATGTCCATTATATTATGCTGTATTACTTACCAAGGTGTCAGAAAATAAAGTTGTTAAATATAATTAATTTAATATGGATGAAATCTGAACTTCCGGATTCATGGAAAGATTATGTAATTATACCGATTTTAAAACCAAATAAACATTCGAACGGATGGTAAAGAGAAGACTTGAATTATGGTTAGAGAAAAATAACAAAATTAGTGATACACAATATGGGTTTCGTACGTAAACTAAGATCGACATCAGAAAATATAGCTAACTTTATCCTAGACATTAATATATCCTTTTCTGAACGTAAATCCCTGGTATCTCTATTCATAGATGTAGAAGGTGCATATGATAATATCAAATTAAATATCCTCTATCAACAAATGGAGAAGATAGGAATACCCAGTGACTTTGGTAAAAGAATAATAAAACTGTATTCAAATAGGAATCTACAACTTTAAATCAACAATGAACTATTGGATCCAAGAATTTCTAGTTGGGTTACCGCAAGAAGCATTCTTAGTCCTTTACTATATCTCATCTATACCTCAGACTTACACAAAAAAAATAATACAAGAGGAAATGTTCTACAGTTTGCTGATGATGTGTGTATATATGTACCTAAAGTTGAAATCGATCAAGGTATCAATATAATGATTGAAATGTTTTCGACAATAGAAGAGTATTATTTTAACATAGGACTCAGCATCTCTACAAAGAAAACCCAAGCATGTATATTCTCCAAAAAACATAGATTACCACAATCTATAGTATTTAATAACGTTAATGTATGGTAATAGATAGGAAGTTATTGTGGAAAGAACACATAGACCGCTTAATAACAAAAACAGAAAAAGGATTAAATGCAATAAGATCAGTGTGTCATACAAGTTGGGGAGCTGATCCAAATGTTACGCTTACCTTTTATAAAGCTTATATTCGTTCAATAATAGATTATGGGTCAATTTTTTATAGTCAAGCAGCGAAGACTCACCTGCAGAAATTGGATAGGCTAGTAAATAAAGTCTTAAGAATAAGTATAGGTGCACTTAAGAGTACACCCATTTCAAATTTAAATGTAGAATGCAATGAACCTCCACTAAATTTCAGAAGAGATTACTTAACGGAGAAGTTTTTATTAAAAATGTATGCAAAGAAAAGTCCGGTAGTCCAAAAATGCTTTGAGCTCAGTATTTACGATCTAGTCAAAAAATATTGGCAAAAAAAGCCTACAATTCCTATTATTGAATCATACAAATACGTAAGTATGCAACTTAGTAAAGACATTTCGACGTCAAGAGAATTACCATGTTTTAAAATAGAATTAGAATACTTGGACAGCATAAAAGTAGGATATCTTAGAGACTACTCAGAATTCCCACAATATATTCGGAATAGCATGTTCCAAGCTGACATAAAGTCTATGTTCCCTAATTATTCATATATTTTTTCTGATGCATCTAAATCAGATTTAAAGGTTACATCTGCATTTTACGATCCAGATCGAAAATTTAGTGTAGTAGATCTAAATATTAAAACCTCGATATATACCGCTGAATTAATAGCAATATTAGAAGCACTTAAATATATTAGTAATTTGTCAAGAACAAAATCTCATTATGTTATATTCTCTGATAGTAAAAGTTCAATACAAAAAATTGAAAATATTTCTAAATATAACAATATTGGATTTAATTATGTGTTATCTGAAATTATAAACCTGGTGGGTACAATAAATTTAAGAGGATCTAATATAATGTTTTGTTGGATAAAAGCTCATTGTGGAATATTAAATAATGAAATAGTAGACAAAATTGCTAAATATAACGAACCATCTAAAGAATCAGAATATAAATGTGTAATTGAAGATCTAAATTCTCATCTATGGAAAAAAATGATAAATTCATGGCAAACAATGTACAATTTATCCAACAAAGGATTATATTATAAAGATATAAAACCAAAAATACAATCCTCAACGTGGTTCAAAAACTCAAATTTTAATAAAAGTATGATTAGAATACTATGTAGAATAAGATTTAACCATGCTCTGTCTCCGTTACATAAATTTAGAATTAATTTAGCTGAAACTCCATTTTGCGAATGTGGCGAAGAAGGCTCAATTGAACATTTAGTTTTAAATTGCTCATTAAATACACGATGTATAAACCAATTTATAATAAAAATATAAGAGTATAGCAATAATGAAGAACTTCCTATCAAAAGACCTTTTAATTTAGCAGATTTGATAAAAACCAATAACTTGCATATATGAAATAATTTTTCACCACATACGTGAAATGAAATTGAATTTCTAAATGTATTATGGAAACAGTGTATATATTTCAAACATAAAAAGTTAGTTATACAAGTCCTTTGTTTTAACCCAGTTGTTAACCTTTCTATCCCTGGTCTTATTTTGTGTTGTTCAAATCGCCTTGATAGACCCCTAGGCGTATGTAATAAATCAGCAAAACCATATATTTTCCTTTTCCTTCCAGTAAAAAAAACTAAGAAAAACAAAATAAAAATAACAAATAAAAATATAAAAAAAAGAATAAAAAAAAGAATAAAAAAAAATAAATAAAATAAAATACAAATAAAAAAAAATAAATACTTAAAATAAAAAATAAAAAAAGGAAATAAAAAAAATATGATAACAAAAAAAAAATTAACGTAGGTACGTACTTATATGTAAGTCAGTAGAAAATAAGATTTTATTGTTGTTACGGGTTCTCTCTATAACAATTGTTAAAAAAAATAATTAAAAATTCAAAACATAATAGGCTAATAGTTTATATCTCTAGTCATAAAATCAAACTACACACACACAAGTGATTTAGTTCCTCCCAGTACCTTATAGTTGCACCTCAGCAAAGAATAAAAATAAGCTCATAATATAAGCTCTTAAATAAATCATAAAACTATATTTATCGCACTAAATTTATCAATAAAGTCTGGTTATAAAAATTAACTGCTCTTTTCGCGTTTACGAGATAATAAAATTACAATTAGGCAATAAAAAGAACTCACAGGATACAAGAGCATGTGCCAATATTCGAGAAGATCTAATGATGGCTGAGTTCCATACAATTCGCGAGTGTCATCGGCCGACAAAGATGAAACAGATATCGCTAGGAACAGCACAATTCAGTGAGCTGAATCTTGACGTTCGAATGACCAGCTTAATGAGGTAACACAAGGCCTCGATGGTAAATACAAAAATAGCAAAAAGACAACGAATATTGCACTGTCAACGACTTGAATTGTTCGCGACTATTGACATATATTAGCGTCTATTGACGCCTTGGCAAACAGACTTGAGTCATTGTCTATAAGGACAATAGGGAAAATTTACTTTAAAGAAACAGTTACAAAAATAGATGGATAATATAGTAAAAATTAAACTCTCCGTCAGTTAAACTGCTTACAACGTAAACGCAGAAAAAATTGATCTCGATTTGCAATAATCTTCAAGGATTGAAAAGCTTAGTCGAAGAAGGGAAAAAGGCTTTGGGTTGATCATGGGAGATTAGCCCTAATTAAAGGTATAAAGATGGGACCGTTTAGAATCAAACAACTTTCTCTTGCTTCGAAAGTTAACATGTGGATGAGAAAATGTTATTTGAACGATTTTACGAAATATACTTAAATTAACAAAATTTTACGAAATTAACAAAGGCGAAATATCCATTATTAGAAAAAGAAGGCAGAAGATAACCAATGGAAGGTATACCGTCTACTGATTTAGAAAGTTATCCCTATGAAGAGATGTTAAAGCGTTACAAAGGCGCAGTTAGAAACATTTTGATAGGAAATAATTGGGAGAAATTGCGAGTTACTGTGAACATGATTCAAGGTGAGCCAATTAAATACTTCTTCTAAATGTGCCTATTTTCTAGAGCTGTTGGCGACCACATTGACCCATCTTATTCTATTCACAGCAGATCGAAATAGATCAGTTGACGTTAGACCAGTCCACTTTCTAAGATTGGCCAGCCAGGATAAAAGTCTACGTCCAGGGCATCTCTTACCCTCAATCTTGCCTTGTAGAATCAACTGTAGAAGTCGGTATTTATCATTACGCGTGATGTGACCGAAGTAAGCCAGTTTTCTGTTTTTTATGGTGTTAATAATTTTTTTGCCTTTTCTTAGGCTCTAGATAATAGTTATGTTACTTGTGTGGTGTATATATGAGACCCTCAACATACGTCGGTAGCACCACATTTCAAATGCCTCTAATCGTTTTATGGCATCTTCTGTAAGGCTCCATCTTTCTACTCCATAGAGGAGGACACTAAAAACGTAACATCTAAGAATTCTTATGCGTATATTGATACTTAAAGATAAGTTAAAGAGAATCTTCCTAAGGCTGTTAAAAGAGTTTCTGGCTTTTCCAATACGAGTTTTTATTTCGTAGCTGTTATCCTAAGTATCCTTAATATTGCAGCCCAAATAGCATATTTTTTCCATTCTTTCTAACGGCGTATCGCCTATTATAATTTGGGTGTTTATGTTGGTGTTCTTACTAATAATCATTGTTTTTGTCTTCTTGCAATTTAGTTTTAAGCCGTATTTGTTACATGCTTTTAAAACGTTATCAATCATCCTTTGGAGCCCTGCGCACTAACTGTCAGCAACACTGTATCGTCTGCATATCTAATATTGTTTATAAGTTGACTATTTACAATTAAATACGTATAGGCAATTACCTTCGACTTATATTAGCGCCATAGGTCCAAGCTTCCTGGCAAACTGGACATAATTCACCAGGTTGTTTGTAGATAATATTGGACTTTGTGTTTTAATTTTTACCATATGAATGCTATGGAGTATATCTGTTGATAATAACTGAACTGATTCAATGTTTCATCTAACATACGTAACAACGTCATACAGGTAGTGATAAATAGCTACAAGATCTTAGGACTGACTTTCAATATTTATATTGTTCTGAAGCTATTTTCTTGTGACATTTTAAAGTAATTACTACTTAAATGGGAATAAGCCCCAATTAAAGGTTAAAATACGTTTATTGACGTTTCAATTTCCACTTCGGAAATCGTTCTCAAAATACAAACATTAGTAAATTAAACAAATTTTGTTTTTTGTTACTTAGTGAAAAATTTTATCTGACTCATCTATATTGACAATTTAGACATACCTACATTATACATTTTAAAGTAGACCACTTTAAAATGATATTGCCAATATTGTTGAGTTGCGTTCCTGGGACGACTTTACTTATAAGATAGTTCATTCGATTACATGAAATCAACTTTAACTTGAGAATATCCGTCAGAAAAGATCATAGTAGATAAGCAAGCGGGGTCCTGAATCACTTTGGTAACCTGTCCATCAGGGTCTCCGATGCGAAGGTATCGATGCCATGATTTGACCTTGGGGGTGTACAAGAAGTACAAGAAGTGATCGACAATGACCAGAGGGTTGTAAGAACTAGTCGCTTATTGCTTGATCTCTTCTTCTTCTCTCCCGAAGAAGTGATCGACAATGACCAGAGGGTCGTAAGAACTAGTCGCTTATCTCTAGATCTCTTCTTCTTGTCAGCCGAAGAATTGTCATCTGCCTCACCTGTCTCACCTGTAATTACTTGTCCTGAAGAAGTGATCGCCAATGACCAGAGGGTAAGAAGTACAAGAAGTGATCAACAATGACCAGAGGGTTGTAAGAACTGGTCGCTTATCTCTAGATCTCTTCTTCTTTCCCTCTAATAGACCACCCTGTATGAGGAGTGTAAAACTTATCGCTTCATCTCCTCTTCTTTTCGTTAAATTTGTGCAGGGTGATCAAAAAAATAAATTTGTATTGAGACTTTTTTATTTTAGGTGTTGTTGCGTCAAAAATTTTTTTGTGTACGATGCTTAGATATATCTGTATAGCCTGCCTAGCCTAGTCTGCCTAGTCTTATCTTTACTTTTGAAACTTGTAGGAAAAGGAAAAATAACTATGTATCACATAAATGCTTTATTGGGTATATATATATATATATATATATATATATATATATATATATATATATATATATATATATATATTTAAATGATATATGTGGGTAAATAAAGATGTAAATAAAACAATATTTGATTGATACTATAAATTTTATTTGTTTTGAAACAAGTTATTTATTTGATGTTTTAGAAATATAGCTACTGATAAGATTTATTATAACTTATTTTAAATAAATGTATCCAGCAAAATTTTGATAGTCAGTAATCAAGATATGTCTTGAGGTGTACATGCTAAAGCTAGACGAGTTTTATTCAAGGCTCTCAACTTTTAACAATTGAAAGGGGAATAAATCTGAAATAGAGTTAGCTGCTTGTGGATTTTACTTTCTCCAAGTGGAAGATATAGTAAAGTGTTTCAAGTGTGGCGTAGAGATTTACAAATGGGAATTAAATGATAATATAATTGAAGATCACAAAAAATTTAGTCCCGATTGTGCCTTTGTAGAAAGAGTTTATCCCATTTTTCAGAGAATCAACGACAACAACAAATAAATTGTGAGTGAGAACAATAAATATGCCTGTTCCTGTGAAACATAAATGTCCAAAGTGTGGGGGTGACACTGAAGAACGAAATGACCTGTGTATAAATTGTGAATTGAAACAAGTGTACAGGGAAGAGAGTGGTGCTAAAAATATACGAAGTAGAATAGTAAATATAACATAAAGCTCATTTTTATTTTACCCTTTGAATATGCCTGTACCTGTGACATATAAATGTACAAAGTGTGGTGGTGAAACTAAGATTCCAAATATACTTTGTGAAAATTGTTACTTAAAAAGTATATTTAGACAATTTGGTGGTGACAAAAATAACCCCAGTCATCTATTTATCCAAAAATAAGTATGCCTGTACCAGTAAAGTATAAATGTCCAAAGTGTGGTGGGGAGACTGAAATACCTAATAGGAATTGTATAAACTGTAACTACATAGAATATTCGAGATCCAGATCTGGTGCTAAAAATATTGTCTGAAGAACAGAAAAAATATATAAAGACTTATATTTAGAATAACTATGTATTAATTTGTAAATCATCTACGAGTACGCTACCAATATGTTAAACGCTGTCATTAATAAATTACCTTTCGAAATGCACATCCCTGGAGGTTATAGGTTTTGTGGACCCGGCACCAAATTACAGAAACGACTAGCACGAGGAGATAGGGGATTAAATGGATTAAACGAGGCGTGTCGTGAATATGATATTGCATATTCTCAAAATAAAGATCTATCCGAACGACATAAGGCTGATAAGATTCTAGGTGAAAAAGCTCTTGAACAGTTTCGATCAAAAAATACAGCATTTTCAGAAAAGTTGGCAGCACTTGGTGTAGCTGGTGCAATGAAAGCAAAAGTGAAATTAGGTATGGGTCTAGGTTCTACTAAATATAAAGCTGTAACAAAAAGTTGTAGTAAAAAATTGAACAAAGCTAAAAATAATTTAGAAAAACTAACTGAAAATATAGACCATTGTACTTTATTACTCCAAGGATCAACTATTTCCAAATCAAGTAAACGCAAACAAAATGTAAAAAAAATAAACAAAAAATACAACAAAAGCTTTTAAATCATAAAAGAGCAAAACAATTAGAAAAGAATATGGATGTGGACATTACAGATGATTTTGTTGATGATGATGATGACCTTCTTTCCAAAAGAAGAGAAAAACGAAAAATAATTGATGACAATGTAGTTGGTGTCAAAAAACCAAAAATCAACTTAAATTACTTATTAAACAATACTTAAAAAAGAAAACGAGATATAAACAATGAAGATGAGGATGATGATGATCCAGTTAAGAAAAAAGTTAAGATATAATAAGTAAATTGTATTAAATTAAAAAATATAATAAAAAAATATGTAGATACTATATATACGCACATATACCAATAACTAATTCAGTCTGATCTGTATCGTTGTTAATAAGCTGTGTGTTAACAGTTCAACAGCGAAAAAGTAAAGATAACAGTGAAATGGAAGTTAAGAGTTGTGTTGTTGAATTCCATAGTAAGCAAAGACACAATGCCAGGACAAGACTCTTCGCGAGAGAATTCAGTAGGTATCGTCAAAGAGATGAGGGTGTTCAAGCACAACAACTAGGGAGGCTTAACCATGTAGAACCCCATAGAGATGCCAATTACCCATTGGGAAGGAGACCGCTACCATTTCCAATCGAAGGAGACAACAACATTAGAAGACAGTAATTTTAAAAATTTTTATGTAATTAATAATAATTAATATATGCTCTATTTTCTATTGTCGTTTTTTTTTAATGAGATAAAAGACTTGTTGTTGTGTGTATTATGGGTAGTTGGTTGGAAACAGTCAAGATGGTTGGTAATAAGAAAAAGACAAGAAACACCACTAAAAGAAAGGTCACATCCTCCTCCTCATCTTCTAAAAGAAAAGCTTCCAAAAGAAAAATTTCAAAGCAAAAGTCATTTAGTTTATTGAGAGTAATTAGAGACATTAGGAAGAAACTGTTGGAAATCAAACCGAAAACTTTAAAGGAAGCTATTAAGCAAGCATTAAAAATTGTCAAATCTTACAAGACAATTAAAAAGCCACGTAGTCGAGTAATCCAAGTTCCAACAACTGGGGGTATATTACCTCTAATACCGATATTTGCTGGATTGAGCACTTTGGGCACTATTGCTGGGGGCACATCAGCTATCGTGAAGACTGTTAACGACGCAAAAGCAGCTAAAGAAGATTTACTCGAAAAACAACGTCATAATCGTACATACACTGGCAATTGGACATGGTTTGTACTTGAAACCATACAAAAGATGAATGGGTATTTTTTTATGAATAAGAAAATGGATCAAATAAAGATTCCAAAACATGCTTTGTCAAATGTAGAGTTACAAAAATATGCAAAATTATTGAAAATCCCCCACTTCAGAGCTGTATTTATGAGAAATGGGTTTCCGAAAAAAGTTTGGCAATATGAGAGTGGAATTATTAATATAGACAATAAAGACGGACCTGGAACTCATTGGACAGCTTACAAGAAGAATAAATCCAAAGTCGTATATTTTGATAGTTTTGGTAATCCGAGACCACCGGAAGCTATATCATACTTTAATTCAAATGGTTATTGTCAAATTGTTTATAATCATAAAATTTATCAAACTTATAATACTGTAAATTGTGGACAATTGTGTTTAGATTTTTTAAATAAATACCCTTTTTAAAAGAATATTCTTTTATTTACTCTATGATTATCGTTTGAACATGTCGTACACTTTTGTGTTATCTGGAAGAGAATCGGTGTTATCAACAAAAATTTACCCACCAATTATTTTAAACGAAAATGGACAGTATGTACTAGGTTTAATAGATTTCATGTCATACAATACAATTTCAAATGTAGACCAAACAAACAACAAGTTTTATATAAATGGTTACGATATAACGATTCCACATGGTTCTTATGAAGTCGAAGATCTTTCAAATTATTTAACTGAAAAAATAACTGAATTAGAATTAAAAGTAGATCAAACACCAGATAAAGATGATACAGAAATTAATAAAGAAAAGAGTCAAGAAAAAAATAATACAATTGGTAAAGGTGTGCCTAGAAAAAATCATAATATAGATCAACCTACAAGTTTGATAATGAGAATTAATAACAATACACTCAAATGTGAAATAAATAGCAACAAAGTAATCCATTTTAAAAAACCAAATACCATTGCTCCCTTATTGGGATTTACACCAAAACGGCTCTCACCTTTAAAGACTCACGTAGCTGAGAATCCTGTGCATATCACAAAGGTTAATTCTATTTGTGTGGAATGTAATCTAATCACTAATTCATACGTCAATGAAAACCAAGGTCATATCATCCACATGTTTTATCCAAATGTCTTACCGGGTTACAAAATTGTGGAAATTCCAAAAAAGGTAATTTATTTACCTGTCACAAATAGATATATTGATGAAATTTTCATTAAAATAGTTGACCAGGACGGTAATCTTGTTAATTTCACACGAGAAGTTATTACGTTAAGACTACATTTAAAAAAAGTATAAATAATGGTTTTAATTTACAACTGTAGCAAATTTAATCCAGGTGTGGACAGTGTATATAATATTAAGAGTGTTGATAAAAACATTAGTGACAAGCAGACTCTCAAACCGTTGACAACAGAAAACAAAGTCTTTTTAACCTCACTAGGATTTAAAATAAAACACAACAACGACGACGACGACAGTGACAGGGAAAAAGAAAAGAAATACTTGGTGTAGAATAAAGTTTTTTATTAATACTAGAATACTTGGAATTTTCTTGAGGTGTACTTGTAAGAAGAGTGAAAATGAGTTTTAACATTTTAAATATTGGAGACCGTGTATTGGTTGACAATTCAGTTGTGAGTCGAGAAATGCACAGTCATATACCCTATGCCAATGCAACTTTTAATCATTGTGATGAAATAAGAATACCAATTCAGACTCAAGATATATACACCCTACCTTCTAAGAGTTATCAGTATATTGAAGGACGTTTAACGAATGATGGGAAAGAAAGCAATACTTTGCGCTTTATTAATAATGGTTTGATGTATTTATTTGATGAAATACGATATGAAATTGGAGGCTGTGTAATAGATAGAGTGAGAAATTTAGGTATAACAACGACAATGAAAAACTATGCTTCGTTCACACAAACTGAATCTAATCGATACAACTGTATAGGTTGGAGTAGTACTGACACCCCAACAGTTGCTGATAGAGTAGGAAATTTTAATGTTTGTATTCCACTCAAACTTGTACTTGGATTTTTTGAAGATTTTACAAAAATTCTTATTAACATACGCCAAGAACTCGTATTGATAAGAAGTTCAACTGATTTAAATGCAGTAATGTCTACAGTAGAAACTGAAAAACTAAAAGTGGAAATATTTAAATTAATATGGAAAATGCCTCATATTCAAGTGTCCGATTCAGAAAAGTTACGTTTATATAAATTTATTGAAAATGGGTCCAGTTTGGAGCTTGCATATAGAAGCTGGGAATATCATGAAATTCCTCTACTGCCTCAGACAATGAAATTTAACTGGAATGTAAAAACTACCAGTCTATTGGAGAGACCACGATTTGTTTTGTTTGCATTACAAACTGCCAAAAAGAATGCAATAAAAGAAGAGAACAGCTATTTTGATCACTGTAATCTTACAAACTTAAAGCTATTTCTAAATTCTGAAATGTACCCGTATGACAATTTGAACTTGAACTTTAGTAAAAGACATTATGCCCTTGCATATGAAATGTATGCACAATTTCAACCGTCGTACTATTACAAATCCATAAGAGATCAATGCCTTACTATGTTACAATTCTGTGCTGTTGCTCCGATATTTGTTATTGATTGCAGCAGACAAAATGAATCAATTAAATCAGGAAGTGTCGATATGAGAATAGAAATAGAAACTACTAAGAATATACCAGCTAACACAACTGCTTATTATATAATTATACATGACCGTATTGTTAATTATAATCCTCTAACCAATGTAGTTCAAATGTTTTAACTGTAGTTCATCTAATGAAGCAAATCTGTACTTTGGGTTTTTAAGTATAAATAAAAAGTTAAAAAAAAGTTTACTCTTATTTAACACCCTGTACATAATAAATATTTTTATAACCTTGTTGATGTTAAACATAAGTGTCTAATTGGGGGCTAGACTAGTACCAAATCTGCTTGAAAGCTGTTCGAGACCTGTTCAAAGCTGATCAGGACCTTTCGAGACCTGTTCAAGACCTGTTCAAAGCTGATCAGGACCTGTTCAAGACCTGTTCAAAGCTGATCAGGACCTGTTCAAGACCTGTTCAAAGCTGATCAGGACCTGTTCAAGACCTGTTCAAGACCTGTTCGAGACCTGTTCAAGACCTGTTCAACACTTGTTCAAAGCTGATTAGGACCTGTTCAAGACCTGTTCAAGACCTGTTCAAAGCTGATCAGGACCTGTTCAAGACCTGTTCAAGACCTGTTCGAGACCTGTTCAAAGCTGATCAGGACCTGTTCAAGACCTGTTCAAGACTTGTTCGATACCTGATCTGAACCTGTTCGAGACCTGATCAGAAACTGTTCGAGACCTGATCCAGAGCTGTTCAGTAGATAAGCGAATACCTATATTTTACGATGAATAAAGATTTGAAAAGACAACTTATAACTAAACGGAGAAACATCCAAAGTAAATTAAGACAATTAAAACAAGGACAAATAATCCAAGAAGATTTATTTAATCCAATTACAAAACACTTGAAAAATATCGAGAACAAGTTAAATAGTTCACAAAATTCCAGTCCAGAAAATGAAACAAAAAACGATGAACCTTTAAGGTACATTAAAAACGATGATGACGATAATGAAACTACTGACTTTGAAACAAGTGAAATCAAACAATCGATATTGGACAACATTGAAGTGGATGATAAAAGAACAGATTAAAAATTATAAACACTCTGAATATCGATTTGAAGATATTACTAACCAGGCGCGTGTAGACTACTGGGATCAATATGATCTATTGCCTAGGAAATATATTACAAATATGCACGCTGATGTTCTAAACAACGAATTTGATCATAAATATGGAATTCGATTTGATGAGACATCTGAAAAGCTACTGATTGGGAATTCTGAAATAGATTTAGATGGTGCTGATATTCTTTTAAAAAAGAAAAGGTACAGGGGAACACCAGGTTTGTATGAGCTTTTGTTTAAGAAATATCGAGCTAGTTTTACAGATGAAGATGAGAATAACTATAAAAAGATAGTTGTAGCGACGAATGCTCAAAGAAGGCATTACAGATCAAGTAAACAGATAGATGGTAGTAGATTAGAAAAATATAAAAAAATAATTGCACCAATAACAGAAGATAAAGGATTGGTTATGGAAGTAAACAACAATAAAATTGATTACGTCCACTGGGATGATCCAAATGAACTTGTAGAGCGATTACGTTTATTACTATCTTCACAGCTAGCTGGCCATACAGGACATACAAATGAAATAAATTCAATTATTGAAGAACTAAAAGAGGCAAACATTATAGAATAAATATCATGTCTGTTAAAAGAGATATCGTTAATGAGTTACACAAACCTGCAAGAATTAACTTTAAAAGACGAAGAATTATTATAAAATCTCTTAATGATTTGTTCCAAGCCGACTTAATTGATATGCAAAAATATTCATATACAAACAGAAATTTCAAATATATTTTGGTTGTAATAAATTGTTTTTCAAAATTTTTATGGGCTTTACCACTAAAAAATAAATCAGGTGTTGAAGTAGCCAAATGTATGGAGTATGTGTTTAAACAGCAAAAACCAAATAATTTTCAAACAGATATGGGAACTGAATTTTTTAATCCACATATGAAAAAATTGATGAAAAAATATAATATTAATCATTACAATGTATACAGTGAGAAAAAGGCTGCGATTGCTGAGCAAGTTATTCGCACGATTAAATCAATGATTTGGAAACAGTTTAGTTTCAACGGTACCTACAAATGGATTAATATTTTACAACAAGTTGTTAATGAATACAACAATAAAGTTCACAGAACAATAGGAATAAAACCAGTGGATGTTAAGAAGAAGCATGAAAAACTATTGTTAAATACTGTATACAATTACATTAAAACGGTTGATTTGGAAAGTCAAAAATTTCATATTGGTGATCATGTACGCATTTCAAAACATCGAGGAGTTTTTGACAAGAAATACAATCCAAATTGGTCTAATGAAATTTTCACTGTTTATAAAATAAAACTGAGAAACCCTATTACATATTATTTAAAAGACTATAAAGGTGAAGAAATTCTTGGGGTATTTTATAAGGACCAGTTACAAAAAGTTAAACACAAAGACAGTTTTTTAGTAGAGAAGGTATTAAAGAGAAAAGGGAATAAAATTTTTGTTAAGTGGTTAGGTTTTGATAGTTCTCACAACTCATGGATAGATAAAAGTGACGCAATATAATAAAGAGGGGATAGAAAAATATGTAAAAGACGTTCCACTTGCAAGATTTTGTTTGTTGTTAGAGAATATCGAGAGAGTGAAGACATGTTCATTGTGGATATCCAAGGTTTCTCTTTTCCTGGGGAAGATGTATTTCTTTGTAGGGAAATTGCTATTTTAGATCCTACTACAGAAAACATTATACACAGAATGGTTGTTTTACCAGTAACAGAAGCAATGATAAATAAGTCATATATAAAATGTATCGAACAACAATGTGTTCAAAACCATGGTTTAAGTTGGCAATCTTGGCATTTTTGTGATACTCATCTAAAATATAAAGAAATTTCAAAATTTTTACACGACAACGTATTAGACGAAACAATATTGGTAAGAAATCATGAAACAAAAAATATTTGGAAAAATTCATGGAAAATCGCATTGATTGTGTACAAGATGAACCTAATATACTTTCCGATGAGACTATGAATCATATTTTTCAATCACATCCATATTTTCAACATAACAATGAAAATTTACAATGTGCTCTAAACAATGTATTTAATATTCATTATTGGTATAAATATTGTAGAAAGTGTTGACAATAAAAAAATAAAAATTAAAAATAGTCTTTTATTAATAGATACACACAAGACATTTATTTTTAAATTGATACCAGACATGAAGCTTGTAAAACAAAAGACTACGCTTGATGTGGAGAATAATTTATTGGAACCAATTGAGAATAAGTTTAAAAAGCATGGAGTTTTGTTCCCTTCAACTATTCGATGTCTTATAGTTGGCCCTTTAAATTGTGGTAAGACCAATGTGATGATAAGTCTATTGGAACATGCTAATGGATTAAAATTTGAAAATGTGTAGGTATATTTACTCAAAATCATTAATGCAACCAAAGTACAAATATTTAGAAACTTTGCTAGAACCAATTAAAGGAATAGGATATTATACTTACAGTGGAAGTACGGATATAATGCACCCATCTAAAGCGAAGCCCAATTCAATTTTTATCTTTGATGATGTTGCTTGTGACAACCAAGATGTTATTCGAGAATACTTTAGCATGTCTCGACATTCTCAGGTGGATCCATTTTATTTGAGTCAGAGTTATGCAAAAATACCGAAACACCTTATAAGAGACAATGCAAATATTTTTATTGTATTCAAACAAGACGATTTAAACCTAAAACACATTTACAATGACCACGTCGGAATAGATATGACTTTTGAAGATTTAAAAAAAATATTCTTATCAATTTTTAAAGACAGTGAAATAAAGAATGGTCGATATAGAAAAAAATTTGATCAATATTTTTTATTAGAATAAAAGTTGTAAGTAATAAATAAATAAAGAGATATTATTAAAAAGTATTTTATTATAATCTATAAAAATATATACATAGATATACATACAAAAATATTTTCCTCTCGCTCAATCTTCATTCCAATACCAACACATATCTGAAATGAAATATATACTAGTTACCTTTTTTTCTAGTGGGAAGCAGAAAGCACTTACTTGTTTATTATGTCCTTTGACTTAGAAAATGATCTATATTCAGATCATCCTCATCACATTCTTCTTCTATATGTACTATTGTACTTGGAGGAGGAGGAACCATTCTTTGCTTCTTGCTTGATGTTGAGGTAAGAGCCTCATCCGGTGCCTCTTCTATGTATAGTGGTCTCTTCAACCCAAGTTGCTTTTGGACTTGTTGATGTCGCTCAAACTCTTCCAATTCATCGTCCAACAAGTTAAATCTGTATCGTTTTACGACATTCTCTAAAATTTGGAATTCTTGCTCTGTCTTTACTTTGGTCCTCATATACCGAACCGGAAGATTCCCAAATTTCTTTTTAAGACTTTTGCTATTGGGTGTATAGCTGAGACTCACAAATATTTTACTTTCCTTAAGAGACACCTCTTTGACACCATATCTAAAATTTAACGAAATTAAACAATCATAAATAAAAATGTTATTAAAATACGATCATTAGAATAAAAAATACATAGATAGAATATAGAAAAAAGAAATGAGATAAATTAATAAAATATCAAGAGGTAAAACAAAACAAAATAAAATTATGTATAAAATTATTATAAATATTTAGATAAATAATAAAATCAAATGCAAATATGGTGAAATAAACAAGGAAAAAAGTGTATAAATAATAAACTCAATACTTACACAAACAATTCCTTTATAATAAGGAAAGCCGTTTCAATAGGAAAATGAACCGGATCTTCAGTTAAAATTACCAACTGACAGGGTACTGTTGCCATTCTTGATGTTGTTTGTTCACTGCTTGCTACTTACAATTAGATTAGTCTTAAACGACTGTCTGTATTTATAACAAGAAACTGAGAGAAAAAAACAATTTAACATTAAACTGAATTTGTAATTTTAAAACATTGCAAATAACTTATTTACATCAGAGTTAACCTTTTTGACCCACAAAAATGCAGTCACGTTGAACAACATCTTATTTGCGTCAGATTTGATCTTTTGACCCATAAAAATGCAGTCACATTGAATAACAACTTATCTGCATCAGATTTGATCTTTCTGACTTTTAAAAATACAATCACGTTTAATAACAACTAGTTTGCAGAATATTGATAAATTTAAACTTTTTGATCCTAAAATATAATCACGTTAAATAACAAGTTACAGAAATACGTCAATTGATTTTTTTTTACTGGATAAGTATAAATTAGAGAGCATCCTAATATTTGGGTTTTATTTGTGCATTCGAGAGTTACTAAGTTAAGTTGAACCAGTTACTAGTGAAAAAAAAATGAGTCAGCAAGTAGTCGATGAACTTTCCAACCAGATTGTAGAGAAGATGGAATCGGTAAGTAGATTAATTAAGAGAAAATCTCATTTACGAAACGTAATAAGATATTTGAAAAAACAAATTTTTATTTTGAATAAATGTTTAAAGAATAGGGTTTCTTGTGTTAAAAATTTTCACTGTATAGAAGCAAATTTAACTATTCTTAAAACATATCTTGAACACTTTAAGAACAGAGTAAATGCTAGAAAAACTCTTAAAAGGTGTTTATTGTGGCAGGATGTGAAATCTTGTTTTAATAGTAGAATAAGAACAGGGCTAGTAGTCAATTTAAAATATAAAGAAGATATTTGAAAAAACAAATTTTTATTTTGAATAAATGTTTAAAGAATAGGGTTTCTTGTGTTAAAAATTTTCACTGTATAGAAGCAAATTTAACTATTCTTAAAACATATCTTGAACACTTTAAGAACAGAGTAAATGCTAGAAAAACTCTTAAAAGGTGTTTATTGTGGCAGGATGTGAAATCTTGTTTTAATAGTAGAATAAGAACAGGGCTAGTAGTCAATTTAAAATATAAAGAACCCAAAATATTTTTGGTAAAAGCTTTTAGGAGTTTTTCAATTCAAATTAGAAAAAGTTTGTTGTCGTGTCTTTTAAAAGTTAATTTGATTTTATATGGTGTTTTTATCAAACCACAAAATGGTGAAACCTCTATTAAACATTTTTCAACCAAAAATGTAGTAATTGACCAAAATACAGACCTCAAGGATTGGTATAAAATTAATTGTATTAATGTGATTTTAAAAAAAATTTGAGGAATTTCAAGAAAGAGATAGTGGTTGGGCACTATCACAGATTCTACATTTAAAAGTAAATATAAATAGGTATAATCCAATACTGAGTGGTATTTCCACCTATGTTAAATTACCTAAATATATAAGCAATACAAAGAGTGTAATTAACATTAAAAATTCTGATCCTTATTGTTTTCTCTGGTCAATTGTTGCAGCGTTACATCCTGCTAAAATCAATGTTACACGAACCTCATCTTATCCTCATTTTAGTAAGATATTAAAGTATCATAATATCAGTTTTCCCATTGACCATAAAAGATATCCCTAAATTTAAAAATTTAAATAAACTTTCGATAAATGTTTTTACAACAAAAGGAACAGGAAAGGAAATTTTACCTGTGCTATTAAGTAAGACTAGTTTTTCTCCTCTTATTAATTTACTTTTAATTCATTCTCAAGATAATAGTACAAATAATAATGGTAGTGATGAGGATGATGGTCCTTTGTGTAGAAAAGATCTATTTCATTTTGCTTATATTAAAAATTTTTCAAGATTAGTAAATCAACAAGTTAAAAATGTTAGAAACAAAAAATGGTTTTGTGAAAGATGTTTTAATCATTTTAGTAATGATGCACACTTACAAAATCATTTAGAGGACTGTATTAATTCAAATTCAGTTAAGATGGTTTTACCATCAGAACCACTTTTGGTTTTACCACTTTTACAGAAAAGAATAATATTATGAAATTTAAAAATTTTAAACATAAAGAACTTGTTCCTTTTGTTATTTATGCTGATCTAGAAAGTATTCTTATAAAATGCATTGACAATGACAATGATCCTAATATCAAAACTCATTTGTCTCAAAAGCATGAAGCTTTTAGTATAGCTTATTATTTTAAATCTTCTGATAATGATTCCTTATCATACTATAAATCATTTACCGGTCACGACTGTCTTGTGTGGTTTGTAAGAGAACTTGAAAAGATAGCAAAGAGAATAACTAGAGAAAATTTATTGCAAAAATTCAACAAGTTAGGTCCATTAACTGATAAAGAAAGACATGATTTTAATTTGAGTTTTGTTTGTCATATTTGCACTAAACCTATAGTCGATCCATTGGATAAAGTTAGAGATCATTGTCATATTACAGGAAATTTTCGAGGAGCTGCTCATAGATCTTGTAATGCTAATTATCAAAATACACATACAATTCCGATTGCATTTCATAATCTCTCTGGCTATGACGCACATTTTTTAATTAAAAGCCTTAATAATAACGTTAAAGGTAATATATCACTACTTCCTCTAAACAAAGAGAGGTATATATCATTTACCAAATACATTCAAAATACAAATATTAATTTTAGGTTTATAGATTCGTTTCGATTTATGTCTGATTCATTAGATTAACTTTCCTGTAATCTAGATGATGATCAAAAACAAATAACGAGAAGGTACTTTGAAGATGATTTTAAATTTAATTTAGTTAAACGAAAAGGTGTTTTCCCATATGAATACCTCGATAATTGGGAAAAGTTGCAAGATACTTGCTTGCCACCTATTGATAGTTTCTTTAGTAAAATTAATAATGAAGGAATAACTCATGAGGATTATCAACACGCATGCACTGTTTGGAACACGTTTGAGATAAAAAACTTGCAAGAGTACGCGGAATTATATTTAAAAACTGACGTATTACTTTTAAGTGATATTTTTGAAAACTTTAGACTGATGTGTTTAAAAACATACGGTTTAGATAGTCTGCATTATTTTACTTTACCAGGGTTAGCATTTGATGCCATGTTAAAAGTAACAAATGTAGAATTAGAGCTTTTAACAGATATCGAAATGGTTTTGTTCTTTGAAAAAGCAAAACGAGTAGGAGTGTCACAATGTAGTAACAGATATGCAGAAGCGAACAATAAGTACATGGGTGATAAATATAATCCTGGTAAAGAGACCTCTTATACAATGTACTTTGATGTGAAAAATCTATATGGTTCAGCTATGAGTTATTTCCTTCCTTATGGAGGATTTGAATGGATACCCTTAAATGATATTTACAATTACAATATATTAAATTGTCCCAATGATAGTGAATACGGATACATGCTGGAAGTGGACCTTGAGTATCCAAAAGAACTTTTTAATTCACACAAAGATTTGCCATTGATTTGCCATTAACTTCTAATTCTACCAATAAAAAACTCTTAACGACATTGTATCATAAAAAGAAGTATGTTATTCATTATATGTATTTAAAACAAGTTAATAGCTTAGGACTGAAGCTTGCTAAGATTCATCGATGCCTAAAATTTAAACAATCACCTTGGTTAAAGAAATATATTGACTTAAACATTGAATTGAGAAAGGAGAGCAAAAATGAATTTGAAATAAATTTATTCAAACTTTTTATAAACGCTCCGTATGGGAAAAGTATAGAGACTGTACGTAAATATAAGGATATAAAAATTGTAAACAAACTGGGTGGTAAATACGGTACAGTCGATCCGCCGGATCTTTGCACATCGTCATCATTCTTATTATAGGAAATAAATCAAAACATGTGAGTCAAACGTATGTCGGCTATAAGAATTATTATAAAAATTAGAAAATGGCTAATATTACAATTGACGTTTTTATACTTCTCTTTTATTTCATTTATTGCATTTAGAAAACTGGATACGTATACATTTATGAACGTGATTTTTCAATTTTTGGAAACCTATAGGTTGTCCAATAACATCTACAGTAAATAAATATTTAAACCATAGTAATAAGAAATTAAGTATTTTTATTGAATATAAGCAAATATATGGTACTGACATATCGTCAGATGATGTTCCTGTTGTTGGTAAATATCGGTTTAGATTTAAGAAGGTTACAAAAAAGAATAGTAACAAAAATGTGATATTAGAAGACTAAAATGTGAGTAAACAAAAGAGACGTTTTTAAAGATTAGATAAGAACATCTAATAGAAAAAAGAGAAAAAGAACAGTCAGATGAATGACAAGATACTGCAACTCATGGAAAAAAGAAAAAAATCAAAGAACAACACAAGAATGTACAACAATATTCACAGACAAATAAGAACACAAATACGAAAGGCCCAAGAAAATTGGTTAAAATCACAGTGTGAAGAAATATATTTATTGAAAGAAAAACACGATACGTTTAAAATGCATAAACAAGCAGCTGGTCTTTAGAAATTAAATACAGCTAACAAACTGCGAGATCAACAGAGAAACATCATCACAGATAAAAATCAAGAAATTTGCATATGGACCAAGTTTATCAAAGAACTCTGATGATAGTAGATCCCAACAACCTCCATCCCACATATGTAATGACCACTTACAAATCACATCAAATGAAGTGGAAAAGGCAATATTACAACCAAAAGATGGCAAAGCTCCTGGACCTGACAATGCACATGCTGATCATAAAACTATTTAACACCAACGGTACTTAACTCCTAATAAAAATATTTAATGAACCAAGAACATGGCTGAAGTCACGCCGACGTTTATTGCTGTACCAAAGAAAACAAAATCCGTATCCTGCAGTGATTTGCCGACCATCAGCTTAATGAACCATCTTTTAAAGTTATTTCTAAAAATCATACATCAAAGAATATATAGACTGTGCGAAGAAAAATTCAGCCGTAGTACAAAGTTTAGTTTTCGGAATGCAGTGGGTACGAGAGAGGCTCTCTTTAGTATAAAAAGGCTATTTCAACGATCTAGAGATGTGAACTGCAATACATATGCATGCTTCATTGATTACCATAAAGCATTCAGGTTAATGAACAGAAAGAGTAAAAATTGGGACCATTCCTTAGAAATTAAATGTAGGATAGAGAAAGCCAAATCTACATTTCAAAAATGGCTAAGCTATTCAAATGTCATGATTTATTCACACCCATAAAAATCAGGTTACTACCATGTTATATCTTTCGTATACTATTGTACGGAGTTGAGTCGTGGACTTTCACAGACACTACCTGCAGGAACATTGAGGCTTTCGAAATGTGGCTTTATCGTCGAATCCTGAAGATATCTTATACCGGTCACGTTACTAATCAGGACGTTTTATTAAGAATGGAAAAAGAAAAACAGCTGATAACCACAATAAAAACAGCCAAAATAGAATACCTTGGTCACATCATTAGCAACAACGAAATATATGAATTGCTGCAACTAATTTTACAGGAAAAAGTAGATGGAAAACGAGGCTCAGGAAGGCGAAGGATTTCCTGGCTGAAGAATCTATGTATGTGGTTCAACACAACAAATATTTTCAGACCAGCAGTGTGCAAAGTACAAATTGTCATGATAGTCGCCAATATCCGAAACGGGTAGACACTACAAGAAGATCTAAAAAACTGAATATAAATCTACTCCAGTGCTCCATCATCTTGATAATTTTGTTTATTCAGTGTTAAATATGGTTTTCAGACTTAAGTAATCACTTTGTTTTAAAAAATGGTCATACAAAAATTAACACAACGAACTTCAAATAAAGAAATCTATGCATAATAAATTAAAAAATAGAAAACTTGAGCTGGGTAAAAAAGAATTTATTATAACAATAATATAATTTAAATATTTATTGAAGCCTCATACACTATACAGCCATGTAGCCAATCATAAATTTAAGAATTCTTCACTGTCAGAATCTGAGCCACTGATTGGTTTAATGTTAGTGTCAACCATATTTTTTTCTCGGATATACCACTTTGTAATAATTTCATGGGTATGTTTCACACATTTTTCCCAAATTTCTGTGTTACATTGGTTTAGTGCCTCTTTCCACATATTTATAACAGCATTATCAGAATGTCCATCTCTACCAAGATTCTTATTGTAATATGACTTGCAGTTTGCCCAAATTAATTCAATAGCGTTGAATTCACAGTGATAAGGAGGTAGTCTCAACACTTCATGGCCGTGTTCTTTTAGTAGTTCATGCTAACAGATGTTTTGCCAATAAATGCAACTTCTTTATCCCTTAATTCATTACTTATACTTTGCAGAGTAACATGTTTCTCTAAAAAAAAAAGAACAGATAAGTACAGAATAAACCACACTGTTATAACTAGTTCAATGAAAAAGAAGTAATACTTTGATTTTATAAAACTATAAATTATTTCAAATTAAAAAACTTACAAGAAAATTGACTTAATATCCATTAATGTATTCAGCAGAAATTTTCTTAACTACTCTCAACAATCTTTTTTACAACATACATTTATATAAAGTATTGATTAAAAAGTACCTTCTGGTTATCATGGTACATGATACCATTATCTTATGGTATATCAAATTCAGATTGAAGAAATTTTTAACTACTTACTTTGTTGGTACATGTCGTATACTGTATTACGCACTGCCATTTTTGATCCCTCAGACAGATCAGTTGTTTTGTTTTTCGGACGAGGTCTACTTTTGCCTGGCTTTGAAAGAATGTGATTATTTTCTTTCCTTTTAATAATTGTACATACTGTTCGTCGTTATATTTTTAATGCAGCAGCTACTCTCTTAAATAAAGAATTGTTTAATGATTTTCATAAACGAACATACATTTCAATATGTTACCTATTGAACAGACGAAAATGGCTCCAAAGGCCCTCTATTTACTTTTTCTAATTCGAAATTCTCCAACACATTCAACACAAGTTGCTAAGCTTGAGAAGTTAAAGGCTTGCCAGGCATACTCTAAAAATAAAAACCTTTAAAAATATTTCATATTGTCCGTTGACGTAGTTTTAGCTATATTTAAATAATTAATGTCAATTTAGAGGTTAAAAAAATGTATTATTCGTTATTAGCTAATACATGAATTCTTACCTTAATAAATTGAACACGAAGTTAAGGGTTAGTCGTTATAACAACTGTTTGTTAAAAATATGTATATTTAAAGTATGAAAAAGGATTGATTATTTAAATCAAACGAAAATAATTTATAAAAATATTACACTCTGTCAAAACAAAATTTCCAATTGTCATGTCAATTGTCAGTAGACGAATCAATCAGCGATCATTGTTCTATGGCTGTCTTTGTTCAATGCATGGTGTTGTGTATGGACAGGCGGTTTAAGTTAATAGTTTTAGTTTCTGTGAGTAGGAAAGAGACGTAACATAAAAAATAATTCGTGAATAATGTCATACTTGTGCAAAGATCCGGCGGACCGACTGTAACTATTACATTTCCCAACCGAATTTTCATAGTTGTACCATATTTGATGAAAATATGGTAATAATTGAAATGCAAAACGAGAAAATTAATTTTAACAAACCTATTTACATTGGGATGTGTATTTTAGATATTTCGAAAACAATTTTGTATGACTTCCATTATAATTATATTAAAAAAAAATTTCAAGATAAAGCCAAGTTATTATACACTGACACAGATAGTTTAATATATCAGTTTTATGTTGATGATATATATGCTCATATTAAAGAGGATATTCATAAGTTTGACACATCAGAGTACACTGAAAATAATGTCTATAACATTCCCTTAAGGAATAAAAAAGTATTGGGCTTGATGAAAGATGAAAACAAAGGTCAAATTATGACACATTTTATAGGATTGCGCTCAAAAATGTACACGATAAAAACTTTAAATCAGGATCAGGAAATTAAAAAAGCAAAAGGAATTAAGAAATCAGCTTTAAAGGAACTAACTTATGAAGATTATTATAAAATTTTATTTAAAAAAACAATTGTAGAGGTTTCCCAAAATTCTATTGTCTCCAAAAAACATGACGTCTATACAATAACTCAAAGAAAAGTTGCACTTAGTCCATATGATGATAAAAGAATGGTTAATTTTTTAAGCACTGACATTTTACCATGGGGTTTCAATGATAAATAATTCTTAAATACGTTTGATAATAAAAAAGTTCCTTATTCTTTATTTATTATTTTGGTAATAAATAAAAGTTTGTTTTTTAAATTATCTTTCTATTTTTGTACATCAGGTTTTCTTTAACCGATTAATCTACAAATTAAAATGGGTCCTCTATGGTGTGGTAAGTTATTTCACATATAACTTAAAAAATATATCGGTAATTAAAGCTGTTTTTTTTTCTTTAGAAAAGTAAATTGTCATGGGAAAAAGTTTTTACCGACCAAAAAAGATTTATAAAATTACAATCTAATACAAGAAGAAAAATAATACCATACACCCAACCTACTACTTCTATCATCAAAATGTATGGAACGTTATGGTTTGAAAACTGTAAAAAATTCTTTTGTTTTTGTCAAACTTCTTTAGAGATGCATGGAGCCATATTACCTGACTTGTATTGTTTCGAAACCATGCCTAGATTATAACACACAAAGGTAGTAGTATTTGTAAAACAAATATTTCTTAATTAATTATTTTTATGTTTTGATTTCAGCCTTTGGGTGAAAGCGGGTTTGATGGGTAGCGGGTGGGTACTTTTCACGATCCCGGTGGAAACAGACCTACTTTAGGGATTAGCGACCCTGCCCACGCTAGCTCATGATATTCCACCATCCCACACCGTGGAATCTCATGTCCCATAACCTTTATCCTACACCCTCCATATTTATCCCTCCTAGTCCTCAACCCTGGTGAAGGGCAGCAGCGATCACCACTACCAACGCAAGGCGCAAAAGAAATTATCTTGGACCGGCTTGTTATTGGAATTCCACAGGCATGACTAGGACAGTTTGAATGGCTGTGGTACTGCGGTGTTGAAAGTAACGGGATACCACAACACTACCTTTTCCCCAGGATAACTCATCTCATTATGGCAGAACAAAACAAAACAATGGCCCTCAGTCCCGGGCAGGCCTTAGATGGTCAGAGGGTGCGAAGAATCTCCCGGTGCCAAACAGATGATATCCAACGAATTTCAACATGGAATGTTAATAGTCTTTACGAACCAGGAAAACTACACAACCTTATAAAGGAAATGAATCGGTTAAAAATAAATATAACGGGAGTCAGTGAAGTCCGATGGACTGGATCTGGACAGTTTACGAAAGATAAGATTACTATGTATTACTCGTGTAGTGACCCAACAGATAGACATCACCGACATGGAGTGGCTATTGCTCTTGACAGGAAGATCAGTAAATCGGTGACAGATTTTGTTCCAATTTCCGAACGAGTCATGTTGATCAAAATGACAGGCAAACCAGTAAACATAAATGTGACACAAACATATGCACCAACAGCAGATAAGTCAGAAGAAGAAATAACTAAGTTCTATAAAGATCTGGAAAAAGCAATAAGACTAACAAAGAAAGAGGACATAAACATAATAATGGGCGACTTTAACGCCAAGGTGGGTAAAGGAAGATATGAAGACATAATTGGAGAGTACGGCCTTGGAGTTAGAAATGAAAGAGGCGACCTGCTGTGTGAATTCTGCCAGGAGAACGGTTTTGTCGTCATGAACACATGGTTTAAGCTCCTACCTCGTAAGTTATATACTTGGAAATCACCAGGAGACCGTCCAAATCGAATAATTAGAAACCAAATTGACTACGTTTTAATAAACAGAAGATTTCGTAACGCTATCAAAAGAATCGCAGCATATCCAGGTGCTGATATTGCATCCGATCATAATCCGCTAATAGCAGATGTGAGGTTAAAACTAGCAAAAATTAAGAGAACAAATACAAACACCAGCACGCCTATAAATACAAGAGAACTGATGAGAGACGAAAATCTGAAGAAGAGTTATGCAAATCAAATTAATGAAAGAATGCGAATAATAGAACAAAATGATGATATCGAAGAGATGGTCAATGATATTAAAGGAACGATTCTGGCAGTAAACAGGGAAGTTAAAACACAGATCAGAAAGAGAAAGCATAACGAATGGATGACGGACGAAATTATGGATCTAATGGAAAAGCGAAGGCAACATAAACAACAACGTAATCAAGACAAATACAAACAGATACACAAAGAAATTCGCCAGAAAATTAAGAAAGCAAAAGAACGTTGGATGGTGGAAAGGTGCAACGAAATAGAACAATTGCAGGAAAAAGGAGATAGTTTTGGACTACATAAGAAGATCAAAGAAATATCGAATATACACAAAAGCCACCACAGAACAAGAATACGCAACGACAGAAACGAATACATAGAGTCAGAAGAGGAGATAGCAATGGCGTGGAAAGAATACGCAGAAAGACTTTTTAATGAGGAAAGACCAACACAACCAACGTGCAAACTTCCTTCCGAAAACTTATCAGGGCCATCAATAATACGAAGTGAAATAGAATATGCAGTTAGAACCACAAAGATGCATAAAGCAACAGGTCCAGATGAAATTAATATAGAAGCAATAAAACTACTAGACGAGGAGAATATCGAAATCTTGGTAAAGCTGTTCAATAGAATTTATGATATTGGTTACATTCCGCGAGAATGGCTGCAGTCATCCTTTGTGATGATCCCAAAAACAGCTAATGCCACAAAATGCAATGAACACCGCTTAATCAGTTTAATGAGTCACTTGCTGAAACTCTTCCTTAGGATATTACACTCAAGAATGTACAAGATACTAGAAGAACTTAGCGGGTCAACACAATTCGGTTTTAAGGGAGGACTAGGAACAAGAGAGGCAATTTTATGTTTGAACACCTTAATACAAAACTGTTAAGATCAACGAAAAGATGTCTACCTCACCTTCATCGACTACGAGAAGGCATTTGACAATGTTAAACATGATATCATGATGGAACTACTACATAGAGCCAACATGGACCAGAAGGAGATCAGAATTATTCAGAATCTATACTGGAACCAAATGGCAAAGGTGAGGATTGATCAAGACCAATATACGGATGAATTTGAAATCCGGAAAGGTGTCCGCCAAGGCTGCATACTCTCTCCGATGCTTTTTAATTTATATGTTGAAAATATATTTGCGGAAGCATTAGAAGACACGGAATTAGGCATTAAGGTGAACGGCATACCAATTAGCAGCCTACGCTATGCGGACGACACAGTGATTATAACTGATAATTTGGAAGATCAGCAGTTATTACTTGATAGGGTGAATAGCATAGGTAAAAAATATGGCCTCAAAATCAACATTTTGAAAACGAAATATATGGTCATTAGCAGAAACCCTCCAGAAATCGGATCCACAACAAGAGATAAAAACCCGAATACAAATGGCAAGACAAGCTTTTGTGAAATTCAGACCGCTCCTATGTAATCAAAACCTAAATTTCGAAATACGCTACAGAATGGTCAAGTGCTACATATGGTCCATCTTGCTTTATGGCATGGAAACGTGGACTTTGAAAAAAACATCTATCAACAAACTTGAAGCATTTGAAATGTGGTCATTGAGAAGAATGATGCGCATACCTTGGGTGGATAGAGTTCGAAACGATGACGTCCTTGAGAGAGCCGGCGTGGAAAGAGAACTCTTTGAATTAATTAAAAAACGCAAGATTGGTTACCTTGGGCACATATTGAGAGGAGCAAAATATGAAATACCACAGTTAATCCTACAAGGGAAGATCGAAGGTAGGAGAGGAGCCGGCCGCAAACAATTATCCTGGTTAAGGAATATTAAAGAATGGACAGGAATACACAATACAGGCGAGCTGTGTCACGCCGCCAAAAACAGAATTCTAGTAATGAGATAGTCGCCTACGCACTTTGGTGTATGGCATGTTAAGAAGAAGAAATTTCAGCCTTTAGACCATGTAATTCCAAAGAACCGCGAATCCCTCCAGAAGATCAGGGATGGAATCGTATCCAATGAAGTGGTCAGGTACAAGGACCGGTACGATTCCCAAATATTACGGGGTCATTCTTCACATCATGATAACTTGGTGACAGCGAGTTACATGGATTCTGTGACGAGGGACTATTATCAGCAGGTTAAGAAAAATATACATTATAACAGTAGAGTGTATATTTTTAATCAGATAATTAACTTGTTTCAAAACAAATAAAATTTATAGTATCAATCTAATATTGTTTTATTTACATCTTTATTTACCCACATATATCATTAAAATATATATATATATATATATATATATATATATATATATATATATATATATATATATATATATATATATATACAATAAAGCATTTCTGTGATACATAGTTATTTTTCCTTTTCCTACAAGTTTCAAAAGTAAAGATAAGACTAGGCAGGCTGGGCTAGGCAGGCTATACAGATATATCTAAGCATCGTACACAAAAAAAAATTTTGACGCAACAACACCTAAAATATTTCCAAGTCTCAATACAAATTTATTTTTTCGATCACCCTGTACAAATTTAACGAAAAGAAGAGGAGATGAAGCGATAAGCAATAAGTTTTACACTCCTTATGCAGGGTGGTCTATTAGAGGGAAAGAAGGAGAGATCTAGAGATAAGCGACCAGTTCTTACAACCCTCTGGTCATTGTTGATCACTTTTTGTACTTCTTACCCTCTGGTCATTGGCGATCACTTCTTCAGGACAAGTAATTACAGGTGAGACAGGTGAGGCAGGTGACAATTCTTCGGCTGAGAAGAAGAAGAGATCTAGAGATAAGCGACTAGTTCTTACGACCCTCTGGTCATTGTCGATCACTTCTTCGGGAGAGAAGAAGAAGAGATCAAGCGATAAGCGACTAGTTCTTACAACCCTCTCGTCATTGTCGATCACTTCTTGTACTTCTTGTACACCCCCAAGGTCAAATCATGGCATCGATACCTTCGCATCGGAGACTCTGATGGACAGGTTACCAAAGTGATTCAGGACCCCGCTTGCTTATCTACTGATCATAACATGTAATTCGTCTTTAAAAAGACAAATACATGCCATGATGACAGTAAAATTCTCCTGTTAGTGATTCCATAGTAAATTATGAGGGAAAAACCAGGAAAAAAACCTCATAATACTATCCCGACATGGTAAGTATTTGATCGTGCATTTAGTTTACCTTCAATAAACACCAAATTCCGATTTTATATGTTTGTTATTTAAAAAACAAAAGGGCCTGCGTAGCGCAAGCGGTAGGATGCTTGACTCGCAAGCCGGTGGTCCGGGGTTCGAATCCCACCGCCGGCAAGAACATCTAGACATTTTAAAAATGTCTATAGGCCCCAGGTCGACTCAGCCTAAATAAAAATGAGTACCTTGGGTAAAACCAGGGGTAATAATAGACGGTTGAAGCGTAGCACTGGCCATGTTACCTTCCTTGTATACCGTAGGCCCTAGTTATAGCAGACTACCCTGCTATACTCCCAAAGCCGCGACAGCGGTATAAAACGGGAGACTACTATTATTATTTAAAAAAACATAAATGATGTATTCTCTATATGTTACTGACTTACCAATACTGGTATTTTCCTTTTAATAACTTCCTCTTTCAATATGGGTAACCAGATCCTACTACAGCTCGTCAAGAATTGCAATGTCTCTGAGTTTTGATAAGAATATAAATTTGGAGGGGAGGATCCGTCAGTAGCCCGAATATACTCAGTTCAATTTTGTTAGCAGAAGCAAACAGATCAGACGCATATCAATTACACTGGTGTAGGACTTATTAATCCGGTTCCGTTACAATGGAATTTAAATCAAAAGTTCATCGTAAAGTTTTGAGTGGTCAATCTCGTGAAATTATAGCAAATGTGATATATTTTATGAGACGAGAAGCGGAGGCTAAACATCCGATAATAGAACTAACGAAAATTCAAGAACGTGTTTCGCGCGCAACTGATGTTAGTGTTGGTTCTGTAAAGCAAATTTCAAATGAAATGAGATCAGTTGAAGATGGTGAAAGTGATTCGTTCCATACACCTAATATTAAAAGACAAAAAAGTGCGACCAAAACTAAGTTGAATAATATGGGTAAGGAAATTCTTCGGAGATTTGTAATAAATTTTCACGTCCACGAAAAAAAAGTTCCTACGTTGAGAGGCATACACAGGAAATTTGTCAATAAAATTAATTACACAGGATCGTATGGAAGTTTACGAAAAGTATTACATAAAATTGGTTTCTGTTGACAAAGAAAAAATTGCTTATGGAAAAACCTGATATCCAATAAAAAAGGATAGCTTTTTTGCGAAGTATTAAGAGTTACAGAAACGAAAATCGTCCTATAGTATACATGGACGAAACATACATCGACTCTTATCACACATTCAATAAAAGTTGGAATGATGATTCTCACGATGGTTGGCGTAAGCCTATCTCTAAGGGACAGAGGTTAATAATAGTTCATGCAGGGGGAGAAATGGGGTTCATAAAAAATTCCTACTTAAAATTTAAATCAAATTTAAAAACTGGTGATTACCATAGTCAGATGAACTTTCAAAATTATAAAAAGTACTAGTGGAAATGTTGATACCGAATTTACCAGCACAAAGTGTATTAGTGATTGATAATGCCCCATACCACGATGTTCAAAGTGAAAAAAATATAACGACTGCATCAAAAAAAGATGAAATAAAAGAGTGGCTAAGAAAGAGAAATATACCATTTACAGATGATATGTTAAGAGCCGAGCTATATGGCTCTTAACTTTAGCAAAATTTTATCAACGTCATCATAAATCATATGAAATAGATAAATTTCTAGAGGAAAATGGACATTCGGTATTAAGACTACCACCTTACCATCCCGAGTTAAACCCCATTGACTTAGTTTGGGCATCCATAAAAAACTATGTTGCACAACGGAATGTAAGTTTTAACTTTAAAGATGTGGAGGTTTTATGTAATCAATTTTTTGAGACATTTTCAGAGGATGAATGGAAATCACGGTGTGAAAATGCCAAACAGGACTATTGTAATGTTATTTTGTAAGTTAGAATACGGACGTTTTAGAGGAAAAAAGAACGATTAAACAATTTATTTTATTTTTATATTTCAATATGATGTATACAATGCTAAAATGATCATATAAAAAAAAGATGATGGTCGACGGAGATGGTTTTTTAATTTGAAAATGAACTAGTTATGTTATTAATAAAATTCTGGTTTTGGAAGGTTAACTTTATTATAAAATTAAATGACCATTTATATATTATAAACTTTCTAACAGTCAGTTTACTTTCTCTTGTTTTGTTAAGGACATACCTAGAATTACTTAGCTATGTATTTCTTTGCAATTTTGTGCAATATCTGTATGTGAACTTTTTTATTGCTTTTAGTTTTCAAACATGTTAAATTATGTTGAAATGATTTTATTAATAATTTGATATCTAAATATCAATTTTTTATAATATATTTCATCTTTAAAAATAATAAAAATCAATAATTTTCATCACATAATATTACGTGGAATAATTACTCCTAATTATTTAAATTTCAATACCTATTGAGTTCAATTGACCCTCCCCCAGTCGTAGTTCCATAATAAAATAATTTTAAAATCCGAACGCATTTGCTATCTTCTTTACTCCGAATGCGTTCTCTGTTTATTTTTCGCATCGCTAGAGTTTAAACTGAAAGACAGAGCTAACTTTGACGAACTGTACATTCTGCCGAGGAATTCGCGACACAATTGGTCTCATTTAGCATAATTAGAGCCGCTTCTTTGATTTCTCTCTTTTTACCATCCGTTTTTTTTTTAGGACTATATTTGAATCATTCCATTGAACCCTATGTTCATTATCCCATGCGTGTTTACATATTTGAGATCTATCAAATTCTCTATTTTTAATATAGGATTGATGTTCACTTATTCTAACATTTAATGGCCTTGATGTTTCACCTAAATAAAACTGATCGCATTCACAAGGTATTTTATAAATGCAATTCCTTGTCCTTTCTTGTTCATTGTTAGGTTTGGTTTTGGACAAAATAGATCTCAACGTGTTTGTTGTTTTGAATGTTGTTGAAATGTTGAATTTATTTCCTATCCTTTTAAACTTTTCCGATAATCCTTTTATGTATGGTATTATTATTTTCCTCGTATTATTCCTTGTATATGCTGTAGGATCTCGTTCTTAGTTGTTTTGTTCTATTCGATCGATTGTTGAAAATTCTTTATTTATAAACGATAAAGGATAATCATTTTTTAATAAAACAGATGTTAACAAATGTTTTTCCTCCAAGAACGAATTTTCGTTAGAACAAGTAATTTTGGCTCTATCGTATAAGGATTTAATAATTCCCTTTTTATTTTATTTTATTATTATTATTTTATTCATAATTTACTATGGAATCACTAACAGGAGAATTTTACTGTCATCATGGCATGTATTTGTCTTTTTAAAGACGAATTACATGTTATGATCTTTTCTGACGGATATTCTCAAGTTAAAGTTGATTTCATGTAATCGAATGAACTATCTTATAAGTAAAGTCGTCCCAGGAACGCAACTCAACAATATTGGCAATATCATTTTAAAGTCGTCTACTTTAAAATATATAATGTATGTCTGAATTGTCAATATAGATGAGTCAGATAAAATTAAATTATTAGAAGAATTTTTCACTAAGTAACAAAAAACAAAATTTGTTTAATTTACTAATGTTTGTATTTTGAGAACGATTTCCGAAGTGGAAATTGAAACGTCAATAAACGTATTTTAACCTTTAATTGTGGCTTATTCCTATTTAAATAGTAATTAATTCAATATTTATATATTGCGCATTTAGTATAACACATGTACAGGATGCATCTGTGGAGTTCTACCCATATACTAGCTAGTTGACACCCCAAAAATGAATTATCTGTACAGATTTAATAGGCACAATACTGTAATCATGTACTTTAGCAAATTAAATTTTTTTTACTGAATATGATTTATTAATTTATGTTTTACAAATAGGTATCTCATTTAAAGCAGCAACCTTTTTGACTTATTCGCAACAACCATTGAACCATTGATTTATAGCAGCAACATATATGCTATTATATAAGTAGCAATTTTTTATTGAATAATAGTAATCTTTAAGGTATTTTGCACTTGGGTTTTTTATATCTAAAATTATAGACCAAATTCGTAGCATGAGTAATAATCTAATTTTATTCTATACATTCATTCTACAGCCGAGATATTGCTCTTACAGGTTTAACTCAAAATACTTGTGATATGCACGACTTCAAACATGTTACCGCAATGGCTGACTACGCCCTTCGATTAAAGGAACTACTCGAGGAGGTAAACGAACATTCCTTCAACCACTTTAGAATTAGAATCGGTATTAACGTCGGACCAGTGGTCGCTGGAGTAATAGGCGCTCGCAAACCGCAGTATGATATTTGGGGAAATGCCGTCAACGTGGCCAGTAGGATGGATAGTACAGGAATTCAAGATAAAATACAGGTAAATAGATCTAGAAATATTTTAGTTGTAATACAAAAATATTAACATATATAGAGGTTTAGTTTAAATTAAGAATAAATGGTCAAATTTCTGAAACGGTTATAACTTCAAAGAGGGGTGATAATAGAAATATGGTAACTTTACAAACCAGACAAATAAATATTTATATTATTTTTGTAATTGTCGCCAAATTTATGAGGTGAATTTATTATTTAGGACGCGGACGATTTTTGTAAAAAATAACATGACTAAAAAACATTTATTACTGCAGTCTAAAATGTTTGGTGAAGAGAAGTTAAGTTTTTAAACATATACTAAACAGACTAGGGGTTACATGGCTTAATTAATAAATTATAAGGTAATTATATTATTATGTAGAGAAAATTATAAAAGTACATTGTCACTCAAGAAACTGATATGACAATTAGGCGAGCGGTTTATCCCTAAAAAGACGCTTAGAAATAATACTATTTTTTTGCATTAACGTTGTTTATTAGATTCCATATTATATATTTTTTTAAGTTTAAATATATTTTTCTTAATTTTTTAAACTCGGACGGAAATTGACAAATAACTTATATATAACAAAAAAAAAACAAATTCCAGAGTCGTTTTGTGTAAATTTTTCGAATTTCATGGAAGTAAATACATTTTCTCTCTGGGTAATTTTTTTAAAAAATGCTTCTTTTTCAAGTTATTTGTAATTCTTGGTTGAAAAAACGTATACATTAGTGAAATTTGAGATTTAAAAAAAAATTACTAAATAAATTACAATTCTACAAAAAGGTCTATAATCTTTTTCTTTAAACCTTCGCGTACAAGTAAGAATATTTGGACAAGAATAATTGGTTTCTATCGTGGTAAAAACATAGTTTTAAATTTAAACAAAGATTTCTAACAGCAGCGCGCTTGTATCGCCGGAACCGTACACACGTAAGGTCGTGGCATATTATCGTGCACGTTGCGTTTCCAGCACATAGCGTTTAGTTTCCGAAAAATATAATTTAAATGGTTTTAAATATGAACAACGCACTACGTAACGAGTCGTAACCGGTTGGTAAGGATAATGTGAATTAGATGTCCGTCATTTTCCCCTAGTTGTTTATTTAGGTATTTGTTTGATTTTGATACAGAGTATTTAAAAAAATAATTTTCGAGGATATTTTGTCATTTATGCATGTGTTTTTATTGCTTTGTGACAATTAAGCACGGAAGTGATAAACAATTAGGACTTTTGTACGGAAGTGATACCTCTTCTTTTTAAAAATACTTTTTGGTTTGATATGTATGACTTCGTAAAATGTAGTATTTTGTTTTTTAACTGAAGGTGAAATTAAATTTAAAACATATTTAAACTGAATCCTATTCATTCTAAAATATCCATAATATTTTTCATCGTCATCAATTAATTCTCTGTATAAAGTCCAGTATTCACATTCCTTCTTCCTTTCTCTTAGCATTAGATGTACTTCTTTTTAACACAGTTTTTCATTCTTCATCGTTAAGTAGAAGAGCAAGTGCACATAATTTTTGTCGAGAAAAGCGAGATCATATCTTCAACGAACCAAACTGAAACGTTCTATGTATGAAAATGTGAACGCGCAGCCCAACTGCTGGAGTGGAAACGTTAAGTGCCGGAAACTATACGTGTAAGATAATATGCCGCGACCTTTATTGTCGTAGACAGCGGTAGATTGCTCGAAATGCATATTCGAAATATTTGGTTCTATATTTTTCCATTTATTCTTGTCAAAATATTATTACTTGTATTTGAAGGTTTAAAGATTATAAAGCTTTTTATAGAATTGCAAATCATTTAGTAATTCTTATAAAACTTTCAAAAATCACTAATTAAGGCATTGTTTTAACAAAAAATTACAAATAACTCGAAAGGGGGCATTTTTAGAAAAATAATTTCGTAAAAAAGTTCTTATTTCGATGAGATAGGTCTAAAAAAATTTACTCGAAACGATTCGGGAAATTGTTTTTTTGTTAGAAGGTATCTGATAACGATTTTTAGCCCACTTGGAAAAATTAAAAAAAATACAATTAAATTTGAAAAATATATAAAATCAAATAAAAAAGGTTTGGTGCGGTAAAAATTTAAAAACTTAGTGAGTTTCTACTTTGCTTATAGGGGTAAACCGCTCACGTATAATAACAATTTGTATCCTCTGAAAATAAAGTGAAGTGAAGTTTCGATAACAACAAAACTAAACACCTGACCTACAGGTCAGGTAATATAAGGAATATAAGCAAAGTAATTAAATGTTGTTTGGGGAATGTGTCCAATAAAACTTTTAAATGAAACGAACCAGTTGAGTATACAGTTAAGACTAACTTTATTTTATTCCAAAAGTGAATACAATTTACAGTTTATATTGTACCAAAATTAACTTCCGGTAAATGATATATGGCGCTAATATTTAAATTTTGTTTAGTTGATATCAATATTTTAACCCCCCCCCCTCCCCCCACTTATCAACAAAACACAATTTAGAAGTTAAATACCTATACGTCCTATACTAACAGTTTCAATAATCTGTGCAACCACCTGGTATACCAATCAGCTGGCATACCATCAGTAGGCATTTACATTAATGATTATGTCAGATATTAGTTCTCTCAAAAATTTATATCTTATATCAATATGCTTACTTCTTTTATAATGAATTGGATTTGTTAATAAGTAATATGCACTTTGATTATCGTTAAATAAAGTAATAGGTTCAGTTTTTTCAATTAAAAATTTTAAGAAATAGTGTCATTACTTATATACATTGTTAAAGTAGTATTAAGTATACATTAGTACTTATATACATTGTTAAATTGGCTCAAGTAACTCACTGTAAATGATTTATCTGGTCTGGTTTAATCATCAAACATAACATAAACATTCCTTAATTCTATCCAAATCTTACAGAACAAATTTACTTTTCAGCTCATTTTTGTAACTTGCTCATGTAACTTTATTTTCGCTATTATACTTTAACACCACTTACTATCAATTACAATACCATATTCTCAATCATATAACACATCTCATGCATTGTTGTCACGGAGAGATTGGATTTCATTCAACATAACTTCTCTCCACTTTGCTTTTGTCCATCAGGACGTTGTAATGACTTCGAGACTGTTAATGGAACATCATCTATGTCACTTGTATCGCACACATATATGTTACATATTTACTAGTCTTTTTTTTCTTACTCGTTCTGACTTTTTGTGTACATGTAAATGATTTTTAACTTTAACTGAATTTCCATTCTCTACTATTTTACTGACAGACTACAATATTAAAATAATTCTTAGCAACAACAGTAGTTGTTAATCCCCTGAACCAAATCCAAATCCCCTGAACACTTTACTTTGGCTGTGTTCTTGTTAGCAACTATAATCTTACCTGCATCACGTACACTTTTATTATTAATCTAGTCTTCATTTGGCGTTAAATGAACAGTAGCTCTTGAGTTCACATACCTACCACTTATTTTGTTTAAGTTTTCATTGAGAAACGCGGCAATTAACTTATTTTTTTCGGATGTTTTTAACTTCGGGAATTTATCTTTATATTGGCTCTTTATAGTGTATCTTTATAGTGTAATATTACCAATATCACTTCCAATGTCCAAGAGTTTTGTTTTGATTGAATCGGCAAAAATCACAATTCCCGAATGTTCAATCGCCATTATCATTGGTGATAAACGATCAGGTAATCCCGACAAAAGTAGCGAACCGATCCACTCATCGTCAATTTTAAAACCAGTTCCATTCAATTTTTGTCCTTTTTTAACTATTTGGTTCACGTAACTTGCAATTTGACTGCACTCTTCCAATCGCGTTGAAATTAGACTTCTAATAAACTGATTTTTCTCGCGAACCTGAGTTATCAAACAACTTTTTTAACGCGTCCCAAATTATTTCGAGGTTTTTGCTTATTTAAAGTATAATACATAACGACGGATTAAGGGAAGAGCTAACTTAACGTTAGTTTTTTCATGTTTCTCTACTTCGGTTTTAGTTCCGTCTAAACACGTAGACAAACTTTTAAAACAAGATAATTTTATACTTAGAAAGCCCAATTATCGTAATTTTCCCGACATAACAACTTTGTCACTGTGGACATGTAATTGACTGCCATTTTGAACTTTAACACTCACTAGTATACAACGTTTATCTATTTATTGACGAAAAAATGGTTGGGGCCACCATAACCTAATAAAATTTGTAAATGAAACGAACCAGTTGATTATACAATTAAAATTAACTTAATTTTGTTCCGAAAGTCAATAAAATTTACAGTTTACATTGTACCTACCGTAACTTCCGGTTAATGACATATGGCACTTATATTTAAATTTTGTTTAGTTGATATCAATAGCTTTACAATTTACCGAGAGAATAAAAATCAGGATTAAAATTTTTCTACACGTATAATAGAATTTACTTAAGAGTTAAAATATTTTTACTTATTGTCGAGCAAAATACAAATAACGTAGTTTCTTATATATTTTGTCCATTTTTAATGGCAGCGAATTTAATAACACCAAAGTATGTATTTACATAAACGGCATAATTCAGTCATTCCTAATCTCTAAAATCTTTGGGTATTATTACATTAAATATATTCAGTTACTACTGAAAAATCAGTTTATTATCATCTTGAAGAAACTGTTTAGTTATACACTCGCGATCATAAAATCCGGGTCACCTTGAAAATCGTCGTTATTTCATTTTTAACGAGCTTTATCGTAAATAATAATAACACAAATACAAACTAATGCATGTTTCTAAGAATTGTTGTCGGCTTAGCGGTTTCCTTTGTAACAAAGAATTCCAATAATGCCGATTTCGCGGAAAACTATACACTTCCCAAAATGAACGGTACCTGTAACTGCCGCTTGTTTTAAATGTCTCATTTGTGCTTCGACTTTCTGTTCAAACGCAACAAACAATCGTTTATTATTGCCACCAGTAGTGTTTATTAGTGTCATTATTAGTGTTTATTATTGTTTATTTTTTGTCAAAAATGCCTTGGCTGTTGTTGAAACGGCACGCATTGTTGCGTTTGTGGAAGACGGTCACACTCAACGGCAAGTCGCAAGAACTGTTGGCGTAAGCCTTTCTACGGTTCAACGAGTGCTTCAAGGCTTTCAGAAGACGAGTTTGCTAACCAGACGACCTGGCTCTGGACGAAGAAGAACGACCACGGCACGAGATGACCGTTTCCTTGTGTTTCAGGCTTTACGAAACCGGACCTCAACTGCGGTTATGCATCGAAATTGACTACAGGAAGTACGAAATTGCAATGTTAGCGTTGCAACAGTCAGGAGAAGACTTCGTTCTTCTGGACTATCTACAGGACCGCCACTTGGCCGTGCGCATCGAGTTTCACGACTAGATTTTGCTCGACAATACGCGCATTGGGGAATTAATGATCGGAGCAAAGTGTTATTCTCAGATGAATCCCGTTTCTGCCTAACTGGATCCAATGGACGTGTAAGAGTTTGGAGGAGAACCGGTGAACGATTTTCACAAGCTTGCATTGCTCCAAGAATGCCATTTGGTGGAGGCTCGGTCATGGCTAGGGGAGGTGTATCTTCCGACTTCCGCACAGAATTACCCTTCATCGAAAATGGGTCCTTAACTGTACGAAGATACATTACGGAGATTCTGGAAGAACATGTTATGCCCATTATGGCAGGGCTTAGAGAAGACGCAGTTTTTATGCAGGACAACGTACGACCGCAAGTTGCCAGGATCAGTATGCAATACTTGGACAAGGTTGGAATTACGAGGTTACCCTGGCTAGCTAGATCTCCGGATCTGAATACCATCAAACATCTCTGGGACAATTTGAAAAAACGTATTCAAACCCATACACCTCCTCCTAACAACGCACAGGAGCTTAAGGATCTGTTATTGAGAGAGTGGAATAACATACCACAATATGTAATCCGGAAAAAAATTGAGAATATGCCCCGTCGTCTGCAAGAGGTTATTAGAGCAAGGGGAGGCAATACACGATATTAGTCATTGAAATTCCACTGATGTTTTACCACGTTCTGTATTTTTCATCTTTTCTTTCGTATGTCTGTTTGAACAATTTGGTTTGTTTTCTGCTTTTTCAATAAAAACAATAAAAACCCGTTTTTTCTTTCTTTCAAAACAAACATTGATGACAAATAAAAAATACATTAGCCTAAAAAAAAGGTTATTACTGCACCAGATGCAAAAATATTCAAGAAACTTGAAATTTTCAAGGTGACCCGGATTTTATGATCGCGAGTGTATATTATAACTAAGATATATTTAATTTGTTAAAAATATTGTTTTTAATGTATTTTTTAGAAAAAGAAATAGCAGTAGATAAATCAGTACATAAAATACCTAGAGAAGCTCGTTTCTTAAAAGACAATCATATATTATATTAATTGCTTCTGATGTCATAATAAACATAAAAGTATTTAAAAGATTGTAAAACAAAATTGGTGAGTGCAAATATAACATACGTATTTGAACATTTTTAGTTAGATTTGTTTAGTTTATTTGAAACTATAGCAGATCCAGTTTCTTACTTTTCTATTAATTAGAAACAATAAAACTTTAATGGTATAAAATATATTTCGAAAAGTGGACCAGCCGGCTCCATCAGGTACCTGAGGTGTCGGCAAATGTATAAACTTTACCAAAAAAATAATTATATTTTAAAATATTGTTTCTGCTTCTGACTATATAGACAGTAAACTCCAAAATAATTATTACATACATCTTCAAATATTGATATGTCTCAAACTACAGATAATACAACTTCTAGATAAACAACTTCGTATGTATCCATAGTTAAAGCTATTCCTAAGCCGTCGTTTCCAAAGATAAACCAAGCGGTAGTATTACATGCTGATAAAACTCCTAAATTACAGGACTATGTTAAAGCTATAGGTGATGCTATTGGTCCCAAACGAATAGCTTTTGCTTCTAGGATAACAGGATATGTATTTATCTCACAAACTCCAATTAAGTTAAACATTATTAAATTATCATCCAAATATTCAAAGAGGGGACATTACCCTAAATATTCGCAGAATAGTTTCTCCCATAAAAATAATCGTCATATCGTCAAATGTCCCCAGCCATACCACATAATATAGTATAAAGTGCCATAAAAAATCTTGGACTTCAATTAGTCTACCAATTTCCTTTTTAAGAGCAGGGATCACACGAAACGATGTTTTTTCCACGACAAACAATTTTGAAGTAAAAACTTTAATTATAATATTTTTTGAATGTAATGACAATAGATTTTTTTCATCAACATACAAAATGGAGTGTTTTATCTGTAAACAATCAGGACACATCACCTCAACTAGTCCTAATTTCCCAACCGTTACTTTAAACAAAATTCCAAAATCAAACCGTATTATATAACCCTTCTACTAGATAGCACACTGTCTACAGACACGTCCAGTTTGGCCTCTATCGCGAAGACTGAGCAAAATGACACAATTACTGTACTAAAATTAGCTCTTAAATGAGGCCGTTCGAAAGCAATGAATGAAAATAGCTCAGTATTCAGCATAAGCATTAAAATAGACGAATGTTAATAAATCTTGCTCTTTAAAATAAATAAATATAAAATTTAAAATTTTTGTACCCATCTCTCTAAGAATGTGTATTTAGCATTGACATATCTCATGATGTAGGTGACAAAGACAGTAATGACAGTCTGACGTATCTCAATCATCTCAATCTCAAAAGTCAATACACTAATCAGTAGAAATATTCATATTAATTCAGTGAAACTGTGACGGGTTTTTCCCCGTCTAGAACGTTTACAACAGTTAATTTCAGACCACACACACACACACACACACACGCAGTGATCAACCCTGCCCCTAGGAACATGTGTATACCAATGTAAGAATGGGATCCACATGTCCGAAGATCAAACCGGTCACACCTCGCTAGTCGAAGTGGTACCTATCTGACCCCCAGGCTTTTCCACCACCCCTCCTCATCGTGTGACTTACGTGAGGATGCTTATGATCTGAAATTTACTTAAGATGCCCTGGGTAATAGGACATCCTCGGTTTTTAGTGAATGTGGTTATGCCACCTAACTGTAGGGGTAGCCACATCTAGGCTTTTCTCCCTATTTACTTTACTGACTCAATTGATTTTACTCTAGCTTTACGTCGGAACTTGAGTCCCTAAAAAAAGAAAAAAGAGCGTGTGTTCCGACCATAGAGCCATCAGCCTGAGCTGATGAATCTATGTCCGGAAAAGAGTGTGTGCTCGGTCACTCAGCCGCCGATTTGGCAAAATAAATTTTGTTCTCCTCGCCGGCTGAGCACCCGAGAGGGGTCCGGCCACCAAGCCCATGCATGCCGCACATAACCTCAGTGCTCGGATTTCGCGAGTAGATCTTTCATTTCGATCTGCCTTAAGGGCCTAGTCCGCGGAGCGGTATATAGAATTCTATATTTGCTATATAAGGTAAATTTACGTTAAACGGTTTAATGAAAAGTATGAATGTATCAATATGAATTTACGTTATTTAATCAGAAAACACATTTTTTTTTTTTTTTGTGGACTTTCTTGTGGCATCGGGACTATAAAATGCCTGGGCAACAATTCTTTCCTTTTTTCCTTAATCCTATTTGTGTGCGTGTATTGGGGTGTGCATTCCCAAGTGTATAATGCTCTCACACACCCCGGTGTATATTGGACTTATAATTACCTAAAAACCTAAAAAAGAAAAGCGTACCCTCTCGCCAGAGTTTTTTTTTTGCTGTGTTTTCTGATTGACTGCATTTCTTTGTTCGTTCTTCTTGCAACCATCTCATTATTTATTTATTCGTTCGGGTTCTCCCTATATCGAGCTATCTGTTGTTTTGGTCTTCTGTGTACCGTCCTTGTGTTTTCATTGTAGTTAGTCAGCTCTCTTAACATTCTGCTGGGGTGGTTTCTTAGTCCGTTAAAAATTTCATATGCTCTCTCGTCTAGCGTGCGTAGGATTCTTGTTTGTCCTGAGTCTCTATATACATATCTCAAGGGTACGTACCTTGGTATCTTAAGGGTATCTCTGACTATTTGATTTTGAGTAGTCTGTATCTTTTTCCTGTTTGTTTTACAGGTGTGTCCCCACGCAGCGGATGCATATGTTAGGACTGGCAGGATAATACTATTCGCAACCCTGATTTTGGTTTTAAATCGTAGTTTACTTTTCCTTCCAATAAGTGTTGAGAGCTGACTTTTCAACGCTTTGGCTTTGCGTATTTGCTGATTGATGTGCTCAGTGAACGTTAGCTTCTTATCTAGATGTACCCCTAGATATTTAGCCTGGTTGGTCCAGTCTACTGGGGTGTTTTCAATTGTAATTTCGCGATTTGGTACACTTCTTCTGTGACTAAACATTACAGCCTGTGTTTTATCTGGATTTAGGGCTATTTTCCATTTTATGCACCATCTTTGGAATCTGTTTAGTGCTCTTTGCAGATGATTAGCTGCATGATCCGGGTTTCTCCAGCTAACAGCTATTGCTGTGTCGTCAGCGTAAAGACTCAACAGAGAGCCTGGCTCTTTTGGCGTGTCGGCCGTATAGATGGTGTACAGGTACGGCGACAGCACCGCTCCCTGAGGCACACCCGCCTCCAGGGTCCCGACTTCGGATAGGGTTGCCCCTATTCGAACTCTGAACCTTCTGTTGGCAAGATATGACGCAAGGAGGCATGTCATCGCCTCACTGTAACCAAATTCATTCATTTTATAGATGAGTCCATGGTGCCAGACTCTGTCGAAGGCTTTGCTGACGTCCAGAAAAGCTGTAGCTGTGTACATTTTTTCATTAAATCCTTTGGTGATGAATTCTGTAAGTCGTAGTACCTGTAATTCACAGGAGTGTTCGCTTCTGAACCCGAATTGAGCCTCTGGTATGGTTCCTAGCATTTGTGATTCTTCATTGAGTCTTTTTAGAACAACTCTTTCCGCTATCTTGCTTATAGATGATAATAAGCTGATAGGTCTGTAATTTTGTGGAAATGTGCCGTTTTTACCAGGTTTTGCAATCATTATTACGTGTGCCTCTTTCCACCTATCTGGGAAATATCGTAGTTTTAGCATGTTGTTTATTATGTTAGTGAAATAAACAATAGCTTTTGTTGCTAGATTTTTCAGCGCCCTGTTTGTGATGTTGTCGGGTCCTGGGGCTTTTTTGGCATTTGTCATTTTTATAAGTTTCTTTATTTCTTCGGGAGATGTATGTGTAATACCTATTCTGCACTTTTTCCTTCTAAGTCTTCTCGCTGTTCTTTCTACCTCTTCTTCAAAGTCTATGTCATCGTCGGGGTCTTCGTTGTTTCTACACGCCCTTTCTAGTTCGTCCTTCATGACTTCGGCTTTGTCGATTTCCGTATGGACAATCCCGTTTACTCCGTGTAGGGGAGGTATGGGTTTCTTGTCCTTTCGAAGGATTTTAGATAACTTCCAGAAGGTGGATTTGTTAGGATTTAGCTCATCGATATAGGAGTCCCAGCTTTCATTTCTATGATTTTGAAGTTGTTTTTTCACTTCCCTGTCTAGCTCATTTGCAATCCTTTTGTCTTCTACCATTCTTGTGCGGTAGGCTCTTCTTCTTTTCCGGTTTTTCTCTTTGATTAGGTTTTGAAGTTCTATACTTATATCCCTGAATCTTCCTTTTTGTCTTGTGATTGTTTCGGTTTTGGAGCTGGCATCGATAGCATTGTTTATTGCTTGTTCTAGTTTTATTACACTGTCTTCTAGTTCTGTAATATTATTAATTGTTGGGATGTTACCGATGTTCTCGCTCACAATTCTTCTAAAGTTTGGCCAACTTGTTTTCTTTCGGTTGTGGGGCTGCAAATAGTTCAATTCTGTTGCGCCCAGGGTCAGGACGATTAGGTTATGTGTCGAATCGCCTTCATTTAGAGAGTGTATCTCGTATTGTTGACCCACGTTGTGTAGGATTGCAATGTCGAGATACGTAGGGAGTTCTCCGTGGAAACATGTCGGTTCTGTTGGTCCGATGACATACGTGTTCGGTCTGTTCTCGAGATGGTTGCAGAGATATCTTTCGTTTCGGTTGGTCGTCCTGTCAAACCAATTGGGAGATCTAGCATTTAGGTCTCCAATAATTATAGTTGGCTCTTCTGAGTTCAGTATTAGGCTCAAATCTTCGTTGAAAATCGGATCATGTGGTCTAACGTAAGCTGACACTATTTTTAGTGTTTCGTTGTTGGCCTTAAGTCGAATAATTGTGGCTTCCATTGTCACCAGTCCGTCTGGTGTTGGGATGTGCTCGTGTTCGAGTCCCCTTTTGACTAATATAGCTGTTCCTCCTGATAATGCTCTATGATCCGTTCTATAGATATCGTAGCCTGGAAATTTTGTTTTTTTCCTTTCCACTAGTTTGGTTTCTTGAAGGGCTACGATATCGAGCTCTAATCTGTTTATTATTTCATCCAGAAGGTTGATCTTTTTGAATATTCCGCCGGAATTCCATGACCCAATGCGTAGATCTTCGTTTTGGTTTGCTAACATTTTCGGACGGCTTCTCCAAATGCAGTCATCATTTTTGTTGCTTTGTCCATCATGGACATCATTTCCATCATTTTGTTATTATACTCTGTATGGAAGTTTGCGATGAGGGTAGCTGCGTCCTGTACCGACACTTCTTGTGGTTGTGCTGGAGATTCTGAGGTGGTTTCAGCGGATTTTTTCGCTGCCTGTGCGTAGCTGACTCCTTTGTTGATTGGAGCGCTGTTTATGGGTCTTCCCACCGGTCTTGTTGGGGCAGGTGTTTTCTTTTTGGGGGCCTTAGAGCATCCTCTATAATTTGCTGTGTGCGCTTCACCACAGTTTGCACATTTGGGGTCGGTTTCCCGGCTTTTCTCACAGTCGTTACTGATGTGGTTTTCTCCGCATTTTACACATCTGGATCCGCAATGGCAAGCCTTTGAGCTGTGATAGAACCCTTGACAGTTGTAGGGTGTCTTTTGTGATTTTGAATTCATCCTCCACATAGATGCGCATGTAGCATATATCAGATATTTTTTTAATTTTTGCAACGTCTTCCTCTTTGAGGGTGACGATGAAATGTGGCAGTACTTTTTTATCAGCTTTTTTGGAGATCATATTGATCACCCTTGTTGCTTCTATTCCTTTATTGTATAGTTCGTCTTTAATTGCTACTGTGCTAGTAGTAGCAGATAGCCCTTTTATAATGACTCTTTTTAGTTTATCGCTATCTATGGGATATGCGATGAATTCTACTTTTGGACTGTGTTCTTCTAGGATGTGTACCATTCCTAGGTAATCTTTTCTGGTTTTTGTGTTAATAACAATCGATCTGCCTGATCGTGCAAACTTATTGACTGATATTATGCCTTGGTTGGCTGCTCTCTGCAGGATTTTTTGGTGTTCTCCTACAGTTTTTAGGATTATCGCCGGTGGTTTCGGCTCTTTTACTATAGGCTCCTCGCTTGTTTGCGGTGAGTCTTTTGGTACGTCGTTTTCTTTTTCAACTTGGCTATTTTTGCTCAAGTTATTTTGGGCAGTTTTCTTTTTCTGGCTTCTTTCATGAGCCTCTTTCGCAGCCTTGTTAAATTCGATATCTTTCCTCTGATTTATTATCTGCGTCTGCTTTTCGGCGACGCTTATTTTTGTTTTCACACTACTGTCTGATTTCTCAGTAGTGGTGCCTGTTTTTTTTCCTTTTTTGTTTTGGACTTGTGTCCAACCTGCAGGTTATTTGGTTGTTATGATTCTTTCCGGCTCTTTAGGCTTGCCTTTGCTACCGGATGGCTTTACGGGGGGAGGTGAACCGATTCCTAGTTCCACTAGCTTTACAACGTCATTATCGAGGGAGGCTTTCCACGGGTCGATTTCCATTATTGACTCTTCTTTCTCCTTGGCTGCTGTTAATGCCATTATATGTTGTACAAGTTTTTGTATCTCCTTGTCCTTTTCTTTGTTTTCGTTTCTCAGCTCAGTCATCTGAGCGAGAAGGTCTTGGATTTGTTTATTTGCCTTTTCCTCGCGGATACGGCTTTCTTCTTTAAGGGATTTGATCTGTTCCGTCAGTACATTGACCGACCTTAAAAGCTCATTGGCCTTTTCCCTTTCCGCCATTTCTCTGGCCTTTTTATTTACTTCTTCGTCTTCCGAAGAGTCTTCTTTGGGCCTTAGCCTTTTCATTTTCTTGCCGATTTCGGGCTCGGCTTCATTTTTGGAGACGTTGTCCACGGCGGGTTGTGTCTCTACTACAGTTGGGGGTGGGGCTTCGCGCGATTCTGCAGCTGGGCTCGGCTCTTCGTCGATGGCGTCCATCGTATTGATATCGTCATCGGTGTCGATTTCGCTTTTTTCTTCCTCCGACTCGGGCAGATAGGAGTCATCGTCAGATATTACGATTTCTATGTCGTCGATCGCGGTATTAGTCGATTTAATAAATTTATTATATAGCTCGATCGAGCTGTCAACAGAGGGGTTTGATGATTCGGCTAAATCATTCTCTTCTTCTTCTTGTGTTGTCACCTGCGTGACAACACTTTCTGGGGGGGGGGAATATCACTCATATTGCCGTAAGGCAGTGAACAAATAGTTCATAAGATATAAGAAAATTCTACTTAGACGACTCTGTTTTTTTTCCACCGACTGACCGCTGTCAGTACGGCTTACTGGGTGCCGTCCCAGGTACCTCGCGGTAGTTCACTCCCTGTATTCACAGTGAGGGATCCTCTTCCTGTTTCTCACACCTCAGGAGCAGGGGCCGTTTCTGTCCGACCTTGTCAAATGTCAAGGCCTTACAGTGTCATCCCTGACGACACACTGAGGTGATCCCGAATTCTTCGCAAACGCGAAGCTATTATAGCCTCCGCGAGGAGCCTATAAAAACAGCTCCTCGACGGTTTAACTAGTAACTACCTCGCATCCGCTTTTTGCTAATATGTAGGACCAGTGCCTATGCCACACTCGGTGTCTTACCCACCGGGAGCTGAGAAGCTCCGTTGACAATAGGTCAGTCGCCCCCACCTAAGCACGCTTCTCTCTCACGTCCGTACTGTTCGGCTGCTCGAGTCGAACTGTCTTAGTTTCAGTCAGTCTTTAATTTCAGACCACTGCCCTGACTGACTTTCTCTGCTTACAAGAAACCAATTTTATTGTCACACACAACCCATCTTAAATAATACTCTACCATTTCCTTAGGATAGCACATTTAAAAGCCAGCGTCGGATCCTCTATTTTTATTTCAAATGATGTTTTTCATTAACAATTTTCATTAAACACAACCCTAGCAGCTGTAGCTGTAACTGCATGGTGTCCCAACAAAATAGTCATATGCAATATTAATACTTCTTCCGACTATAATCTCGCCAGACATGAGGTTTCAAATCTCATTAACCAACTCCAAGCTACATTTATACTTGTTGGAGATTTTAACGCCAATAGTACTAAATGAGGATCTAAAAATACTTTTGGCAGGGGTAAAATTATTGAGGATATTCAATCATGATGTTAACTTTTTAAATACACAACGTAGCACGTATTTTTATACCCAGTCTGGTTTTTTCTCTTTAATTGACCTGAGCATTAGTGATCCTAAAACAGCTCCTCTTCTTACCTGGTACACGCTCTATAGTCTCTACTACAGTAATCACTTTCCTATATTTATCACCAATAATAAAGTTAAACCGTCTTTTATAAGAGCAAATCTAATATCTCAAAAGCTAATTAGGAAGTATTCAGCGCAGCTGTTAGGATCGAGTTACCGAATTTTTTTTTCCTGAAAAATGGCTTTGGCAGAGCCAATTAGCCAGACTTGTTTTTGTTCGTTTTTAAAGTCAACTGAATTTTAATTATTCTTAATTACAGATTTATAGTTAAATTTTTTTTCTTATCAGAATGTAGTACTACATATACCTAATAATCTTTTTAGGACAGATAAATTTCGTTTTGTCATATTTTTATTTTGTTTTTTTTATGCCTTTATTATCTTACTCATTTTTGTTTTTTTATTTTTATTTTGTTTCTTTTCTTTTGTTTTATTGCTTTTTTGCTTGTTTTGTTTTTTTTTTATTTTTTTTTATTTTGTTTTTGTTTCATTTCTATTTTTTTTAATTTCTTTTTATTTTTTTGTTCTAATAACTTATAATATACATTTTTTGTATTCTTTTCAAACCATATTATTAACAGAATATGCCTATGTACTATTTACAACTTGTATTTACACATTTTAACATGTCTGTAAATGCAATGAAGAATTTCCATATTATTTGAAAATAATAAAAGATTAAGGTTTATTGAAAAACAACACTTAGAGTTTATTAGTTCCTTATAAAGTTCGTTTATATTATTAATTTGTAAATCACATTTTAATTATAATATGTGTTAGATCGCCTAGTTTGCCACAAGTAAAATTGGGAGTATTTGATAAGCCGATTTCATGCATGTAATATGGCGTAAGAGCATTATTCGCTCTCAGCCGATTAATGGTCTTTATAAAATGTCGATTAGATTCTGTGTAAAACCATCTTCTTGAAGGTATCCTAGGGTTACAATGATAATTTTAAGCCAGTCTTACATTCTCAGTGTAAATGCCCATTATTTTTAAGATTTTGTCTACTAACAGTGTCAATATCAAATTTTTGTTTACTTTGTCTCCGAATATATAGGCTGATTTAGCCAAATTGTCAACGATTTCATTGCCAAATTGTCAACCTTTTATTTCAGAATGGCCCTTGATCCATTTAATTGTTACATTTAATCCTAATTGTATAGTTTCATAAAGAATTTTTAGTTCAATGTGGTTTATGTGTTTGACTATTTGAATGTTTTTAAATCTGTCGACCACGATTTTACTGTCGGTAAATATAACGTAGTTGCTAGTCCGATTCAGTAGTACATAATTTATATTTAAATGGGAATAAGCCACAATTAAAGGTTAAAATACGTTTATTGACGTTTCAATTTCCACTTCGGAAATCGTTCTCAAAATACAAACTGAAATTCAGTAGTACATACTGAAGACCAAACATTACTGCCACCATTTTTGCTGTGTATATTGAGCATTCACTGGGTAAGCTATACTGGTAACGATAATTTTTAGTTTCGTGGAACACTGCACAGCCCAGCCGTTCCGCTTGCATCTTTTGACCCATCAGTAAAGATGTACTGATAATTTGTCCATTATTCTTTAATAATCCTATCAAATATGTTTGGGAGTAAAAAATATGAGTTTAAGTAACATATTTGAACCTTTTTAGAAAATAGTGTTTTCATCATTTCACTGTAGTAGGGCAGAATTTGGCTTTAGCAAAGGTATAGATTTTTTAGTTTTCCAGTACCTGTGGGTGAGGTCTAAAACTGATAGCTTATAAAGATCTTGAAAAGATTTACAATTTTTGGACATAATTCGGGTTGTAAATTTGTCACTAAGGGATGGGCGGCAATGGAGGTTCCACCTCTTCATTTTCCATTATTTGCACTGGAGTGGATTTTAAATAACCTAGGCATAATCTCAGGCAATTATTTTTTTGAACTTTAATTTTATTTAGATGTGTATTTTCAATTAATCCAAATAAATGACTATTAGCTATATTCGAAAGTCGGCCCGATTATGTTACGGTAAAACATCAAAGCAATATTTGGGTCCCCAATATGTTTTACAAAAAGCTCGTATAATGTTCATTGAGTTTTTTGATTTTTTAATAATTTGATGAATGTGATGTTTCCATAACAATTTCCTGTCTAGATAGGTACCAAGATACTTAGTACAGTTTTTAATAAGGAAATTAAATTTTCCCACATTAAGAGCGTAGGTGCAAAATTTCGGGCCAATGCTTTTTAAATGCATTCGTTTTTTTCGAATCCTGAGAAAACTAATAAGTATTTATGAAAAATTTAAATTCAGATTGAAAGATTACATTATTACTGAGGGCCTAGGAAAAACTAAATATTTCTAGTGTTTTATTTTTAATGTTATTTGCAATTTTATAATCTTTGCATTTGACTCTAATTCTGTTTCAGCCAATGGCGTCTATACTTGAAATCATTTTGTCTGCTTCAGGAAACAGACAAAATAATTTCACCAATCTTTAAAGCATTTAGTTTACCTTTAAGCTGAGTAGATCTATTTTCGATATAATCATGGTACGGGATTAGGTCATTACTACTGAATAAAAATGCTGGCCTTACCTGTTTTGTTACTTTTTGTTTGTGTTTCACTGTAAACATTCAGATTGGTTGTATTTGGATTATTCATCAAATTGATTGGACTTGGAGTACTTACAGAATGGTCCATTTTGGCATCACTTTGATTGTCGAATATATTTCCAGACAGCTGGTTTTGCGGGTTTTGTGGGATCAGGGGATTTACTCCCGCTATTTACACTCATATGGTAGGTGGTTCAATAAACGATATTGCTACTACTGTTAAAATGCCACAAATTTCAAAATTTGAGGCACAGTTTAAATTAAATTAAACTCAAATGATTTTGGCTGATTTGGCTTGATGAGGCTGTTTACTGGAATTTCGATTATCGCTATACCGAAGGCACGTCTGATTTCTATGAATAAAGCTACGGAACTGAGTTAACGAAATTTTTTTTTTAAAACAATGCTGATACGGATGTTATAGAGAATACATTTGAAATTACACCATTATTCCTTCCAAAAAATCAGTGCCATGGTGGAATCTATCCTACAGTCTAGCGGTAAAAGCTAGTAAACTTTTCAGCAGAACACGCTTAGTAGAGGATTTAATTGATTTCAAGAGAATAAAGGCCAAATCGGAGCGAGTATTAAAAGAAAGTAAAAGGAATTCTTGGATTAAATTCTCCAGTAATATAATCGCTAATATACGTCTGACTCAAGTATGGAACAAAATAAAACAAATTAATGGACGCAACACAACTTATAAAATACTCGCTTTTTTCCACGAAAATAGTGTTATCACAGACGACCGGAAAATTTCTGATACCTTTGCACAATATTTTTTGGACAAATACATGTACCTACACAAGACGAACAGCACCCTCCCCAGTCCTTCTCACCTAACCTTGATCCACTTAACCTACCGTTTACTCTAGACGAAGTCTACAATGTTGTTTACTTTCTAAAAGATTCTGCTGCCGGACCAGATGACATTTCCCCAATATTTAATAAAACACTACACTCAGATACATTACGAAAATTATTAGATCTGTACAATACATTATGGTTAGATCAACAGTTTCCCAGACTATGGAGGAAATCCATTATAATATTATTTAAAAAGAATGACTGCCCCTTAGCATTACCGAGTTTATTTCGACCTATTTGTGTAACTTTTTCATTATGTAAATATAATAAATAATTCCCTCAACTGGTACTTAGAACGACACAAATTATTAAATCCATTTCAGTCAGGATTTAGACAAAATATACTAAGGACAACCTGATTAAACTACAGTCTGAAATTGCGTACGCCATGGAAAACAAGAATGAGGTAATAGCCGTTGCTTTAGACATAAAAAATGCTTTCGATAATACTTCAAAATTAGTAATTCTCGCAAAACTTAATGACTTTATATTAAAAGGTAACATATCGAACTTCAATATTAACTCTTTAACGGATAGACCATTTTTGATTTTAAATTTGTTTTTAAAGTTGGGTCTTGTTAGCTTTCACCTTTAATATGTGATAAAAATTTTAAAGAAATTCGTTGAATTGTTTAAATTTTATTCTATTTGTTTATCCCAGATATGTTTTTTTTTGCAATAACATAAGTCAGAAAAAAATGCAGTTAGAAGTTCTTGTTTGAAAATAGTAAATAAAATTTAACAAAAAAACATATCAAAAAATTATTTTACATAAATAGGCTAATTTTTTACTTGTAAACAAATAGAATAACTTTTTTGTTAATGTTAGTAAAAGAACTATTTTACATATTATTCAGAAAGCGTATATTTTTTCACGACTATCAAAAAAAAAATTTTACCTCAATCAATTAGGGCCAAAGTTAGCCTATTTTTTATAATTTTTCTTTAAATTTTTCACTTCAGGAGAGTCGTCGGTAATGCTTTAAAAATGAAGTGCAGATGACCTTTTTAATGAATTAGTATTATTTTTATAATTATTATATATTACCAATTCTCAAAGATGCTTTAGTTATGTTATAAATAAATTAATTTATTTATACTCCAGTCGTCAGAGACAAAAAATGAACAATAAACATTTAAAAATCATACGAACAAGCTAAATTTTACCGAGAATGGTAATTTTAATACCCCAAAAAATATGCAAAAAAGTTTACTATTTCTACTCACCAGTTTCCTTCTAAAAATACCCCCCTCGTGGGTAAAAACTCGGATGTAACTCGAATAGATCCATCTTAAAAACGTATTACAAAATACCGGAGATGCTTTGGGTCTGTTATAATTTATTTATAGTCCAGTCATCAGAGATGTTAAAAAATAAAAATGTAGCTCAGAAAATTTTGAACAAAAATGTTTATTAGCACTTTTTGTGTAAAATAAACCGTTCTCTCAAAAGTACCGATTGAAGCGACGCGGCTACGCGCGCGAAATTAATTTTAAATAATATTTGTATAATTTTGACTTGATTTCTTACACATTTTTTTTAATTTTGCCTCAGTTATGGTTAGTTTCTATAAAAGTGTTATAATGTTGTAGTGTTATATATGTTACGTAAAAAAACGTTGCGCAATTTTTTCAATTTTTACGATCCTCATGAGATCATTAAAATTTATTACTTTTCCAATAACTGGTCAATATGGAGTTTCTATTTTAAACGCTTAATCTTTAAAACCTATGGCATTAATTTTCGGTTTTGGTTTTTGGCAACAAATATCAGGCATTTCAAATATGCCTTAAAAAACGCAGAGTGTAAACTTTTACATTAAAAACGATTGCACTTGACGGAAAATACAGCGTTTTTTAGGCTTGTTGATCATAGACATAGGCTTAAAGAGCATTTATGCATAGGTTTTGAAAATTGGGGTTTAACAATGGAAATTCCATAGTGGCTGGTTAATAGAAAACTGGCAAATTCCACTTTTATAAAAACTGATTGCGGCAAAATGCAAAAATTGCATAGGAAAGCAAACTTCACCTTTAAAACGCTTTTTGATTTTTGTCGATAGGACACTCTCATCAAAAGATATGGAATTTTTACCGTCGAGTTGATACAATTTTTTTTTTAAATAATTTCGAGAGTGTAATTGACATTCAAAATAGTCGCTCGCTTAAAACGTTGTTTTTGAGAGAACGATTCATTTTACACAAAAAGTGCTAATAAACATTTTTGTTTAAATTTATCTTTAAGTAACATTTTTTATTTAAAACATTTTTTTCCACTGCGTAACTATTTTTAATAAATCGGTTCTCTCATTTTTCCTCCCTAAGAGTAGGGTGATTTTAGGGTAACGTCAGGGGGTAGGAGTAATAAAATATTTTTGTATATTTTTTGAAGTCATTTTGCTGAACATTTTCAGCAAAATTCAGTTTGTTCGTATGATTTTTAGAGATTCAGTTGCATTTTAAACCATGACGACAGAAGTATAAATAAATTATTTTATTTATAACAAAACTAAAGCATCTTTGAGATATCTTCTTTGTCAACCATTTTCCATCCACTCCTGAATATAGGTCTCTCCCAATTGCTTCCATCTTTGGGATATAGGAAGACGTTTTTAGACGTATCTTTTCGAGCTACGTTAGATTAGTAAGAATGAAGAAAATTGCTTCATTGGAAGCCTAAAAAACACATTTCTCTTAAAAATATACGCTTTTCGAATATGTTAAAATATTTATTTTACAAGGAATAACAAAAAAGTTATTCAATTTGTTCGTAAGTAAAAAAAATAACCATACTTCTTCAAAATTATTGTTCAATAATAAATATTTTTTTCTTAAATTTTTTTTACTATTTTTAAAGAAAAAGACTTTCATTTGGAAACCGAAAAATTGTTTTAACTGTATTTTTTTCTGACTTGTGATATTGCAAAAAACAGCTTTCTGGGAAAAACAAATAGAACAAAATTTAAACAATTTAACGAATCGCTTTGAATTTTTATCATAATATTGAGCATTTTTTTGTTCTTGGCTTGGAAAATTGTCATTCAGCCAGTCGCAATCAGCATGAGCTTTATTATCGAATTTAAATATGCATATAAATATTTAAAGAATTAGTGAAACATGATTAATATAATAATAATAATAGAATTATTCCGTACTTAGCTACCTTACCTTATACCTTTATTAAGTTTAGATCCTCTTAGTGCTTGTTTTACTATATTTTTATATTTTTTTTTATTTATTTTTTTAATTTATTTTTTTAAATCTATTTTTTTTAAGTATTTTTTTATATTCCTTTTTTTTAATCTTTTTTTTTTTTAATTTTTTATTTATTAATTTTTTTCTAAATATATGTTACAAATCTAATTACAGGCATATTTTACTATCAGACAAAAAGTTTATCAAGCAGTCAAACATTTTCTTTTCATTAAGTGATAGTAGAAAGAGAACTAATATTAACAGGAAATGGGATGTTCTTGTCCATCATCCTTCTAATTAGGTTGTTGGTGGGTTGTTTATACTTTTGACATTCAAAAAATATGTGGTTTCAGTCCCTTTTAATCTAACATTCTTGACAAATATCGGAATCTAATATACATTATTAATATACATAATATATACATATCTAATATCTAATATCTAATATACATTAATAAAATATCTAATATACATTATAATCTAATATTATAAATAAATGTGCAGGATAACATGCATGGCCAAATCTAAGTTTACTGATGATAGTTATATATTTGCGAGGGAGGATCAAATTCCTATACCAAGGTTTTTTTGGATTATTTGGTTGTATCAGTAGGGAGGAAATAGCGTAGGAGCAGAGGAGCATGGAGCACCTGCCCTAATTTGCACCTGTCCCTAATTAACACCTGCCCTAATTTGCATAAACCTGTCCCTAATTTGCATACACCTGCCCTAATTTGAATGTGCTCCCTAATTTGCATACACCTGTCCCTAATTTGAATGTGCTCCCTAATTTGCATACACCTGTCCCTAATTTGAATGTACTCCCTAATTTGCATACACCTGTCCCTAATTTGAATGTGCTCCTTAATTTGCATACACCTGTCCCTAATTTGCATACAGCTATCCCTAATTTGCCATACCAGGGGTCATGCTCCCTAATTTGCATAAGCTTGTCATCCTAAATATAACCTGGTGTTAAAAGTTAGCCAACTCAAAGTAAAACAATTCCAATTGAATTAAGTTTCAAAATAATAAAATTAACTTATGGTACCTACCCTAATGACACTAGTTTATAAATATCCAGGATTACTAAATGATAAAGTTCTTAAAGATATAAGACATATAGTTTCAAGAAACCCACTCAAAAATTATTAATTTTTACTAGTAGTAAAACAGAGAAATATTTTTTTTCAATATACTTAAAGCATTAAAAATAATACTTAAATAACCCAAGCCCCTGGAATTAATTTATAGATAAGCAGGAAAACATTAATATCCTTAAAGTCCATGTATGCAGCTATTTTGTTATAAAGATATCAAGGACTATTTAATGGTCAACTTTAACGAAAATGTCCGTATCCACTACGTTGAAGAAAATTGTCCATGTAGAACCAGGTACTGAGAATTTGTTGCTTTGGACCGAGTACGCTTCCGACTTAAAATAGAAAAAACCGCTAAAATATTAATCATGTAATAAATATAAAACAGAGAAATAAAATACATTCATAAAACATTTTTATTTTTACTACTCCTTTCACTAATTTTGAGACAGATTTTACAAAGAAATTTAGAAAAAATTTTAATCACAATTAATACTGTTTGTATTAATTTACTACATAAATTTTAGACCACAAATATAGTATTGCCAAAAAGCCTCATATCTGTTTCATAAAAGTTTCAAGAATAAACAGCCAAAAATCAATAATTTATAAAAAATGCATTCATAAAAAAACATTTTTTATTTTATTCTTTTCACTAATATTTACTGTATTTTAACAAAGAATTTGGTCACTATATAGCTATAAGAACACATGTTAATTTTTTAAACACTTTGTACTGGTTCAGATGGGTCTCAAGGTGCAGGAACATTTGTTTTCAATTAATATTGTATACTGGTACAGTTGCAACTCCCAATAAATGAATCTTGTCTTTTAAGTAATATTTTGTTATATGGGTAGTATAAATTTTGCAGCCTGCAATAATTAAAGTGGTACCTTTTCCTTTAATTAGTATGTTATATGGGTACATATAAATAAAGAAGTTAGCAAATTAACTACTTATGTTGGTACCAATGAATGTGGATACAAAGAGAATTAATTGTAGTAATATATGCACAGATGCAACTAGCATCTACCTTGTCTTTAAGTGAGTAGGTATATAGAGCTACTTATAGATAAATTGTACAACAAGCAATAAATAAAGTAACACCTTTTCTTTCAATTAGTATTGTGTAGTTGGATAGGGGTACTGAATGCATAAACTTTGCAGTCTGCAATAAATGAAATACCCTTTTTCTTTCAATTAGTATTTTGTAGTTTTATATGGGTACATATGTAGCTGCTTGAAAGAGGCCTGAAATTAAGTTAATAAACTGCTGGTAGCACTACACAGGTGAGGTTCTTTAAGATTTAATTAATGTGGGTAGCAGGTATTGAGACACAAAGAAAATTATTAAAGATTATGTTTGTAGAAATTACCTTTAGTAAGAGGTAAGTAGGGAGTGGGTTGAGTCTAAGAAATAAGGTTTATTTTTCATTGGTTACACCACTACATAGCAATTCAGAGAGGGGTATAGGACTGTGAGAGGGATTAGGATCCTATAAAACCAATACCTGCTCCATTATATGATTATTATTTTTTAGTGACAAACCCAAACAATTTAAGTTTAAAAAGTTATTAGTTTTCTGTGAAAAAACCAAAATAAAAGTATCCAAGTTTAGTGTTCCTATTAATGGAAAAAAATCTGCAAAAAAATCTCCTCATTTGGAGGATAGTGTTAACTCAAGCATAGAGTTTGTTGAAGGCGATATGGAAAACCATTGTCCGTTAGGATTTAAAGAATTCCAGCAGAAGGTTTCCTGTTCATCCACACCAGGCCAATCAATAATGGATTCAAGATATGATAATATGTCTGAAGATAGTGCTTCCGAAGATGAAGAAGTTTTAAAAGTGTCAATGAGTGAATTAAACGGGTCAATAGAGGAAGGAAGTGCGCTTAATGCGACAACGGACTACGATGGTATTGATAAAACGGTAGTAACTTCCGATCATGATTTTAAAAAACTGTTAACAGAATTTGTAAGTGCAAATGAAAAATTTTTAAGTGACTATAAAAACTAAAGGGATATTATTTTAAAAAAACTATCCAGCTATGACAGGAAAAAAAAGAGGGCTCGGCAAAGTTTACAAATTTTGAACCAAAAAATTGCTACATCCAACAAATTATTAACAAGTATTCATTCATTGTACGAGTGAAAAGGTAAAAACTAATACTTAGGATTTCAAGACTTGTTCAAATTTAATAGTGAAATTTATTTTGTAAGTGATAATCAAAAATCAATGTAATTTAATCAATCAATGTAATTTTTATTATAGAGTTTAATATTTATCTAATGACAATATAAGCTACATATCTTCCTTGATGTATTAACTGTTATAATTCCATATAAAAGACAAAAAGACTTTTAAGTCTTCTATGTGTTTTTATAAAAAACACATAGTAGCCCTAAAAGTCTTTTTGTCTTTTATATGAAGTTATAGCTGTTAGTACATCAACAAAGATAAAATATTGCTTTGTTTTCAAAAGAATACAAAACTTTTTTAAACTTAAACTATTTTAGTTTGTCACTAAAAAATAAAAATATACACAATATTCTGCCTTTTTTCTTAGTACCTAGGTTAACAATTATCTGTTTGATCGACTCAATTGATAAAACATGAAAAATACATATCTTCCTTGATGTACTAACTGTTACAATCTTATATAAAAGACAAAAAGTCTTTTTGTCTTTTATATGAAGTTATAGCTGTTAGTACATCAACAAAGGTAAAATATTGCTTTGTTTTCAAAAGAATACAAAACTTTTTTAAACTTGAACTGTTTTGGTTTGTCACTAAAAAATAATAATATACACAATATTCTGCCTTTTTTTCTTAATACCTAGCTTAACAAATCAATTGAGGTTATACCACAGTACAGACTGTTTCATGGTCTCAATTGATAAAAAATGAAAAATAATGACTTTTTGTGAAATTTACATAAATTCTTTGACCCAATTTGACAATCGAAATCATGTTTTTGTATAAAGTATAAAAATACTGTTAATTTCTAAATAAACCAACACATGAAATAATTTTTGTTTTGACATATAGTTTACAGCAAATTTCAAATACAATATTTGTATTACATTACAAAGTAAACTAAATAAAACCTTTTTGCTTGTTATTAAACATGAAATAATAATCGTAGATTACTTACTTTTTGACATAATTTTAAATAATCCAGATATTTCACAAACACCCACAAACAGACACACACACACACACATACACCATTTTTTTACGAAAACAAACAGAAAAAACACCAGATTTTATTCAAATATATTAACAAACGAACCGCCATTTTATGTTACATTACTAAAACAGACATGACCAGTAAAATATTTATTTATTATTTGAACACTTTTCAGTCATTTAGCTCCATCTATAAATTAAAACGATAACCTCTACTCAACGTTTAAATGTAATCTTGGAGAGTTTCTCCATTGAAATTAAAGATGGCGCCAGCAGTACCCTACCGTACTTCTTAGCTGAATTATTTCAAATAAAATGGGCCAGGATTTTAACGAATTTTTTTAATTTATCATAATTTTTTAAAATAAAAGGTTTTAGATAAAAAATTAAATGTTTTCGAACTTGGAAATTAAAAGAAATGTTATTGGGATCTTATTTATATTATAGTTAAAGTCCGAAAATTGGATTTTTTAGTGTTTTTTAACTTTTTATATCAAATATCTCTGGATCCTTAGAAGATAAAAGGCCCAAATTTTTACAGTATTAGTAGGTAGATAATATCAAGTTCCTGGTAAAGTTTTTTTTTGAAAAATACGAAAAAAAAACAAGTAAAACAAAGTTTTTTGGATTTTTTGCAAGTATTTTAAAAAATCTCTGCGGAACTAAACAATACATTTCAAAATAAAAAAAACTGCTTTGGGTTCAGAGATATGGGACATTTTGTTAACATTTTCATTAAATAAAACTTAAAGAATTAGAACAACAGACTTTTTTAAAAATTTATATATTTGTATAACCAAGTATAGTACCTATTTAATTGTATAGTCTATGCATTACACAAAAGACAGTGGTTTATAAACACTACGAAATATAGTTTTGTTTCACACACAGCGCAATGATGTCCAGATATTTCATTATATCTCCCACTAACATGGCGGCTCACATGGGCCGATGGGACATCGCTTGGTAGTCCTTGCAATACACTAAAAAACAAGATATGCACAGTGGAGTATTGTCCAAAATGTAATAATGTTCTGTAATGCATATAGGGTAACTTTGTTGATTAACTAAAAACCATCTATTATCTATATTACTAATACTAACAATTTTTTCGTCAATTTCGGAATTATCTACTTCTAAAAATTCACTGTCAATTATTTCGTCAAGATCAATTGTTGATGCCTCACTACTTAAATCGTCTTGTTCCATGATTTCTCTATCTGCTATGGTAAAAATTTAACTGACCGATCTTCACCTATCACTAGTTTGCAGGTGTAATTTACATACAGTTGCCGCCACATTATAATTTACATACATACTGGTCTCATTTTTATAGAGAAAGGCGGAAAGCAGAACATCTGTTAAACAACTGCTACCTATTTTATATTTAACTGTTTTTAATTTGTGAATGCAATCTGCATATATCTGCCCTTACAATATAATTTGCAAATATACGGGTGACATAGTCGCAGCTTTTTATTTGTGATATTTATATAAAGAAAGGTGGAAAGGAAAACATCTGCGCACCCACATAGAGGCTATAGCGCAGGAGTAGGGGTAAAAAAGGGTATTTAAGCTTGGGTGAAGCATTCTAGATGTTTAAACATATAAGATGAATCAGTGTACGTGCGGTAAAACTTTTTCGCGGTCTTATAACCTTCGTAGACATATGACTCTATGTAATAAGAGTCACTCGCGTGTATTTATCTGTAACAAATGTGGAAAGACTTTCACACGAGGTTCTAATTTACAACGTCATGAAGTTAGTTCGTGTTACGCCGCTTGCCCTATTCCGAGAAAGAGACTAAGACCAATAGGTGTTGAAGTGCTTGAGAATGGTGTTACTAAACTAACACATGCATTTAAAAACAAAAAAGGCATTATACCGATTTATAAGTAAATCTAACAAAATTTCCTATTCCGGCTTCATGAATGAGGTTAAACCAAAAGTAATAAAAATTCTTAGTGACTATCTTCTTCAACACACGGCTCTTAAAGTTAACTGTGAACTGTTTGCAGGTGTAATTTACATACAGTTGCCGCCACATTATAATTTACATACATACTGGTCTCATTTTTATAGAGAAAGGCGGAAAGCAGAACATCTGTTAAACAACTGCTACCTATTTTATATTTAACTGTTTTTAATTTGTGAATGCAATCTGCATATATCTGCCCTTACAATATAATTTGCAAATATACGGGTGACATAGTCGCAGCTTTTTATTTGTATTATTTATATAAAGAAAGGTGGAAAGGAAAACATCTGCGCACCCACATAGAGGCTATAGCGCAGGAGTAGGGGTAAAAAAAGGGTATTTAAGCTTGGGTGAAGCATTCTAGATGTTTAAACATATAAGATGAACCAGTGTACGTGCAGTAAAACTTTTTCGCGGTCTTATAACCTTCGTAGACATATGACTCTATGTAATAAGAGTCACTCGCGTGTATTTATCTGTAACAAATGTGGAAAGACTTTCACACGAGGTTCTAATTTACAACGTCATGAAGTTAGTTCGTGTTACGCCGCTTGCCCGATTCCGAGAAAGAGACTAAGACCAATAAGTGTTGAAGTGCTTGAGAATGGTGTTACTAAACTAACACATGCATTTAAAAATAGAATAGCATCATACCGATTTATGAGTAAATCTAACAAAATTTCCTATTCCGGCTTCATGAATGAGGTTAAACCAAAAGTAATAAAAATTCTTAGTGACTATCTTCTTCAACACACGGCTCTTAAAGTTAACTGTGAACTGTTTGCGATGTTTTACAAACCCGAGAATGAGATGTCAGATATTAAGTCAATGAATACATCTAATAAAATCTTCACTTTGAGTAGTCACATATCCGACATGTATGATGACTTTGCTGAAGCGATAATGACACAAGCATCAGAGTTCCAGGAGAAAGATTCCAACTGGGCACTTCAGGAAATTCAATTTCTAGATGTCAACATTAACAAATTCAGTACTGTTTCTGCATCAGCATATATTAATCTTCCATCGCAGATTAAAAGAAAAGGTGCAATTTTAAATATTCAAAACAAAGATAGCATGTGTTTTGCTTATTGTGTGATGGCTGCTATATTTCCTGCTAATGGTGATCCAACAAAACCAGAGTCATATCCTCCTTGTGACACACTTCTAAATTTTGATGGTATCGGGTCCCCGGTTAAGTTAAAGGACATTAACAAGTTTGAGATTTTAAACAATATATCAGTTAACGTTTACGGTCTTTAATCATATTTTAAAGAAAACAAGATGCAATATGAAGTTGTAGGTCCACTTCACTATACTCAACAACGTAAACTTACACATGTTAATCTTTTATTAATAAATGACAATAATCAGAGCCATTATTGTCTCATAACAGACTTGTATCGCTTAGTAAAAACTCAAAAGACAAAATATGATGGAAAACAATATTTCTGTGATGGGTGTCTTCAAACTTTTTCAACCCTTGAAAAGCTGAAAAATCACCAAGAAAATGATTGTTTACACATCTCTACAATACTTCCAACCAGTGAATTGAGAGTTAACAAGTGTGGTGAAACTCTTCCATCCAATATTCTAAAATTCATCAATATTGAAAAGACAAGCCAACACCCGTTTGTAATTTATGATGACTTTGAGTCGATTCTTAAGCCAATACATCATTGTGATCTATCAGATGGACAATCCTACACAATCAAAGTTGCAGAACACCAGCCTTATTCATTTTGTTTCTACCTCAAGTGTTTTTTTGATGATAGTTTATCAAGATTGGAAACATATCAGGGTGAGGATGCTGCTAAAGTGTTTGTTCAAAAGTTAGATGCTTTAGCTATTAATTTATACCAGAACCATCTAAAGCATATCAAACCAATGGTGTCTTTGACTAGTGAAGAAAACAAGAATTTTCAGAATGCCATCAAATGCTCCATTTGCCAGAAATCGTTTTTCTCGTTCGACAAAAGAGTTCAAGATTATGATCATCTTACAGGATTATACAGAGGTGCAGCACACAATTCCTGCCACTTAAATTTTAAGGTACCTAATTTTATTCCAATTCTATTTTATAATTTAACAAATTACGATTGCCACATGTTTATTAAGGAATTAACGGCCAGTCTAACTCTCAAGTCTCGTGCGTGAACAGTTGTCGTGCTTACACGTGTATCTTAGAAGTTTAGTACAATCAATCGTTTTAAAAGACAATATTAATTATTTGAAAATTAGTTATAATTGTGGTTATAAGGGTGTTGTGAAAGCTTAGTGCATTCATATGGAAGTGGATGATGGGGGGAAACCCCCACCTCTACCGGATCCCCCAGAAAACTTAGATCTAGGAAATAATCAGATAAGTGGTTCAAATCATTTAAATTTAATTATAGATTCTCCTGCATTAAATCGAAATACTAAAGATAAAAAACATAAAAAACAAATTATATTAAAGGATAAGATAGTTGAGGCTAGTTCAAATCCAGAATCAAGTTTTTCCGTTCACAATAATAATGAAACGATCAAAAAAGTAAAAACAACATTCCTTTATCAGTCTACTGATATAGGCCCGTTTCAGATTTACATTGAAAATAATATGGATAATTATACAGGCCAATTAAACGCAATAAAAATTGGAGAAATAATTTTAACTTCACATCCGGAATTAGATAAAAAAATAAAACAAATTCAATCGATAGGAAGAAATCGAATTCGGGTTTTTTGTAAGGATTATTTGAGTGCTAATGTATTGTTAAAATCTCACATTTTAGAAAATAAAAACTTGTCTGCATATATTCCTAAATTTTTAATATTTCGATTAGGAATTATTAGATTCATTGATAAAGATTTACCAGTTGAATATTTAAAAAATAAAATTAGGGCCTATGATTTTCATTGTAAATTTGAAGTGGAATTTCTTAAAAGAATGAACCGAAAAGTAAAAAACTCGGATAACGAAACAGAATTAATACCTACAAGTACTATTTTGGTTTCCTTTAAAAGTCAAACTTTACCTAAGTATATAGAGATTAACAAAGTTCTTTACGAAGTAGAAGTTTATAAACAAAGGGTTGTAATGTGTAATAATTGTTACCGCTATGGACATATTAGTAAACAATGTCGAAGTAAAATCAGATGTCTTAAATGCTCTCAGAATCATGACACAGTTACCTGCCCATCAGACGAATTTACAGTAAAGTGTTTTTCTTGCAATGGAAACCATTTTACTAATGATTTTAATGTATGCACGGAGTACAACAGACAAGAAAAGATTAAACAAATGATGTCACAGACAAATTGTTCATTCAAGGATGCTAGTAGTAGTATTCCAAAAAAAAGTTATGCAGATATTGTATCTAAGCATTTAGCTTCGAATGCTGTTGATAATAATATAATTAATTCTAATTCACAACAAAATTCCTCAAATTCAGTTAATGTTCATGTAACTTCAACATCGGCCAAGCCCGTTCCACAAATATCACACCAATCCAATACGCGATCCATTTTCCAAAGATCAAACTCCCATTCATACTCTCAAGCCCAATTAAATAACTTAACAAAAAAAAGTAAAAGATCTTATCCTTTATCTCCCGATCCTACATTTTCAGCGCATCAATCCATTATTAGTTCAGTTAATCTTCCTTTTAAGAAAGGGGGAATTTTGAGTTCAGAACAATATCAGTCCAATATTCAAAATGAAAATAAATCAGAAAATGTCATAAGAGAAACCGAAAATAATGAAATTGCAAATGTCATTTTTCAGATAGTTTTATCAACCATAAATACAATAACGCACAAAAATAAATTAGACATACAGGAAAACGAAATTACAAATATTATTAAAACTAGTTTAAATAACCTTTTTGAACATGGATCATATAACTCTATGTCAATGGAACCTTAAATCGGCAAATTCAAATAAAGAAAATTTACAATATTTGTTAAATGATCATAACATCGATATAGCTTGCTTGTCAGAAACTAGATTTACATCCAATAAATATTTTAATCTTCCAGGTTACAACATTGTGAGGGATGACCGTTTAGATCGCAATGGCGGGGGAACGGCCATCCTTATTAAATCAAAACTTTTGTATACAGAATTACCTATCTCTGTTTTACTACCTAATTGTAATCAATCATCCATTATTTTAAAATGTAATGATAAAAAAAATATTACCATTGTATCGCTTTATGTTCCACCAAAAACTAAAATTTCGTTGCATATTTGGGATCAATTCTTTAGTTCTTTTAATCCACCTGTAATTTTTACGGGAGATTTTAATTCACATAATATTGCCTGGGGTGGGCCAAACACAGACCACTATGGCATAACGCTTATGAAAGCTCTTGACCGAAATAATCTGGTATATCTCAACGATGGATCACCTACATTCATAGGAAATTATTTGCAATCTCATTCTGCTATCGATCTGACAATTTGTTCTCCTTGTATAAGACATTTACTTAATTGGGACACAATAAAAGATCTTTATGGATCTGATCATCTACCATGCATTACAAAAATATATTTGGCACCCAAAGTTAATAAATTACTATCTTGTAGAAAATGGAATATTAAAAAGGCAAACTGGGATATATATTATATGGAGTTTCAAGAACAGTTCAATAAAACAGAAGTTGGTGATTACAATTCTTTTATAAGAACAACTGAAAATGCAGCAAATCTTTCTATACCTAAATTTAAATCAAATAAAAGTTCAAATAAAAATAAACAATGGTGGAATGAAAAATGTCAATTTTTAGTACAGAAACGAAGAAACAGTTTGCATAAATATATGAACAATCCCACACTAGATAACTTGTTAGAATATAAAAGAACTGATGCTATAGCAAAAAAAACCTTCAAACAAAATAAAAAAAAATAGTTGGGAAAATTATTGTAAATCTCTCAGCAGATCGGTACCTCTTAAGAATATATGGAAAAAGGTAAATAATTTTAAAAATCGAAAATATTCAAATCAAAATCAATCAGATCATGATGAATGGCTTGCTGAATTTCACAGCATTTTAACCCCTCCATATGTATCCCCTGACCCAACCTTTCTTGATTGTGTAGATATAAGAGAACATAGTATTAGTGAACATTATCTCACCAACCAGTTTTCACTTCAAGAATTAGACATGGCACTCAAAAAATCTGCCAATACAGCTCCAGGTTCTGATAATATACATTATCCTATGTTGTTTAATCTTCCTAGATCAGGAAAAATTTACTAAATGATATTTGGTTAAACAAAGTCGAAATACCGTCTCAATGGAAAAATTACATTTTAGTTCCCATACTTAAGCCAGGAAAACCAAAAAATCATGCATCATCATATAGGGCTATATCTTTAGCATCATGTGTTCTAAAAACATACGAAAGAATGATAAAATCTCGACTAGAATTTTTTTTGGAATCTAATAATCTTATTCATAGTACTCAATTCGGATTTCGAAAAAAAAAGTCGACATATGAAAACCTGGGCACTCTCATTACAGATATTCAATTATCACTCTCCAATGACCAGTCAACATCAGCTTTATTTTTAGACATAAAAGGGGCATACGACAACGTGAAATTAGACATATTATATAAAAAAATGTGTCAGATGGGAATTCCCCAAAGTCTATCTAAACACCTATATACTCTATACAGTAATAGAAATTTATTTTTCAGAGAAAACCACTTATTCTCTGAATGCAGACAAACATCTATGGGTTTGCCACAAGGTGGTATATTAAGTCCTATACTTTATATTATTTACACAACTGATTTAGTTGTTGACATCCCACATAATATATCAGTTTTGCAATATGCTGATGATATTGTTATTTACACTCGTCACAAATCCATCGAGATAGGTCATAATCAACTCAATTATGCAATAAGAAATTTAGATAATTGGATTTTCAATAACGGCTTATCAATTTCCGAAGAAAAATCAGTATTAGTTACTTTTACGAGAAAAAGAATTCGGTGTCCTCACCAAATAAAATTATCAAAATATTTGTTTCCTTACAAATCTTCCACTAAATTTTTAGGAGTAATTTTAGATTGTAAATTAAATTGGAAAGAACAGATAAATTATGTAATCAAAAGAACAGAAAATAGTGTTAATTTATTAAAAACTTTCGGTCATTCCTCCTGGGGAGGGGATCCAAAAATAATGTTACTATTTTATAGAACACTCGTTAGATCTATTTTAGATTACGGATCTTTATTTTACCATTCAGCTGCAGAAACAAATCTTATAAAAATAGATAAAATAAAAAACAAATGTCTTCGACTCAGTATTGGATACTTGGGAAGTACGCCTGTAGACGTTATGGAAACAGAAACATGCGAACCGCCATTGAATCTTCGGAGAAGATTTCTATCTGACAAATTCGTGTTAAAGTTAAGAAGTCAGAAATCCAAGTTATTGGTTAAAATATCTAGTTTAGCTGGTTTGGTCTTAACATCTAAATATTGGGATAAGAAAAAGGTACCATTATTAGTTGAAAGTTTTATTACCAATGTACAAAGATATGAAGAACTTTATAAATCTAATGGAATCCCTTTATGGAATTATTCTTATGAAATATTTCTTTCCCCAGTTAAGACCCATATTAACGCTCGCTATTTGTGTCAAAACAATATTATTATACAAAAAGAATATTATCGGGATTGTATAGTAAAATGGAAAGAGTATGAAAAAGTTTATACTGATGGATCTAAATCGGAACATGGAGTTGGCTGTGCAGTTTATTATCCTTCCAAAAATATTAAGTTAATATACAAACTATCAGATATGATGTCAATTTTCAGTGCTGAGCTTATTGCCATAAAATTAGCAATTAATCTGTGTTTAGAACAAGAAGAAGATAAATTTGTCATATTTACAGACTCTAAAAGTTCGGTAGAAAAACTTAATAATCTGTGTTTGAATCCTAATTTAAATTACATTCTTCTTGATATTTTGGAATTGTATCAAAATATATCAAGTAGAGGAAAACAAATTTATATATCATGGATAAAAGCCCATTCAGGTATAGAAGAAAATGAAGAAGTGGACTATTTTGCAAAATATGGTGCAAAAAATGGAAGAATACTTAGATTAAAAATACCAGAGTCTGATTTTATTCCAATTTTTCGAAAGGAACTTAAGGAACAGTGGCAGATAAAATATAAATGTGGAGACAAAGGACAGTTTTTTAAGAATATACAACCAAAAATAAGGGACAAACCATGGTTTGAGAATACACGTAATCGATCAATTATTCGGATAATAAGTCGAATGCGCTGCAATCATGCACTATTTCCAGCTTATAAACATAAAATAGGTTTGTTAGATAATAATAAATGCCTATGTGATGAAATAGCCGATTTACAACATATTCTTTTAGAATGCCCGTTAAAAAAATTAGAAATTGATCAGTTTTATCAAAATTTAATATCGTACAAAATAAAATTTCCAATAAATGTTTCAAATCTATTGACATTAGAGGATAATAGTATCTATCTAATATTAGTATCTAATATTACTTTGTAAGCAGTATTGCGACATATGAATAAATTTGTAAGCCTAAAACGAAAAAAAAACAAACAAAAAAAAACAAAAAAAATAAAAAAAAAAACAAAAAAAATAAAACAAAAAAAAAACAATATATACAAAAACAAAAAAAAACAATATATAAAAAAAACAAAAAAAAAGAAATCAAACCGATAAATGAATAATATTAAACAATAAAAAAAATACTAATAAAAAGAAATTAAAAATAAAAATAAAAGAATAGTTACAACGTTATATATATACTGATATCAAAAAAAAAAACATTAAAAATGAAAATAAGTAACCAAAATATTTAGGCATTTACTAACACACAAAAAATATTGTATCCCAATTTAACATGTATAAAATATTAATATGTATATAATGTAAACAATGGAAATGGATGATAAAACTATAAGAAAACTTGACTGGCCTTTTGGCTTTGCCAGTGCCATTAACTTAGGAAAAAAAAATTAAGGAATTAACAACTAATGGGGAGTATTTATCAGCTATTGCGCAAACTAAAGAAAAGTATATTACATTTTCAAAATCTGTTCTAGTACACAAGAGTGATGATTCAAAAAAACATAATGTTTATTTAAAATTGAGGTTTGTAGATTCATTTAAATTTTTAGCAAAGTCTTTAGATAAATTAAGCCAAAAATTAGAGTCTAGTCAATGCAATGAAATAAGGAAATATTTCCCAGGTGAAAAAGAGTTCGGTTTAATGCGCCGTAAAGGTGTATTTCCATATACATATATTGAAAGTTATATCAAATTAGAAGAGAAACATCTACCATCTAAAGAAAAATTTTATGATAATTTAAGGGGAGAACATATAACTACAGAAGATTATAACAGAGCACAGGAGGTCTGGGATCATTTTAACTGCCAATCTATGGGGGATTATGGAATGCTGTATTTAAAATCAGATGTACTTCTACTAGCTGACATATTTGAAAATTTTAGAAAGGTATGTCTCAAAGAGTACAAATTGGATCCTGCACATTATGTTACAGCCCCATCTCTAACATGGGATGCTATGTTAAAATATACCGATATCGAGCTTCAGCTTTTAACGGATGTTGATATGGTACACTTTTTCAACAAAGGGATCAGAGGAGGCGTGGCTATCTGTACGAAACGTATGGGTATTGCAAACAACAGATTTTTAAATAATTTCGATCCAACAAAACCGGAAACATACATAATGTATCTAGATGCCACTAATCTCTACGGCGCCGCCATGAGCCAACCTCTTCCTTGGGGAAATTTTAGATGGTTAAATGAATAAGAAATTGACCAATTTAATGTTTTTAATATTGATGATGATGGTGAAAAGAGGTATGTGTTGGAAGTAGACTTGCATTATCCACCCAATATGCATGATCAGCATAACGACCTACCATTTTGGAAGGGTTGGAGCAAAATCTTTAATTGCCAAACCAGAATTTAACTCATTATCAATATTCAGCGAAAATTTAGTTGCAATTCATTTAAATAAAACCAAAATTATTTACGATAAACCTTTCTATATTGGTTTTTCTATTCTGGATGTATCTAAAACATTCATATATGATTTTTTCTACGGGTATATTAAAAACAAGTACCACAATAATGCTAATCTTCTCTATACAGATACTGATTCGCTCATTCTAGAAGTACAAACACCAAACTTTTATGATGATATGAACAAAAATCTACGTTACTTTGATACATCTAATTATTCGGAAAATAATCAACATGGTGTATACAAGACAACGTCTATACTTGGAAATATGAAAAATGAATTTCCAAACACCACCATTAAAGCATTCTACGGTACTGGAGCTAAAGCTTATTGTATTGAGGCTAATACAATTGTAAAAAAAGCAAAGGGTGTTTCCAGACATGTTGTTAAAAACCAGCTACATTTAAATGATTATGTGAGAGTTATTCAAAACAAAGAAACCATCTTTATAAAAATGTATTTTTTTAGGTCAGAAATGCACACTGTTTACACCGAATTGCGAAATAAGGTATCACTAACATCCCGTGACGATAAAAGATATGTTATTCCTGGTGATGTCTCTACTTTGGCTTGGGGCCATTTATTAATTAATCAGCATGAAGGTAATATAGATGACCTTTTATTTTTTGCGAATGAAATGATAGATGCTCCTACATTATATGACTTAAATAATATCCCCAATGAGGAATTGTTCCAAGTTGCACCTTTTTATTATGACTCCTACTTATAAATTGTTTTTTGTTATCTGTAATTATATTTAAGGATTAAGCATATGTATATTTTTGTGTATTAATAAAACACTTGTATATTAACATATTTTTTTATTTAAAACTTTAATTAATTCCATTACCAGAGGAACTATTGACAAAGTTCAACATATAGCTATATAATAAAATATTGGAGATAAACCTTTTTCATCCTTAGGACTTTCATTATAAAGTTCTAACCAGCCGGAATCAGTGATTTTTTCACTAAAATGTCTAAAACGCAATTTATATTTGGTACTAGCTATTTGAGCTTGTAAAGTTGGTAGAAAATTGTTTTCCGGATACGATTTCATTCTTGTCCATTTCGACGGCCACGTGTCATTTAGTACACCATTACTATCAAAACACACAAAAGTTTCTTTGACATTGATTGGTTCTTGAATTAAGAGCAAATTTCCCACAATTGCTTGTAAAACAATAAAGTTTAATGATACCATCATAATAATAGCTATTTAGAATTTAACGTCTATTTATAGTAAATCTAACTTTGGACGTGGGGAGTCCCATTTATGTGGCGGGGATTCCAATAATCCATCACGATAACCTACAAAACAATGAGATAGTCCCATAGGTCTAGTCTCACTACAAAATGCACAAAATTCAAATACCAATTTCCATCCTTTAAATATTAAGTTTCTTCGAATAAGTCTAGTTCCAGACATTTTACGACAAACGAGACAAAGCTTTTGTCGTACAATATAAAAAGAAAGTCTCGAAAATGTTTTCCATTCGTCACTCCTATAGCTAAGTAGATTATCACAATATTTATATGGTATGTTCGCTTCGTTTATTATATTTGAACACATAATTAAAAGTATACAAATTAGATTTTGTGAGGGACTCTAACGAACTGGTTTATGATTTAGCTTAACAAGTTTCAACAGGAATGAGTCCCCGCTAGCTGATAAAGTCTTACACACCTTGCTTGGTACACTCTAGTGTTAATATATTATTAGGAGTGGGGGTAATAAGCAACACACCTGCAACCGGTGGCAATGGGGGTAGGAAGGATATAAGGGAGGACCGTCGTTAATTTAAACAGTATAGTTCGACTCGAGCAGCCGAACAGTACGGACGTGAGAGAGAAGCGTGCTTAGGTGGGGGCGACTGACCTGTTGTCAACGGAGCTTTTCAGCTCCCGGTGGGTAAGACACCGAGTGTGGCATAGGCACTTGTCCTACATATTAGCGAAAAGCGGATGCGAGGTTGTTACTAGTTAAACCGTCGAGGAGCTGTTTTTATAGGCTCCTCGCGGAGGCTATAATAGCTTCGCGTTTGCGAAGAATTCGGGATCACCTCAGTGTGTCGTCAGGGATGACACTGTAAGGCCTTGACATTTGACAAGGTTGGACAGAAACGGCCCCTGCTCCTGAGGTGTGAGAAACAGGAAGAGGATCCCTCACTGTGAATACAGGGAGTGAACTACCGCGAGGTACCTGGGACGGCACCCAGTAAGCCGTACTGACAGCGGTCAGTCGGTGGAAAAAAAACAGAGTCGTCTAAGTAGAATTTTCTTATATCTTATGACCTATTTGTTCACTGCCTTACGGCAATATGAGTGATATTCCCCCCCCCCAGAAAGTGTTGTCACGCAGGTGACAACACAAGAAGAAGAAGAGAATGATTTAGCCGAATCATCAAACCCCTCTGTTGACAGCTCGATCGAGCTATATAATAAATTTATTAAATCGACTAATCCCGCGATCGACGACATAGAAATCGTAATATCTGACGATGACTCCTATCTGCCCGAGTCGGAAGAAGAAAAAAGCGAAATCGACACCGATGACGATATCAATACGATGGACGCCATCGACGAAGAGCCGAACCCAGCTGCAGAATCGCGCGAAGCCCCACCCCCAACTGTAGTAGAGACACAACCCGCCGTGGACAACGTCTCCAAAAATGAAGCCGAGCCCGAAATCGGCAAGAAAATGAAAAGGCTAAGGCCCAAAGAAGACTCTTCGGAAGACGAAGAAGTAAAGAAAAAGGCCAGAGAAATGGCGGAAAGGGAAAAGGCCAATGAGCTTTTAAGGTCGGTCAATGTACTGACGGAACAGATCAAATCCCTTAAAGAAGAAAGCCGTATCCGCGAGGAAAAGGCAAATAAACAAATCCAAGACCTTCTCGCTCAGATGACTGAGCTGAGAAACGAAAACAAAGAAAAGGACAAGGAGATACAAAAACTTGTACAACATATAATGGCATTAACAGCAGCCAAGGAGAAAGAAGAGTCAATAATGGAAATCGACCCGTGGAAAGCCTCCCTCGATAATGACGTTGTAAAGCTAGTGGAACTAGGAATCGGTTCACCTCCCCCCGTAAAGCCATCCGGTAGCAAAGGCAAGCCTAAAGAGCCGGAAAGAATCATAACAACCAAATAACCTGCAGGTTGGACACAAGTCCAAAACAAAAAAGGAAAAAAGACAGGCACCACTACTGAGAAATCAGACAGTAGTGTGAAAACAAAAATAAGCGTCGCCGAAAAGCAGACGCAGATAATAAATCAGAGGAAAGATATCGAATTTAACAAGGCTGCGAAAGAGGCTCATGAAAGAAGCCAGAAAAAGAAAACTGCCCAAAATAACTTGAGCAAAAATAGCCAAGTTGAAAAAGAAAACGACGTAACAAAAGACTCACCGCAAACAAGCGAGGAGCCTATAGTAAAAGAGCCGAAACCACCGGCGATAATCCTAAAAACTGTAGGAGAACACCAAAAAATCCTGCAGAGAGCAGCCAACCAAGGCATAATATCAGTCAATAAGTTTGCACGATCAGGCAGATCGATTGTTATTAACACAAAAACCAGAAAAGATTACCTAGGAATGGTACACATCCTAGAAGAACACAGTCCAAAAGTAGAATTCATCGCATATCCCATAGATAGCGATAAACTAAAAAGAGTCATTATAAAAGGGCTATCTGCTACTACTAGCACAGTAGCAATTAAAGACGAACTATACAATAAAGGAATAGAAGCAACAAGGGTGATCAATATGATCTCCAAAAAAGCTGATAAAAAAGTACTGCCACATTTCATCGTCACCCTCAAAGAGGAAGACGTTGCAAAAATTAAAAAAATATCTGATATATGCTACATGCGCATCTATGTGGAGGATGAATTCAAAATCACAAAAGACACCCTACAACTGTCAAGGGTTCTATCACAGCTCAAAGGCTTGCCATTGCGGATCCAGATGTGTAAAATGCGGAGAAAACCACATCAGTAACGACTGTGAGAAAAGCCGGGAAACCGACCCCAAATGTGCAAACTGTGGTGAAGCGCACACAGCAAATTATAGAGGATGCTCTAAGGCCCCCAAAAAGAAAACACCTGCCCCAACAAGACCGGTAGGAAGACCCATAAACAGCGCTCCAATCAACAAAGGAGTCAGCTACGCACAGGCAGCGAAAAAATCCGCTGAAACCACCTCAGAATCTCCAGCACAACCACAAGAAGTGTCGGTACAGGACGCAGCTACCCTCATCGCAAACTTCCATACAGAGTATAATAACAAAATGATGGAAATGATGTCCATGATGGACAAAGCAACAAAAATGATGACTGCATTTGGAGAAGCCGTCCGAAAATGTTAGCAAACCAAAACGAAGATCTACGCATTGGGTCATGGAATTCCGGCAGAATATTCAAAAAGATCAACCTTCTGGATGAAATAATAAACAGATTAGAGCTCGATATCGTAGCCCTTCAAGAAACCAAACTAGTGGAAAGGAAAAAAACAAAATTTCCAGGCTACGATATCTATAGAACGGATCATAGAGCATTATCAGGAGGAACAGCTATATTAGTCAAAAGGGGACTCGAACACGAGCACATCCCAACACCAGACGGACTGGTGACAATGGAAGCCACAATTATTCGACTTAAGGCCAACAACGAAACACTAAAAATAGTGTCAGCTTACGTTAGACCACATGATCCGATTTTCAACGAAGATTTGAGCCTAATACTGAACTCAGAAGAGCCAACTATAATTATTGGAGACCTAAATGCTAGATCTCCCAATTGGTTTGACAGGACGACCAACCGAAACGGAAGATATCTCTGCAACCATCTCGAGAACAGACCGAACACATATGTCATCGGACCAACAGAACCGACATGTTTCCACGGAGAACTCCCTACGTATCTCGACATTGCAATCCTACACAACGTGGGTCAACAATACGAGATACACTCTCTAAATGAAGGCGATTCGACACATAACCTAATCGTCCTGACCCTGGGCGCAACAGAATTGAACTATTTGCAGCCCCACAACAGAAAGAAAACAAGTTGGCCAAACTTTAGAAGAATTGTGAGCGAGAACATCGGTAACATCCCAACAATTAATAATATTACAGAACTAGAAGACAGTGTAATAAAACTAGAACAAGCAATAAACAATGCTATCGATGCCAGCTCCAAAACCGAAACAATCACAAGACAAAAAGGAAGATTCAGGGATATAAGTATAGAACTTCAAAACCTAATCAAAGAGAAAAACCGGAAAAGAAGAAGAGCCTACCGCACAAGAATGGTAGAAGACAAAAGGATTGCAAATGAGCTAGACAGGGAAGTGAAAAAACAACTTCAAAATCATAGAAATGAAAGCTGGGACTCCTATATCGATGAGCTAAATCCTAACAAATCCACCTTCTGGAAGTTATCTAAAATCCTTCGAAAGGACAAGAAACCCATACCTCCCCTACACGGAGTAAACGGGATTGTCCATACGGAAATCGACAAAGCCGAAGTCATGAAGGACGAACTAGAAAGGGCGTGTAGAAACAACGAAGACCCCGACGATGACATAGACTTTGAAGAAGAGGTAGAAAGAACAGCGAGAAGACTTAGAAGGAAAAAGGGCAGAATAGGTATTACACATACATCTCCCGAAGAAATAAAGAAACTTATAAAAATGACAAATGCCAAAAAAGCCCCAGGACCCGACAACATCACAAACAGGGCGCTGAAAAATCTAGCAACAAAAGCTATTGTTTATTTCACTAACATAATAAACAACATGCTAAAACTACGATATTTCCCAGATAGGTGGAAAGAGGCACACGTAATAATGATTGCAAAACCTGGTAAAAACGGCACATTTCCACAAAATTACAGACCTATCAGCTTATTATCATCTATAAGCAAGATAGCGGAAAGAGTTATTCTAAAAAGACTCAATGAAGAATCACAAATGCTAGGAACCATACCAGAGGCTCAATTCGGGTTCAGAAGCGAACACTCCTGTGAATTACAGGTACTACGACTTACAGAATTCATCACCAAAGGATTTAATGAAAAAATGTACACAGCTACAGCTTTTCTGGACGTCAGCAAAGCCTTCGACAGAGTCTGGCACCATGGACTCATCTATAAAATGAATGAATTTGGTTACAGTGAGGCGATGACATGCCTCCTTGCGTCATATCTTGCCAACAGAAGGTTCAGAGTTCGAATAGGGGCAACCCTATCCGAAGTCGGGACCCTGGAGGCGGGTGTGCCTCAGGGAGCGGTGCTGTCGCCGTACCTGTACACCATCTATACGGCCGACACGCCAAAAGAGCCAGGCTCTCTGTTGAGTCTTTACGCTGACGACACAGCAATAGCTGTTAGCTGGAGAAACCCGGATCATGCAGCTAATCATCTGCAAAGAGCACTAAACAGATTCCAAAGATGGTGCATAAAATGGAAAATAGCCCTAAATCCAGATAAAACACAGGCTGTAATGTTTAGTCACAGAAGAAGTGTACCAAATCGCGAAATTACAATTGAAAACACCCCAGTAGACTGGACCAACCAGGCTAAATATCTAGGGGTACATCTAGATAAGAAGCTAACGTTCACTGAGCACATCAATCAGCAAATACGCAAAGCCAAAGCGTTGAAAAGTCAGCTCTCAACACTTATTGGAAGGAAAAGTAAACTACGATTTAAAACCAAAATCAGGGTTGCGAATAGTATTATCCTGCCAGTCCTAACATATGCATCCGCTGCGTGGGGACACACCTGTAAAACAAACAGGAAAAAGATACAGACTACTCAAAATCAAATAGTCAGAGATACCCTTAAGATACCAAGGTACGTACCCTTGAGATATGTATATAGAGACTCAGGACAAACAAGAATCCTACGCACGCTAGACGAGAGAGCATATGAAATTTTTAACGGACTAAGAAACCACCCCAGCAGAATGTTAAGAGAGCTGACTAACTACAATGAAAACACAAGGACGGTACACAGAAGACCAAAACAACAGATAGCTCGATATAGGGAGAACCCGAACGAATAAATAAAGAATGAGATGGTTGCAAGAAGAACGAACAAAGAAATGTAGTCAATCAGAAAACACACCAAAAAAAAACTCTGGCGAGAGGGTACGCTTTTCTTTTTTAGGTTTTTAGGTTTTTAGGTAATTATAAGTCCAATATACACCGGGGTGTGTAAGAGCATTATACACTTGGGAATGCACACCCCAATACACGCACACAAATAGGATTAAGGAAAAAAGGAAAGAATTGTTGCCCAGGCATTTTATAGTCCCGATGCCACAAGGAAGTCCACAAAAAAAAAAAAAAAAAAAAAAAATTGTTTTCTGATTAAATAACGTAAATTCATATTGATACATTCATACTTTTCATTAAACCGTTTAACGTAAATTTACCTTATATAGCAAATATAGAAGGGGCCCGCCAGGCCTTCTATATACCGCTCCGCGGACTAGGCCCTTAAGGCCGATCGAAATGAAAGATCTACTCGCGAAATCCGAGCACTGAGGTCATGTGCGGCATGCATGGGCTTGGTGGCCGGACCCCTCTCGGGTGCTCAGCCGGCGAGGAGAACAAAATTTATTTTGCCAAATCGGCGGCTGAGTGACCGAGCACACACTCTTTTCCGGACATAGAGTCATCAGCTCAGGCTGATGGCTCTATGGTCGGAACACACGCTCTTTTTTCTTTTTTTAGGGACTCAAGTCTCGACGTGAAGCTAGAGTAAAATCAATTGAGTCAGTAAAGTAAATAGGGAGAAAAGCCTAGATGTGGCTACCCCTACAGTTAGGTGGCATAACCACATTCACTAAAAACCGAGGATGTCCTATTACCCAGGGCATCTTAAGTAAATTTCAGATCATAAGCCTCCTCACGTAAGTCACACGATGAGGAGGGGTGGTGGAAAAGCCTGGGGGTCAGATAGGTACCACTTCGACTAGCGAGGTGTGACCGGTTTGATCTTCGGACATGTGGATCCCATTCTTACATTGGTATACACATGTTCCTAGGGGCAGGGTGTGTGTGTGTGTGTGTTTAAACAGTATGGACTCAAGAAGGTTTCGTGAACGGCTTAATCAGTTTAGTATACGCATTAAAAGGATAAAACGTGATATTCTATTTTACAAAAGTCAGAGATATATCAATCATATAAATAATCGTATTAACCACTTAAAAAGTGAATACGAAGATAAACAACTTATGTTTAAACAGTTTTCAAAGCTGTGTTTGAGTGATGCGCTTGCGTAGTGGTAAAGTTTACACAACAAAACCAGAAGCAAATGTAAGACTATTTTTTCTCTCCAGATACGAAGAGCAAAAGTGGATAGACTTGGTCTTTAAGAATATTAACCGATTTACTAAAGATGGATTGTTGCCTCCAGTCTCGCATAATGGCAGAGCATCCAAAAAACCGTTGTATAAGTTCACGACCACAGAATTGGAATATTTTAGCCTAGCCTACGTAAGAAAATTTGTAGACCCAATTGAACTTCTCCGTTCATGGTCTATACTACCCACAAAATTTTGCCAGGATTTTGAAGTTCAAACTCGTCTCCCATGTTTCGTTCATTTCAATCGTCCTGAGTGGAGAACAGAGTTAGAAGGATTCGCCCCAGCTCAATCCAGTTGTCATTTGTGTAAACTTGCACTTCAAAATATAAATTGTAACATGTAATAGTTATTGAATAAAGTACTATTTTTTTAATAAGGTTTTTTATTAATTAAACAAAATGTAAAAAAAAAATTATTTCATTATAAAAGTATCATAAAGTTGAAATACATTACTTAAAGCACAAACACTCCCACTGTTTGAATGATATGGACATCTTGGCTCCATTTTCTGCAGAGCTGGTTGTTCATCAAACTCCAAAACTGGGGATAGAGTATACTTTTTGATGTACTGTGACTTTTCTCGCCCCTTAACATAAACCGCATTAACGCCTCTTGTCAAATGTTGGATAATATTATGGAACTGGTGTACTGGTGTAAATCCATGATTCTAGTTCAATCCATGATGGTTATTCATCAACCAAACAGCTTGATTATAATATTCAGAACCCAATAATCGTATCGGATATGGTGGTTTAAAAAAAATGACTAATTTTTTGACCATCATAACTTGCAAACTCTTTCACGATAAACTTATTTTTTTCGGTAATAAAACCTTGGACATCTACTACTAAGCACATGATTACAGACTGAGTTTGTGTAGTGCATAATTTGTATTTTTAAAAGAATTTTCAGTCATGCGCATGAGAGAGTTTCGCATATAATGCCATAATTTGCACCTGACCCTTATACAGTCCTCATACGGGAAGTCTCTCATTAGATACAATTTTACAACACCTGTACCTGCTCTTTGCATACAGCTGCTCCCTATTTAAAATAATTTCCCTAATTTTCAGGTGCTCATTAATTTGCATACAGGTGCTCCCTAATTTGCACTCACCTGTTTTGTATAATATAAATATTTTACAATTGTTTCACAATTTTTGTTAGAGGGTTATATGTGAATTCTTTCTCGTGAAGTATTAGACAATAGGCTGAGATATCAGAGGTTGTTGGTTCATCTGTCTCAAATTCTATACGAAGCACAACAGATCCGGATTGAATTACTTCTTTTTGACGAGAGCAGTCAATGTGTGTAAGTGGAGCAATTGTTTTAAAGTCAATTGGATTAAATATGGGTTGGTTTAAGGTCATGTGATAATAACTCTCCTGGAAATTGGCAAACATTTCATATGCAAACCTATTAGTCTTAAAATCTAGTTGAAGATCATTATAGGGATACCTCTCAGAATTTAAAAACACTTTAATATTCTTTAAAGTGCAATGATCAAATTTACTCATATCTTTTGTTAATTTTGATTTTCTGTTATTTTGAAAAGCAACAACAATGTGTCGTGGAGTTTCTATTTTGGTACTAGTCCGCACTGACCATGTGTGACGTGTAGAGTTATTTAGGGCTGGATATTCAATCATTTGCCAACTTCGAAATTTAATAGGTAGTTCTTGGTTTGTATGTGAAATTTTGTTTAGTCGCAACTGTTCTCGAATACTAGGAGTTACATGTGGTACCTCCCAATATAATTTAGTAATGTCAATTTTTGGACGCTCAGTCTCATCTTCGCTTACTACTGCATCAATATCATCATTTGATCGAATAAGTATCAATTCTTGTTTCATGTTCATAATAATTTTTCTAAAATCTTCAAAGAATCCGGATAATAATCTCAAAGGTATACACACATTAAAGTTTCCATTTGAATCCACCAAAACATTGTTTTTGGGGACTTCACTATTATTTTCCATTCTACTCATTTTTGGAAACCAACCAGCATTTTCCAATAGCAAGCTTTGATTGTCGTTAAGGCTAAGATAGTTTTTAATACTTGATACTAATCCTACATCACGTACTGAGTCAATTATTACCCCATTTAATTCAAAACGTAGTTCACGAAACAAGTAAGCTATACTATTATTAATAAATTTTATTTTGGTTGGTGTTTTATTGTCATGTGTGGCTAATTTGCCCCCAATATAGAGAAAACTATTTGCTGGAAACGTCAAACTATCCAAATCTTGTACTGAAATACGAATTTTATCATTGTATCCCAATTTTCCAGGAATGTAGGGTTGATAAGTGTGGAACTGATAATCTTCAATAGTGTTATCATTAAAAGGTTGACCAGTAACGTGAAGAATTTCCATTATACCAAGACTTTAAATCCTAACGATTGAAGAAAGCGACGATTAGATGGAGTTATTTGTTTAAAAGGTAATCTCCTTTTATATGATTTTGGTAGAGATGAAGTTATTTTTTTAGAAGGTAATCTCTTTATATATGTTTTTGGTTCGCGAGAAAAAACTAAAACCATTATATACGTTTTCTAAGATGTAGATTTACAGTAACCTCCTCCCCTCCAAAGTCAACAAGTTTACCTGCTTGGTTGATAATTTTTACTGTAAGGTTAGAGATTGTTTTAATACTCACTGGATAATACAAAATATTTTGGGGTACCTCAACTATTTTATACCCAGTTGGTACGGTTGGGAAGAACTGATGGATAATGTGAACTGGATTTCCGTTTAAATAGGATCCTGATGCTATATTACAGTCAATACATAATGCGTTTGCACCCCAAATCTCCACTGGATTGTCTGAGATATGTATCTGGTTTGCTGCTAGTAGCCCTGATTTAAATCCAAATAATTTCCCAATAGAATTCGCGGGAAGAAATGAAATTTCTCTATTACTATTAATCATAACTTTGGAGGTTGATAACTGTGGAGTAATTTCTATAGTCGCATCACTATCTCTCTTTTTTATGTTTTCTTTTATAAGTTTTGTAATATCATCTAATTCATAAGACCCCTTTGGTAATTTATAGGTATAAGTAACATTTCGTATATTCCAGAGAAAAAGGTTATTGTTTTCATCGATATTTGGAATACTATTAAAACTATAAAAACTGGTTAGCCCAATTTCGTAATCTAATTCATCTTCAAGGTAAATCGGAGGATTAAAACTATAACTCAGATTTGAAGCGTTCCCAGTAAGCGTAAAGTTGAAAGACATTGTTTTAAAACGTAAACAATCAATGTTTGCTATTTATAGTAGTTGTATAGAAAATCTAAGGAGTAATGACCACACCTGTATGAGTCGTTTTGGATTTTATCATAATTGTAATATATTTTTACATCGCCATTACTTAAAAAATACTTTATTACGCTTTTTGGGGGTGGGGTAAGTCTCAATAAGAATCAAAGTAAATTACGTTAGACTTAGATTTTGCGTAAGCTACCCAGTGGGTTCCGACTCCACGATTAGAATCTAAATTTATAACACCACACTCGTTTTTATGAATTTTTTTGGCATATTATTTCTCATATACACACCTCTAAACAAAGGAAGAGCTTTACCATGCTTTATTATATCAGTACTTGTTAAGGCATGATGAGGAAGATTTAGTTTTTTGAATAAGTGTCACCTCGAGGGAAAAAATAAGGGTCTAACCACCTGCTGTTGTCTCCGGGTGCTCTGTAGAGGGCTTCGAATATACTGTCGAGAGCTCCTCTACTTAAGTCCATTTTCGGGTTATGGACTTGGAAAATATTTATCTTCGGTGTCTTGCCTTGAAAAAGGCAAGATATTTCTTACATGACAATTTCTTCGTCAAAATAAAACACCAAGTTAAGTTGACAATTCAATTCTGAGTTAAACAATTCTCAGCCACAGAGTATGGAAAATAAATGCAGGAAGCAGAGCCCCGAGAGCACTAAGCTCTCGGAGAGCCCGTGAGGGACTGACTTGGCTGACCTGAAAATCGCCAATATTTATATGCGCTGTTCGAGCGATAAATAGGGATTTCTAGGTCAAGAGTCAATGGGAAAATTCGAGGCGGAGCGATGCGCATCGAAATGCGTACAAGCCCACAGTCTATGGCATTCGATGACAGCTTCAAGTATAATCCATAGCCCTTATAAGGTCTAAGATATAATCCTTTGCCTTTCTGTTCCATGGCTAGATTATGGCGTTTTTGTTCTTCAAGACTAATTCGATTAGCTTTCGCATCTCCAATGGTCTTGTAAATAGTAGTACCAAGGCCCCCAACAGCAGATAAAGCACTGATCAGTGGGAGAAGTAGGGGAAGGAATCCACCTTTCTTTGGTGTTTTAATGATCCTTTTTTTCTTATTTATTCTATTGGTCGTCTTCAGTACGGTGCAGCCAACAGTGGAGGTGCTAGAACAGAAGGTGTAGCAGAAAGCATGCTCCATACGGAAAATACAAATATATTACATATTGTATATTTATAGTTTTATACTTGTAAACAATTATTAAAATTTAAAAATTAACTTTAATTCTTCTTTTAGATCACAAAAGAAGTAAACCAGATTCTACATGCCAAAGGTTATCCAACCAAATGTCGAGGTACAATCAACGTAAAAGGTAAAGGATCAATGGAAACTTTCTTTCTCGAGGGCCCTCTCAAAAATCGACCTAATATAACTTTAAATCCTTTAGCTTCTAGTTTTGAGGATAAATCAGAAGAACCAATGAGAACTACTTTAGGAACTATTTCTGAAAAAAACTGAAGACTTAAATTTTCTTACCTTATCTTGTAAAATTTAAAATGCATTTCTAGGCATTAGGTCTTGAAAATATTTTTAATATATGGAAATACTCATTATAGGAGAGATTAGATATTTAGTTTTCTAGAATATTACGTATGCATTATTTTGTTATATTTTATTTAAAATTGTTAACAAATAGATGTAATTATATCGGATAATAAGTCTTTATACTGTCTATTAACGACTACCTTTTTCCTAAAATATCTTTTATAATATATATATATATATATATATATATATATATACATATATATATATATATATATATATATATATATATATATATATATATATATATATATATATATATATATATATATAGTAAAGTTTACATTGCAGCAAAAGCTTTGGTGTCGCTATTATTATATATATATATTTTTTTTATTGGATTTTCTTGGGCTTAGGTTCATAAAAAAATTTTGATTTGATACTAAGACATTTTCGTATATTTTTTTGAAGTTTCGGCAGGAAATCCATGCATTTTTCAAGAAGTAATATGGACTAAAAAAACATTTTATGACAGACATAATACGGTTTAAAAGTTAAACTTTTGACTTACCTTCTTCTTCTTAAGGTGCCATGCATTTCTGCGTAGGCGTCCACCGTACATCGTCTTGTCAGGTGAGATGTTAAATAGTCAGGATTAAATAATTCTGTTTTTAGCAGCATTGCGAAGCATTTCATAGCTGTGGATTCCTGTCCATTGTCGAATATTGCGCAGCCATGACATTTTTTTACGTCCGAGACCTCTCCTACCCTCTATTTTCCCTTCGAGTATCAGTTGCTGAAAAGTGTATCGTTCTCCTCGTATAATGTGCCCCAAGTATGCAGTCTTCTTACTTTTTACATAATTAAAAAGTTCCCTATCCTTTAAGCCCGCTCTTCTGAGTACTTCCTCATTTCTGACCCTGTCCGTCCATGATATTCTGAGCATTCGACGCAGGCACCACATTTCGAACACTTCAAGTTTGTTAATGGAACTGGCCTTTAACGTCCATGCTTCCATTCCGTACAGGAGAACAGGCCACACGTAACACTTAAGCATCTTGTATCGGAGGTTGAAGTCCAATTTGCGATCAGTCAGAAACTTACGAAGCCTCAAAAAAGCATTTCTGGCTTGTTCAACTCTGCTCTTTATTTCATTCTCGGGGTCCCAACCCTTATTCAGCAAACATCCCAAGTATTTGAATTGCCTGACTTGTTCGATTTCTTCTCCAGAGACATATATCTTTGCGTTGGGGTAATCATTTCTACTTATAATCATTGATTTTGTCTTCTTGATATTTATTTTCAAACCCCGAGCTTCACTTGCAAGAGTTAGATCATTCAAAAGGCACTGAAGATCTTCGATGTTATCTGCCACTATGGCTGTATCATCGGCATACCTGATGTTATTAATAAATATGCCGTTAACTTTAATACCCTTATTAGAGTCTTCCACTGCTTCTGCGAAGGCTTTTTCTACGTATAAATTGAACAGCATTGGAGACAGTATACAACCTTGCCTTACTCCTTTTTTAATGGAGAAATCTTCTGTTTCGTTGGAATTTTGAAGACGTACTGTTGCTGTCTGATTCCAATACAGATTGGCAATGATTCTTATATCCTTTGCGTCCAATCCCAACTCTTGTAGGTATTTTATCATCAATTCATGTTTTACATTATCGAATGCTTTCTCGTAATCGATGAAACAGATAAAAACATCCTTTCTTTGATCTAAACAATTCTGTATCAATGTTTGCATACTAAAGATCGCTTCTCTCGTGCCAAGTCCATTTTTGAAACCAAACTGGCTCCATCCACTGACCTCTTCACATTTCTTAAACAATCTAGTGTGAAGTATTCTCAGGAAAAGTTTCAAAAAGTGACTCATTAGGCTTATTAGTCGGTGGTCCTTGCAGAAGTTCGCACGTGGTGTTTTTGGTAGGGCGATAAATGTAGATCGAAGCCAATCTTTTGGAATCTGGCCCGTATCGTAGATGTCGTTAAAGAGCTTGACAATAATGTCTAGGTTTTCTTCATTAAGTAACTTGATTGTTTCTGCGTACATATCATCTGGTCCTGGGGTTTTGTTACTTTTTAATAGTTTGATAGCGTGTACAATTTCAGCTTTCAAAATACTTGGGCCATACAAATGGTCTCCCAGTTGTGGTGGTTTTTGTGTTCTGTCATCATTGAACAAATTGGCTGTGTACATTTTCCAAGTATTAAGTATATCGCTAGGGTCCGTTATTAATTCATTTTGGTCATTATGTATACCAGTGACTTGTTTTTTCTTGAAGACACCAGCAATTTCCTTAATTTTCTTGTGAAGATTGAAGCTGTCGCCGAGTTTATATAGGCTTTCAGCCTCGGTGCAAAGTGTAGTCATCCAGATCTCCTTCGCCGCTATAATTTCTTTACGAATTTGACTGTGTATATTTCGGTACCCTACTTCGTCCTGCCTGATCTTACACTGCCTGCGTTGTTCCATCATCTCTAATATTTCTTCTGTCATCCACTCATTCTTGGTAGTTGTTTTACTCTCGAGTAGAAAAGTGTTGTTCAACTCATCAAATGATTCTTTTATGGTGGTCCATGACTTTTCAACATCATTCTCAGTTGTCATATTAGAGAACCTATTGTTTATTTCCTCTGTGTACGCTTCATTTGTTTCATTGTTTTTGAGTTTTCTAATGTTTACTGATGCCTTCTGGTGTTTTCTTTTAGCTGTAGCGAGCCTCAGTTTGATATTTGCTACTAAGGGATTGTGGTCGGATCCTATGTCTGCTCCAGGTAATGCAGATACCTTAGTAATAGCATTCCTGTACCTTCTATTAATTGTCACATAATCTATTTGGTTCCTTATAATGCCCTGATGTCCGTCTAAAGGCGACTTCCATGTGTAAAGCCTCCTGGGTGGTAACTTATACCAAGTATTCGTTATGACTAGATCTTTATCTTGACAGTACTGTATCAATCTGTCCCCTCTGTCGTTTCTCTGACCAAGACCATATTTTCCAACTACGTGATCTACAGCTCCTTCCCCAACTTTTGCGTTGAAGTCTCCTAATACGATGTTAATTTCGTGATTCTTAGTCACCTTTAAGGCTTCGTCTAGCTGTTGATAAAATCGCTCTAGTTCTTCTTCTGTCTTGTCTGCTGTAGGGGCGTAGACTTGTATAATATTTATGTTAACTTTTCCATTCAACTGAATAAGTATGACTCTTTCGGAGATCGGGACAAAGTTCTTCACGGAGGCGCGCAAATTTTCGCTTATCAGAACTCCCACCCCATGTCTGTGGTGAGGGTCTGTGCTATCACTGCATGAGTAGTAAAGGGTTTTACCAGTAGTATTGATCATGCCTGTGCCTTCCCATCGCAATTCGCTTATGCCGAGAATATCGATGTTAATTCTGTTCATTTCCTGAATTAGATTTTGTAGTTTGCCTGCTGCAAATAAGCTTCTAACATTCCACGTAGCAATTTTGATTGTCTTATCAAGTTGAAACCGGGAGATTCTTCGCACCCCTTGGCCATTTAAGGCCTGCCCGGGACTAGGGGCCGTTTGTTTTGTTTCTTCCAACATGACAAGAAAAAATCTACGGACGGATGTCCTGAGGAATATAATGCGGTAGTTTCCTACTTGCTTTCCGCATCGCAGTACCGTAGCCCTCTAACTGTTTCAGTCTCACCTACGGTATTCTAGTAAGAAGCCGGTTTAGGATCATTTCCTTTACGCCTAATTCTAGTACTGGTGATCGCTGCTGCCCTTCACCAGGTTGATTCTATACTATCCCTAGAAACAGGGTTGCCACTTCCGTTGAATTCACTGAACCGAATACTATATTCTCCACCTTCATCATCGTTGTGGTCTTCACCCGTATCCCTGGGCAAGGGGGCCGTGTTATACCCCACGGAACTGGGTCCCTATCTGAACTTAGCCATCTACTAGCTCCGGTCTACTGAAGCAAGAGATGCCCACCCCCGCGACGTGGACGCGCCAGACAGGAATTACTCATATGAGCGACAGAGAAGGTGGCTCTGTGCCCTATGAGCCGAGTTAATGGGAATGTGTGATACCATTCCCAAAGGCTTACCAAGCATGTAAAAATTCGGTACAATTAGACGTCACAATTAAAATAATATTAAAAACATAGGACATACCCACTAAGTCACTACATGTAAAATGTATTTTAAATCTAATGTGTTGTTTATTGATGTTAGTTTATGGTTTAAACAATCAGTTATTTTAACATCATAGGCGTTCTGAGATTGTCTTTTTAAGTATTTTTAAATTAAGTTAAAATATATTTTGTTCAAATTTTTGACATCTTTTTTATCATTTATTGCATTATTATTTTTTTTATTTGTATACACTCTAGAAGCTCTCTCTTCTTCTTGTTGGGTTCACTTTCCAGGATCTTGGTTTTCTCAAAATCAAATTTATGTTTTTTTTTCGTTTTCATGTTTTGTGAGGGCGGTTGAGTTTTTTTTGTCATATTTGTGGGAACGTATTCTTGAGTTAGGTAGCTGACTGGTTTGTCCAATATAAACTCCATCACAATTCGAGCAGGGAATTTCAAATACAACATGCGATCTTTTTAATAGAGGGATTTCTGTTTTTAATCTTGTAAAATTCTTTTTTAAAAGATTGTGCCCTTTATGAGCAACCGCAATATTATGTTTGGACAGAAGATTTGCAATTTGTTCTGATAATCCTTTTATATAGGAAAGAGACATATAGTTTTTCTTTACCGTGTCAGTTTCATTGTTATTATTGTTATTGTAAAATTTATGCAGTCACGATTTGAAAGTGTTGTTGATAAGGTGGTGTGGGTATGAATTAAATGTTAGTGCTGTTTTTGCTTTTTCAATGGCCTGAGGTCTATTGATAGGATCGGATAATCTAATAGCTCTATCGGCGAGTCCGATAACTACTGATTTCTTTTGAGACAGGGGATGATGAGAGTTGAAATTCAGATATCTCGACGACCAGGTTAAAATTCAGGTTCAAGAGAGCCCCGTGGTCAAGTGGACACCGATATACGGAACTCACTTGACCATTCCATAATATTGGCTCTGTCGATTCGTTAACATATCGCTTAGTTCACGTGTATATATTATAGGGGTCGTTCAGATCTTTTTCAGCGTATATCGGAACCCTAAGTATATCGCTCTAAGTAAGCTCTGATAGTTTGGCAACTATGCTATTAAGCCGTATATTTCCAGCGTATGTTCTAAACGGTTCATACGGACTCCTTATTTTTGTTATCATTCATACGCATTACAATATGTAATAGATATGTATACTACCAAATAACTGTTTTTGGTAGGTACGTGCTTTTCTAAAAATAGCTTTATGGATACGTAATATGGATATGTAATAAAAAAGGATTTCATTACCAAATTGGATGTATTTTTTCATATGCGGAAATTTCCTAATGTATTTTGTTAAAGTCAGTATATTTTTAACCGTTTCATTTAAGAAACCGATTAATAAGAACTTCTTTTATTTCATCCATTGTTTTACGATATATTGTATACAGCTTCTTTATTATTTTATTTCTGGTTTTATCTGTGTACTATATATAATTCTAGATAGTTTATCTCAAAATAATTATTTAAGTGCTAAAATAGATATTTTTGTGTACAAATTGGTAGTTATGCACAAAAAAAGGGAAGAATGCATAATTTATCTAACAAGAATATACCACTTCACCAATATTACATACTTCTGAATGTTTTATCTTCTATTTAGAGGTAGTAGGTAATCAATATAAGTGGAGTTAGTGTCAAATTTGCAATGATTTTTATAAGCAATAGCTTACTGACTGTACTTTATACGTTCAGTTCAAATAATTAAACCTTGTCACTTCAGAAAAAAAAGCGATTTGAAGGGCAAAGTCATCTAAGAAGGTGTGATGAATCTTGTACCACCCCACATTCACACAGGTTAACCGGTGTTTGCAGGCAAGAGTCGTCCTGGAAGATATTAGGAAGATAACTACCATAAGAAAATTCCCCTCGAGGGTTCAGATGGCGAGGAGCAGCTTATTCTTTTGCAGATGTTGCGAATCTAGACTTGGTTTCTTTCGTTCTCTAGCTACTTATCTTTGGATATTAGGTGGATTGATAGCTACGATATTGTAGAGCTTATGTATGGATGTGAGTATTAATAGCGCTGAATTTGGCTGACCAATTTATAGCAAAATCTACGTGTTAAGTATGTGTTGGTGTCATCCATACTGGCAAGGTATATTCGGCAGCAAAAGCGTAGAGTGCAAGAGTCTACGTTTTAAGGGTGGAAGGATGTGCTTCCCATTTTTTGCTGAAAAGTTTGCGAAGAATATTATTTTTCTGGTTGTAGTTTTAGTTTTAAACAAAGTTCTGTGAATGACAAGGTGTGATACAAATTATCTTCAAGGTATTTATAGCAAGTCCAGAGTTTAAGAATTTGATGACACTATTGGATGTTCAGATTTGTGAAACTCTGTTAGGGACATTGAAGGAGCACACCTGACTCTTTCCGGGGTTTGGCTTAAAATTGATTCATAGTCTATTTTTATTGTACTTTGATAAAATAAAGGCAGATATCGATTACAGGTTTATTAATTAAATCTTGCCCAAGTACTTTCGCTCTCTAGAGCATCTTCAGGGGCATCTAAAATAAGGCAAAAAACGTTTTTTTTTAATGAAGAAATTGATAAACCTCGATAAAAACTCGAAGTTAATGGATAATAAAAGTTTTTTGTGATTAACGTTTTAGACTTACTTCGTCAATTTTGGGTTATCCAAAATAATTGCAGAATTTCATAAACATAAAATTAAACATAAAGTTAAACGTAACACTACACTAGACAAGGACAAACAGTTTAAAATTATTTAAAAAATTCGGAGCTGTTCTGGTCGGCAACAGGAGAGAGAATGGCTCCTGAATGGAACTTTGTCTTTGCTTTGCTTGTCTGCAGACTTTGGATATCAGTAATTGTTGTGTTTTTGGTACAAATTTTATAAGCTTTGTGCTCAGATCCTAAGTCAGGAACCGTAATATTGTTTATTATATACGTAGATAGTGGATCCAAGCTCAACATAGTTGAAAGGTTCCCTCAGCTGACTGGTTTTGTCCTCTCTCATTTAAGTTTTTCTTTACTTCTTTGCTGGCAAAGATAGCACTTTTACATTTATTATGTGATTTTCAGCGATCAGCTTAATACCAAATACCCTAGGTTTGGCCCTCTATGTGTTTTCTGCACTAGAAATACATCACATTTGTGCTAAGCGCATATGTCTGATAAGGTTAAAGTTAAAGTAAAGTAAAGTAAAGTGTCTTGATCTCTAGATATGCCCTTAATATTTATAGACATAATTAGAATAGTTGGTCCTAAAAAGAACCGATTTGACAAAAATCATATTGAACGGGTGATTAGCCGATTAATTAATTATTCATTATCCAGGGTACGTCCGATTGCGGTGGTCTTATTAGTACTTAAATTTTCGTAAAGGCTTCTCTTTTGAACCCCATAAGAATTGGCTATTCTTTATCTTTTCATAAAAAATTTAAATTTTACATACTGTTACTTTTCGACGATATTTCGAATCAGATATGTATAGTAATCACTGTACCTAATATAGAGTCTCTTTGTGAAAAGTAGGTGAGTTTATAATGTCGGTCACAATTCATATATGGATAATAAGGACATAAACGGGTAAAATAAGTGTACAAAATTTTGAATAAATATATCGGCGCCATTGTTCAGGAGATGGGTTTTTCCCAGAGATCAAAGGTTACATGTATATTAAAAGTTCTGTTTACGTATTTTCAGTACTAAAAAAGTATATTTAAAATAAAAGCCCTAAGGTATCTTTAGATTCTAAGGAAATTAAAATTTATGGAAATTAGCAAATTAAAAAATACAGCCATAATTCTGAATGACCAACTTGAGACAAACAGTTGTCCCCTCTTCAACTTATTCAGTTACAGACTATAACATGTAAACGCATACCTGTTTTATTGTCAGATAAAATAAATTTCCATCAAGTAACGGTCGAATCTATCACTTACTTAAAGAGTAGGAAAATACATGCTTATGCTTTGGGGTACGGGTACTTTATTACAAAGTACCCTTTGCTTTTGGCAATTGGTTTCTCATTTCTCAGCGATGGGTCTCCCTTTCCTCATCAATAATGTTCTCGCTCGATACTATCCGAATATCTTATTCTACGATATTTAGATTTTACTATATGCTCTACATTTCTTGGCAATACATCTGATGGCTTTTCTAGTAATACTGATCTAATCAATACCTGAGTTTTACTTACATTGTTTTGTCAGCGTTCTCGTCACATATCCAGTCAATAGCATTGGTTTAATCACTATATTATATATCTTGATTTTAGGGATTCGTATTAGACTTCTGGATTTAAAAGTGTAATGAGGGTTTATCAGTTAGTTACCTGAATATTCTATTTTATTTCTTGTGTGACAACGTTATCTACGATACCTAAAATGCTGTAATCTTTTAAAATTATATGGGTTTATTGTTACGTTATGCCCTACTCTACATCCTTTCTTTTGTATGTGAAAGAACATTTATTTGGTTTACTGATTATTGACTATTAGACCGTTTTTTTGCTGCTTGTAGCATTATTCTATAGCATTCTAATATTTAATCTGTGGATTAAACCCGGATAGCAAATAGATATTCTTCCCTTTCTCAGAGAAATAGTATTTTAACATACAAAATCATATTAAATTGCTAAAACCTTTCTTGAATATTATATTCACTTATGAGCGGCAGAAGCAATATCAGTACTATAATAAGGCGTATAGTCCTAGACTGGCTAATCGTTGGATAATAGGAAGCATGAGTATAGCAGTTTTAATGTTTTCCTGACTGCTACCTGGAATCGGTGAGCAGAGATATCACTACCAAGTTAGTGCATATAGGAATTGTTGTTTGAACTTTATTATTATTAAATAGCACTATATTTCCCAGTAAAATCGTCATCACTTTACAGTCAGATAAATATTCGAACGTTGGTTATGGAAACGTTATGTACATACCACCGAGTTCCCTATGTCGATATCCAGCAAAATCTTTGTAATAATGATCAGCGAAACAAAAAAAACAGAGATTAAAATAGGCGCCAAGAAACTGTGTTATAAAACAGTCGAATAAAATACAGATTCTCGATTTAAATATTCAAAAAATTAATGAACAGCTTACTAAAATAGAAATAACGCCTATTTAAGATGCAATCCATTAATAGACCAAGCTACAAAGCGCTCCTAGCATATGCTAATGATATTGATCTCATAAGAAACTCTCTTCCGTCCGCAAACGACATCTTTAACAAAGTGAAGAGAGCACGAAAAATGTTTCACTTAAAATCAACAAAATGAAAACCAAATACAAGCGAATCAAGAGAAGAGAGCAATTCAATACATCTAGATAAAATATTAAAGTCAACAACGACAATTTCGAAAGTATGGAATACTTTAAATATCTTAGATCAATAATCACGGTTAATAATAATGTTACTAAAGAAATATATAGCATAACTCTTCTAAAATTTTTTAACCTCATTATTATATCGCTATAAATCCGTATAGAATAAGAACATAATATACTGAATAAAGAAAGCTCTTATAACGATATTGTTCAGCAAAATAAATCGCTTAAGGTAGATCGGGCACATGCATAGACGCCAAGATGTCAAACTTGTAAAACTGGTATGGAAGAAACTTAGCACAGAAGAATGCCACTTGGGTGTCTGAGTATACAATGGAGAGAAAACATCCAATCATATCTTAAGAAATTAACATTTCATTTGATTGCAGATTCGTGGAAAATCCATCAACTTGGAAAAAAGCTGTAGTTAGCGAAGACCTACCCAGTGTTGTAGCGCTACGTAATGATGACGATAAAGAAAAAAGAGAAACAGTGACAAAAAGCAACAAAAATGGACTACTGGAGCACAGCTATTTAAAAATCTTGATGAGAAATACAATAGATGATTGATGGATTCGAGAAACTTGAGACTTGAGAAAGGCACTCTGCCGAAACATCTGTAGTGATAAGATACAATTAATTTTGTGTAAGTTTTGAAAACAAAGTTTTTAGTATTTTGTTGTTAAATAAAATGGAATTAACATACGACATTATATATACGCTATAATAACTATACAACTTGTATGATACGGACATATAAGGAGAAAGTTTAATGAAACAATAAACTACCCCATACTTGTTATGTAAAAAATGAGAGAGGTACTTTGTGGACAACATGTGCTTAATTAGGAACGAATTGAGATAAATAATCAGAAGACGACAAAGAACATTTTAAATTGATAAATCTATACGATTTTTAACAATGCATATTTATAGATCATTTTCAGAGGCAACGTGCTAATTGTATGTAAAATGAAACTTTTTAAGGTTTTTAATGTTTGTATGAAAGATGAAACCGTATGACACATAACCGTGAAATCTATATACCAATCTATAAATCTCTTTTAAAAGAATACTGACACCTACACATTATCACAATACTACATATCATAATACTAAGAAGTTTGTTATTTTAATCTAAGAATAAGCTTTATAATTTACGAGAGATTTAATTTAATGTATTTAAAATTTTACAGGATCCGGTATTATAATAAAAAACAAAATTTCACTACAAGGCATGGAAGCGTGTTAAATTTTACTCTAAATATTCTTTTAGATTTTTTAGATATAATATTTCTTCAACACCTAGTTAGTCCAATCTCTGATATTTCTCTGCCAGATTTTTTCTTTCTTCCCAAGACTTTTCTTTCCTTTACTCTTCCTTGCATGATGAAGCGTAGAAGAGAGTATCTATCATTTCGAACTATGTGGCCCAGATACGATGTCCAGATAGACAATTCGTCTTAACGCTTCTTCGTTTGAGACTTTTGCAGTCCAAGGAATTTTAAGAATACGCCTTTATAGCCACATTTCGAATGCGTTTAATTTTTTTACAGATTGGGCTTTCAGAGTCCAAGCTTCTACCCCATATAGCAGTTGCGACCATACATAACATTCGACGATCTCAATCTAATAACCATACTCAATTTCTTATTTGTAAATATTAACTTTTATTTTATAAATCTATTTCGAGGTATTTCAATTTTGATCTTTATTTCCTCTTTTAGTTTATAATTGCTCCGAGGTATTTATACTGGTCGACCCTCTCTAACGGTTTAATCTCCAATGTCAGATGTACGTTGTCAACATTGGTTTTCCAGATCACCATGTATTTGGTTTTATCTATATTCGTTGCTAGTCCTATGTTTTTGCTTTATCTGTTAATGATTTCTATCTTCTTCTTCAAGTACCAGCTCCGCGGCGGAGGTCGGCAATCATCATAGCTATTCGGACTTTTGAGACGGCTGCTCTGAAAAGTTCATTTGATGTACATCCGTACCACTCTCTCAGGTTGCGCAGCCATGACATTCTACGCCTCCCTATTCTTCTCTTTCCTTGGATCTTTCCCTGCATAATCGGTTGGAGCAAGGTGTATTTCTCTCCACGTGTAATATGTCCGAGATATTCTAATTTTCTTGTTTTTATTTTATTTAAAATTTCCATTTCCTTGTTCATCCTTCCCAGAACCTCTTTGTTTGTGAGGTTCTGTCCATGATATTTTCAGAATTATTCTGTACACCCACAGCTCGAATGATTCCAGTTTTTTCATTGATGTCGCATTCAAGGTTCAAGATTCCATTCCATACAATAAAGTCGAAAAAACATAGCACCTCGCCAACCTAACTCTTAGTTCCAGTTTTAAATCCCTGGTACATAGCACTCTTCTCATTTTGTTGAAATTTGCTCTAGCCTTTTCTATTCTTATTTTGATCTCCTGATTGTAATCATTTGTAGAGTTAATCATTGTTGCCAGGTATGCATATTTGTCCACTTGTTCGACGTTGGTTCCGTTTATTAGAAGATTCTCGTTATTTCTTTGAGTTTTCGATATTCTCATAAATTTCGTCTTCTTGACATTCATTGTTAGACCATACTCCATTCCATACTCTGCTATTCTGGTCACCAGTCTCTGAAGATTTTCAATGTTTTCGGCTAAGATCACAGTGTCGTCCGCATATCTAATGTTGTTAATAGAAACTCCATTTACCTTTATTCCAGCTGGTTTACCCTCAAGAGCTTTTTTAGGACCTTTTCGGAGTAGGCATTAAAAAGAATTGGCGACAATACGCATCCCTCACTCCACATCTAATTTCAATTTTCTCCGACAGCTGTTCTTTAACACGTACTTTTGCTCGCTGTTTATAGTATAAATTTGATATGATTCTGAGGTCGTTGTAGTCAATCTTCTTTGATTTCAGGACATTCATTAATTGTTTACTTTGATGTCGTACTTTATCGAATGCCTTATTATAGTCAATAAAACATGCGTATATATCTTGATTGACGTCCAGGCATCTTTGTATTAGTATATTAAGTGAAAAAAGAGCTTCACGTGTTCCTAGGTCTTTGCGAAAACCAAATTGTGTATCATTAACGTCTATGTCCAATTTGTGATATATTCGGTTATGGATGACTTTAAGTAGTAACTTTAGCATATGATTCATTAAGCTAATGCTGCGGCAATCGCTGCATTCTCTTGCGTTTTTCTTTTTAGGGAGACAAATAAAAATAGATGTTAACCACTCTTTGGGTAATACGCCTGAACTATAAATTTGGTTCAAGAGTGTCATTAAAACATCAATGTGCTTCTCATCTAGAATTTTTAGGATTTCTATAGGAAGCATATCAGGTCCAGGGCTTTTCCCACTCTTCATTATTTTTAATGCTTGTAATATTTTTTCTTTTGTAATATATGGACCTATTTCTTCTGACGTAAGTTCTATGTGCTCCAGATCTCCTCTTTCATCATCGAACAATTCGTCGACATATTCTGCCCATCTTTGTACTTTCTCGTCCGTATGTGTTATACCAGTCCCGTGTCTATCCAGAATTGCACAAATGGGATTTTGTTTTCTTAGTCCTGCCAGTTCTTTGACTTTCTTGTGTAGGTTAAACAGATCATATTTATTTTGAAAATCTTCGATCTCTTTGAATTGCTCTTCAAAGTATTTTTCTTTTGCCTGCTTTATCGTCTTCCTGATCTCGTGGTTTATTTCTCTGTATTTATTGTTATCCTTGTTTTTAAACTGTCTCCCTTGTTCCATCATATTGAGTATCTCGTCATTCATCCATTCCTCTTTTCTCCTTGCTGAAGTCTTTAGTATTTCTTTACAGAGTTACAGTAGACAATCTTTTAGTCGATTCCAGTACTCGTCAATATCATTGGTGTTTGTGTTCAATTTGTTGCAGTTCGCATACAGTTCATGTTGGAGGCATTCTTTTACTTTGGGTTCTTTAAGTTTTCTTGTGCCTATTGTAGGGATTCTTTGATGTCTTTTAATATTTTTTAAGGGGGGAGTGTAGTCTTGGCTATAAGTGGATTGTGATCTGAGGCCACGTCTGATCTAGGATATTCTTTCACGGCTTTAACAGCATTACGATATCTTTCATTAATCATAATGTAGTCTATCTGGTTCCTGACTACTTTCTCCGATGTATCTGCGAGCGATCGCCATGTATACAGTCGTCTGTTTGGTAACATGAAAAATGTGTTTGTAATAATAAAGTTCTGTTCTTGACAGAATTTTAACAGGCGGTCTCTTCTCGTTTCGATTTTCCAGACCATAGTTTCCTATACACTTCCCGCTTTGTCCCTTTCCAATCTTTGCATAGAGATCACCTAGGACTATCGTGATTTCTCTTGTTTTCGTTATTCTAAGTGCTTCTTCGGTATCTTGGTAAAATAATTCTACTTCTTCTTCGTCGGCATTCGCCGTAGGAGCATAAACTTGTATTAAATTCAGTTTGGCATGAGATGTCACTAACTTCAGTACCATTACTCGTTCTGAGATAGGGAAATAACATTTCACTGCTTTATTAGATTTTTTATTAACTATTACTGCCACGCCGTGTCTGTCTTGGTTATTCTCGCTACTGGAATAATATATTGTGGCTTCGTCTGTTGAAAAATAACCTGAGTTGGGCCACCTAGCTTCACTGATACCCAGTACATCGATATTCAACCAAATGATTTCTATAAGAATTTGTAAATCGTCTTTATTTTCTGTCATAATTGGGGCATCGTCTGCAAATTTTATGTTATTAATGATGCTCGCTCCATTCCTTACATCTTTAGGTCTTTCCCATAGTGCCTCCTAAAATATTAGTTGGGAGTACACATTATATAATTGTGGTGACAGCACACATCTCTGTCTGACTCCTTTTTGAATTTCTACTTGATTTGTCTCACTATCTTCCACCCGCATGACCGCTGTTTGATTTTAGTAGATTTTTTATTAAATTAATATCCTTGGTATCTAGGTGTATCTGTTTTAATTGCATGTATGAGCTTACCAGGTTGAACTATGTCAAATGCTTTTTGTATATTTGTCAGCAAAGCATAGAGTGCAAGCATTTAAGTTTTAACGGTGGAAGGATGTGCGCCCTATTTTTAGCTGACAAGCTTGCGGAACATAATATTTCTGGTCTAGTAGTATGTCTTTTAGCTTCAAACAAGAGTCTGTGATTGACAACGTGCGATATAAACTATCTACAAGGTATTTATAGGATTCGACTCTGAACATAGTAACTAATACGTGTTTTAAAATCGAGCTCTTAAAATTAATTTAAAAACTAGTGTAATACTAAAAATCTTTTCGTTTATTAGTGATCCAGTAGAGAAATAACAAAAATAAATACAACAGAGACAGTAAGTTACTTTAATCATCACAGTTTTTACTATTATAAAATATTATTTCGGATGATAATCATTTAACCTACAAAAGCTAGGACAGGTATACGAAACCTGTTCCACTACAGACTACGAAGGTAATTTTGCCAGGATCGTACACGAATTACCACTGATTATTAAAAATGGATAGTTCTATTCAATCTGAAATTCCTATTCTTTCGTAACCTATCAAACACCACAATCCAATATATTTTCATCATGAAAACAAGCAATTATTTTTGATTCAATTGAAAATACCAAACTAGTTGAGTACTTGTCCGCTCTGAGTCGTCTGATACAACCAATCTAGATCATCTTCTGTTCAAAATTATCAAATAATAGAGTATGTATATATTTAGCAAACGAAAAACTAGGAGGGGAGGCTGAGGATTTTATAAACAAAAATAAAAAAATTCAAATAAACCAACAACTCTTACAAGCTCGTAGACTAATTAGCCCCAGTCAGCGATTAGTATTATCCAATGTCTGTCCCTCAATCTCACACTCAGTCCTAATATTTGCAATAAAATCACATGGATTAAATCTTCTGTCACCTATAACATTCCTAAGAATAGTCACATCAACATCACAATTCCAGCATATTTTGAGTTTCAGACGCCAAACATACATATCCAATAACCAAGCTTGCAAAACATGTAAGCAAACCAACCACTTAACAAAAAATTGTCCAATGTATACCGCGATTACAACAGATAATTCAACATCAAATAATCCAATTCCAAATGTAGACTTAATTGAAAATACAACTAATTTATCAACTTAAAAACCCAGACAAACACAAAACAACAACAATCATAAGAAGAAAGCACACAACAAGAAACCCAACCACAAACTACCCAACAAGAAAAAGCACACATGCATCCAACCAAAGAAGATTCAACAACAACAAACGATTCAAAAATAGATCTAGAAAATAAGACAACGCATATAAACACAAACAAAGCACAAAACAAACGCACAATCTCTCAAATCTCTCCATCAGCTACTAAATTTACAAAGTGTTATGTTATGTGAACCTACCTTAATATTTGTAAACCTACCTTAACATGAGTGACAGGTGAAGGAGATGGACAGCGGACAGGAGGAAAAAAAGATGGCTCGTTAGATATAATCATGTATTAAGTTTAGTTGGTCTTTAATAAAAGATATTAAAAAGAAACTGGTCGTCAATATTATTAAAAGCCCACAGAGACAACGTAACATGGTGTCAGAAGTAAAAATTCAGGTCAGATTATAGCAACGAGTATTATAATAGTCATACAAAAGTCGAAACATGGTCTAACAGCACGTGGTGTGTTGGTTTTAAAAGAAATTTAATTAAAAACGGACAAAAGATAAAGTTCAACCATGTCGGAACAAGATTCTATAGAGCAGAATCAACCTGTCGTTGTAAAAATAAAAAGTAACGTAATAGGAAATGAAATCCAACCATTGTCAATGCAAGGAAATTTGGCACACAACTGGGGAGAGTGGAGCATAAATTTCAAAATATTTTTGAGGGCCACAGGTTTAGAGGAAGAAAACGATGCGAAAAAAGTAGCTTTATTATTGCACTATATTGGTACAGATGCAAGAAATATTTACAAGTCATTTGAGGTTAACATGGATACTGTAACATTTCAAGAAGTTGTAGGAAAATTTGAAAAATACTGTAACCCGAAGAAAAATTTAACAGTAGAAAGACATTATTTTCTTACTAGAGTACAGAAAGATGGTGAAACCATTGAAGATTTCATGACTAGTCTAAAGAATTTGAGTTTAACATGTGAATTAGGAATTTTAAAAGAAAGTTTGGTGTGTGACATGTTCATTATTGGTTTAAATCCTAAATACCATTCAATTAAGCAAAAACTATTGCAAGAAGTAGATCTGAAGACAGAAAAGGTATTACAAACTGCTCAAAATATAATTACAACTCAAATGCAAGCACAACAGTTAAATAAAAATTCAGAAGCAGTGGTATACAAAGTAGAGAAGAATAAAGATGGTCCAGGTCCGAATTTTTACCAAAATAGTAGTTACAAGAGTCATAATTCAAATCATTCAATGTATAGAAATGAAGTCAAAGGTCCAAGTTGGAGAAATGATGATAATCAAAGGTACAACATTGATGGTACAAACACAAACAGTCAACGTCAGGTAACGATTTAGAATTTTAAATCAAGATATAATGGATATGCAAATCAGAGTAACAATAGTGAAAATAATCAAGTGGTAAGAAAAGTTTGTCAAAGATGTGGTGAAAACCATAGAAATAAATGTCCAGCATTAGTAGCTATTTGTCATTTTTGTAAAAAAACAAGGTCATTATGCAAAATGTTGTCAAACTAAAATAGTAAATAAAATAAATTTAAGAGAAAGTACAGTACAATCATCTAATAATGGAAATGATCCATGTTTTGTTATTAAAACTATTAGTCAGAATAGTATTCATCAGAATTGGTCAATTGTAGTGCACACGCTAATGTGATGTCAATAAAAAATTTTAATGAGGTTAATGTAGAAAAGTTAGAACTGGTACCTACATGTATAAATTTAAAGTCTTTTTCAAATGATGTCATACCTATAGTAGGAAAAGTAAATTTGTTATGTGAAATTGAGAATAGGTTAGAAAGTATTGAGTTCATTATTGTGAATTTGGAGTGTCAAACAATTTTGGGTCTAGATACTTGTCATAAATTAAAATTAATTAAAAGAGTTGGTCTAGTAAGTCATGAGTCTATAATAGAGAAAAATAAACAAGTTTTTACTGGTCTAGGTTGTCTACCTAATGTATGTCACTTAGAAATTGATAAAAATATTAAACCTATAATAGAACCGCCAAGAAAAATACCTTTTTCTTTACATGATAAATTAAAAGAAGAATTAAACAGAATGTTGTCTACGGGAGTAATAGAAAAAGTCAATGAAGCAAGTGAATGGGTAAATTCAATAGTCTTAGTCGAAAAAAGTAATAAAAGTTTGAGAGTTTTTCTGGATCCCCGTAATTTAAACTAAGCTATAAAAAGATGTCATTATCCTATACCAACATTTAATGAGATTAGGTCAAAATTAACAAAAGCAAAATATTTTTCAACACTAGATGCACAGTCAGGGTTTTGGATGATACCATTAGATTTAGAGAATTCTAAGCTATGCACATTTAATACACCCTTTGGAAGGTTTAGATTTACAAGATTACCTTACAGTATAAGCTGCGCTCCTGAAATTTTTCATAAAGTAATGAATGAAATAGTTGGAGACATAGAAGGAGTTTGTTTATATATAGATGATATTTTAATTTATAATGAAACTTTGGAAGGTCACAATAAAATACTAGAACTAGTACTAGAATGGGCAAAACAATTCAATTTAAAATTCAATATGGACAAATGCAAATTTCTATTATCAGATATAAAATATTTGGGTCATATTTTTAGTGCAGAAGGCATATCTCCAGATTCTAGTAAAGTAAGTGCAATTTGTCAAATGTCTATTTCTAACAGTGTAGCTGATATTAGAAGATTTTTGGGAATGATTAATTATTTAGGTGAGTACATAGATAATTTAGCAGAGCGTACAAAAAATTTAAGGTTGTTATTGAAAAAAAATATTAGTTTTCATTGGACAGAAGAGCATGGAAGAGAATTTGAGTCGCTTAAAGAAATGATTAGTCAAACGCCAGTACTAGCATATTTTGATAACAATTTACCTTTAACATTATCAGTTGATAGTTCACAATTTGCAGTTGGTGCAGTGATTTTACAAAACAAAAAACCTATAGCATATGCATCTAAATCTTTGTTACAGGCTCAGTCAAATTATGCACAAAGAGAGAAAGAGTACGGATGTACTAGATTTAAACAATACATTTATGGTAGAAAAGTTCAAGTTGAAACAGATCATAAACCATTAGTCAGTATTTTTAAAAAACCATTATCTGAGGTTCCAGCACGTTTGCAAAGGATGATGCTAAACTTACAGCTTTATGATTTAGAAGTTAGCTATACTCCAGGAAAATTTCTTTTCATCGCAGATACATTAAGTAGGGCACCAGTAGAAGGTCCAGATAATACTGATAGTGGAGATGAAGAGTTACGTATACATGGAAGTTTATTAGTTAACAATTTAGCTGTGTCTTCAAAGAAATTAATGGAAATACAGGCAGCAACCAAAACTGATAGAGTTTTACAGTCAATAATAAGATATTATAATGAAGGTTGGCCAAGTTCGAAAAATAAATTGGAAACGGAGGTTAAACCGTATTACAATTTCAATCATGAAATTTCAATCATTATTATTCTAAATACTTTGAAATAGCTCCTTTAAATAATACTTCAGCAAAAGAGGTAATTAGTACAATGAAGTCTATATTTGCGAGACATGGAACACCATTGATCTTAATGTCTGATAATGGTCCCCCATTCTCATCAAAAGAGTTTCAGTCATTTTTAGTATATTGGGACATTACTTATCAAAGTTCTAGTCCTTATTATCCAAAAAGTTATGGTTTGGTAGAGAGGACAGTTTAAACTGTAAAGAATATTTTTAAAAAGTGTATAGAGTCAGGCTCTGATCCATATCAGGGAATGTTGTAATACAGAAATACAACGTTAGAATGTGGATATTCTCCAGCTCAGTTATTAATGTCACGTAATTTAAGAATGAAATTACTTGTTAGTGAAAAAAGACTCATACCAAAAACAATTGATAGGGACGAATATAACAAATTTATTAAGGAAAAAGAAAGGAAAGTAAAAGAATATCATGATAGGTCAGCTAGAAACTTACCGAATCTGTTTGTTGGAGAAAATGTATTTTATAAAAAGGTTCCATCATCACCGTGGTTACCAGCTACTGTGATAGAAATAGGTCCTTTTCCAAGATCATATGTCGTCAGAACACCTGAAGGTGTACGTTATCGTAGGAACAGACAACACATATTAAAGCCTGCCAGTACAATTAGTAGACAAAATAGTGAGGTGATAGTTAAGCATGAAAATAGTGCAGCAGCTAGTTCCAATTTGTATGAGGCTCCAAATATGAACAACGATACATCAATTTCAAATCAAAATTATGACCATTTAAATGTTAGCTTAAATAGGTCACATAGACTAAATATAAGTAATCAATTTTGTACCAGGAGTGGTCGAATTGTAAATAGACCAAAAAGGTTTTCATTTTCAGAAGAGTAATGCGGCAGTGTAGTGTTGCGGGTAGATTTAGGTTGTTGGGATAGTTTATTTCTTTTTTTTTGTAAAAAAAGAAGCATGTTATGTTATGTGAACCTACCTTAATATTTGTAAACCTACCTTAACATGAGTGACAGGTGAAGGAGATGGACAGCGGACAGGAGGAAAAAAAGATGGCTCGTTAGATATAATCATGTATTAAGTTTAGTTGGTCTTTAATAAAAGATATTAAAAAGTAACTGATCGTCAATATTATTAAAAGCCCACAGAGACAACGTAACACAAAGAAACCTATTTTTAATAATAAACCAAAAAATCAAGAGGAGAAAGGAAAATCAGTTCCAAATGTCAAACCACAAAAAACAATAGAAGCAATACTAAGATACTGAAACACTTCATTTGAGAACTCAAAATCTAACTACCCTATAACTTATGAACAGTTATTACACTTTTTTGAAAACTGCGAGAACTCACCAGACCTGTTAAGTATCGCCAAAATGTATACAGAACAGCAGAGGTCACAGATCTATTAACTAATATATATTCTTACTTGAAGAACCGAAAAATTAAAGTCAAATGCACTCGAATAAAAAATAAAATATTAAAGCAAATCAACTCACACCTTCAAACAGACTTAGAAAGCGACGCATTTACAGAAACTTATTAATATATCATTTTCAACTCTCTAATTCAGTGGAACATAAGTGGGTATTATACCCATTTAGAAATGTTAAAATTATTAATTTCGAAACATAAACCTAGTTTGATATGTTTACAAGAAACCAACTTCAAACACAACAAAGCCCATGCACACAATCCGTTACATGGTTCAGCAAAACTAACATCTCTAGGTCGAAAAATGGAAAAAATAATAGACGAAGTCAACTTAAATATCCTTAACGATGGACAACATACGCGCTTTGACATAAGAACAGGTGAAGGCACTGATATAGATCTATGTATTTGCGAACCATTAATTACACATACTCTTCGTGGGATGTGTTACCAGATCTATATGATAGTGATCACTACCCTATCATAATAAGCAATGAACTACAATCAACTACCTCGCAATAACTAAAATGGATTTTAAACATTTCAACAGAATTTCAAAATTACGTTGAAAACAATCTGCAAAACCTAAATGACAATGTAGATATAGACAAAACAATATACTCTCTGACAAACGTAATCACAGAATCAGCAAATAAGTACGTTGGAATAATTAAGTACGATCACAAACATCAGTCGGTACCTTGGTGGAATCATGACTGCAAAGAAGCATTAAAACAATCGAAACAAGTGTTTAATAAATTCAAACGACATAATACTCAAGAAAATTCTATAGAATTTAAAAAATTAAGAGCAGTCGCTAGGTATACCATTAAAAAAGCCAAATGTGACTCATGGAGAGAATATGTCACCACAATACATAGTTCAACTCCTATAACAAATATATGGAAAAAAGTCAACAAAATGTTTAGATCCAAACCACATAAATCAATCAACTTTCTAACTCAAAATAACACTATTTATAAAAGCCCTGAAGAAATATCCAATATACTAGCATCTACTTATGAATATAACTCAAGTAACTTAAATTATACTTCCAACTTCTTAGATATCAAAATAAAAGAAGACAAAAATCCTATAGAATATTACGATTTAAATATACCAATAACAGAGGAAGAATTAGAAAATGTATTTCAGAATTGTAAAAACACTTGTCCTGGACCCGACAATATACCGTTTATATTTCATAAAAATTTAAGCCCTCAATCTAAAGAACATCATCTCAAAATCTACAATATAATCCTATGCAGAAACGTGTTTCCTAAATTATGGAAAAATTCAATCATAATACCTATTCTAAAACCAACTAAACCAAAATCAGATCCACAAACATATCGACCGATATCACTCACGTGTAGCAAAGGTAAAATATTAGAAAAGATAAACAATAGGCTTATGTGGTATTTAAAATCAAACAAATTAATTATTCCAGAACAATGTGGTTTCCGAAAACATCGCTCAACTTGAGACAACCTTATTGACTTAGAATCAGAAATCCACGAAGCATTCGCAATAAAACAGCACTGTGTTGGAATATTTTTTGATATAAGCAAGGCATATGATATATTTTGGAAATACTTAATCATCAAAATACTTAGCAACTGGTTAATAGGGGGTAACATATTAAAATACATTTTAAATTTTCTTGAAAACAGACAATTTCAAGTCCGAGTTGACGGAACATATTCTCAAACAAATATTCAACAAATGGATCAAATTTAAGCACAACTTTATTCTTAGTAGCAATAAATTCGATATTAACACAAATTGAAAACCCGTCAAAATTAGATTATACGCTGACGACCTAGTTATTTTCTGTGGAGGAAAAAACAGCAACGACTCACAATCACATTTAAAAAGCGTTAACACAGTTTGAGAAATGGTCAGCTACAAGTGGACTTCAATTTAACACTTCAAAAACGAAAGCAATATGTTTCTCAAAGAGAAATCTAATCCAAACAAAAGAATTATATCAACACGAACAAAAACTAGATTATGTAGAAGAAATCCGATTCTTGGGTATGACGTTTGATAAAAATTAACTTGGAAGATACATATTCAACAGCTAAAAAAATCCTATCTACCTGGTATAAATTTACTACGATCACTTGCCTTTAAAAACTGGGGTGCCGATTATGTAAGTTTAATACTTATTTACAAATCCATAATTCGATCAAAACTTAACTATGGAGCCATCTTCTATAACTCCTCCAAAAAAATACATTAAAGTCACTGGATATTATCCAAAATAGATATCTACGTATTTCATTAGGTGCTCACTACACAAGCCCCATTCACAGTCTCTATTGGGAAAAGGGAGAACTTCTTCTTTCTTTCAGAAGACAATATCTAAGCCTAACATATGCAGCAGCAGTGTCATCAAACCGAAATAATCCAGTACTGCATAACGTTTTTGCTAATCGATTTAGAAATAAATTTTAACAAACACATCAAATTGATCATTCTTTTTACTTTCGTATATGATCATACTTATCCAAATTAAATTTTCAATTTCCAAAAACTTATGATACCTCCTCAATCCACAACCCTGCGCCATGGACAATATCTATTCCGGTTATCGACATCAGTCTAACAAACCTAAGAAAATCAGAGATATCAACAGTCATTAAACAAAAGTTTTATACACTATTAAACAGATATGGCAATACCTACAACGTATACAACGATGCGTCAAAAAATGAAGACAGAGTTGGAGCAGCAATCTATTCGGAAGCCATCTCAGTTAGTTTCAAATTGTCGTCAATTACAACCATCTTTTCGGCTGAATTATTGGCAATTCTAAAAGCACTATCGTTAATACAAAACAAAAACCAAGAAAGATGTATAATAATCACAGATTCTCTAAGTTTATTATCCTCACTGACTCAATCGTACTGTGACAACCCCCTTCTACTTCTTATTAAAAAAGAACTTGAAAACATTTCAAATAAGAACATCCATATTCACTTTTTATGGGTGCCTTCTCATGTCAGAATTGAAGGTAACGAAGTTGTAGATAAACTAGCTAAAAACGCACCAACTAACCTGATGTCCGAAGAAAGTAACATATTGGTACAAAACGATTTAAAACCATACTTAAAGTAAAAAAAAATTATTCAAAAATGGCAACAAACTTGGAACAACACTCCATACAGGCTATACGAAGTCAACAAACATCCACATCTTTGGAAACCAAAAATAAAAGACCGAAGAAAGCAAGTGTTACTTACCCGTCTCCGTATCGGCCATACACGACTTACTCAAGGATATTTATTACAGCGCAAAAATAAACCAGTGTGTGAAGTGTGCAACCATATTCTGACGGTAAAATATTATTTAATACAGTGTCCTAAATATAACAGTAAACGACTCAAATATAGCATACCCAACTGCCCTAGAAGAAAATACAGATACCCAAAGAATAATCTCTTATCGTAAAGACTGTCAACTTCTTCATAAGATTTAAAACATAAATTGTAATACACATACATATTACTACTATTAATTTTAAACTAATGTATATACACTATTTGTATCAACTGTAACATTAATCTAAATACGCTAATGCCTCTGCGTGGTAGATGCGTTATTAAAAAAAAGGTATTTTAATGAAATTTAGAGTTCAAGGATTTTATTACACTATTAGATGTTCAGTTTTGTGAAAGCGCCTGTCTTAGGCAAATTGAAGGAGCGCTCCTAAGATTTTTCGGGGTTTGGCTTAAAATTAATTCGTAGTTTATTTTTATTATATTTAAGGCATCATTTAGATTTTTTTTTTATCTACGGTTAATCATTTGTATAAACGTAATACAGTGTAGGTGCCATTACGCTACCCCAAGCGAGACCGTTCGTCTACGTTCTCCATCTTACCATTGAATGATACGAATAATCTTCTGTTCTGTAGATAAACGCGGATAAAACAAGTGATGTTTTTATCTAAGGGGATGTCATACAATTTTTGGAGAAATGATACCTGATATCTTTCGTACCCGTTGTTGCTTTTTGCAACAACGGGTACGTTATTACGTACGTTAATAAGTATTACGAATAAAAAAAAATAAGCAAGAAGAATATAAGTGATCTATATTTAAACCAAGTGATAGATAAAAGAATATTATATATACATTTACTTCTAAATTAAAAATTAAATTTTGATATGCGTGGCAACGAAAGATACAAAAACACAATTATTTAAAGTTGAAAATAATGATAGCTTGTACAAGCGACAAAGTATTTAAAACAATATGACCGAACATATTATATGTAATTGTAATAGATATGTTGGCGAGAATCAAGTTACCATAAGTACCGAAATATTTCTTCTTTTAGTATCTTCCGTAAGTGTATTAATGTATTTATGTGTAAAATAGTACTAATAAATAAAAATGAACTCTTGCGTTTTTCAAGTTTATAATAGACACTAACTTAAGTTTAAAAATAATTAAAGCAAGTAATATAAATTACCACTGTAAAATATTTAACTACATTAACCAAGTATTTGTGAAATTTCTCGATGACAAAATTGATTGATATTTAAATAAATTTAAAGTTCCAAAACGTACCTGCTGTAAAATTTGAAAGTCTACGACTAATCAAATTATTGGCAACATCGCAAGTGTTGACTTGTGTACGCGAAAAAATATATACGGACCCCAAAAGTGTTTTAACCTATTACAGAGTCCACTTAATCCTACGTGTTGCTCGGAGTCTACATAAAGCGCTACGCAGATAATAATATACACGGTGTATATTCTACTGGAGTTAGTATAATACCGTTTTAGAACGGAGCTTACATTAACCGCTAGATATATATATATATATATATATATATATATATATATATATATATATATATATATATATATATATATATATATATATATATATATATATATACATCTAGCGGTTAATGTAAGCTCCGTTCTAAAACGGTATTATACTAACTCCAGTAGAATATACACCGTGTATATTATTATCTAAGTAGCGCTTTATATAGACTCCGACCAACATGTAGGATTAAGTGGACTCCACAACAGGATAAACCATTTTTGGGATCCGTATTTACCATGTTGCGTACACTTCTAATCTCCTGAGATGTTGCCAATAGTTGTATTAGTAGTAGATTATCAAATTTTACAGCTGGTACATTTTGGAACTTGAAATTTATTTAAATATCCATCAATTTAGTCATGGAGGAATTTCAGGATTATTTGGCTAATGTAGTTAAATATAAATCGTTAACCGACACATAACTTTATTTTACTTTTTACTTTTAATAAACAAGGCGGTAATTTATATTACTTGTTTTATATATTTATAACCATAAGAAAGTGTCTATTATAAACATGGAAAAGTTAAGTTTCCATTTTTATTGATTAGTATTTTTCATTAAAAGGCATTGTCACTAAAAAATTTAGTTCATAAATGTACGTACATCGGATAGAGTAATCGTGTAACAGTTTATGAAAGTAGAAGCCCCTTCGGTAGGATTATAATGTTTGTTACCCTATTAGTTAAAGAAAACTCAAACAACAGAGAGATCTTTGTAATTTTTGGATTACTGCAGTTTATGACATGCAATGCTTGTTTTATAGCGTAGTTGAATTTAAACTACAATAATTTATAAATCAATCTTTAATAACATACTTTTTTACTGTCTGATTTCATTAGATATGCCGATTTTTAATTAAAATATTTAATACATTAAAGTCGCGTAGAGATTTTCACTAAACATTTAATTTTAAGTTTACCTTTTCAAAACAACAATCAATCACTTCATTTTATCACGAAAAATTTAAAAATTGCAATGTAATTGAACCCATTTTGCGAGCTATAGTTACATTGATACTTATGTGGCAATTAGCTGTAAAGTCATTAGTCTTTCCCGTCATATCATATTTTCCTAATATTTTTTGTAGGCAAGCGGTTTAGTTTATGTAATATAATATCCCCAATTCGTCTCATAATATTTAGTTTTCAAAACAGCTATTACTCTAATTTGTTCACATTTTTTAAAGCTCTTTGCAGTACATTTGAAAATAAGTCGACAGTGAGATACTTTACTTGTAGATTACTCCTTGTTAAATAATTAGTTTATTAGGTAAGCCTAGTTCTGCCATGGTATTTCATAGTTTTATTCTTATGATTATATCAGTGTTTGTTTAAAATCTATAAATAACTAGTTTAATGTTTTTTTTTGTATTCCCAACATTTCTCATTAACTGCCTAATAGTGAATAATTGATCAACGATTTATTAGTTTTTCTAATTTCACACTAATAGTCTCCTATTTGATAGTTCACCTATTCACTCAATCGTTCCAGGTGTATTAGAAAAAATACTGTATATCCTAATAATTAATAGATATATAGCTTATATCGCTATAGTTTGTGCAGTACATTTTATTATCCCTTTTGTGTATGGTATGCTTTTCAGCAAGTTGGTACTTGCTCTGACTTCTAAATTGACAGATCAGCTATTTAACTGCCTGTACTGAACATTCTTTTTCATTTTGCAACTATATATAAAAATTAATAAAACTCTGACATACCGTTAATTAAAACATATGGATACCCTATACTATTTAATCAACGGAATCTATCTCTATCTAATTAGCCTTTTTCGGTCCATCTTTGGACATAGGCCTCCCCCATCCTTTTCCATTCTTCTCTGTCTATCGGTATAGTCATCCCCCTAGAGCCCACGTGCTTCTTAATATCATCTGCCCATCTCATTTGGGACCTTCCTCTGCTTCGTTTATATTCCCATGGTCTCCAACTTATAAGAATTTTGTTCCATCGGTCTTATTTTTGTATTATATTGTGCCCGGCAAATCTCCATTTCAATTTTGCAACTTCTTGTCTAACATCCCTCACTTTTGTTTTCTCTCTTATCCATTCGTTTCTTTTTTTATTAGGCTTATGTGCAACATTTGTCTTTCCATTTCTCTTTGGGTTTTTATGAATATGTCCATGTTTGCTTTTGTAAATGTCCACGTTTGGGAACCATAAGTTAGAACAGGGAGTACGCATTGATTGTATACTTTGGTCTTAAGATGCTGTGGATATCTTTTGCCGCCGCCCATGCCAGTCTAACTCGTCTTTTTATCTCTGCTGTTTGGTTTTCTTTGTTAAGTTTTATAGTCTGACCCAGATATATATATATATATATATATATATATATATATATATATATATATATATATATATATATATAATCCTGAACTTGTTCTACTTCATCTTGTCAGTCCTCATTGTGATGTTTTCATCTGTATTTGTTATGATTTTGGTCTTGCTGTAATTCATATTAAGGCCTATCTTTCCAGCTTCTACGTCCAGTTCTTTCATCATTTCAAATAATTCTTCTTTTTTATCTGTTATCAATGTGATGTCATCAGCGTATTTTAGATGGTTCAAGCGTTGTTCACAAATTTTTATACCTTTTTCTTCTCATTCTAATCTTTTAAAAATATCTTCCAAAGCCTGATTGAAAAGTTTCGGTGATATGAATCTGTCTCACGCCTCCATTTATTTGTATTGTTTTTGTTTATTCATATACTGTAATTGTTGTTTTGGCTTCTTATATATATTGGCTATTAGTTTCGTATATCTGTGGTCAATTCTGCTGTTAATCAAAGAACTTTTTACTGCCCAATGTTCGACACTGTTGAAAGCCTTTTCGAAATCTATGAACGCTATATATAGAGGAATGTGGTATTCATTTGCTCGTTTTATAAGTATTTTCATACTTAGTAAATGGTCACTTGTGCTGAATCCCTTTCTAAAACTAGCTTGTTCTTTTGACTGGTATCCATCGAACTTTGTCGTCAATCTATTGGTTAAAATTTTTGTTAGGAGTTTATACATTACATTGAGGAGTGTTTTTTTATACATAGGACGGTATTTTTTTACATCTGCTTTATCCCCTTTCTTGTGTAGGATAATGGTTACGGATTTCTTCCAGTTGTTTGGGATTCTTTTTTCTTTTAACATCTTGTTAAAAAGGGAATGCAGAGTGTTAATTACCACTTTTCCACCATATTTCAGCATCTCTGCAGTTATTCCATCTTTTCCAGGCGATTTGTTGTTTTTCATTTCATAAGTATAACCATTTTGTTTTTTAACCTTAGTCAAAATTTTAAACCACGTTTGCTGTAATTAAATGGTTTATACTTATTTTAGGTATTTTAACCTGATGATGGAACAGTTGTTCCGAAAACGTTCGTGCTTTTAATGTTGCCCTTTTAAGGGTTTTTATAAAATAAAATATACCCACATACAAAAACTAACCTCTTTTTGTTATACGTGGTATACAGCCAGCTGCAGGAATTATTTTCCTTGTGGATTTTGTTTTTCATTTCTTTCAATGCCTACTTTATTTCTGATTTGCTTATTTCTGGCTGTAGCTCTGGGTTGACATTTTTTACTTTAGCCTTAAGTTGGTTTTTAATTGTTTCTGGTAGTTCCTTTTTTGTTTCATACAGTTCTAAGTAGAAATGGTGGATAATATTTATGATGTCATCTTTAATGTTTGTTTCTAGTCCGTTTTCATCTTTTATTTTGTTTATTTCACACTTACCTAATTTCGTTCTTAAGCATTTCATATTTTTGTTGTTTTGCATTACTTTTTCTATTTTTATTTCTTGTTCTTTTCTCGTATTTTCTTTTATCATTCTGCTTATTGTTTTATTGATTTCTACATATTCTATAGCTTCCTTCTTTTATCCATAAGCTTCTTTGTTTCTGTTGATATACAGTTGTTCTTTTTTAGATCCTTTTTCGCTATTTCTTTTCCTGATGTAATCATCGTTGCTGTAAGTATGTTGTCTATTTCATCTATATCTTTGTCATCACTGTCTAATTTTTAAGTAAGTTGTTCTTTTAATAGGTCTTTGTATATCTCTTTATATTGCCCTAGTTTGTTTCTATCTACTAGATCCCAGTTTTTAATTATTTTTCTTTTCATTTCATAGTTACCGTCAACACTAATTTTTGTGGATCCATTAGGGCTGATCCATGTCCACTTTCGTTGGGGCTTCTTTTTGTAAAAGGAGTTCATTGCATCTAGATACTTTTCTTCTAGGTAGTTCATCAAAGTAGCACCTCTATCATTTCTCTGACCATACCCGAAATCTCCTATTTTAGTTTCTTCCTTGTTTAGTTTTCTACCCAGTTTGGCATTGAAATCTCCAATTACTAGTATAAGACGATTTTTATGTTCTTCCATAGCCTTTGATATATCTTCATAAAATAGTTCGATATCTTCGTCATCATAAGCTGTCGTGGGGGCATATACCTGGATAATTTTAATTGATGTTTTTCTTATTTTAAGTATGACATAGGCTACACGATCTGATATTCCTTTGATAATTTGGACATGCTTACTTATAGCTTTATTTATTATAAATCCTACTCCAAATTTACTATTCTTTGCATTTCCTTTATAATGCAGTAGATTACCGGATTTTAGCTGTATTCGGGTTTCTTCTTTTCGTCGAGTTTCTGATAGGCCTATGATATCCCATTTTATGTTTGTTAATTCTTCTTCCAGTTCATGTACTTTTTCATCCGTAGACATTGATCTAATATTGTATGTCCCTATTGACAGGTTGACGGATTTTTTGATTTTTGTTGTGTTCGTCTTAGTGGGTTTTTGTTTTTATCTATCAAAAGCGAATTATTGAGACTCCCAGATACCGCGAGGGAGACCTTTGAGATGTGGGATAATAATATGGGTTATTTCTGGTTTCGTCATAATTTACACTGAAATTACTAACAAGAGAGTGCTCTTACTTCCACATGTTCAAATTGATATATAGTACCAACAGATGCTAGTTATATTCCATCAGTACTAATAAAATGGAAACTATCAAATTAATGTCTATATCATATATCATTGAATAATCAAAACAATCGAAAATATATACCAAAACAACACAATAAAAGTAAAAGTAGAAGAAGAACTAACCGACCCTATTGAAGCTGGCAATGGGATAAGACAGGCAGATTCCCTGAGTCCTCTATTGTTCAACCGGATTATGGATGAAATAATAAAAAAGTAAGAAATAAAAGAGGATACCAAATGGGAGAAAAACAAATTAAAATAATCTGCTATGCAGACGACGCAATACTATTCTTTCAAAGTGAAGATGATTTACAACGTATGCTACACCAATTTCATATAACCGCCAGAAAATTTAACATGTTAATTTCTTCAAAAGAGACAAAATGCATGGTTACAACAGCAAGTTTACTAAGATGTTAATTGGAGCTGGAAGGTCAGATAATAGAACAAGTGATGGAGTTTAAATATCTAGGTATCACATTATCTAGCTACGGAAAGCTCGAAACTGAAGTGGAAGATTCACTGAATGGAGCAAACAGAGCCGCAGGCTGCCTAAATGAAAGAATATGAAGAAATAAAAATATCGGGAAAGAAACCAAAGGCAGAATTTACAAAATAGTTATCAGACCAATAATGACATACGCAGCAGAAACAAGACCTGGCACAGAGAGGACAAAAAGGATGTTAGAAACAACAGAGATAAAAACACTTAGAAAAATTGATGGTAAGACACTATGGGACAGAGCTAGAAGTACAGATATACGATGTAGATACAAGGTGGAGAACATCAAGAACTGGTTAAGAAATAGAAGAGTAGAATGGAACGATCATATAAGCCGAATGACAACAAATAGAGTAGTAGACACGGCAAGAGACGGTTACCCAATAGGAAGACGATCAGTAGGAAGACCACGAAAACCATGGAAAGACAACTTACTGGAGGCACATTGAAAAACAGTCTAATGTTTTACATTACATACAAACATGTACTAACATCGAGTAGAGTAATCGTGTAACAGTTTAAGAAAGTAGAAGCCCTTCGGTAGGATTAAAATAAACCAAATAAAATTTAAAAAAAACTCTGTAAATAGGAGATTTTTGTAATTTTTCAATTACTGCAATTTATGACGTGCAATATTTTTTTCATAACGTAGTTAAATTTAAACTATAATAATTTATGGGAAGCGTTTAAAGAGGTAATCGCCAACCTTCATTAATATACGGCACAATAAGAAGATGAAGCTTACTGTATTTTTACGTATTATATTCACAAAAAGAATATCTAAAGTAAAATTTAACACGTTTCAATGGAGTTGTAGTGAAATTTGACTTTTTATTACGATACCGGATCCTGTAAAATTTTAAATACTTAAATCTCCCGTAAATTATTAAACTTATTCTTAGATTAAAATAACAAACTTCTCAGTAATTAGGTACAATATACCGTTTACAATTAAGTGATAATGTGTAGGTGTCGAGATTACACGGTCATGTGTCATAGGGTTTTATCTTTCATACAAACATCGATAGTTTTTAACTTTGGGTGTATTTGAGTCCACCGTTCTGTAATCGGTCTACCTTGAAAAGTGTTATTTTACATAAAATTAGCACGTTGGCTCTAATAATGACCTATTAATATACATTGTTAAAAATTGTATACATTTATCAATTTAAAACGTTCTTTGTCGTCTTCTGATCTTCATCTCCATTCGTTCCTAATTAAGCACATGTTGTCCACAAGATACCTCTCTCATTTTTAAATCATTACTCTTTTTGCCTTTTGCCATGGTTTTCTTCATTTTGTTTATTCATATCGTTTTCACTCATAACAAATATTGGGTAGTTTATTGTTACATTAAACTTTCTCCTTATATGTCCGTATCATATACGTTGTCTAGTTATTATAGCGTATATAATGTCGTATGTTAATTCCATTTTGTTTAACAATAAAACACCAAAACTTCCACAAAATTAATTCTATCTTATCAGTACAGCTGTTTCGGAGAGTGCCTTTCTCAAGTCCCAAGTTTCTCGAATCCATCAATCATCCATTGTATTTCTTATACGTTCATTGAAATCCTCTCCAATCAAAGACTTTGAAGCAGCTTTGCTCCACAGTCCATTTTTGTTGCTTTTTGTCACTGTTTCTTCTTTCTCTTTATAATTATCAATACGTAGCGCTACTATACTAAGTGGGCCTTCGCTGATTACAACTTATCTCCAAGTTGATTGATTTTTCACGAATCTGCAATCAAATGAAATGTTCAGTTTTTGAGAAATGATTGGATGTTTTCTCTCCATTATATATGAATAAGAATGCCACTTGAGCATGTCACCCAAGTGGCATTCTTCTGTGCTAACTTCCTTCCACACCAGTTCTACAAGGTTGACGTCTTGGCGTCTATGCATGTGTCCGATATACCTTAAGGGATTTATTTTCCTGAACAATATCGTTATGAGAGCTTTCTTTATTCAGTATGTTTTCTTATTCTATACGGATTTGTAGCGATATCATAATGAGTTCTGAAGCTATTTTCTTGTGACATTTTAAAGTAATTACTATTTAAATGGGAATAAGCCACAATTAAAAGGTAAAGTTAGTTTATTGAAGTTTTAATTTCCACTTAGGAAATCGTTCTCAAAATACAAACATTAGTGAGAACGATTTCCGAAGTGAAAATTGAAACGTCAATAAACTAATTTTAACCTTTAATTGTGGCTTATTCCCATTTAAATAGTAATTATGATAATGGGGTTAAAAAAATTTTCTTATTATTTTCCTTTCAAATATTCGGAGTGCTTCCTTATTTGTTTTAGTCATTTTCCATGACTCACATCCATGTATTAAAATAGGTATGAAGTTTGAATTATGCTCTGTATTTCTTTAGTGGCATTATTATTAAACGTGAATAGTGATCTAAGATATTTAAAGTGTTCCATACTTTCGAAATTGTAGTTGTTGACTATAATGTTTTATCTAAATTTATTGAATTGGTCTCTTCTGTTGATTCGCTTGTATTTGGTTTTCATTTCGTTGATTTTAAGTGAAACATTTTTCGTGCACTTTGTTAAAGATGTTTGCGGACCGGAAAGAGTTTCTTATGAGATATTTATCATTAGCAGATGCTAGGAGGCTTTGTACCATGGCCAGTTAATGGATTACATCTTAAATAGGCGTTATTTCTATTTTAGTAAGCTGTTCATTGATTTTTTGACTATTTGAATCAAGAATCTGTCTTTTATTCGTCTATTCAATAAAACAGAGTTTATTGGTGCATATTTTCATCTTTGGTTTTTTGTTTCCCGTATCATTATTACCCGATACCTGGTGCAGTCCCGAAAGCAATAAAACTGCTACACTCATGCTTCCTATTATCCAACAATTAGCCAGTCCAGGACTATACGCCTTATTATGGTACTGATATTGCTGCCCCTCATAAGTGAACAGAATATGCAAGGAAGGTTTTGGCAATTTATTCATTTTGTGTGTTAGAATAATATTTCTTCGAGAAAGTGAAGAATATCTATTTGCTATCTGGATTTAATCCATAAATTAAATATTAGAATGCTATAAAATAATGCTATAAGCAGCAAAAAACGGTCTAATAGTCACTAATGAGAAAATCAAATAAATGTTCTTTAACATACAAAAGAGGGGATGTAGAGTGGGTCATAACGTAACGCCGTACAATAAAGCCATATCATTTTGAAGGATTGCAGCGTTTTAGATATCGTGGATAACGTTGTCACATAAGAAATAAAAAAGAATATTCAGGTAGCTAATTGATGTATATACAACCCTTATAACACTTTTAAATCCAGAAGTCTAATAGGAATGTCTAAAATAAGAATATATAAAACAGTGATTAAACCAGTGCTAATGTGTTGATATGTGTCAAGAACGTATTAATTAGATCAGGAATCAGGATTGCTAGAAAAGCCATCAGAGGTATTTTCCGACTTACAAAGGTCCGAGTACTAACCAATACCGAACGGAAATAATGCCAAGGTCAAACACATATACATATAAAGATAGTAATGTCGTACAAGAAACTCAATCTCAACTCCAAAGTTGAGCTGGCTATATCCAAAGGCTCTCTCAATAACTGCATTGCCAAGTTAAATTGGGAGGATGCCACCAGAGAAAAAATGTCCTTACTATGTCTACGAATGAAGGGTGGAGGTAACATATGATCAGATTTAGGAATAATGAGACTACCTACCGACCCATCATATTTATCAACACTTGCTATCCTACCTTCAATCAATACTTATCTGTTGGGGACTATTAAATCAATTACTTGTAATCAAACGAACTAGGCTTAAAAAAATATACCAGGAAAGGCACTTCAGAAATATTGACATAAATGTTTAAAACGTCATTTACGTGGCTAAGTTTACAATAGGAATGAGTAGACAAAAAGAAGGAAAGGCAATAGAATCTTGCCGCGTTTTGACTATGCGATGACGATGATCTTTATATAACATATAGGGAGAAAGAGAGAAGAATGTATATGTTTAATCTAGAACTCGCTGGCTTTCTCCCTTTCGAATTCAATATGTGTATGTATTACCATAGATAATAAAAGCAAGAGGTCTATAATTATGAAACTTTATATGAAAAGTAAAATCAAATATACAAAAAGATTATATAAATCCCTAATATTTACACAGACTGCTTAAGCTGCAAAAGGTGAACGAATAAGCATAAAACACAGCTGTTTTAAAAACATAATATTAGACGAATTGTGGATTGATTTTACGCCAACTAAACCGGTTTAGTTAAAATACTACAAAATAAATCAGAAGACTATGCTAAAATATGATACGGCAAGAAAAAAGGCAATGACTTTTACAGCTGATTGTCGTATAAATATCAATGTATAGTAAATATGAGGATTTGGCCACAGCATATGAATATTGTCTCGTAATGTTATATGGACGCCGTTATGCATCACTTGACCAAGCGCCAAAAATTGATTTTGAGATATTTGACTTCAAAGTTTTCACTCTTAAACTATATGTTATTTAATTATGTAAATTAAAATTCACTATATGTTACTTGTCGTAATTTTTTGTTTTCGAAGACTGTTTTTTTTGTTTCTTATAAGCGCGAAATAGTAACTTTGCCAATATTAAAGAAAAACAAAAAAAAATAAAAAGTCTTTTGGTCGACTTACGATTTTCGCCACATTGTGTAATTGTGTTATACATCAATAGACCAAGCGACATGAAGGTCGTTTGGTCTAGTGATGAGTAACTAAAATATCACTTTTAGTGAATGATTGGTAGGTCACAAGCTATTATTTCTTTTTGGGTATCACAAAAAAATCGTTGTTTTGAATATTTTATATTACTTAAGAAATTAATCAAAAATATAGTCAGTCTTCTATTGTATTGTTTCTGAAAAGGGAGGAATACAAAGGTTTTGCATCATTTGGTATTAGGTGCGTTAAAGATCTTAAGTCGTTAAGCTTAGGCACAGAAAGTGGCTTGCCTGTGGGTCAAAGAGGAATCAAGTGGTTACTTAGGGATTGTATTGCAACAGGCCGTCCTTTTTGAAATTCCTTGTAAAGATTTACTTCAACTTCACTAGTGTTAAAATCAGTGGTATATCCTTTCCTATTTAAATTTCTCTTGTTTTCAACCAGACTTACTGTTTTCTATGTCTGACTTCGGTTTGTAATCATAGTTTCCAACTTTTTTGTTTCAGTGAATTCTTCTTTTTTCATTCTGTGAACTACTAGTGGGTTCTTTTTACAGGATTTTTTCCATCACGTTTAGGTAATCATCAACGGTATATAAACGTTGTTGAAATTTTATGACATTTTCAAAATCTCCAAAATCACTACCATTATGTAAAAGATATGACTAGGAAAGAAATAGCGTAATTTAATTTTTTCAATGGTAGCATGAGTTTCCAAAATCGTTTTCAGAATCAAAACTATTTTGATGTTGCAGTTTTGGCCGCTACAAGAGTCCGACCACAAAATTACATGTTTTGCGGAAGTAACATTTTCTTCAATGTGTTTCTTAAGACAACTGCCTACGTCCTGGGCTCCCCGACCAGCTTCACCTTCTAATCAAATATAATAATGACCTTTGTTATCCTTGGCGCTATGGATACCAAGGTTGTAAATACATAATTGACGCTTATAATATACGATATTTATTGGAATTCTTGGAAGGGGAAGGGTTTTTCTTTAAATCAAAACAAAAGGTTTTCACTTCTGGTTGATCGTTGCTCATCTTCATGTCTAGCTTTCTTCTAGATTGTGCATTTTCAGCTTCTTCTAAGTATACTTTTTTTTTCTTTTTTTAACTTACTTAATCCTTAATATCCTAGCGTGACATATAAGTTAAGCATTATTGTGTAATTTAAACAGTGCCCTATAAGGAAACTTGTGATAGGATCGCATAGATGGTGTAAGTATTGTGCAATTTGACAGTTCCTCTAATGCATGTGTGCACTATATAGTTTGCAGACATAGTGTGCGAAAATTTTGTGCCTGTAAACATTTAAAATAAGCTGTCGATAAATATTTAGAAAAAATGGACATCAATCTAGAGTAAGTACATTTATTTTTTTATCTTGCAATTTTTTAGCTCAAAAAGTAAGTTAAGCTTTACATAAAGGTACATAACGTACATCTTTCAAATTTTATTTAAATGTTTCACTACCACTTAGTTTTGGGTAGACGCAAAGTTCAGTATTACATTATATGCAACGCTAGGATAATGTACTACCGTATTTCAGAAAAAATAAACATAATACGTGATTTCGTTCCCAATGAATTATTTACTAAGATTTATATATCATTGTTAACTGCCAGTTGGATAACGATGATCATTGACCAGATATCATGTATCAGGTATGAATTTCACGGTCGCTGTGTCATCACATATGTTTATAATATAATAAATATTACGATATTCTCGGCTATTTGAGGAACAACGATTATTGCCATCTGGGGATTTGCCAACAGAGAATTTTAAGAAACTATTTTGTTTTTGTGTAATACATAAACGTCTTTATGGGAATGTATTTATTATTTGGCATTTAAGGGTTTTTTTCCAATTTGGGCGCGGTTTTACCCTTGAAGAATCACTTCAAATAGCTTACGGTGATGTAGAGTTTGATTTAGATGCCATCTACACAGAACCTCCAGAAGTAAACGTCCTCACAGACGAAGAATCTGGAGATGAAATTGATAATGGAGATCTTCACCATTTGCCAGGGAGACAACTTCGTGCCCAAGCTGAGGTAAAACTTTTAAATAATGATAGAAATGGCGCAACTGAAGCCAGCGCACCTAGAGATGAGCCATCAAAATGTTTATATTCTTGGTTAAAAGGAGGTGATTTTCAAAATCGTCTGGATATTTTTCGAACACCAAATTTTTCTGATTATGAGAATTTAACACTTGTTGAATCGTTCGAGTTATTCTGGGATGGCCCATTATTCCAATACTTGGAGTCTATGTTCTTTTCAAAAATGGTGCCGACCCACATATCTCGCTTAAAGAACTGAAATGCTTTATTGGCATTTTGATTTTTAGTGGATACGATCCAAAACCAAGAAAGAGATATTACTGGGATTCAAAACCAGACATAACGCATCGTTTTGTTAAAAATGCAATGAGGCGTAATCGATTCGAGTACATTATGTAATTTGTACATTGGGTAGAAAATAATAGCATAAACCCAAAGAATAAAGCATGGAAAGTGGAAAGATAATCCAAACAAGACAAGACGACGGTGCGCATTTGAAAATTGCACTTCTGTTGTTAGAACCATGTGTAGAAAGTGTGGAACCATGTGTACCATGTGTAGAAAGGGGTTGTGCATTGATTGTAATGAGCAGTTTCATAAAAAATAATTCTCTATAAATACCTGTGTAAAACATATTTTTTGTTTAAATATATAATTTAATAAAGCTTTCGCGTTTGTTATTATTTTGCTCCCCGTATGTCCTAGAGTGACATATATGTCACAGCTAGTAACTTTTTTTTGTTAACTTTCTTTTTTGAAAATAAGCTCAGAAACTCGACTAGAGGACTCATACGAACAATAAATTACCATAAAATATATCATTTTTTAAAAATTTAATAATTCAGGATATTAAGGGTTAATTGTTCGTTATCTGTGCAATTTTTAATTTCTAATTCGAAACAATCACATCTACTACAAGTAACTTTTTTCAACTTTTTTCTTTGAAGATTAAATCGTGTCATTTTTTTGTAAAACAAAAATTTAATAAATGTAGAGCATATAGTGAAATCTGAATATCTTTGAATAACTATATCGAGCCGGAACATTATTGATGAGCAAAAGGGAGACACATCGCTGAGAAAGTGACAAAGCAATTGGCAAAAGCAAAGGGTACCTTGTACTAAAGTACCCGTACTCTAAAGCATAAGCAGGTCTTTTTGTAGTCTTTTAGTAAGTGATAGATTCGACCGTTACTTAATGGAAATTAATTTTATCTAACAATAAAACAGGTATGCGTTTACACGTCATATTGTGTAACTGAATAAGTTGAGGAGGGGATAACTGTTTGTCTCAAGTTGGTCATTCAGAATTATGTCTGTATTTTTTAATTTGCTAATTTCCATAGATTCTAATATTCATAGAATCTACAGGTAGCTTAAGGCCTTTATTATAAAGATACTTTTTTAGTAATGAAAATATATAAATAAAACCTGGAATACGCATGTAAAGGAATGTAACCTTTGATCTTTGGGATAAACCCATCTCCTGAATAATGGTGCCGATATATGTAGTTAAAATTTTCTACGCTTTTCTACACAACTATGAGTTGTAACCGATATTACAAACCCATTTACTTTTCACGAAGGGACTATATATTAACTACAGTTATTACTATAATAATCTGACTCGAAATATCGTCTTAAAGTAACAGTAACAGAAAAGTGAAAGATTAGTCACTTTTTATGAAGTTTAAAGGTGCCGGAAGCGTTCACCAAAATTGAAGTACTAATAAGACCACCGTAATCGGTGCGCTTAACAAAATGTGACGTATTTCTAGTGCAGGAAGCACATAGATGGTCAATCCTATGGTATTTGGTATTAAGCTGATCGCTGAAAATTACATATTAAATGCAGGCATAGAAGCAAAGAAAAACTTAAAATACTAACTATAACTTCTACGATGTTGAGCTTGGATCCGCTATCCTTGTATATAATGAACAATATTACGGCTCTTGGCTGAGGATCTGAGCACAAAACTAACTATAAAATTTAAACCAAAATTACAGCAATGGTTAATATCCAAAGTCTGTAGACAAGCAAAGCAAAGACAAAGTTGTTGCCTTGCTTAAACCTGGCAAAAACTCCAACAACCAGAAAAACTATCAGCCAATATATCTATTTATTTTGTCAGCTATACAAAATACTTCTGCACATGATCCTTAATATAAATCGATAATAGAAGAAAAACTCAAATTAAAAGACAAAAATGACTATATATGATAAGGTAGATCATATACGTCATAAATACTGAATCTTGCCCAACACAGCGAAGAGAAGTACGAAAAATATCAGGTATGAGAAGTGGTATTTGTCAATCTAAATGCCGCTTACGACACCTTAAATTATAGGGTATTTCTCCAAAAGCTATGTAATATCCCCTTAGGTAATAAGCTCACTTGTATTATCCGCGTATGCCTACACAAAAGAAGATTTTTCGTATCACTCAATGGTAAGAATAGCAGATAGAGAACGTAGAAGAACGGTCCCCTTTGGGGTACTGTAATGGCACCTACTCTGTATAACATTTACACAGCCCGTACCAGTAAATGCTAGGACTTTTATTATGTAGACGATACATCTATTGTTGCACAGCCAAAAACTTTTGTTGGTGAAGTAGAGAAAAATCTAAATCATACCTTAAACACAACAAAAATAGATTATGAATCAATTTTAAGCCAAACCCCGGAAAAAGTCAGGTGTGCTCCTTCAGCGTCCCTAACAGAGACACTTTCACAAATCTAAACATATACCTGAACCAATAGTGTCATGAAATCCTTAGACTCTGGACTTGCTATAAATACCTTGAAGATAGTTTCTATCACACTTTGTCATTCACAGAACTTTGTTCAAAAACAAATGGCAAACTAGAACCAGAAAAATAATATTCTCTGCAAACTTGTCAGCCAAATTCAGAGAATATTAAGACACATCCATACATAAGCTCTACAATATCGTAGCTATCAATCCACCTAATATCCGAAGATAAGTAGCTAGAGAGCAAAAGAAACAAAGTCCAGATTCGTAACATCCATTCCATGAATACCAGCCCATTTTATGACTAGAATCGAGGAAAAACTGGCTAGATCAACACATCTGCAAGATATACAAACAAAAATAAGCTGCTCGTCGCCATCTGAACCCTCGCAAGGAACTTTCTTATGGTAGTTATCTTCCTTAAATCTGCCAAGAGGACTCTTTCCTGCAAACACCGGTTAACTTGTGTGAATGTAGGGTGGTACAAGACTCATCACACTTTCTTATTTAACTTTACCATTTAAATCGCTCTGTTCTGAAGGGACAAGGTTTATTTATGTAAACTGAACATGTAAAGTACAGTCAGTAAGCTATTACTTATAAAGATCATTGCAAATTTGACACTAACTCTACTTATATTGATTACATATTAGCCCTAAACAGGAGATAAAACATTCAGAAATATGTAATAATGGTGAAGTGGTATAATTCATGTTAGATAAATTAATCATTCTTCCCTGTTTTGTGCACTACTCCCCATTTTAACAAAAAATATCTATTTTAGCACTTAAATATTTATTTTAAGATAACCTTCTATCCAGAATTATATGTAGTACACAGATAAAACCAGAAATAAAATAATAAAAAACTGTATATAAGATATCATAAAACAATGGATGAAATAAAAGAAGTTCTTATTAACCGGATTCTTAAATAAAACGTATAAAGACATACTCACGTTAACAAAATACATTAGGAAATTTTCGCATATGAAAAAATACATCCAACTTGGTAATGAAATCCTTTTGTATCTATAAAGCTATTTTTAGAAAAGCACGTACCTACCAAAAACAGGTATTTGGAAGTACACATATCTGTTACACACTGTAATGTGTATGAATGATAACAAAAGTAAGGAGTCCGTATGAACCGTTTAGAATATACGCTGGAAATAAACGGCCCAATCCCATAGTTGCCAAACTATCAGAGCTTACTTAAACCGATATACTTATGGTTCCAATATACAGGGAAAAATATCTGAACGACCCCTATAATATATACACGTGAACTAAGCGATATACATTACTGATACAGGGGTACTTAGGGGCTCCACAAAATTTTTAAAAATTGTGAAACTATACATGTTGACGAATCTATAGAGCCAATATTATGGAATGGTCAAGTGAGCTCCGTATATCGGTGGCCACTTGACCACAGAGCTCACTTGAACCTGAATTTTAACAAGGGCGGAGTCCACTTTATGCCGTAGATATATATATATATATATATATATATATATATATATATATATATATATATATATATATATATATATATATATATATATCTACGGCATAAAGTGGACTCCGCCCTTGTTAAAATTCAGGTTCAAGTGAGCTCTGTGGTCAAGTGGATACCGATATACGGAGCTCACTTGACCATTCCATAATATTGGCTCTGTCGATTCGTTAACATGTATAGTTTCATAATTTTTTAAAAATTTTTGGAGCCCATAAGTTCCCCTGTATCATGAATGTATATCGTTTAGTTCACGTGTATATAATAGGGGTCGTTCATATCTTTTTCTGTGTATATTGGAACCATAAGTATATCGGTTTAAGTAAGCTCTGATAGTTTGGCAACTATGCGATTAAGCGGTATATTTCCAGCGTATATTCTAAACGGTTCATACGGACTCCTTATTTTCGTTGTCATTCATACGCATTACAGTATGTAATAGATATGTATACTACCAAATACCTGTTTTTGGTAGGTATGTGCTTTTCTAAAAATAGCTTTATAGATACAAAAGGATTTCATTACCAAATTGAATGTTTTTTTTTATATGCGGAAATTTCCTAATGTATTTTGTTAACGTGAGCATGTCTTTATACGTTTTATTTAAGAATCCGATTAATAAGAACTTAATTTATTTCATCAATTGGTTTACGATATTTTAAGTACAACTTCTTTAATATTTTATTTCTGGTTTTATCTGTGTACTACATATAATTCTGGATAGGTTATCTTAAAATAAATATTTAAGTGCTAAAATAGATATTTTTGTGAAAAATTGGGTAGTAGTCCGCAAAAAAGGGAAGAATACTTAATTTATCTAACAAAAATATACCACTTCAAAAATATTACATACTTCGAATGGTAAGGTAATTTAGAGGTTATATGTAATTAATTATCCATATATGCATCCACCAACAAGTGGAGTTAGTGTCAAATTTGCAATGATCTTTATAAAGAATATGTTCTTTACATATTCAGTTCAAATAATTAAACCTTGTCCCTTCAGAAAAGAGCGATTTAAATGGCAAAGTCAACTAAGAAGGTCTGAATAATCTTCTACCACCTCACATTCGCACAAGTTAACCGGTGTTTGCAGGCAAGAGTCCTCTCGAGGGTTTAGATGGCGAAGAGCAGTTTATTTTTTTTTTTTGGTATATCTTGCAGATGTGTTGATCTGGCCAGTTTTTTCTCGATTTTAGTCATAAAATGGGCTGGTATTTGTGGAGTGGATGTTGCGAATCTAGACTTTGTTTCTTTCGTTTTTTAGCTACTTATCTTCGGATATTAGGTGGATTGATAGCTACGATATTGTAGAGCTTATATATGGATGTGAGTCTTAATATCCGCTGAATTTGGCTGACTAATTTGTAGTTAAATTTACGTGTTAACAGAAGCATAGAGTACAAGCGTTTACGTTTTAAGAGTGGAAGGATGTGCTTCTCAACTTTAGCTGACCAGTTTGCGGAGAATATTATTTCTGGTCCTCAGTTTGCCTTTAGGTTTTAGACAATGTTCTGTGAATGACTAAGTGTGACTCAAATTACCTTCAAGGTATTTATAGCAAGTTAGGAGTTTAAGAATTTCATGACACTACTGAAAGTTCAGATTTGTGAAAACGTCTCTGTTAAGGGCATTAAAGGAGCATACCTGAGTTTCTCCGGGGTTTGGCTTAAAATTTATTTATAGTCTATTTTTATTGTGTTTAAGGCATGATTTAGATTTTTCTCCACTCCAGCAACAAAAGTTTTTGGTTGTGCAACAACAGATGTATCGTCTACATAATAAAAGTCCTAGTATTTACTGGTATGGGTTGATGGTTTGTGTAGATGTTATGTAGTGTAGCTGCCATTACGCTACCACAAAGAAGACCGTTCTTCTGCGTTTTCTATCTGCTCTTCTTACCATTAAGTGATACCAAAAATCTTCTGCTGTGTGGGCATACGCGGATAATACAAGTGAGTTTATTACCTAAGGGGATATCGCATAAATTTTGAAAAAATACCTTCTTATTTAAGGTGTCGTAAGCTGCATTTAGATAAGATTTGTACTGCTAAGATTAGATAACAAAATCCTGGAAAGGGTGGAACACTTTAGATATCTGGATAGCTGGATTGACTGCGGGGTTGAAAGTGACGAGGAAATTTCGACCAGAATAGAACTCGCACGGAAAAACTTTATTAACTGGCGTTCTGTATTATGCAGTAGAAGTCTGTCGTTGACCACACGTCTAAGAGTATTGAGGTGCTACGTCTGGTCCACTTTGTTCTATGGATGTGAAACCTGGACAACAAAAATAAAAAATCTTAACAAATTAGAAGCGTTTGAGTTATGGTGCTACCGTCGCATGCTCAGAATCTCGTGGACAGCACACATATCTAACGAACGCGTGCTAGAGACCGTGCACAAAGAGCGAGAATTGATCAACATCATCAAAATGAGAAAGGTCCAATACTTCGGTCATATAATGAGAGGACCTAAATATCGCTTACTCCGGTTAATCATTCAGGACAAAATCGAAGGGAAACGTTGGGTCGGAAGAAAACACCTGTTCTGGCTGCGTAACATTAGACAATGGACAGGTCGAACGGTCGAGGAACTGTTTCATCTAGCTGCCGACCGAGAATCATTTCATTAGCTTGTTAATATGACGATAGCCAACGCTTGAATACAAGCACGGCACATAAAGAAGAAGAAGCTGCATTTAGATTGACAAATACCACTCTTCAAACCTGATATCTTTCGTATCCATCTTTGCTGTGATGGGCAAGATTTAGTCTTGTGACGTACATGATCTTCCCTGTCTATAGCCACTTTTGTCTTTTAATTAGAGTTTTTCTTCTGTTTTACTTCTTGAGAAGTATTTTCTGTAGCTGACAAAATAAATATATTGACCGATAGCTTTTGTGGTCGTTGGAGTTTTTGCCAGGTTTAAGCAAGGCAACAACTTTGTCTTTGCTTTGCTTTGCTGTAGACTTTGGATATCAGTAATTGTTGTATTTTTGGTCCAAATTTTATAAATAGCTTTGTGCTCAGATCTTCAGTCAGTGCCGTAATATTGTTCAATATATACATAGATAGTAGATCCATGCTCAACATCGTTAAAAGGTTCCTTCAGCTGACTGGTTTTGTCCTCTCTCATTTTAAGTTTTTCTTTGCTTCTTTGTTGGCAGAGATAACACTTTCACATTTATTATGTGATTTTCAGCTATCAGCTTAATACCAAATACCTTAAGTTCGGCCCTCTATGTGTTTTCTGCACTAGAAATACGTCACATTTGTGCTAAACGCATATGTCTGATAATGTTAAGTAAAGTAAAGTGTCTTTATCTCTAGATGTGCCCTTAATATATAGACATAATTAAAATAGTTGGTCCTAAAAAGGACCGATTTGACAAAAATCATATTGAACGGGTGATTAGCCGATTAATTAAATATTCATTACCCAGGATACGCCCGATTGCGGTGGTCTTATTAGTACTTAAATTTTCGTAAAGGCTTCTGTTTTGAACCCCATAAGAAATGGCCAATCTTTAACTTGTCATTAAAAATTTAAATTTTACATACTGTTACTTTTCGACGATATTTCGAATCAGATTTGTATAGAAATAACTATAATAACTATAGGTAATATAGAGTCTCTTTGTGAAAGGTAAATGAGTTTGTAATATGGGTCACAACTTATATATGGATAATAAGGACATAAACGGTTAAAATAAGTGTACACAATTTTAACTAAATACATCAGCGCCATTGTTCAGGAGATGGGTTTATCCCAGAGACCAAAGGTTACATGTATATTCCAGGTTCTATTTACGTATTTTCATTACTAAAAAAGTATATTTAAAATAAAGGCCTTAAGGTATCTTTAGATTCTATGGAAATTAGAATCAATGGAAATTATCAAATTAAAAACTACAGACATAATTCTGAATAACCAACTTACAGACAAACATTTTTCCCCTCCTCAACTTATTCATTTACAGACTATAACATGTAAACGCATACCTGTTTTATTGTCAGATAAAATTAATTTCCATCAAGTAACTGTTGAATCCATCACTTACTAAAAAAGTAGGAAAAGACATGCTTATGCTTTAGAGTATGGATACTTTAGTACAAAGTACCCTTTGCTTTTGGCAATTGCTTTCTCACTTTCTCAGCGATGAGTCTCTCTTTACCTCATCAATAATGTTCTCGCTCGATACTATCTGAATATCTTATTCTACTTAATATATATTAAGGGTATATGCTCTACATTTGGTTTTATCTCCTATTAATTAACAACTATGACAAAAATTTTATAATATCTGATGCATTAATATTGAACTGGAGTAGAATACTTGGTCGATAATATTTATTTATTTTGAGTATTCTTATTTTATAAAAGAATAAATATTTGTGTGCTTAGTGTTTTCTAAGCCTGTAAAGCATAAACAGGTTGTCCTATTAGATTATACATTTATTAAGAATGTCCAATCTCTGAATTGAAGATTTTATCTCAAAATATGACATGTGCCCTACATGTTTTATCCAAACATTATTCTTTTCTGAGATACCGGTATAAATATGGATTTTATTATTAATAAAAACAGCTGTCTTTATGCTGGTTCGTTCACCTTTTTTAAGTGAGGTATGAATAACTACTTTTTGTATTTTTAGAAGGCATACTTTAGGCATTCTTCTACCGGGCATAATTTAATGTGTAAATATTAGGAATTTATATAATCTTTTTGTATATATAATTTGTTTATTGATTGTACTTTTTGGATATAGTTTCATAATTATAGTTCTCTTGCTTTTATTTTTTATGGTAATATATATATATATATATATATATATATATATATATATATATATATATATATATATATATATATATATATATATAGGTACCCAATTAGAAAGGAGAAAACCAGTGAGTTGTAGATTGTACATAGACATTATTCTCCCTCTCTATATGTTATATAAAGGTCATCGTCATAGTATAGTCAGAATTCAACGAGGTTCTATTGGCTTTTCTGCTTTTTGTCTCCTTATTCCCATTAAAAGCTCATAGTTCCCAACAGATAAGTATTGATTGTAGGTTGGAAAGCAGGTGGTTGTACAGGCATGTATTGATAAATATGATGGGTCGGTAGGTGGTCTCAATATTCCTAAATCTGACCATATGTTAATTCCCCCCTTCATTCGTGGACGTCCTAAAGGCATTTTTTCTCTCGGGTGCATTCTCCCAGTTTAACTTGGCAATGCAGTTATTAGAGAGTCTTTATATAGTCAGCGCAACTTTGGCGTTGATTTTAGTTTCTTGTATGACGTTGCTATCTTTATAGATCTGTTTGACCTTGGTATTAGTTCTGATTTGGTATTGGTTAGTATTCGGACCTTTGTAAGTTGGAAAATACTTCTGATAACTTTTCTAGTAATCCTGATCTAATTATTACCTAAGTTTTACTTACATTATTTTGTCAGCCTTCTCGTCACATATTCAGTCAATAGCACTGGTTTAATCACTGTTTTATATATCCTGATTTTAGGGATTCGTATTAGACTTCCGGATTTAAAAGTGTGATGAGGGTTATAGATACATCAGTTAGCTACCTGAATATTCCATTTTATTTCTTATGTGACAACGTTATCTACGATAACTAAAACGCTGCAATATCGCAAAATTATATGGGTGTTTATTATTACGTTATGCCCTACTCTACATCCTCTCTTTTGTATGTTAAAGAAAATTTATTTAGTTTTCTTGTTACTAATTATTAGACCGTTTTTTTGCTGCTAATAGCATTATTCTATAACATTCCAATATTTAATCTATAGATTAAATCCGGATAGCAAATGGATATTTTTCACTTTCTCGGAGAAATAATATTCTATAATAACATACAAAATCCTATTAAATTGCCAAAACCATCATTGCATATTATATTCACTTATGAGGGACAGAAGCAATACCAGTACCATAATAAGGCGTATAGTCCTGGACTGGCTAATCGTTGGATAATAGAAAGCATGAGTGTAGCAGTTTTAATGTTTTCGGGACTGCTACCTGGTATAGGGGAGCAGAGATATCAGTACCAAGTTATTGCATATATGAGTTGTTGCTTGAACTTTATTATTATTAAACAGCACTATATAAACAGCACTATAATTCATAACACAAGAAACTTTGTGTTATAAAACAGTCGAATAAAATACAGATTCTCAATTCAAATATTCAAAAAATTAAAGAACAGCTGACTAAAATAGAAATCACCTATTTAAAATGCAATCCATTAATGGCCCAAGGTACCAAGCACTCCTAGCATATGCTAATGATATTGATCTCATAAGAAACTCTCTCCCGTCTGCGACGTCTTCAACAAAGTGAAGAGAACACGAAAATGTTTTACTTAAAATCAACAAAATGAAAAACAAATACAAGCGAATCAACAGAAGAGAGCTATTCAATCTAGATCGCGCATAAAACAAGTGATGTTTTTATCTAAGGGGACGTCATACAGTTTTTAGAGAAATGTTCTCTAGATTAATATGTCGTAAGCGGCATTTAGATCGACAAATACTACCCCTGATACCTGATATCTTTCGTACCCGTAGTTGATTTTTGCAACAACGGGTACGTTATTGCATACTTTATAAGTATTACGAATAAAAATAAATAAGCAAGAAGAATATAAGTGAACTATATTTAAACCAAGTGACAGAAAATAGAATATTATACATACATTTACTTTTAAATTAAAAATTATATGCCTGACCACGAAAGATGCAAAAACACAATTATTTAAAATTGAAAATAATAATAGCTTGCACAAGCGACAAAGTATTTAAAACGATAAGGCCGAACATATTATATGTAATTGTAATAGATATGTTGGCTAAAATCAATTTACCATAAGACACCGAAATATTATATCTGAGTAATAACTCACTACTGATTGCTAGTATCTGCCATAAGTGCATCCATGTGTTTATGTGTATCTAAAGTATAGTAGGATATTGAATTCCCTACATTAAAAAATCGAAATATTGAAATGAGACAGTAAAAAATTATAATTTTAAGATTGATTTATAAATTATTATAATTTAAATTTTACTACTTGATGAAACAAATATTGTACGTCATAAACTGTAGCAATCGAAACATCGGAACGTACATTTATATAATAAATGTTTCAGTGCCAATGCATTTAAAAAAATACTAGTAAATAAAAATGAACACTTGCCTTTTCAAAGTTTATAATAGACACTAATTTAAGTTTATCTATAATTAAAGCAAGTAATATAAATTACCACCCTAAAATATTTAACTCATTAACCAAGTACTTATTTGTGAAATTTCTCGATGACTAAATTGATTGATATTTAAATAAATTTCAAGTTCCAAAACGTACCTGCTGTAAAATTTGAAAATCTACGACTAATCAAATTATTGGCAACATCGGAGGAGTTTAGTTGTTTACGCGAAAAAATATATACGGATCCCAAAAGTGTTTTAACCTATTACGGAGTCCCCTTAATCCGACGTGTTGGTCGGAGTCTACATAAAGAGCTATCCAGATAATAATATACACGGTGTATATTCGCCTGGAGTTAGTATAATACCGTTTTGAAACGGAGTTCAACCGCTAGATCTATATATATATATATATATATATATATATATATATATATATATATATATATATATATATATATATATATATATAGATCTAGCGGTTAATGTGGGCTCCGTACTAAAACGGTATTATACTAACTCCAGGAGAATATACGCCGTGTATATTATTATCTGAGTAGCGCTTTATGTAGACTCCGACCAACACGTCGGATTAAGTGGACTCCGTAATAGGATTAAACATTTTTGGGACCCGTATATAACTTTACGCATACACTTCTAAACTCCTGTGATGTTGCCAATAATTGTATTAGTAGTAGATTTTCAAATTTTATAGCAGGTACATTTTGGAACTTATTAATTGCTTTAATTATTTTCAAATTTAAAAAAGTATTTATAATAAACTTGGAAATAGCTAGTTTCCATTTTATATATTATTATTTTTTGTTAAAATGTATGGACACTTAAAAATTTAGTCTGTAAATGTAATAACATCGAGTAGAGTAATCGTGTAACAGTTTAAGAAAATAGAAGCCCTTCGGTAGGATTATAATAAACCACATAAAATTAAAGAAAACTCTGTAAACAGGAGATCTTTGTAATTTTTCAATTACTGCAGTTTATGACGTGCAATGTTTGTTTCATAAAGTAGTTAAATTTAAACTATAATAATTTATGGGAAGCGTTTAAAAAAGTAATCGCCAACCTTCATTAGAATACGGAACAATAAGATGTATGTTTAGTGTACATGTTTACTGTACATGGTGTATGTGTACTGTATGTTTACTTATTATATTCACAAACAGAATATCTAAAGTGAAAATAAATAAAATTTAATCCGTTTCAATGGAGTTGTAGTGAAATTTAACTTCTTATTACGATACCGGATCCTGTAAAATTTTAAATACATTAAATCTCCCGTAAATTATTAGACTTATTCTTAGAATAAAATAACAAACTCCTTAGTATTTAGGTACAATATACCGTTCACAATTATGTGATAGTGTGTAGGTGTCAATATTCTTTTAAAAAAAATTTATACACAGCGACGTTGCACGATCATGTGTCATACGGTTTCATCTTTCATATAATTATCGATAGTTTTTGGCTTTGGGTGTATTTGAGTCCACCGTGCAGTAACATATCTACCTTAAAAAGTGTTATTTTACATAAATTTAACACGTTGGCTCTGATAATGACCATTAATATACATTGTTAAAAATTGTATACATTTATCAATTTAAAACGTTCTTTGTCGTCTTCTGAATCTTCATCTCCATTCGTTCCTAATTAAGCACATATTGTCCACAAGGTACCTCTCTCATTTTTAAATCATTACTCTTTTTGCCTTTTGCCTAATGAGAGGACAAAAGTACACATTCCTACAAAATATAATGCAAGGAAAAATCCAAGGACGCAGAAATCCAGGCCGTAGAAGAATGTCCTGGATGAGAAATTTAAGAGAGTGGTTTTGTAGCGTTTACGCTACTAATCATATTAATTCAGTTTAAAAATTGTATTTATAAAACCCTTAAATAAATTTTTTATGACACGCTTGCGATTGATTTTAAAACCAAATTTTTCTGCACAAGCGCGAGGACCGCTTTGGAAAAGAGAAATCCACTTTTGACGATCGAGGGAGCAGTTTGGTCAGAACTCGAATAGCAGACACGCCGGTGAGTTTTTCTCACATTTAAAGTGACGGAGTTGGAGGGGAAAAAACACAATCTAGGACAAGAATAAAGAATATATAACCCAGAGAATAATAACAATTGAGTAATTTTTTTTTAAAGAAATCAATATTCAATTTAACAAGAGTTCCACATAAAAAAGGAAGATCTTTTTCGGCGTGCTGCTGCTCCACGTAAGTAAACCATTTAACACGTATCATATCTTTATCATACAATCAAATTTATCATTGCAGTTAAGTATTTCTTTAGGGATTAATTTTTGGGTTCCGAAATAATTTAAATTTAAAATTTCCTCGATTGACTTGCAAAGAACATAAGGTCATTTTTTTTTCTATAGTCGAACTTAAATTCCGATTTATTCCATGTCTTATCATGAGGTTTTTGTCTTCTTTTTTCTTTAACTTTTTTTTGGTGGAATATAAAAACGTTCTACAGATATTGAACAGCCTCCTGTATTCTGCGCATGTTCATTTCATGGCGCAAGCCTGTCATGTCTACATTGAAAGTAGCTTCAGAAATTTTGACATGACCAATACCTAACCTGATGTTTGATGTTTTTGTTTTGGTGCAGTCAATCCACGATACACTTACACCGGTATGCTAACGCGCAGAGAGAGCAAATGAATATTGAGTATATTACTCTCACACTTTGACGTCACGGCGAAGCAACTTGAATATAAAATCACATAATATAATATATTGGTTTATGAGTTTAATTGGCCTAAAATAAGATAAAGAAAGCATTTAAATTATTAAGAATAATTAATATAATGTAATGCTAATTTAAATTGTATTAAGAGCTACATAAACATAATTCCACTAAACACACAATAAAAACAAATAAATAAAAAATTAATGGCTAAACGCGAACTGAAAAGACGGTTTTCGTCTAAAGTAAATGTGATAATTTTTGAGAATATTTAGTTTATAATATGTTGTGAATAAAAAAAAAGAAAACAAATGTGTATCAATATAAATTGATCAACTCAACCAATATAACAGATATTAAAATTTTACACATTTGGTTTAAAAAATAGGGAAGTTACAATGAAAAACGCACAATGCATAATATTTGCCTTTTCAAACGGATGCTCGCCATGAATTTATTACTTACTTATAACTTGTTTCTTCAAATCTTGCAATTTGTAAATGTTGACATTTTTTTTCTAATTTTCTCTTGCAATTTTCAAATACACATAAACAATCATAACAATATATATATATGTATATATATATATATATATATATATATATATATATATATATATATATATATATATATATATATATATATATATATATTACATATTCAAATACGCAAAACCGAAAACGTCTTCCGCACGACAACTACCTCACTTACTAGCACTAGCACCCGCGGTTGTACCTTATCCGGATCGTGTTTGTTGCTGTCAGTCTTAGGCGGTATGATCCTTTTCCTTTCAAATTTGGTGGCAGCAGTGATTTGAGAGGTATGGACACTTTTACTGATGTTATGGGGTTATTCAATTGTGCTACCTCCATATGTGCCTCTGTATTTGAATTTTCTTTTGGGGTTGCTATAATATATTCGCACTCGCGGCCTGGAGTGAATGGTAGTGCGAAACTGTCCGATAACGGGCTCATTATTTCTGGAATTTCCAAAATGTCTTCCATTTGGTGGAACGCAGGGCTGTTTGTTATTTCGCAGTTTCTGCCTGGAGTCAGCGGTGGTCTTCTAATATTGCTGTCTGGCAGAGGGCTGTTTTCCATACTGTTCCTGTAATACAGGCGTGTTGTCTTATAACTTGCGGTAAAAAGGATGATGGGGATGGTTAAGGAAGTGGTTGTGTTTGACTGGGATTATATGTTATCGTCGTGAGCCGGCTTCAAATCTTCAATGTGAACTTTGTTGACTGTTTTACCCGTTGCGTGTTTTAACTGAAAAATAACTTTTGATAATACTTTGTGAATAGTATATGGGCCGGAGAATTTAGGAGCTAATTTGACGTTTAGTTGTTTGGCAGCATTAGAAATATTGTAAACCTTTCTCATGACTTTGTCGCCGAACTTTGGTGTCCATTCTCTGCGGCACAGATTGTAGTAGTGGCTTTGTGATGTGAAAGCTTTGGCCAAATTTATTTTCACTAAGTCGAATGTCTCTCTTAATTTGTTCCACTTGTACGATGGTGGGATTATGTCGGATGGATTAGGCGCGTCTACTAACTTACTGGGTATGTCTAGTTCGTGGCCGAAATTTAAATAAGCTGGAGAGAATCCGGTGGAGTCGTGCTTTGCGGAGTTAATAGCAAAAGTCAGTTCTGGTATGTACGTGTCTAATTTCTTGTGATTGTTGTCGCAGAAGAGCGTGTGTGGTCACCTGTTACAAGCAAGTAGGTTTAAAAGTGATCTCTCGGAGAAATTGTGAATTTGGTATGTACACTTTATATTTAAATTAAAAATCTGGCAGACGCTATACCTATAGATGCAAAGAAGAGTTGGAGACAAAGGCGGTTCAGAAATATAATTCAATTCATATAATTAAGAGAAAAGTTTAAAATTCTTAAATTATTGTTTAAAGTTAAAGTAAAAGTTTTAGTATTATCAACTTTAACATATTAACTTTTTATATTGTAACTTTTTTGTGCCAAACAGTAATTACGGTTCGCTACAACAAAGGTGTCCACACACTAAAATCGACGGCAAAGTGGCGTTGGTGAATAAATATCGTTTTAATTTTCGGCTGTAAGAAAACTCGGAAAACAAGACTTACAACGAAAAGTAACTCGGTAGAAGTAACCCACATATAAACACCGATAAGGGTCGGAGATTCGACGGGTTGACTGGTCGACGACTCTTTTCGCGGTGTAGGACGGAAGGAGATAAACAGCGAAATAACAAGAAAAGTCCAAGGAAAATATTGTAAGAATGGACAGCGACGAATACTCTACAGATGAAGGAAGAAAAAGAAAAGGAGAAAATATAGATTTTTTTGTAAACAGCAAAAAAACACCAAGAACTCCTACAAAACGCCAAACAACTGAATCTGAGAAATTAGACCAGTTATTAATAATGATGAAAGAAATGAACACAACTCAAAAAGATATGAAGCAAGAACAGAAAAAAATAAAAACTGAAATAAGAGAAATTAAAGACCAACAAAACAAAACAAACGAAGCTCTACTAAAACTGACAGTAGAAAACGAACAATTAAAAAAAGAAAATCAGGATATAAGAAAAGAGAATTCAGAAATAAGGAGAGAGTTACAAGAAATAAAAAAAGCAGTCGAAATAATCGAAAAAAAAAAAATAAAAGAAAAAACAACATTGTAATAAATGGTCTAAAAATGGATACAAATGAACCAAGCAGCCTAAAAGAAAGAATAAGAGGACTTTTTAATAAACATCTTCAAATTGATATTACACCTACAACGGTAAAAAAAATAGGCGAGAATACATGCGTAATAAAACTAATGAAGAGGAAAAACACGAGATTATGGCAAAAAAATATAAACTAAAAAACGTCGTAGGAGAGAAAGTATTCATCAATGATGACTTGACTAGAGAAGAGAAAGAAAAGCAGAAACACCTAAGAAATTTTGCAAAAAACGAAAAAAATAAAGGCAAAGACGTCAAAATTGGTTACAACAAGGTATTAGTAAACCAAAAAGAATGGGGATGGAACAAAATAAAAAAGGAACTGGAAAAACATCCATAAAACTAGAAAACTACCCCCACACGAGGAACATTGATAACGACCAAAGCAACGGAAAGGATCTGACAATGACGACCAGGGCGACGAATAGGAATAATGATAAGAAAAAGCACGATGCAAAGGTAAACAAGGATGAAAATAGAAAGAAGATGAAAGATATACCGCAGAAAAAAGGAGAGATAAAAATGGGAACATGGAACGTAAGAAGCATCAATGGAAAAGAGGTAGAACTTGTAGAAGAAATGAGCAGACAAAAAATAGAAATATTAGGAATAACGGAAACGAAAATGAAAGGAAGAGGTTTTAAGAAGATACACAAAGGATATTGGTTATTTTGGGTAGGAGCTGATGCAAAGGAGAGAGAAAAGAAGGCGTAGGGATAATAATTGCACCGAATAGACTACAATACGTTATAGAAGAAACATATGTTAACCAGAGAATATTATCGCTGAAAATGAAACTGATAGACGAGGAAATATGGACAATAATAACAGCCTACGGACTAAATGAAGATGCAAAAAAGGAAGAGAAGGATAAATTTTTCGAGGAGCTCCAAATACAAATTGACAATGGGGAAGAAAATATAATTGTAATGGGAGATCTAAACGGTAGAGTCGGAAATAATAACAATGGAATTGAGGAATGCATGGGAAAAGAAGGAGAAGAAATACTAAACAAAAACGGTGAAAGAATAATAGAAATATGTATGGAGAATAAACTTGTTATAACAAATACAAAATTTAAACATAAAAAAGTACACAAATACACGAGAGTACAATAAAGTAGAAATGAAAAATCAATCATAGATTACTTTTTGGTAAGTAGCAACAAATGGAAAAGAGTACAAGACACGAAAGTCAAAAGAGGCTCAGAGATTGGCAGTGATCATCATCTAGTAATAATGAGAATGAAAACAGCAAAAGAAAATGAAGAAAAGAGGAGAAAGGTAGTAAATGAAAAAGTAAAAAGCTACAAATTAAAAGAAGAACGATATAAGAAGATATTTCAAGAAAAATTAGACAGTACTTTGAAAGGTAGGGCAAAAACTGCAAGTATAGAAGAAAAGTGGGAAAGTCTCAAGACCAGCTTAATCATAGCTGCTGAGGAATCTTGCGGGAAGACAAAAATAGCAAATAATAGCATAAGGAGACCTGAATGGTGGACGGACGAAATACGAAGGAAAGTCAGGAACAAAAAAGAAAAATGGAAGAGATATCTAAGTACAAAGCGCCCTGAAGATTATGAGGCATATAAAGAAAAAAGAGAAGAGGTTAAAATAGCTGTGAAAGCAGAAAAAGAAAGTCATGGGAAAAGTTTGGACTGAAAATGACAAATAATTATAGAGAAAACCAAAAACTCTTCTATGGCGCATTAAAACAGCTCAGACAAAAAAAAGAACACATGATGCCGAATATAAAAGACAAAAATGGAGAGGTAATAACAGAAGAAAACCAAATAATGGAAAGATGGAGATAACATTTCAAAGAGCTAACTCATACAGACGTAGACAACATAGTGGAGATACAAGAAATTAATGATGAACAAAAAGTAGAACCCATAACAACAGATGAACTAGAAAAGGCAATTGAAAGAGTTAAATTAGGCAAAGCACCAGGCAAGGATGATATCACCCCAGAAATGATAAAATTCATGGGAATAGAGGGAGTGGACAGCATGAAAGAACTAATGAATGATATCATAAAGAGAGCAGAAATACCACAGGACTGGATGAAAGACATCATACTACCAATACACAAAAAGGGCGACAAGAGAAACTGTAATAATTACCGAGGTATTACTATATCAAGTATTCCTGGGAAGGTATTCGCAAGAATAATAGAAACAAGAATAAAAACCCAAATAGAACCAACTATGGAAGATACACAATATGGATTCAGGAAGGACAGAAGCACGTAAGACCACATATTCACAATAAGACAAATAAGTGAGAAAGTAATCAATAAAAATAGAGAAATACATATATGCTTTATTGATCTGGAAAAGGCGTTTGACAGAATACAGAGAAAGGACGTATGGAGGACATTAAAGGAAAGAGGAGTTGACAGGATAACAATTGATGTAATAAAGGATATGTACAATAATAATACAAATACGGTGAAAACCAACAACGAGGAATCCGAAGAATTTACTACAAGTCAAGGCGTCAAACAGGGATGCATGTTGAGCCCACTGCTGTTCTCAGTGGTACTGGATGAAGCAATAAAGAAAGCCAAGAGAAGAATGAGAAAACCAACATTAGGATACTGGCAAATGAAACAGACTCAACTATCAGAGCTTCTATTTGCAGACGACATAGTTTTGATAGCAGAAAACAGAGAAGACCTACAGAACAACTTTGAAATCCTAGAAGAAGAACTGTCAAACATAAATATGAAAATAAATACAGAGAAAACAAAAACAATGATAATTTCAAATAAGAGAAAGACACACGCAATACAATTAAACGGAAAACAACTAGAACAAGTGGAACATTTTAAATACCTAGGAGCAATAATTGAATCAAACGGTAAACAAGACATGGAAATAAATGAGAGAATGGGACGAACAGGAAGCTTATTTAACACTATGAAACAACATTTTTGGGGAAAAAAGAAATACCGGAGAAGGTAAAAACGGCAGTCGTTAAATCAGTAGTTAGACCTACAATCATCTATAATAGCGAGTCATGGACATTGACTGGGAGACAAAATCTCGAGTCAATGCTATGGAAATGAGGTTCCTGAGAAAAATAGCAAACAGAAAGAGGACAGACAAAATACGAAACGAAACAATCAGACAAAACCTAAAACTAGAACCAATAAACGAAAAAATAGTAGAGGGGCAACTAAGATGGTTCGGGCACGTGTGTAGAATGTAGAATGAAAGATTAACAAAACGAGTGTTTGAAACGAGAATGCAAGGGAAAAACAAACGAGGAAGACCAAGAGTTAGGTGGGTAGACGAAATCAGAAAAGAAGTTGAAATCAGAAGAGAAGAAAGGATTGACATGGGAAAGTGCACGAAATCTAACACAAGACCGGATAGCATGGAGACAACAGTGCAAATCTTAACCCCACCAGCCTTACACCTAACGGTAGAAAGGCTTAGGACTAAGTAAGTAAGTAAGTTGTCGTAGAATTGGGCTATCATTGTCTTGATTACTCTGTTTGTTCTTTCGACTGGGTTGTTCTGTGGTGAATATGGCGGTATCTCGTGTTTTGCGATGTTAAATTCTTTTAGTAAACTTCTGAATTCTCTGTTTTCGTACGAAGTTGCATTATCTGAGATGAGTTTGGTCGGACATCCGAATTTCATTATTATTTTATCTTTTAGAGCTTGACACACAACACTGGCTGTGGCTCGTCTTACTGGGACAATCTCTACAGATTTCGAAAAAGTGTCTTGAAAAACGACTGAAAAACTGGGATTGAGGTTGAATACATTTTTCCGGGAGTTTGTTGTTGTGAGGGTTTGTATATTTGACAGCTGTGACAATTTCTGACGAACTTTGCTGTATCTCTAAACATGTTAGGCCGGTAGTATTTTCGTGCCAGTCTTGCAATTGTTTTGGCTATGCCTAAGTGTCAGGAGGTTGTCGTATCGTGGTTTTCGGATATTAGCTGTTTTTGTTTATTTGATGGAATACAGAGCTTCCCCGGATTAGATAACTCTGTTTCTTTGTAGTCATATTTATCCCAGAAATGTCGGTATAGTTGACTGTCTTTTATCATATAATCTGAGAATATTTGTGGGTTGTTTTTCACCTCCTCTATTTTCTTTTTGTACCAATCATTTTGTAGTTCTCCAAGTGTAACAGTACTAATTGCGTCTACTGGTTCTCGGGAGAGTGCGTCAGCTAAATGATTCTGCGTTCCTTTGCGGTAGATGACGTCGAAATCGAACTGTTGTAAAGCCATGGCCCATCTGGCCAATCTTCCTGACGGATTTTCTATTGATTGTAGGTATTTTAAACTCTGGTGATCAGTTACGACTGACAACTGATAGCCTTCCAAGTATGGACGCATTTTCTCTATTCCATATACGATGGCTAGTACTTCTTTTTCTGTTACACTTTAGTTTTTCTCCGCATTTGATAAAGATCTGCTGTCGTAAGCTATGACTCGATCGTGTCCTTGTTCGTCTTTTTGTATCAGAGCTACTCCGAGACCGTAGTCTGATGCATCTGTTTGGAGAAAGAATCTCTTGGTAAAATCTGGACAAATCAGTACGGGAAAGCAGTACGAAAGCAATCGATTGTTCTGCGCCCCAATTCCACTTATGTTTCTATGTTAATAATTGTCTTAGTGGTGCTATGATCGTAGAATAATCATAAATAAAACGCTTGTACCAAGATGTGGTTCCCAGGAATTTCCTTAATTGTTTGATAGATTTTGGGGCTGGGTATTGGATAATGGCTTTAACCTTGTTTGCGTCGGTTTTAATTCCTTTTCTATTGACTACGTGGCCGAGGTATACAATTTCGTCTTTGCAGAACTCGCATTTTTCTAAATTAATTCTTAGCTTTGCGTTTTGTAACCTTTTGAAGACTTGTTTTAAATTTTGCAAGTATTCTTCGAATGTTTCTCCTAGAACTATGATGTCGTCTAGGTAAGCGAACGCGTAGGGTTCCATTTCTGGTCCCATAACTGAATCTAATAGGCGTTGGAATGTGGCTGAAGCTGCGTGTAGTCCGAAAGGAAGGACTCTGAATTAAAATAAACCTTTCCCCGGAGCTATGAATGCTGTTAAATGCTTGCTTTCTTCTGCTAGTGGTATTTGCCAATACCCGTTTTTCAGATCAAGTGTTGAAATGTATTTTGCGGCCTTTAATTTATCTAGTATGTGATTGATATATGGAAGTGGATATGCGTCTTTCTCACAGATTTCATTGATACGTCTGAAATCTATGCAAAATCGATAACTGTCGTTTTTCTTCTTTACTAATACAATAGGTAAGCTATAGGGGCTGTTCGATTCTTCTATTATTTCTTCTTTCAACATGGTATCAATTTCGTCGTTTATGATCTTTTGCATGGCTGGGTTTCTTGGTCTGTATCTTTGTTTTATTGGCGTGTTGTGTGTCTTTTTATTTTGTCAAATTTGGCCACTTCGTTTTGTAAGAAAAACTCCAATTTGTTTTGCTGTGCTTTTGTTAAAGTGGGCTTAATATTGAATTGAGTTTTCGTGATGCCATCGTTGTGAATATTTTCTGTGCAGTTATTGGTTACTTGTTCCAGTGTTGCGGAGTCCAACTCATTGGCTTGTATTGGAAATTCGGCGTTGTTAACTGTACTGTTGTTGATATCGTCGAGAAAGTTTGTTGAAAAATCGATACAGAGTCTGCATTTTTGCATGTCATCGATGCCCAGTATCGCTTCTGAGGAAAGATGTGGCATGTAGTAAAACTTAATTTGTCGCCACGCATTGTTGATTAGGCATATGGTATGATAGCTGTGTCTTATTTCTTGCGTGCTACCGTCTGCAAGCCTAATATCCGTTCTTTCCTCTTCTTCTTCGGTTAAGTTATCTTCTAATAGTATTTTCCGAACTGCTTCTCCGATAAATGATTTCTGTGATCCGGTATCTAACAGCGCTTGGAACGTTTCTCCGATTGGAAAGGATATTGAGCAATGTGGTCTGTTGTCAGTATTGGTTTTTTGGGTAGGGCTGGATGTGACAGAGGACCTTAATTCTGATTTGGGTTCGAGATGCCTCTGAGTGTCTCGACCCTTTTGTCGTTTCCCGTGTTGGAGCACCTACAATCTCTGTGTGATATATTTAACGTTCCGCATCTACTGCAGAAGAGTATCGGCGTTAAACGGCATTTATTACGGTTATGGCCTCTCTTTCCACAATTCCAACAACACGTCCGCATATCGAAATTTATGATTTTGTTTGGCGTGTTATGGTATGTTGTATTAAATCGGGAGTTGTTCTTTTGTGACGTGTTATCTACCTCTATTTTCTGGATGCCGTTTTGGATTATTTCGTATTCTTCAGTCTGGCGTATTAAGTCTTTAACGGACGTAATATCGTTTTCTTTGATATATAATTTGTAGTGCGGGAGCATGTTTTTGTAAATTCTTTTTAGTTCTTGTGTTTTGTTCATTTTGCCGTATCTTCTGATTAGAGTTTGAAGGTCTAATAGAAAATCTTTAAAACGTTCATTTAATTTCTGCGTTCTTGTTCTGACTTGATCTTCTAATTCATCTTGCCAATTTGCTGATTGAAATGCAAGGATGAAGTCTACCGTGAAATCGTTCCAACTTGCCCAGAACTTGATGTTGTTTCGGAACCATAATATTGCTTTTCCCCTAAATACTTCTGGTAGTGCCTTTAATAAAGCATCGTCTTGAATTTGGTAACAGATTTTGAGTTCGTATAGTCGTTCTAAAAATTCTGTGGGATCTTTGGATCCGTCAAAATATAATCCCCATTTTCTAACTGTGTCCGTTATTTTGCTATGATTTTTATTTTCAGGTTGTGTATCATCCATTTCTGGAACTTCCGGTCCGCCCCTCGTATTTGTGTCGGTATTTTTCGAGCGTAAGTGAATGACTGTTCTTGACCGCAGTTCGTCCAATTTCCCTATTGTGTGTAAATTAAATTTAGCCATAACATTTTGTAATTCCTCTTTCTTTAATTTATATACCCATCCTACCGTCTCGTCCGTTATTTCTAACCCTACCGTATCTTCCAAGTCCGACATAATTTATATATTTGTTCAAGTCGTATAAATGCCTTAATTATTTATTATTTATTTAAAAAATTTACTGCTCGGGCGCCATTTGTGATGTCGGATAGTATAATTCAGCCAGAGAAAAACAGGATTCGATCGTATAGGCATTTATTTCGTATTTACATATACAAATGAAAAAGTAGTTATTGTTAAGTGCCTACTGAATACAATGTTTGAATACAAAAACGTACTGTTTATTTATTTCGATAGATGGGTGTGACGATATTCGATATGGTAAACTAAGATACGGCGATCGAGGAATTGAGGTCGTATTCGTACCTCAACTCAGTACGAGTACTTGAACAGGGATAAGGATGTCTATCTAGTTCAACGCACCAGATAGAAAGAATACGCCAATATCGTTCAACGCACCAGATTGACGCAGTCAGAGGAAGGATTGTCAATCTTGCTCAACGCGCCAGATCAACTGGGTTCGGAAGGATTTGGGACACGTTCAACGCACCTGTCCCCAAGGTCAGATATTCTCAACTCAACGCGTCGAGAATGGTTAGCTGTCTTTCAGTTTCGACTTTTATACTATCCGAGACGGAACAAAAACATGTTTTGTTTAACACATAGGCGTACTCTAGACGATAAAATATATTATCGTCACACCGGTTTAAAAAAAACCACTTTAAATGTATTTCCCTGCCCTAATTTATCAAAATTATATAAGTTTTATTTACCCAGACCTGATTTAAGAAAAAAAAAACAAAAAACCCACTATTTATATTGATTGAAACTCTATATACTATCTATATAAAGAAAATATGTATCTACTTAATTATATACATATGAGAAGTGTACAGTCTTAAATAGAAGGTAACAAACAATATATAACAGTTGAACAACTTGTCTTTCACAGCACTAAAGTCCATAGGAAATTCCTCTTGGCACGTCTACACTAGTTTGTTGCTGTGATGACAAATCCAATGGGGGTAAGAGGGTGGTCAAATCAGGCACAGGTCTATTGGTATATATATATATATATATATATATATATATATATATATATATATATATATATATATATATATATATTGGTATAATATATATATTAGTGACTAACTAAACAGAGGAATATTCCCAAGTGAATATTCTCAAGGAAATATTCTCAAGTAACTATTTTCAAGTGACTATTCTCAAGTGACTATTCTCAAGTGACGAAATCTAAAAGTTAAGTCTCAGATTTAGTTATTATATAATTTAATAAATGTAGCAGCATAGATTGACTCACGATACACTTATACCGGTATGCTAGATCAAAATCCTAAACGCGTCGGCTTGGCGCAGTGACGTCACGGCGAAGCAAGAATAACGCGCGAAACACATTAGATAGCTATTCGTAGCTTTTGTTAACGTTTAGATATATTAATTTGCCGGTGATTTATTTGAAATTAACGTTTATGTATAAAACTAAATAATTATAGTTATGCCTGGGTGTGCCGTTTTTGGATGTGGCAATTATAATCGAAAAACAAAAGTGAGAGATATACGACAAGATAAAATGAATTTAAAAAATGGGAAATGTCTCTTTATATTAATAGTGTGTAAAAATTTGCATAAAGAGGAAAAGTTTGTACCAAAATAATTTCTCAATAACGCTTAAACATGTAAGGAGATAATTATGTTGTATTTGCCTAAACTTTTGCCTAAATTTTATGCCGCCAAGTATTAGGAACCTTAAACCTGATGCTGTTCCTACAATAAATCTTCTTGAATGCGGAAAAAAAATTAACCAATATGCTTTGAAATATATATATCTGGATACGTTGCCTATAAATTCCAACTTAGGATGTAAAGCGGATAACATAGCATTACTGGCATGCCGGATTGGATACAATTTATTTCAAGAGGTGGTTTATTAAATCCTAATGAGGACTTACTTTTTGTTGCACAAATATTGGATCATGAATTTCATCCAAGGCATGGGTCTTCATTATGACACCAATTTATTTAAAACTTTAACTGCTAGGACCATGGCAAAATTAGAAGAAAATAATAATGACATACCGTATGAAGTAGTCTATTGTTTAAGCAAAACACGTACATATATTAGATTAAGACATCTTAATAAAAAAATTAGCTTTGAAAATTGCAAGAGAAAATTAGAAAAAAAATGTCAACATTTACAAATTGCAAGATTTGAAGAAATAAGTTATAAGTAAGTAATAAATTCATGGCGAGCATGCGTTTGAAAAGGCAAATATTATGCATTGTGCGTTCTTCATTGTAACTTCCCTATTTTTTAAACCAAATGTGTAAAATTTTAATATCTGTTATATTGGTTGAGTTGATCAATTTATATTGATACACATTTGTTTTCTTTTTTTTTATTCACAACATATTATAAACTAAATATTCTCAAAAATTATCACATTTACTTTAGACGAAAACCGTCTTTTCAGTTCGCGTTTAGCTATTAATTTTTTATTTATTTATTTTTATTATGTGTTTAGTGGAATTATGTTTATGTAGCTCTTAATACAATTTAAATTAGCATTACATTATATTAATTATTCTTAATAATTTAAATGCTTTCTTTATCTTATTTTAGGCCAATTAAACTCATAAACCAATATATTATATTATGTGATTTTATATTCAAGTTGCTTCGCCGTGACGTCAAAGTGTGAGAGTAATAGACTCAATATTCATTTGCTCTCTCTGCGCGTTAGCATACCGGTGTAAGTGTATCGTGGATTGACTGTACCAAAACAAAAACATCAAACATCAGGTTAGGTATTGGTCATGTCAAAATTTCTGAAGCTACTTTCAATGTAGACATGACAGGATTGCGCCATGAAATGAACATGCGCAGAATACAGGAGGCTGTTCAATATCTGTGGAACGTTTTTTTATTCCATCAAAAAAAAGTTAAAGAAAAAAGAAGACAAAAACCTCATGATAAGACATGGAATAAATCGGAATTTAAGTTCGACTATAGAAAAAAAATGGCCTTATGTTCTTTGCAAGTCAATCGAGGAAATTTTAAATTTAAATTATTTCGGAACCCAAAAATTAATCCCTAAAGAAATACTTAACTGCAATGATAAATTTGATTGTATGATAAAGATATGATACGTGTTAAATGGTTTACTTACGTGGAGCAGCAGCACGCCGAAAAAGATCTTCCTTTTTTATGTGGAACTCTTGTTAAATTGAATATTGATTTCTTTTAAAAAAAAATTACTCGATTATTATTATTCTCTGGGTTATATATTCTTTATTCTTGTCCTAGATTGTGTTTTTTTCCCTCCAACTCCGTCACTTTAAATGTGAGAAAAACTCACCGGCGTGTCTGCTATTCGAGTTCTGACCAAACTGCTCCCTCGATCGTCAAAAGTGGATTTCTCTTTTCCAAAGCGGTCCTCGCGCTTGTGCAGAAAAATTTGGTTTTAAAATCGATCGCAAGCGTGTCACAAAAAATTTATTTAGGGGTTTTATAAATACAATTTTTAAACTGAATTAATATGATTAGTAGCGTAAACGCTACAAAACCACTCTCTTAAATTTCTCATCCAGGACATTCTTCTACGGCCTGGATTTCTGCGTCCTTGGATTTTTCCTTGCATTATATTTTGTAGGAATGTGTACTGTTGTCCTCTCATTAGGCAAAAGGCAAAAAGAGTAATGATTTAAAAATGAGAGGGGTACCTTGTGGACAATATGTGCTTAATTAGGAACGAATGGAGATGAAGATTCAGAAGACGACAAAGAACGTTTTAAATTGATAAATGTATACAATTTTTAACAATGTATATTAATGGTCATTATCAGAGCCAACGTGTTAAATTTATGTAAAATAACACTTTTTAAGGTAGATATGTTACTGCACGGTGGACTCAAATACACCCAAAGCCAAAAACTATCGATAATTATATGAAAGATGAAACCGTATGACACATGATCGTGCAACGTCGCTGTGTATAAATTTTTTTTAAAAGAATATTGACACCTACACACTATCACATAATTGTGAACGGTATATTGTACCTAAATACTAAGGAGTTTGTTATTTTATTCTAAGAATAAGTCTAATAATTTACGGGAGATTTAATGTATTTAAAATTTTACAGGATCCGGTATCGTAATAAGAAGTTAAATTTCACTACAACTCCATTGAAACGGATTAAATTTTATTTATTTTTACTTTAGATATTCTGTTTGTGAATATAATAAGTAAACATACAGTACACATACACCATGTACAGTAAACATGTACAGTAAACATTCATCTTATTGTTCCGTATTCTAATGAAGGTTGGCGATTACTTTTTTAAACGTTTCCCATAAATTATTATAGTTTAAATTTAACTACTTTATGAAACAAACATTGCACGTCATAAACTGCAGTAATTGAAAAATTACAAAGATCTCCTGTTTACAGAGTTTTCTTTAATTTTATGTGGTTTATTATAATCCTACCGAAGGGCTTCTATTTTCTTAAACTGTTACACGATTACTCTACTCGATGTTATTACATTTAGAGACTAAATTTTTAAGTGTCCATACATTTTAACAAAAAATAATAATATATAAAATGGAAACTAGCTATTTCCAAGTTTATTATAAATACTTTTTTAAATTTGAAAATAATTAAAGCAATTAATAAGTTCCAAAATGTACCTGCTATAAAATTTGAAAATCTACTACTAATACAATTATCGGCAACATCACAGGAGTTTAGAAGTGTATGCGTAAAGTTATATACGGGTCCCAAAAATGTTTAATCCTATTACGGAGTAAACTTAATCCGACGTGTTGGTCGGAGTCTACATAAAGCGCTACTCAGATAATAATATACACGGCGTATATTCTCCTGGAGTTAGTATAATACCGTTTTAGTACTGAGCCCACATTAACCGCTAGATCTATATATATATATATATATATATATATATATATATATATATATATATATATATATATATATATATATATATATATATATATATATATATATATATATATACATATATATATGTTCGGATAAGTTTCCGCGGTCAGATAAATGAAAATTACTGAGTTCTCGGGAAGAACCGCGTTGAGAATTTAAAACTCGACGTTTCGGCACCCATTTTGGAGCCATTATCAAGAGGGATACGGTTCGGTTCGAGTTCGGGGTCTCAATCTGCCTACTCCCCTCACTCGAGACGTACCAGTATCGTGTTCTATATTGCAAGAACTGTCTCTCGGCACTGAGGTCTCAATCTGCCTACTCCCCAGTGTCGAGTGACAACCGGTCTTACCCTGTGTGGCTGCTTTTATACTCGCTGTATGCGCGGGAACGGTATGCGCTGACGTGGTCTGAACTGACGTGGCCTGAGCGGTGTGGGCGGGAGGTCGCTGAAGAAGGGGTCGCCATGTTGCCGGCAATCGTTTCACGTCCTCGCGCGTGTTCAAGCTGTGAGGCCGTTTTTCGATTTCGATAGCTTCACGAATGATTCTCGCTTTTAATGAGCGGATGGGAGCGATGATTTTTGCTTTTTCGAAATCTATTTTGTGGCCTGTCTGAATATGATGTTGGGCTAGGGCTGAAGTGGTATCGGAATGTTTGACTGATAGAGAATGTTCGTAAATACGGTTATGGATTCGTCGGTTTGTCTGTCCTACGTATCTACGTGGGCAAACGTGGACGCGAAACGATTGCCGGCAACATGGCGACCCCTTCTTCAGCGACCTCCCGCCCACACCGCTCAGGCCACGTCAGTTCAGACCACGTCAGCGCATACCGTTCCCGCGCATACAGCGAGTATAAAAGCAGCCACACAGGGTAAGACCGGGACTCGACACTGGGGAGTAGGCAGATTGAGACCTCAGTGCCGAGAAACAGTTCTTGCAATATAGAACACGATACTGGTACGTCTCGAGTGAGGGGAGTAGGCAGATTGAGACCACGAACTCGAACCGAACCGTATCCCTCTTGATAATGGCTCCAAAATGGGTGCCGAAACGTCGAGTTTTAAATTCTCAACGCGGTTCTTCCCGAGAACTCAGTAATTTTCATATATATATATATATATATATATATATATATATATATATATATATATATATATATATATATATTATATATAATAAAACGGTATTACACTAACTCCAGGCGAATATACACCGTGTATATTATTATCTGGATAGCTCTTTATGTAGACTCCGACCAACACGTCGGATTAAGGGGACTCCGTAATAGGTTAAAACACTTTTGGGATCCGTATATATTTTTTCGCGTAAACAACTAAACTCCTCCGATGTTGCCAATAATTTGATTAGTCGTAGATTTTCATATTTTACAGCACGTACGTTTTGGAACTTGAAATTTATTTAAATATCAATCAATTTAGTCATCGAGAAATTTCACAAATAAGTACTTGGTTAATGAGTTAAATATTTTACGGTGGTAATTTATATTACTTGCTTTAATTATAGATAAACTTAAATTAGTGTCTATTATAAACTTTGAAAAGGCAAGTGTTCATTTTTATTTACTAGTATTTTTTTTAAATGCATTGGCACTGAAACATTTATTATATAAATGTACGTTCCGATGTTTCGATTGCTACAGTTTATGACGTACAATATTTGTTTCATCAAGTAGTAAAATTTAAATTATAATAATTTATAAATCAATCTTAAAATTATAATTTTTTACTGTCTCATTTCAATATTTCGATTTTTTAATGTAGGGAATTCAATATCCTACTATACTTTAGATACACATAAACACATGGATGCACTTATGGCAGATACTAGCAATCAGTAGTGAGTTATTACTCAGATATAATATTTCGGTGTCTTATGGTAAATTGATTTTAGCCAACATATCTATTACAATTACATATAATATGTTCGGCCTTATCGTTTTAAATACTTTGTCGCTTGTGCAAGCTTTTATTATTTTCAATTTTAAATAATTGTGTTTTTGCATCTTTCGTGGTCAGGCATATAATTTTTAATTTAAAAGTAAATGTATGTATAATATTCTATTTTCTGTCACTTGGTTTAAATATAGTTCACTTATATTCTTCTTGCTTATTTATTTTTATTCGTAATACTTATAAAGTATGCAATAACGTACCCGTTGTTGCAAAAATCAACTACGGGTACGAAAGATATCAGGTATCAGGGGTAGTATTTGTCGATCTAAATGCTGCTTACGACATATTAAATTAGAGAACATTTCTCCAAAAACTGTATGACGTCCCCTTAGATAAAAACATCACATCACAAATTTTCATTTTGTTGATTTTAAGTAAAACATTTTCGTGTTCTCTTCACTTTGTTAAAGATGTCGCAGACGGGAGAGAGTTTCTTATGAGATCAATATCATTAGCATATGCTAGGAGTGCTTGGTACCTTGGGCCATTAATCGATTGCATTTGAAATAGGTGATTTCTATTTTAGTCAGCTGTTCTTTAATTTTTTGAATATTTGAATTGAGAATCTGTATTTTATTCGACTGTTTTATAACACAAAGTTTCTTGTGTTATAAATTATAGTGCTGTTTATATAGTGCTGTTTAATAATAATAAAGTTCAAGCAACAATTCATATATGCAATAACTTGGTACTGATATCTCTGCTCCCCTATACCAGGTAGCAGTCCCGAAAACATTAAAACTGCTACACTCATGCTTTCTATTATCCAACGATAACCCAGTCCAGGACTATACGCTTTATTATGGTACTGGTATTGCTGCTGTCCCTCATAAGTGAATATAATATGCAATGATGGTTTTGGCAATTAAATAGGATTTTGTATGTTATTATAGAATATTATTTCTCCGAGAAAGTGAAAAATATCTATTTGCTATCCGGATTTAATCTATAGATTAAATATTGGAATGTTATAGAATAATGCTATTAGCAGCAAAAAAAACGGTCTAATAATTAGTAACAAGAAAACTAAATAAATTTTCTTTAACATACAAAAGAGAGGATGTAGAGTAGGGCATAACGTAATAATAAACACCCATATAATTTTGCGATATTGCAGCGTTTTAGTTATCGTAGATAACGTTGTCACATAAGAAATAAAATGGAATATTCAGGTAGCTAACTGATGTATCTATAACCCTCATCACACTTTTAAATCCGGAAGTCTAATACGAATCCCTAAAATCAGGATATATAAAACAGTGATTAAACCAGTGCTATTGACTGAATATGTGACGAGAAGGCTGACAAAATAATGTAAGTAAAACTTAGGTATTAATTAGATCAGGATTACTAGAAAAGCCATCAGAAGTATTTTCCGACTTACAAAGGTCCGAATACTAACCAATACCAAATCAGAACTAATACCAAGGTCAAACAGATCTATAAAGATAGCAACGTCATACAAGAAACTAAAATCAACGCCAAAGTTGCGCTGACTATATAAAGACTCTCTAATAACTGCATTGCCAAGTTAAACTGGGAGAATGCACCGAGAGAAAAAATGCCTTTAGGACGTCCACGAATGAAGGGGGGAATTAACATATGGTCAGATTTAGGAATATTGAGACCACCGACCGACCCATCATATTTATCAATACATGCCTGTACAACCACCTGCTTTCCAACCTACAATCAATACTTATCTGTTGGGAACTATGAGCTTTTAATGGGAATAAGAAGACAAAAAGCAGAAAAGCCAATAGAACCTCGTTGAATTCTGACTATACTATGACGATGACCTTTATATAACATATAGAGAGGGAGAATAATGTCTATGTACAATCTACAACTCACTGGTTTTCTCCTTTCTAATTACGTACCTATATATATATATATATATATATATATATATATATATATATATATATATATATATATATATATATATATATATATATATATATATATACCATATACCATAAAAAATAAAAGCAAGAGAACTATAATTATGAAACTATATCCAAAAAGTACAATCAATAAACAAATTATATATACAAAAAGATTATATAAATTCCTAATATTTACACATTAAATTATGCCCGGTAGAAGAATGCTTAAAGTATGCCTTCTAAAAATACAAAAAGTAGTTATTCATACCTCACTTAAAAAAGGTGAACGAACCAGCATAAAGACAGCTGTTTTTATGCACATGTCATATTTTGAGATAAAATCTTCAATTCAGAGATTGGACATTTTTAATAAATGTATAATCTGATATGACAACCTGTTTATGCTTTACAGGCTTAGAAAACACTAAGCACACAAATATTTATTCTTTTATAAAATAAGAATACTCAAAATAAATAAATATTATCTACCAAGTATTCCACTCCAGTTCAATATTAATGCATCAGATATTATAAAAATTTTGTCATAGTTGTTAATTAATAGGAGATAAAACCAAATGTAGAGCATATACCCTTAATATATATTAAGTAGAATAAGATATTCAGATAGTATCGAGCGAGAACATTATTGATGAGGTAAAGAGAGACTCATCGCTGAGAAAGTGAGAAAGCAATTGCCAAAAGCAAAGGGTACTTTGTACTAAAGTATCCATACTCTAAAGCATAAGCATGTCTTTTCCTACTTTTTTAGTAAGTGAGTGATTCAACAGTTACTTGATGGAAATTAATTTTATCTGACAATAAAACAGGTATGCGTTTACATGTTATAGTCTGTAAATGAATAAGTTGAGGAGGGGAAAAATGTTTGTCTGTAAGTTGGTTATTCAGAATTATGTCTGTAGTTTTTAATTTGATAATTTTCATTGATTCTAATTTCCATAGAATCTAAAGATACCTTAAGGCCTTTATTTTAAATATACTTTTTTAGTAATGAAAATACGTAAATAGAACCTGGAATATACATGTAACCTTTGGTCTCTGGGATAAACCCATCTCCTGAACAATGGCGCTGATGTATTTAGTTAAAATTGTGTACACTTATTTTAACCGTTTATGTCCTTATTATCCATATATAAGTTGTGACTCATATTACAAACTCATTTACCTTTCACAAAGAGACTCTATATTAACTATAGTTAATTTAAGTACTAATAAGACCACCGCAATCGGGCATATCCTGGGTAATGAATATTTAATTAATCAGCTAATCACTCGTTCAATATGATTTTTGTCAAATCGGTCCTTTTTAGGACCAACTATTCTAATTATGTCTATATATTAAGGGCACATCTAGAGATAAAGACACTTTACTTTACTTAACAATATCAGACATATGCGTTTAGCACAAATGTGACGTATTTCTAGTGCAGAAAACACATAGAGTGCCAAACTTAAGGTATTTGGTATTAAGCTGATAGCTGAAAATCACATAATAAATGTGAAAGTGTTATCTCTGCCAACAAAGAAGCAAAGAGAAACTTAAAATGAGAGAGGACAAAACCAGTCAGCTGAAGGAACCTTTCAACGATGTTGAGCATGGATCCACTAACTATGTATATATTGAACAATATTACGGCACTGACTGAAGATCTGAGCACAAAGCTATTTATAAAATTTGGACCAAAAATACAACAATTACTGATATCCAAAGTCTACAGCAAAGCAAAGCAAAGACAAAGTTGTTGCCTTGCTTAAACCTGGCAAAAACTCCAACGACCACAAAAGCTATCGGTCAATATATTTATTTTGTCAACTACAGAAAATACTTCTCAAGAAGTAAAACAGAAGAAAAACTCTAATTAAAAAACAAAAGTGGCTATAGACAGGGAAGATCATGTACGTCACAAGACTAAATCTTGCCCATCACAGCAAAGATGGATACGAAAGATATCAGGTTTGAAGAGTGGTATTTGTCAATCTAAATGCAGCTTCTTCTTCTTTATGTGCCGTGCTTGTATTCAAGCGTTGGCTATCGTCATATTAACAAGCTAATGAAATGATTCTCGGTCGGCAGCTAGATGAAACAGTTCCTCGACCGTTTGACCTGTCCATTGTCTAATGTTACGCAGCCAGGACAGGTGTTTTCTTCCGACCCAACGTTTTCCTTCGATTTTGTCCTGAATGATTAACCGGAGTAAGCGATATTTAGGTCCTCTCATTATATGACCGAAGTATTGGACCTTTCTCATTTTGATGATGTTGATCAATTCTCGCTCTTTGTGCACGGTCTCTAGCACGCGTTCGTTAGATATGTGTGCTGTCCACGAGATTCTGAGCATGCGACGGTAGCACCATAACTCAAACGCTTCTAATTTGTTAAGATTTTTTATTTTTGTTGTCCATGTTTCACATCCATAGAACAAAGTGGACCAGACGTAGCACCTCAATACTCTTAGACGTGTGGTCAACGACAGACTTCTACTGCATAATACAGAACGCCAGTTAATAAAGTTTTTCCGTGCGAGTTCTATTCTGGTCGAAATTTCCTCGTCACTTTCAACCCCGCAGTCAATCCAGCTACCCAGATATCTAAAGTGTTCCACCCTTTCCAGGATTTTGTTATCTAATCTTAGCAGTACAAATCTTATCTAAATGCAGCTTACGACACCTTAAATAAGAAGGTATTTTTTCAAAATTTATGCGATATCCCCTTAGGTAATAAACTCACTTGTATTACCCGCGTATGCCCACACAACAGAAGATTTTTGGTATCACTTAATGGTAAGAAGAGCAGATAGAGAACGCAGAAGAACGGTCTTCTTTGTGGTAGCGTAATGGCAGCTACACTACATAACATCTACACAAACCATCAACCCATATCAGTAAATACTAGGACTTTTATTATGTAGACGATACATCTATTGTTGCACAACCAAAAACTTTTGTTGCTGAATTGGAGAAAAATCTAAATCATGCCTTAAACACAATAAAAATAGACTATAAATAAATTTTAAGCCAAACCCCGGAGAAACTCAGGTATGCTCCTTTAATGCCCCCAACAGAGACGTTTTCACAAATCTGAACATCCAGTAGTGTCATGAAATTCTTAAACTCCTAACTTGCTATAAATACCTTGAAGGTAATTTGAGTCACACTTAGTCATTCACAGAACATTGTCTAAAACCTAAAGGCAAACTGAGGACCAGAAATAATATTCTCCGCAAACTGGTCAGCTAAAGTTGAGAAGCACATCCTTCCACTCTTAAAACGTAAACGCTTGTACCCTATGCTTCTGTTAACACGTAAATTTAACTATAAATTAGTCAGCCAAATTCAGCGGATATTAAGACTCACATCCATACATAAGCTCTACAATATCGTAGCTATCAATCCACCTAATATCCGAAGATAAGTAGCTAAAAAACGAAAGAAACAAAGTCTAGATTCGCAACATCCACTCCACAAATACCAGCCCATTTTATGACTAAAATCGAGAAAAAACTGGCCAGATCAACACATCTGCAAGATATACCAAAAAAAAATAAACTGCTCTTCGCCATCTAAACCCTCGAGAGGACTCTTGCCTGCAAACACCGGTTAACTTGTGCAAATGTGAGGTGGTAGAAGATTCTTCAGACCTTCTTAGTTGACTTTGCCATTTAAATCGCTCTTTTCTGAAGGGACAAGGTTAATTATTTGAACTGAATATGTAAAGAACATATTCTTTATAAAGATCATTGCAAATTTGACACTAACTCCACTTGTTGGTGGATGCCTATATGGATAATTGATTACATATAACCTCTAAATTACCTTACCATTCGAAGTATGTAATATTTTTGAAGTGGTATATTTTTGTTAGATAAATTAAGTATTCTTCCCTTTTTTGCGGACTACTACCCAATTTTTCACAAAAATATTTATTTTAGCACTTAAATATTTATTTTAAGATAACATATCCAGAATTATATGTAGTACACAGATAAAATCAGAAATAAAATATTAATGAAATCCTTTTGTATCTATAAAGCTATTTTTAGAAAAGCACATACCTACCAAAAACAGGTATTTGGTAGTATACATATCTATTACATACTGTAATGCGTATGAATAATAACGAAAATAAGGAGTCCGTATGAACCGTTTAGAATATACGCTGGAAATATACCGCTTAATCGCATAGTTGCCAAACTATCAGAGCTTACTTAAACCGATATACTTATGGTTCCAATATACACAGAAAAAGATATGAACGACCCCTATTATATACACGTGAACTAAACGATATACATTCATGATACAGGGGAACTTATGGGCTCCAAAAATTTTTAAAAAATTATGAAACTATACATGTTAACGAATCGACAGAGCTAATATTATGGAATGGTCAAGTGAGCTCCGTATATCGGTATCCACTTGACCACAGAGCTCACTTAAACCTGAATTTTAACAAGCGCGGAGTCCACTTTATGCCGTAGAGATATATATATATATATATATATATATATATATATATATATATATATATATATATATATATATATATAGCGGTTAATGTAAGCTCCGTTCTAAAACGGTATTATACTAACTCCAGTAGAATATACACCGTGTATATTATTATCTGCGTAGCGCTTTATGTAGACTCCGAGCAACACGTAGGATTAAGTGGACTCTGTAATAGGTTAAAACACTTTTGGGGTCCGTATATATTTTTTCGCGTACACAAGTCAACACTTGCGATGTTGCCAATAATTTGATTAGTCGTAGACTTTCAAATTTTACAGCAGGTACGTTTTGGAACTTTAAATTTATTTAAATATCAATCAATTTTGTCATCGAGAAATTTTACAAATACTTGGTTAATGTAGTTAAATATTTTACAGTGGTAATTTATATCACTTGCTTTAATTATTTTTAAACTTAAGTTAGTGTCTATTATAAACTTGAAAAACGCAAGAGTTCATTTTTATATATTAGTACTATTTTTTAAATGCGTTAAATGAAATATTTATTATATAAATGTACGTTTCGATGTTTCAATTGCTACAGTTTATGACGTATAAAATATTTGTTTTATAAAAAAGTAAAATTTAAATTATAATAATTTATAAATCAATCTTAAAATTCTAATTTTTTACTGTCTAATTTCAATATTTCGATTTTTAAATGTAGGGAATTCAATATAATACTATATTTTAGATACACATAAATACATTAATACACTTATGGAAGATACTAAAAGAAGAAATATTTCGGTACTTATGGTAACTTTGTAACAAAAATATGTTAATGGGAGTCTGGGTGACTCTATCCAGTGTAGCAAAAGGGTGGACTCTAAAATGCACCTTGATACACCAATGAACTAATATGTGGAATAACGGAAGATAGAAGGGATTAGATAGAAATAAATTATGTAAAAGAAATAAAGGAAAAAGGTAAATATGAATTTTAAAATATAACAGAATGAAGTGTTGGCTAGCGACTATGCAGGAGAATGACCACTTGACACTCAAAGAAGGATTCGGCCAATTTGCATGCCCTACAGAGACCGTAAGATATAAGAACTAATGACAAGAAAACCACCAAGAAATAAACACATGAAAAGAAAAGTTGCTCTAATGAATGCTTGGGCGCCAGTAAGTTAAATGTTTTCTTCCGAGATATCTTGGGTTGCTGAAATATGAAAGATAGGTACTAATTGAAATATTAAATTTTAACCACAACTTTAATAATTACCAAACTTAGGTACAAACTATTTTAAATGCTTATATACTAAACCACCACCTCTTATGTACAGTTAACTATAGCTATATTTACAGTAAAATCCCTGAATATAATTATAAAACAATTTGCCTCTGATATACCCCTTAAAAATTTCAAATTGTGACAAAGGTTATATCCAATAATAATGTATAAATAATAAATATAAATATATACTACTCACTAATAGTTTAGTTTTCGTTCAAAAATTGTTTAGGTTTTTAAGTAAAAATTCTCCGGATATGTGTGCACACGATCACCTAACAAAGAGAAATTCAAGGGAGAGTTATAACCTCATCCCTTGGTAGACAATAAATAATTAAATTAAGTTACAATGATTAATGTTTTTAAAAAAAATTGAAGATATTTATTATTAAGGATAGTTTTTTTTATTAAAAGTAGAACCAAAAGTTAAAACCTTGAAGAGGACATAGCAAAAGTTATTTAAAGTAATTGAATGATAAACAAAAATAAAAGTAAGTTCTTCCTGCCGGTTTCCGTAGGTTTCCCTCGAAGATGATCCGGTGGAGAACTAGACTCAGGTGGTAAAATGTACACCAAACCTGGATTCCCTGTATCAGGTACTCTTAGACAAATAAGTCACTTAAAATCCTTCGAATGGTGTGACAATGTTTTTATAATGTATGGATATATTAAATAGATAATTTTAACGGAAAACATGATCTTTATATATTATAGAATAGGAAAAAAAAAGAAATATTAGCCGGTTTAAACGGTATGAAATTGAAATAAATAATTGTTTGCTTTAACTCTTGAAAGGAAATAAAAATTTGAGATAGATATAGAATCTAATACTTATAATTTATTTAGGTATAAAACTTTTCCTTAATGAAATAAGGTGAAGTATAACATGTATAAAATATATGAAATACCTATCAAAGACGAAATTAAAATAGGTCTGAATTTTACTAACAATGGCGGATGATATGAAGGATTTTTCCTTATAATTTATTTGTAATGTTATCTTACAGGCTAGGGTGATCCAACTGAAAATATCCTCGTACAAAACAACAAAATAACTCAAATGGTTTCTTCTAAAATAAACAGCTCTTCACAATAAAAATAAACTTAAACTAAATTCGGGAAAAAGGTGGCACTTCCCCGCCGCACTACTATGATCGAATCGATCCTCTTTCGATCACATCCAATTAACAAGTAACCACGTTGAGATTCTACACCTCGTGGAATGAATGTACTTTCAGAATCTTGCCACTGGGGGCGCAGTTTAATGCCAACCTTAGAAAATAATATTTACTGGGAGTTATTTAAATATTTAGTTTAAGAATATTTCAATATGAATTTAATTTAGAATTAAATTAAAAGATTCCAATCACAGAAAAAGGTAAACGATTATTTAAGTAACGGACTCGTTACATTCCCCTCTTACTTGGAGAAAAAAAATTTTAAGTGAAAAAAATTTTTTTTTTCTTTTACTTGACTGATTGTTTAGCTGTAGGTTAACCAATGCTTCAACGATTGGTGGTGCAATCAAGAATCGAGGAAAAAAAATATATATAAAAAATTATAGCCATGGCACCAGTTTGCCAAATACAGCTATAAACTATATTAACTCACTAAAATACTTCCAAAACAATCTACATCGATTCACACGATTATCATTAACCACAGATTATGAGTGATGTCGAAATAAAGATATGGTTTCATCTAAAGATACCCACATGTAACTAAGTACAAAGTCACATACTATCTAGAGTAAAATTAAAGTAGAGTAAAGCTTTAACATAGCATAGTATAGACTAGTACTACAAATACTCAATGCAAATAATCCAAAATAATGTGAAATCGGACCCTGGTTCCAAAATTGACTTATCACTGGACAACAGATTTATAGAAGAGCATATCCAAGGAATAATCAATCAGGCAAATGGGTGGACCGATACACAATAATAAGTAACAATAAAAATACCAAACGTATATAAAACAATATAAGTGTCGAATTGGATGGTAAATCCCAAAATTGACCATACAGTGGACAACAGATTTATAAAGTAGCATATCCAAAGATAATCAATCAGGCAAATAATGACCCAATTCACACTATAACCAACTAAACCAAATATGGTAGGTCCACATATACCCACATCCGGTAATATGTGCCTAACCTTAAAATTCATCAAATAAATTATTGGATCAAAATGTGGGACTAACGGCTTAAACAAAAGGACAGCCATAAAATCGATTCCATCCTGATGATCTGCCATCAGTACATTTGGGATCCAAAATAAAGACCAAAAATAAAAACTAGGAGGTGTTATAGACTTAATCATCCTAGCAAATGCAAAGATGAACAACTTAAACTCAAAAAGGTAGAGTACCAAAGCATGTGAACTGCTGTGGTAACTTCTTACAACAAAATTAACTTATGCTGATACTCGATAACTATAGCAGGTAGCTACAACAAATTTATAAGAATATCTAACATAAGAGCACTAAAAGGAGTTTAATGTGCCAGTAACTCTAACAACCATAGCAAAATAGTAAGAGTTAAGGTAGAAGTAATAAGAGAACAGAACATCAAGAACGAGTAGACCAATTTCTGAAGAAACTGCAGATTTATAATTCGTTCTGATATTAATAAAAGAGAACAGGATAATTCCTAGTTCAATATACCAAAATATAGATAAGTGCCTAAGGAAATAAGTGAAAATAACTATAAATGGTCATTTGTTGCCAAAATATGAAATACTATCCATAACTGTACTCTAAACATGCTAGCTGTAAAGGGAGCAATCCATGACTTGAATAAACTATATAAGTAAGAATAAAAAATCAGTTAGGAACAATTCTGCTATTAGACCAAAGTCTGAAAATATTAAGGATTAAAGCTAAATATTCAAATCTTAAATAACATTAATGATAATTTACTATCTATGGAAGACGTTCTACTGCCTAGATAACTGTACAACTTGTCATGAAAATGGTGAATTCCGAAATTCATTGAACAATTGAGGCCTCTAATTGAACTAAAACTTCGAACCCACATATTCAGTCACATATACACAGGCAGAATAGTCTATATAATATAGGAGTGTACTAAAATTATGCATACTGATTATCTATATAAATTCCTAATGACTGATAAAAAAAACATCCCACATAGCAAATCCAGATACATGTTCCTATATAACTTGAGCATGACCAATAAACGGAATCAAATCCATAAAAAAAATTACAACATTCTTTCCAACCTGGCAAAACAAGTAAGCAAAATGAGAACATAGGTTATACAACACATAAACATATAGCACAGTATAGTAGCATTACAATATTTAGTTCCATACCAATGCAACATCTAATATAAGTAAACACTCTAATGGCCTTAATAATTTTAACTTATTATAAACAGATACTAATCAAAATATAAGCTGTAGGTATACCAAATCTGGTGATTAATAACAAAAATCTAAGAAAATACCAAATCGTAACCAAACCGAGCCAAAACAATAACAATCAAAGGAATAGGTTAGCTTAATAGACATTAAGTTAATCTTCCTCTGAAGATGAAGATGTTGCCTCATCTGTTGTATTATCAGGGAGTAAATCCTTTATATGAAATTGACCAATTCGTCTATTTGTCGAATTGTCTTTTAATTCATATACTAAAGGAGATATTACCCTAACGACAGTACAGGGAACATATTTCTGACAAAACTTAGCAGAAATGGCATCACCTTTATTTGATTTTACAAAATTCCGTTTCAAAACTCGATCGTCCACAAAAAATCGCAAATCTCGTTTCCTCAAATTATACTAATGCTGATTTCTACGGTAAGAAGCTTTCAACTTCTTCCTAATGTCAGCGAATATTGGAGGTAAGTTTTGGAGATCTTCCATACGGTGAAGTTTCTCAGAAATTTGAGGAAGAGTTGTTGAATTTTCAGAAATTAAACCGAAATAATCACCTGACAATGGAACATGCCTACCAAAATTAACATAAGCTGGAGACCACTGAGTGGTTTCATGAACAGAAGTTCGAATGGCTTGAGCAACTGAATGAATGTACTGATCCCAAGCTCTATGATCAGTGTAAGTGTAAGATCGAAGAGCAGTAACAATGCTACGATTTACACGTTCAGTGTGGTTAGCTTGCGGATGATAAGCTGCATTGTAGAATATCTTTTGGACCTTATATTTACTTAAAAGATCATTAAAGGCTTTAGAAATAAATTGTGGACCATTATCACATGATACTATCTGGGGAATACCAAATAGTAAGAACACTTGCTCCTCTAAGAACTTCAAAATAGCTGGAGTTGTAGCCTTACGAAGAGGGCAAACTAAAGGAAATTTGGTGAAGTAATCTACAACTACCAAACAATACATATTACCTGAATAACTACGTGGATACGGTCCAATAAGGTCTAAAGAGATCATTTGCCAAGGAAAATTAATGTTCCTAAACGAACCCATTAATCCAGCTTGAGGTAGGTTACTCGGCTTGCATGTTGCACAAACTCTACATCTAGAGATGTATGTCTTAACTGAGTTGCGCAGACCAGGCCAGTAATATAACTCAGCTATTTTACTAAATGTTTTATAAAAACCAAAGTGACCTGATGTCACATCATCATGAAAAGTTCTCAAGACTTCATCCCTATTTGCTGTTGGGACTACTATTTTCCAATCAGACATATTCGATAAATATTCAACTGGACTGATTACATGTTTATAAAGGATGTTATTCTCTACCTTGAAATCAGGATATCTAGTAGGTTCTTGGGTGACATTATGAATCATCTTTCGATACCAATTATCTGGAGATAAAGTGGACAGATCTAAAAGATTGATATCGAATGTACGTGACAACGCATCTGCAACCACAACACCATTGGCTTTGCGATGAACAATATTATAATCAAAGACAGAAAGCCTACAAATCCAACGGGATAAACGTTGTGACGGATTTTTCATGGAATGTAACCATAATAAAGAACTATGATCTGTGATGATAGTAAACTTACGACCCTCAAGATAGTACTGAAAGGCATCAAGACCATGGATAATTGCAAGAAGTTCTCTCTCTGTGGTGGAATAATTTTTCTGTGCTTTATTGAGCTTTTTGCTGGTATAAGCTATTGGATGTTCCGAACCATCCTTCATTTGAAACAGTACACCACCTGAAGCAGTGTTGGAACAATCTGTCATGAGATAGAAATGCTCTTTAAAATTCGGAGATGTCATGACAGGTGCACTAGTAAGAGCTTCTTTTATACGCCGGAAAGCATCATCGGCTTCTGAAGTCCATGTAATAGTTTGGCCTTTTTTCCTATTTTTAAGGAGATCTGTAAGTGGAGACAACAAAGTAGAATAAGACGGCACAAACCGACGATAATATCCACACATGCCTAATATCCTACGGACTTGGGTGGTAGTCTAAGGTATAGGAAAATCCTTGATAGCAGTAACTTTATCAGGATCCGTCCTTAAACCTTTACTATCGACTACATATCCTAAAAATTTAAGACTAGGACGACAAAACTGACATTTATCTAAATTAATAGTTAAATTAGCCTCTTTGAGACGTAAAAACAACTTATCCAAAATTTCCATATGAAGAGAAAAATCAGGAGTGACAACCAAAATGTCATCCAAATAATAAAAAACATAGGGCTCTAACTGAGGACCAATGACTAAGTCCATCAGACGACACATTGTCTGAGGAGCTGAAACAAGACCAAAAGGCATAGTGACAAACTGAAATAATCCTTTCCCACTAACTGCAAAAGCTGTATACTTTTTACTTTCCTCACTTAAAGGAATTTGTAAAAAAGCCTTAGATAGGTCGATAGAAGAAATATATCTAGCATTCTGGAGTTTACTTAGAATGACGTCTATTCGAGGAATAGGATAAGCATCCCGATTTGTAGTAATATTATTCAACTTTCGACCATCGAAGCAAACCCTAAAAGATCCATCCTTTTTCTTGGTTAACCACAAAGGACTACAGTAAGAAGACGTGGAAGGTTCAATGATCTTCAACTCTAACATGGAATCAATTTCCTTTTCCAAGTCAACTTGCCAAGCCTGAGGAATAGGATACTGGTATTGTCGAAAAGGTGTGGTATCTCCCACCTCGATAGTGTGAGATATTAAGGATGTACGACCTAACTTGTCTTTCGACGAAAGAGTTATAAATTTAGAGATCATATTCTCTAATTGCCTTTGTTCGGAACTAGATAAACTAGTAAAATCCTGAATAGCACTAAGTAAGGATAGATTAAATTGAGAAATAGAAAAGGAAAAATTTGAGCAATTTAGTGTGCTATTAAAAACATTTAAGAAATCCATACCTAAAATTATGGAATTCTGAACTGAAGGAATGATATAGAATGTAATTTGCTTACATAAATCTGCTACTGTGATTTCGGTTTCGAATTTGCCTATAATAGACTGAACTGTACCATCTGCAGTAGACACTTGCAGATAAGAAATGGGCATAATGGAAACCTCAGCATTTTTCAGTAAAGCTAATGAATGTGGACCTATCACAGAAATGTTCGAGCCACTATCTAAAAGAGCTAAGCAAGATTGTCCTAAAATCTTAATAGGAAGATAAGGTCTATTATCATTATGTTTTCTCACTAATAACGAATTCAAATCAAAACAATCATTATCTGATTGGTCAAAAATTTTAAATGGTACTAAACTAAACTTATTATCTCTACTAACACAATCAGAGGATACGCTAGGCAAACAAGAATAATCGGAAATAAAAGAATCCTCCTGAATTGTGGTAGACTCTGGTATAGATACTGGAAATACTACACTGTTACTATTATGTTTATTACTAAAATTTGGGGAAATATTTGGGGAAGATAATCTATGTAAATCAAATGTATTATATTGTGAAGTTACTTCTTGGAGTGACTTGGTGTGGTGTGTTTTGGTTTTTTGGGGACAACCCCTTTCCCCTTCCGACTGGAAGATGGGTTTGGGTGGCTTGACGTGGTTGGACCAGTGACTTCGCTTGATGTAACGGTTTGATTCCCTGATGAGGGTGTGGACGGAGAAACGCTCAGGGGACGGACCTCCGATCGTTCGTTTCCCGAACACTTAAAACAATTTCGTTTGAGGGTATTTTCCCTACCACAACCGTGGCAGAAAATACGGGTACGAGGGATGCCGCAATCATAAAAAGTATGACCAGACTCACGACAATTCCAGCACACTACAGAAGTTACAACTGAAATATTACGCTCATGGCCCTAAGGTTGCCAAGAACGGTGTCTAAAAGAATTTTGGTGACCGAAAGAGTCAGAAGAGTGTTTGGAAGTGGTTGGAGGTTGAGAAGACCAAGATAAAGTTTCCTACAAACGTTTACACTTCTCGGTTATGTCTGCTATACTGTTGATGTCTACTAAAGCTAATTGTTGATGATAAAATGGCAATAGACATTTCAGAATAATCCTAATTTTTGCAGAATCTGTTAAAGGAGTCTCAAGGCGACTACACATACCCAAAATGTTATTGATAAACATCGTAACAGACTCATTTGGCTTCTGTTTACCATTTTTGATTTGGTCTAGAAGGTCATCTTGAAAAGAATATGGTAGAAAATCAGACTTAAGTTTCTGAGCCAAATCAGACTAATTAGAAAAATTATTGCGATTGTTTCTAAACCACGTAAAAGCTGCGCCTGTAAACAATTCAGCAGAAGCTGCAAAAAGATCATCTTTACTCACTCCTCTCGATACACGAAGACATTCCACCCTATCCAAAAAGGAAATTACTTGGTCATAATGACCTTCACCAGAAAATAAAATGCCCCATTTATATACCTGAATAGGTTTGGGGTGTAGAAATGAGTTAGCTGCTTGGACAGAAGAAATAGGAGTTGAAGTAGCAATTGGATTTACTCGTGAATCAAGTTCACCCTCTAGGCTAAGAATTCGGATTGAAATTGAGCGTTTATAAGATTGCTGCTCCTCATTCGAACACGACAATAAATGAACACGGCCTGAGACATGAGCTAGACGTGATATCAGCCTGGAGTATAGGCTATCTTGGACAGTCCCTCTAAAATCGGATATCCTTTTAGCCAAATCATCCACAGTCTCATCAATCTCTTCTTGCTGCTCTAGAAAAGGAATACTTGTGGCAGAAATTTGTCGAAAGCTTCTGTTTCCTTCTTCTTGCCTTAAAGCTCCACGCAATAGTTTGCGTTTTAAATCCACATTGGAAGAGTCATCAATATTGATGTCCCTAATCCTTAACTCGTAATCCAATTCCTTCACTAACAAATGTTCTACCTTAAATGCAGACATTATGAAAACAAAAAAAATAATAGATGACTAGATAGGATAGACAAAAGAAATAATGTACTAACACCACAAAGTCAATCGAAGAATAATCTAAAGTTTCCAAAAAAAGTATGAATATATATGTACCAACACACCACAAAATCAATCCAAGGAACTAAAGTTATCCAAAAAATATATATCTCTATATATAATTAAGTGTTTAAAAAAAGGAATATATATATATATATATATATATATATATATATATATATATATATAGTAATATCTAAATTATTAAATTTTATAGTTCAATAATAGTAAAATAACTTGTTAACTGTACACAATGAGATTAAAAAGGTGAGGGTTTAAATATGAATGTAAGTAACCTACAGCAATACAAGTATACCTATAAATGTAAATCTAATAAGGAAAAATAAATAAATAAAGAAGTTAAAAAAAATTGAACAAAGAGCAACAGCAACAAATTAGAAATAATAAAGAATATTTTGCAAAGAGAAATATACTACAGAATTTACGGTCTGAACTGAAAATAGGCACCACGTTGGGCTCGCCAATGTAACAAAAATATGTTAATGGGAGTCTGGGTGACTCTATCCAGTGTAGCAAAAGGGTGGACTCTAAAATGCACCTTGATACACCAATGAACTAATATGTGGAATAACGGAAGATAGAAGGGATTAGATAGAAATAAATTATGTAAAAGAAATAAAGGAAAAAGGTAAATATGAATTTTAAAATATAACAGAATGAAGTGTTGGCTAGCGACTATGCAGGAGAATGACCACTTGACACTCAAAGAAGGATTCGGCCAATTTGCATGCCCTACAGAGACCGTAAGATATAAGAACTAATGACAAGAAAACCACCAAGAAATAAACACATGAAAAGAAAAGTTGCTCTAATGAATGCTTGGGCGCCAGGAAGTTAAATGTTTTCTTCCGAGATATCTTGGATTGCTGAAATATGAAAGATAGGTACTAATTGAAATATTAAATTTTAACCACAACTTTAATAATTACCAAACTTAGGTACAAACTATTTTAAATGCTTATATACTAAACCACCACCTCTTATGTACAGTTAACTATAGCTATATTTACAGTAAAATCCCTGAATATAATTATAAAACAATTTGCCTCTGATATACCCCTTAAAAATTTCAAATTGTGACAAAGGTTATATCCAATAATAATGTATAAATAATAAATATAAATATATACTACTCACTAATAGTTTAGTTTTCGTTCAAAAATTGTTTAGGTTTTTAAGTAAAAATTCTCCGGATATGTGTGCACACGATAACCTAACAAAGAGAAATTCAAGGGAGAGTTATAACCTCATCCCTTGGTAGACAATAAATAATTAAATTAAGTTACAATGATTAATGTTTTTAAAAAAAATTGAAGATATTTATTATTAAGGATAGTTTTTTTTATTAAAAGTAGAACCAAAAGTTAAAACCTTGAAGAGGACATAGCAAAAGTTATTTAAAGTAATTGAATGATAAACAAAAATAAAAGTAAGTTCTTCCTGCCGGTTTCCGTAGGTTTCCCTCGAAGATGATCCGGTGGAGAACTAGACTCAGGTGGTAAAAGGTACACCAAACCTGGATTCCCTGTATCAGGTACTCTTAGACAAATAAGTCACTTAAAATCCTTCGAATGGTGTGACAATGTTTTTATAATGTATGGATATATTAAATAGATAATTTTAACGGAAAACATGATCTTTATATATTATAGAATAGGAAAAAAAAGAAATATTAGCCGGTTTAAACAGTATGAAATTAAAATAAATAATTGTTTGCTTTAACTCTTGAAAGGAAATAAAAATTTGAGATAGATATAGAATCTAATACTTATAATTTATTTAGGTATAAAACTTTTCCTTAATGAAATAAGGTGAAATATAACATGTATAAAATATATGAAATACCTATCAAAGACGAAATTAAAATAGGTCTGAATTTTACTAACAATGGCGGATGATATGAAGGATTTTTCCTTATAATTTATTTGTAATGTTATCTTACCGGCTAGGGTGATCCAACTGAAAATATCCTCGTACAAAACAACAAAATAACTCAAATGGTTTTTTCTAAAATAAACAGCTCTTCACAATAAAAATAAACTTAAACTAAATTCGGGAAAAAGGTGGCACTTCCCCAGCCGCACTACTCTGATCGAATCGATCCTCTTTCGATCACATCCAATTAACAAGTAACCACGTTGAGATTCTACTCCTCGTGGAATGAATGTACTTTCAGAATCTTGCCACTGGGGGCGCAGTTTAATGCCAACCTTAGAAAATAAGATTTACTGGGAGTTATTTAAATATTTAGTTTAAGAATATTTCAATATAAATTTAATTTAGAATTAAATTAAAAGATTCCAGTCACAAAAAAAGGTAAACGATTATTTAAGTAACGGACTCGTTACAACTTGATTCTCGCCAACATATCTATTACAATTACATATAATATGTTCGGTCATATTGTTTTAAATACTTTGTCGCTTGTACAAGCTATCATTATTTTCAACTTTAAATAATTGTGTTTTTGTATCTTTCGTTGCCACGCATATCAAAATTTAATTTTTAATTTAGAAGTAAATGTATATATAATATTCTTTTATCTATCACTTGGTTGTAATATAGATCACTTATATTCTTCTTGCTTATTTATTTTTATTCGTAATACTTATTAACGTACGTAATAACGTACCCGTTGTTGCAAAAAGCAACAACGGGTACGAAAGATATCAGGTATCATTTCTCCAAAAATTGTATGACATCCCCTTAGATAAAAACATCACTTGTTTTATCCGCGTTTATCTACAGAACAGAAGATTATTCGTATCATTCAATGGTAAGATAGAGAAGGCAGACGAACGGTCTCGCTTGGGGTAGCGTAATGGCACCTACACTGTATTACATTTACACAAATGATTAACCGATACCAGTAGATACTAGGACTTTCATGTAGACGATACATTTCACAACCAAAACTTTTGTTGCTGAAGTGGAAAAAAATCTAAATGATGCCTTAAATATAATAAAAATAAACTACGAATTAATTTTAAGCCAAACCCCGAAAAATCTTAGGAGCGCTCCTTCAATTTGCCTAAGACAGGCGCTTTCACAAAACTGAACATCTAATAGTGTAATGTATTCCTTGAACTCTAAATTTCATATAAATACCTTTTTTTTAATAACGCATCTACCACGCAGAGGCATTAGCGTATTTAGATTAATGTTACAGTTGATACAAATAGTGTATATACATTAGTTTAAAATTAATAGTAGTAATATGTATGTGTATTACAATGTATGTTTTAAATCTTATGAAGAAGTTGACAGTCTTTAAGATAAGAGATTATTCTTTGGGTATCTGTATTTTCTTCTAGGGCAGTTGGGTATGCTATATTTGAGTCGTTCACTGTTATATTTAGGACACTGTATTAAATAATATTTTACCGTTAGAATATGGTTGCACACTTCACACACTGGTTTATTTTTGCGCTGTAATAAATATCCTTGAGTAAGTCGTGTATGGCCGATACGGAGACGGGTAAGTAACACTTGCTTTCTTCGGTCTTTTATTTTTGGTTTCCAAAGATGTGGATGTTTGTTGACTTCGTATTGCCTTGATGGAGTGTTGTTCCAAGTTTGTTGCCATTTTTGAATAATTTTTTTTTACTTTAAGTATGGTTTTAAATCGTTTTGTACCAATATGTTACTTTCTTCGGACATCAGGTTAGTTGGTGCGTTTTTAGCTAGTTTATCTACAACTTCGTTACCTTCAATTCTGACATGAGAAGGCACCCATAAAAAGTGAACATGGATGTTCTTATTTGAAATGTTTTCAAGTTCTTTTTTAATAAGAAGTAGAAGGGGGTTGTCACAGTACAATTGAGTCAGTGAGGATAATAAACTTAGAGAATCTGTGATTATTATACATCTTTCTTGGTTTTTGTTTTGTATTAACGATAGTGCTTTTAGAATTGACAATAATTCAGCCGAAAAGATGGTTGTAATTGACGACAATTTGAAACTAACTGAGATGGCTTCCGAATAGATTGCTGCTCCAACTCTGTCTTCATTTTTTGACGCATCGTTGTATACGTTGTAGGTATTGCCATATCTGTTTAATAGTGTATAAAACTTTTGTTTAATGACTGTTGATGATATCTCTGATTTTCTTAGGTTTGTTAGACTGATGTCGATAACCGGAATAGATATTGTCCATGGCGCAGGGTTGTGGATTGAGGAGGTATCATAAGTTTTTGGAAATTGAAAATTTAATTTGGATAAGTATGATCATATACGAAAGTAAAAAGGATGATCAATTTGATGTGTTTGTTAAAATTTATTTCTAAATCGATTAGCAAAAACGTTATGCAGTACTGGATTATTTCGGTTTGATGACACTGCTGCTGCATATGTTAGGCTTAGATATTGTCTTCTGAAAGAAGATAAACCCTATATATATTATTAAAAACACTCATTGCTCATCATTCACAAATAATACATCATCACAATTTGGCGCCCAACGTAGGGCTCTCTATTTAAAAGAATTAGTTTGGGAAGATAAGTGCCCTCATATAATTAAATTAATTTTCATTAGAAAAAAAAAATCATAGATTTTATTTTAATTATATTTGAACAAGTAAATTCTCAAAATGTCTCAAGGAAAGAAAGGTACAAGAAGCAAAAAGAATGAAGAAGATGTTGAAGTAGAAACACAACCTGTACAAGAGGAGATTTTAGTTCAAGCCCCACAAGATACTGCAGAAATGAATCCAGAAAGAGAGGAAAATGTCAATATGGCAGCTTTGATGTCAAAAATGATGCAGATATACAAGACAATGGAAGAGAATTCAAAAGAAATCAAAGAAGACATGAAAAAAATGGAACAGAAAATGGAAGAGAATACAAAAAAAATGGAAGAGAATTCAAAAGAAATCAAAGAAGACATGGAAAAATTGGAAGATAATTCAAAAGAAGTCAAAGAAGACATGAAAAAATTGGAAGAGAATTCAAAAGAAGTCAAAGAAGACATGAAAAAAATGGAACAGAAATTGGAAAAAAATTATAGAAAATTAGAAAAGAAAATAGAAGATAATATTAATAAAATTGTAAAACAAATAGAAAAAAAAATGGATAAAAAACTTGAAGCTGCAGAGAAAAAAGTAGCAAATGAAATAAAAAATATACGGAATGACTACAAGAACACGATAGAAAATGAAAGGACAGAAGTAAAGAGGATTATTCAAGATAATAAGATAGATATAGAACAGAAAATAGAATTGCAGAAATGTAACTTAGAAGTACAAATTAACGAAGACAGGAGAAACACAGAAGAAAAATTAGACGATATACAACAAAATATCCAAATAAATAGTAATCAAATAAGAAATGTGGAACAGAGAATAGAAGATATTTCACAAATGAGAGACATAGGGAGACCTTACTTAAATTTAACAAATGAGACTGGGATTAAATTCTTTGGTAATATAAAAAATTTGCATCCTAGAGTATACATAAATAGTTTAAAACATAAATTAAGATTAGTGAATAATATTAATGATATTAAAGATTATATTAGAATGACACTAAGTGATAATGCTGCAATTTGGTTTGCCAGTATTGAAAATGATTTAGATAATCTTCAAACATTTGAAAATAAGTTTTTAAATTATTATTGGGGTGAACTAGAGCAAGCCAAGTTTAGAGAAATTCTATATTTTGGAAAGTATAATCACAATTTAAAATCAAATATGGTAGATTATGCATTAAAACTGATAACAGTTGCAAAATATTTAGAACCACTACTTAGAGAGGATGAAACAGTCTTAAATGTATCTAGACATTTTGATGCTGATGTTGTGCAAACAGTAACTGTACAAAATATTCAAACAATAGAGAGTCTTTAATTTTTAGTTAATTTTATTCAAAGAATACAAAGAGGTAATATGGCAAGTAATAATGATAACAATGATATTAGGATAAATAATAATAACAGAAAAAACAATTATAACTTTCAATATAATAAGAATAATTATCAACAATATAGACAATCATACAATAATACTAGATATGGTGATAATTTACAAAATTTTAACAATAATAACAATAATCAAAATAGACAGAATCCTAATAACAATACTAGTTATAATTTTAATAATAATACTAATAATAATAGACAAAATTTTAACAATAGAAGAAATACAGAACGACCTAATTACAACAGACAGGTAAATTGTGTACGAAGGAATAGAAGCTGCAAAGACAGGGAACGAAATAGTACAAGGCAAGAAAATGTGAGTAAAAGTCATAGTAGGGAAAGACATGGGACATCTATTATCTATTAATTCAATTCAATCTATTAATTTAATTTATATAAATGCTTTGGCCAAAAATAAAATGATTAAGATTATGATAGATACTGGTTCAGAAAGTACTTTGGTCTCAGAGAATTTTATTTTTAATACATTAAAACTATCAGATATAATAAAGATTCCAAAAATTAAAATTGTTGGTGCAAATAATAAGAAGTTTGGTGAAATTTATAAACTAGCCAATTTTAAAATTAATATTCTTAATAAAGAAATTAATATGCAAGGATTTATTGTCAAGGATTTATGTGTTGATATATTAATGGCAAATGATGAATTGGAAAAGAAGAAAGTAAAGATAGATTTTGAATAAAAAATGGTAACTTTGGAAGGGCAAATAATTAAATTTATGCAGAAAGATGAGGTGGAAGAAGGAATAAGAGTTGATAGGATATTATTAAAAGAAAATAATGATGTTTATGAAGAAGAAATGTATTTTGATGATAGGGAAATGTCCCAAAAGAATGTAAAGAATAATTGTAGTGAATATTTAAGGAATGGGAACTTTAAGCAGATGGATGCCTACGAGGTGGAGTGCGTAAAATTGGAAGCAAGGAATAATGAGTACACAATGAAGAATAATTTTATTTGTAAAGAAGAAGATGTGATAAAAGTTAATTGCCATGAAGAATATAAATCAATAGTCGTTTCCATATTGCAGCAACACAAGGGACTTGTCAATAAAGAAAATAGAATTGCACAAAATTATATCCATAGTATAAAAGTTAAAGAAGAAAAAGATTTTAAAACAAAATTATACCCAATACCATATAAATACAGAGAAGAAGTAAACAGAACGATTAATAATATGTTAGAAGATGGAATCATTGAGAAGGCAGATACACGTTTCATAAACCCTATAGTAGTAGTACGTAAGAGATCAGGTGAAATCAGGTTATGTTTGGATGCAAGGAATATTAACAAGATCACTGAAAAGCAATTTAAAGCACCAATGAGTATAGATGGAATACTAGGAAGAATTACAGGAATGTCATTTTTCACTAAAATCGATTTACAAGATAGTTTCTGGTTGATACCTCTAGAAAGAAAAAGTAGACAGTATACGGGATTTCAGATAGATGGAGTAGTATATCAATTCAAAGTAGTACCATTTGGACTTCAATCATCTTGCAGTGCTCTATGTAGATGTCTTCATGATATTTTGGATCATTATGAACATTTTGTAATTCACTACATTGATGATATATTAATTTTTTCTAAAACGGCTGAAGATCATGAGAAACACCTAAAAATTATAATAAATAGATTAGACAAAGTTGGACTAAAAATAAATCAAGAAAAATGTACATTTTTTCAAAAAGAAGTAATATATCTAGGTTATAAACTTAACACTAAGGGAAGCGAAATGGATCCAGAACGGACACAGGTCATTCAGGAATATAAAACACCACACAATTTAACAACTTTAAGAGGATTTATTGAAATAATTAATTATTATAAAAGGATGATACCAGATCTAAGTATAAAAGTAATTCCATTACTTGAACTACTGAGAAAAGGTGTAAAATGGAGATGGGATCAGAGAAGAGAACTAGCATTCCAAGAGATTAAAAACATTTTTCTGTCAAATTTAAAAATATCCTATCCTGACTACACACAGCCATTCATATTAAGAACAGATGCATCCATAGAGAAATTATCAGGGGTATTATTACAAATACATGATGGGGTCGAATACCCAATACAATTCATTTTGTAGCGTTTTAAATTTTTCTTTTAACTACGAAATATTGATATGTTAAACATTTGTAAAGACGCCCCTGTTTTGTCTGTTTGCAACGACGTTAAAATAATCGATAAAAGGCCTATTTTGTTTATCTCGTATTAAAGAGGTGTTAGCACTTTTTTTATTTACATTTAAAATTCCCCATTTCGTACATGTTATTTCTAACTATAATATTTCAACATCATTTTGTCGTCGAACAACGATTTGTTTACATTAAGGCCCCAAATATCCCGGTTGAGAAGAGGTTCTTAGAAAAAATATTGCAAGTATTGTGCTTTTCCTCTCTGAGACGCATTAACTCCGGAAGAGATTCAAGGTTAATTTTCACAATTTGAAGTCGTAAGGAATTTATGTGAGAAGCGTGGAGGGGGGTATTTTGTGTCTAGTTTGGAAAGACCGGCCGGCGAGGGGACAGTTGAGTTAAGGGAGTTGGTGAAGCGAGAGATGTCAGAGTAGAAAGACGTTTCGGTAATTAGGAATCGCGAGTCGATTCAATTTTTTTTTGTATTATGTCCTAAGACCGGTTAAGGTGATAGTACTCTTTGCGATATGGCAGTTTAACACAGAGTAATCACCATACGATTTGTGCAATACACCGGCACTGATGAAATTTGGAAAATTATTATATAGGATGTCCCCGTCGTCAACTTGCTTCCTCCACCGAACCTAATTCTACATATTTTGATTGTTCGTTCCTGAGCATAGAAATGGTTGTTTTGTCCCTGTTAGAGAATATGTCCAGATAGATGTTCCATAGATGTTAACAAGTTTTTTTTTTGAAAGTTAAGTGCTAAACAGTGAAATCAAGGTAACATTTAACATATTTTATTTAGAGTAAAGTAAAGACAGACATTTTTTTGCTAAAAGTAATAATTGCTTTCATTTAAATTTAAGAATTGGCAATAATTAGAATTATTTTGTAAACTTAGTGTGGTTGCTGTCAATCTTTTGTTTATTTTGTCATCAAAATTAAATGTGACATCTGACAGCTAACTCTAATTTGTTTTTGTTGTGACAATTTTTAATTTGCTTGTATAGAAAGACGTTTTATAGAAAAAGTTAAATCTTATATATTTTCATGAACAAGGATATCCTTCAATTTTAATTTAGCCATATTAATAAGATAACCTAGGAACCATTTCGAAGAATTTTGTAGCAATCTCCTTTGTTAACAGGCAACACATGTAAGTTTTTTTTGTAATTTTGTATTTTGCAACTTTTAATAATTTTTGGTACAATCTGTATTTTTGTAACTGTTTGTTAGAGACACAAATAAATGTTTAATTTATTGCCAAAACCATTTTCTTTATTTTAATTTAGAAAAATCTCCTAACCTTTTTTTGTGTGTTGACTTTTTAGGAAGGAAGAGCTCTTTTCTTCTTTCCTCCAGCAAGTTTAGGATCCTTCAAAGCGGCGCCCTTGTTTCCAAATTGCTAGAAGCCCTTCCTTGTTGTTTTATTTGCCCAGTTGTCCAGGAGATTTATGTAACTAACCCCTTTATTCCATTTTTTTTAGCTGCCTAAATCCGAACCCTTGTCGTTCACTTATCCACAACCCCAGCTCTCCAACTAACCCCTGAGTGCCCGTTCGCATAGAAGCGTTTATTTTGCTTGCCCTATCTTGACCCCCATTAGTTTCTTTCCCCCATTTTATAAGTACCCCTATTTTCTTACCCTATGGTAAGCAAAATATAATCGTTACAATTTCAAGAATTACAAAGCCACATGAAAAGGGTTACTCAGTTTCAGAATTAGAACTAGCAAGTATCATACACTGTGTCACAAAATTAAGATTTTATTTGTTGAGTAATGAATTTACAATAGAAACAGATCACCAAGCTTTAACATCTATATTAAATAACAAATATGGAAACAGTAGAATACATCGGTGGAGTCTAATATTGAGTGAATACTTCTTTGAAATCAAATACATTTCTGGAAAAGCCAACATAGTGGCAGATGCTTTATCAAGGTTAGAAAATACATCACACAAAGGGCAGCGAACAATAAAAATTGGATTAAATCAGTTAGTAGAAAGCACTGGATTATATTCTAAAGAAGAAATTATAAGAGATCAGATCAATTTGAGTGAAAAACAAAAAGTCCTTAAGAAAGATGGAGTTTATTATAAAATAATAAATGGCATAGAAGTATATGTAATAACTAGAACTCTGGCAAGGAAAATATTGAAAAATTTACATAACAATTACATGCATATTGGTTCAAGAAAGCTATGGATGCTATTTAGGGACAATTATTTTGCAAAGGATGACATGAGTATAGCAAAAAAATTACTACTCAATGCCAAATATGTCAAATAAACAAAGAAAAGAATTTCAAAAACCAGAACACATATAGATCTAATATTGTATATGAAAAACTAAATACAGTTTCCATGGATTTCATCTCAAATTTAGTTCCAAGTCCAACAGGAAAAAAGCATATAATAGTGATAGTTGATTTATATACAAAATTTATTAAACTATATCCCTGCTCCAGAACAAATGTTAAAACATTGAAATTATATATTAATCAATTTTTCGAAGAAATAGGACCATTTAGAAATTGTCTAATAGATAATGCTACATATTTTAACAACCAAAAATTTCGGGCATTTTGCGAGAAAAAGGGAATCAACATTCATTTTACAAGTATCAGACATCCTCAGGCAAATCCTGCAGAAAGATATATTAAAGAAGTTATAAAATATTTAAGGATAATATGTCAAGATCAACATGAAACATGGCAGCAACATATACCACAAGTAGAATATTTTTCAAATAATACACATAATTTAAATACAGAGGAAGTACCAGAATATTTAATGTTTGGCCATATAGGAAACAGAAAATGGATTAGTGAATATAATCAGGATATGTTAGAACAAGTAATGCAGAAAGTGATTAACCGAATTAGGAGGAAAGTTGAAAAACATATCAGAAGACAAAATTAAAAAATAAAAAAACCAATCACATTTCAAAAAGGAGACCAAGTGTCAATTCGTTCACTTAGAAAGAGTAATGCTGGAGAAAACCGTTGTAAGAAATTACAACCAATGTTTGAAGGTCCATACAGAATTGAAAATCAGAATGGACTAAATAGTTATGTGTTGATAGATGCAGAGAATAGACTAAGAGGCATGTTTCATATCAATGACATTTTTAAATATTATGAAGAGAATGAATAATGTTTTCTATACTTTTAACACTAATAATAACAACACTAACAGCTTACTGATAGATCCATTTCATAGATAGATGGTAGATTTCTTTGTTATGAATCAATTTGATATCATACTTGATGATTTTGTACATATGGAAATTATTTGTGCCCTAAAAATCATAATTTGGGGTTAGATACTAAATAGATTCTATAAATGTTTTGCTAAAAATAATATAAAAAGTGAAAAACTTACCAATTTATATTGATGAAAGTTATTTTGAATGGAAATAATTCCTAGATTTTGTCTATAAATAAACATACAAACTTTCATTTGACATGACAGTTTGACGTAGACATGGAAACATAGGCGTACTTAATAGAACAATTTTTAAATAAAAAAAAAATGAATTAATTAATTTATTATATTTACTAAGGTATGTGGATAAGAAAATAAATATTTAAAAAAATAAGTAAATTATTTATTTTAAAATTAATTTTGGGGTATTGAAATGATATTGGACGTAGGAGGAGGAAAAATAGTGTTTAAAAAATTAATTTATAAGTTATATACTAGATAATATTAAATATTAAAAGTATTTGGTTATTTTAATAAATTATATACTAGAGAATGTTATAAAAATTATTTATATGAGGGTATTCTTATGAAATTAGCATATAATAAGTGTAAAAAGTTTAATTATAATATTGTAAATATATTTAAGTGAGCCGTGTGCATAGGCAACCAACTATACACTTAAATGACATTTTAAATAATTATTACGAATATAAAGTAGGGTTATATGTTGTTTAAAATGTGTAGTTTATTAAATTAGAGTGTTTAAGTTACTGATTTAAGTTTATATTCTGATCTCAAAAGCCTAAAGGTCAACAAAATTCTCGATAGAAAAGAAAGGAATTCTCTAGAATACAGAATTTAACCTTTGTTTGCGGTAGAACGTTCTCGAATATGGTTATGTCTGTGAAATGGACATAACCAGAACATATACTTTTTCGAGAACAATCATATAGAACAATTCGAATATGATTTCTTGCCAGATGATTCTGGAACATGGAAAAAGATATAAATACCCGGTGATTTGGATTCAAGGGTCGGTTCAGTCAGATGGCCAGCCAGTTAGTAAGAAAGTTAGTTAGAAGATAGACACATTTAGTTAGTGACAGAATGACACATTTAGTCAGAAGGTCCAGATGTTCAATATAATAAGTTCAATGAAGATTAATAAACAGTATAAAGATAATATTATTGAAGATTAAAAATTATGTTATGTAAAAATGGTAATTGGATAATGGAAGAAAGTATTAATTGAAAATTAAAATTAATATATATACAATATATATAATTTAGTTAGTATTATAAGAATTTCAATTTTAAAGATAGTTTGTTTAAAATTTACATTATCTATATAATTTAATTAGTTTCATAAGAATTTTAAATTTAAAGATAGTTTATTTTAAATTTTACGTTGGTTATGTTAGATATATATGTGTGTTTCATAATGGATATAATAAAGATAATTTCAAAAAGTGCTTACAAACTAATTCTTTGAGAACCGCGATAAAAACCCTATATATATATTATTAAAAACACTCATTGCTCATCATTCACAAATAATACATCATCACAATATATATATATATATATATATATATATATATATATATATATATATATATATATATATATATATATATATATATATATATATATATATATATATATATATATATATATATCTACGGCATAAAGTGGACTCCGCCCATGTTAAAATTCAGGTTCAAGTGAGCTCCATGGTCAAGTGGCCACCGATATACGGAGCTCACTTGGCCATTCCATAATATTGGCTCTGTCGATTCGTCAACATGTATAGTTTCATAATTTTTAAAAATTTTGTGGAGCCCCTAAGTACCCCTGTATCATGAATGTATATCGCTTAGTTTACGTGTATATATTATAGGGGTCGGTCAGATCTTTTTCCGTGTATATTGGAACCATAAGTATATCGGTTTAAGTAAGCTCTGATAGTTTGGCAACTATGGGATTAAGCCGTTTATTTCCAGCGGATATTCTAAACGGTTCATATGCACTCCTTACTTTTGTTATCATTCATACGCATTACAGTATGTAACAGATATGTGTACTACCAAATACCTGTTTTTAGTAGGTACGTGCTTTTCTAAAAATAGATTAATAGATACAAAAGGATTTCATTACCAAGTTGGATGTGTTTTTTCATATGCGAAAATTATCTAATGTATTTTGTTAACGTGAGTATGTCTTTATACGTTTTATTTAAGAATCCGGTTAATAAGAACTTCTTTTATTTCATCCATTGTTTCATGATATCTTATATACAGCTTTTTATTATTTTATTTCTTTTATTTTATTATTTTATTTTTTTATCTGTGTACTACATATAATTCTGGATAGAAGGTTATCTCAAAATAAATATTTAAGTGTTAAAATTGATATTTTTTCTTAAAATGGGTAGTAGTGCACAAAAATGGGAAGACTGATTAATTTATCTAACACGAATTATACAACTTCACCAATAGTACATATTTCTGAATGTTTTATCTCCTATTTAGGGGTAATATGTAATCAATATAAGTGGAGTTAGTGTCAAATTTGCAATGATCTTTATAAGTAATAGCTTACTGACTGTACTCTACATGTTCAGTTCACATAAATAAACCTTGTCCCTTCAGAAAAGAGCGATTCGAATGGTAAAGTTTACTAAGAAAGTGTAATAAGTCTTGTATCACCCCACATGCACACAAGTTAACCGGTGTTTGCAGGCCAGAGTCCTTCTGGCAGATTTAAGAAAGATAACTACCATAAGGAAGTTCCTTTCGAGGGATCAGATGGCGAGGAGCAGCTTATTTTTGTTTGTATATCTTGCAAATTTGTTGATATAGCCATTTTTTCCTTAATTTTAGTCATAAAATGGGCTGATATTCGTGAAGTGGATGTTACGAAACTGGACTTTGTTTCTTTTGCTCTCTAGCTAATTATCTTCGGATATTAGGTGGATTGATAGCTACGATATTGTAGAGCTTATGTATGGATGTGAGTCTTAATATTTGGTGAATTTGGCTGACTAATTTATAACTAAATCTTCGTGTTAAGTATGTGTTGGTGTCACTTATACAATCAAGGTATATTAGGCAGCAGAAGCATAGAGTTCAAGCGTCTACGTTGTAAAGGTGGAAGGATGTGCTTCACATTTTTAGCTGACAAGTTTGCAGAGAATATTATTTTCTGGTTCTTGGTTTGGCATTTGATTTTTAAAAAAGTACTGTGAATGACAAAGTGTGATAGAAACTATCTTCAAGCTATTTATAGCAAGTCCAGAGTTTAAGGATTTCATGACACTATTGGTTCAGGTATATATTCAGATTTGTGAAAGTGTCTCTGTTAGGGACAGTGAAGGAGCACACCTGACTTTTTTCGGGGTTTGGCTTAAAATTGAGTTATAATCTATTTTTGTTGTATTTAAGGTATGATTTAGATTTTTCTCCACTTCACCAACAAAAGTTTTTGGCTGTGCAACAATAGATAATGTATCGTCTACATAATAAAAGTCCTAGTATTTACTGGTATGAGTTGTGTAAATGTTATACAGAGTAGGTGCCATTACAGGACCCCAAAGAGACAGTTATTCTACGTTCTCCATCTGCTATTCTTACCATTGAGTGATACGAAAAATTTTCTGTTGTGTAGGCATACGCGGATAATACAAGTGAGTTTATTACCTCAGGGGATATTACATAGATTTTGGAGAAATACCGTATAATTTAATGTGTCGTAAGCGGCATTAAGATTAAAAAATACCACTCCTCATACCTGATATTTTTCGTACTTCTCTTTGCTGTGTTGGGCAAGATTTAGTATTTGTGACGTATATGATTTAACCTGTCATATATAGCCACTTTTTTTTTAATTTGAGTTTTTCTTCTATTATCGATTTATATTAAGGATCATGTGCAGAAGTATTTTGTATAGCTGACAAAATAAATAGATATATTGGCCGATAGCTTTTGTGGTCGTTGGAGTGTTTGCCAGGTTTAAGCAAGGCAACAACTTTGTCTTTGCTTTGCTTGTCTAAAGACTTTGGATATTAGCCATTGTTGTATTTTTGGTTCAAATTTTAGAGTTAGTTTTGTGCTCAGATCCTCAGCCAGGAGCCATAATATTGTTCATTATATACGTGGATAGCGGATCCAAGCTCAACATCGTTGAAAGATTCTCTCAGCTGACTGGTTTTGTTTTCTTTCATTATAAGTTTTTCTTTGCTTCTTTGCCTGCATTTAATATGTAATTTTCAGCGATCAGCTTAATACCAAATACCATAGGATTGGCCATCTATGTGCTTCCTGCATTCTGTTAAGCGCACATGTAAAGTGGAGTGTCTTTATCTCTAGATATACTCTTAATATTTATACACATAATTAGAATAGTTATAGACCAAAAATATCCTGGCTTAAAAGTTTGAAAGCAGTAGTGCAGAACTTTTTAGAGCGGCAGTCAACAGAGTCCGTATAGCCATGGTGATTTCCAACCTTCGATAGAAGATGGAACTTAAAGAAGAAGGTGGAAAAAAGCATAAACTATCTACGTAATAAATCCCATTAACCTGTTAGTAATGGATAACCAGATATATTTAAAAAGATTAAGTGCCTTTCTTTTTATTTTGGATTTTGAATTTTGCATAACTAGAGCAAGCGACTAATTTTTGTGTATTAGTTTTGCATCAGTAGACCAAGCGCCTCTTGCGAGCGTTTTAATGATTGTAAATCGAATATTTGGCCACATATTATGTACATAAACGTTGTTAACAATGGTGACGTTGGCAACTTGTTGAGGCGTTTAGATTAAGAAGTAGTGGCAGTTATTGCTTAAATTTTTCTATAATAGTCACATTACAGAAGGGCTAACACAGAAAGAGAATACCTAACAAAAGACATAACACTAAGTAAAATGTATGAATTGTATATTAAAGAAGCAGACAATGACCTTGTTAAATTTTCGTTTTACAAAAAAATGTTTTTAACACGATTTAATCTTCAAAGAAAAAAGTTGAAAAAAGTTACTTGTAGAAGATGTGATTGTTTCGAATTAGAAATTAAAAATTGCGCAGATAACGAACAATTAAACAAGTTAAAAAAAGAAAAAATGTGCACTTAGAAGAAGCTGAAAATGCACAATCTAGAAGAAAACTAGACATGAAGATAAGCAACTATCAACCAGAAGTGGAAACCTTTTGTTTTGATTTAAAGAAAAACTCTTCCCCTTCCGAGAATTCTAATAAATATTGTATATTATAAGCGTCAATTATGTATTTACAATCTTGGTATCCATAGCGCCAAGGATAACAAAGGTCATTGTTATATTTGGATAGAAGGTGAAGCTGGTCGGGGAGCCCAGGACGTAGGCATTTGTCTTAAGAAACATATTGAAGAAAATGTTACTTCTGCAAGACATGTAATTTTTTGGTCAGACTCTTGTGGCGGCCAAAACCGCAACATCAAAATAGTTTTGATTCTGAAAACGATTTTGGAAACTCATCCTACCATTGAAAAAATTACATTACGCTATTTCCTTCCTAGTCATAGCTTTTACCCAATGGTAGTGATTTTGGAGATTTTGAAAATGCCCTAAAATTTCAACAACGTTTATATATCGTTGATGATTAAATAAACGTGATGAAAAAATCCCATTAAAAGAAACCACTAGTAGTTCACAGAATGAAAAAAGAAGAATTCGTTGGAACAAAGAAGTTAGAAACTATGATTACAAACCGTAAGTCAGACATAGAAAACAGTAAGGCTGGTTTAAAACAAGAGAAATTTAAACAAGAAAGGAAATATCACTCATTATTTTTATGAAAACTTAACACTAGTGAAGTTGAAGTAAATCTTTACAAGGATTTTTAAAAAGGACGGCCTGTTGCAATGCAATCCGTAAGTAATCACTTGATTCCTCTTTGGCCCACAGGCAAGCCACTTTTTGTGCCTAAGCTTAACGACAATCTTTAACGCACCTAATACCAAATGATGCAAAACCTTTGTATTGCTCTCTTTTCAGAAACAATACAATAGAAGACGACATTAAAAGATTTTATATTTTTGATTAATTTCTTAAGTAATATAAAATATTCAAAAACAACGACCATTTTTGTCATACCCAAAAAGAAATAATAGCTTGTGGCCTACCAATAATTCACTAAAAGTGATATTTTAGTTACTCATCACTAGACCAAACGATCTCCATGTCGCTTGGTCTACTGATGTATAACACAATTACACAATGTGGCAAAAATCGTAAGTCGACCAAAAGACTTTTTTTTTTTGTTTTTCTTTAATATTGGACAAGTTACTATTTCGCACTTATAAGAAACATAAAAAACTGTATTCGAAAACAAAAAATTACGACAATTGTAAAATATAGTGAATTTTAATAGAGTGAAAACTTTAAAGTCAAATATTTCAAAATCATATTTTGGGGCTTGGTCAAGTGATGAATTACGCCTTCCATATAAAATTACGAGACAATATTCATATGCTGTGGACAAATCGTCATATTTGCGTTATATTGATATGTATACGACAATCAGCTGTAAAAGTCATTGCCTTTTTTTTGCCGTATCATATTTTAGCGTAGTCTTCTGATTTATTTTGTAGTACGTTAACTAAACCGGTTTAGTTTGCGTGAAATGAATCCACAATTCGTCTAATAATATTATGTTTTTAAAACAGTTGTGTTTTTATGCTCATCCGTTCACTTTTTGTAAAGCAGTCTGTGTAAATATTAGGGATTTACTTATATAATCTTTTTGTATATATAATTTGTTTATTGATTTTACTTTTTAGATAAAGTTTCATAATTATAGTCCTCTTGCTTTTATTATCTATGGTAATACATATACATACCCAATTCGAAAGGGAGAAAACCAGCGGTTTCTAGATTAAACATAGACATTCTTCTCTCTATCTCCCTCTATGTTATATAAAGATCATCGTCATCGCATAGTCAAAACACAGCAAGATTCTATTGCCTTTTCTTCTTTTTGTCTCCTCATTTCTATTATAAACTAAGCCACGTAAATGACGTTTTAAAAATTTATGTCAATATTTCTGAAGTGCCTTTCCTGGGATAATTTTTTTAAGCCTAGTTCGTTTGATTACAAGTAATTGATTTGATAGCTTCCAACAGAGAAGTATTGATTGTAGGTAGAATAGCAAGTGTTGATAAATATGATGGGTCGGTAGGTAGTTTCATTATTCCTAAATCAGATCATATGTTACCTCCACCCTTCATTTGTAGACATCGTCTCGTGGCATTCTCCCAATTTAACTTGGTAATGCAGTTATTGAGAGAGCCTTTGGATATAGCTAGCTGAACGTTGGAGTTGAGATTGAGTTTCTTGTACGACATTGCTATCTTTATATATGTGTTTGACATTGGCATTAGTTCCGTTCGTATTGGTTAGTACTCGGACCTTTGTAAGTCGGAAAATACCTCTGATGGCTTTTCTAGCAATCCTGATTCCTGATCTAATTAATACGTTCTTGTCACATATCCACACATTAGCCCTGGTTTAATCACTGTTTTATATATCCTGCTTTTAGAGATTCGTATTAGACTTCTGGATTTAAAAGTGTTATAAGGGTAATATATACATCAATTAGCTACCTGAATATTCCCTTTTATTTCTTATGTGACAACGTTATCTACGATATCTAAAACGCTGCAATATTTCAAAATGATATGCCTTTATCGTATGGCGTTACGTTATGCCCCACTCTACATCCTCTCTTTTGTATGTTAAAGAACATTTATTTGATTTTTTTATTAGTGACTATTAGACCGTTTTTTAGCATTATTTTATAGCATTTTAATATTTAATTTATGGATTAAATCCAGATAGCAAATAGATATTCTTCACTTTCTCGAAGAAATATTATTCTAACACACAAAATTAATAAATTGCCAAAACCTTCCTTGCATATTCTGTTCACTTATGAGGGGCAGCAATATCAGTACCAAAATAAGGCGTATAGTCCTGGACTGGCTAATTGTTGGATAATAGGAAGCATGAGTCTAGCAGTTTTATTGCTTTCGGGACTGCACCAGGTATCGGGGAGCAGAAATATCATTACCAAGTTAATGCATATAGGAATTGTTGCTCGAACTTTATTATTATTAACATCATTTAATCTTCGCTTATCCACTGCTGGGTATAGATCTCCCTCATAATTTTCCATCTATTTCGATCTTGTGCCTCTTGCATCCAATTCCTATGACAACGTTTTAGATCGTCAGTCCAACGTGTTGGTGGACGACCTCTGCTTCGGTAGGCATCATCTCTTGGTCTTTATTCCAGTATCCGCTTGTCCATCTATTATCTGTCATTCGAGCCACGTGACCTGCCCAGTTCCATTTCAGTGTTGCTGCTCTCTCTACTGCATCAGCCACTCTGGTTCTTTGTCGTAGCTGGCGATTTGGGATCTTGTCTCGTAGTGAAATGCCCAACATATCCATGCTCCAAATGCTCCATCGCCCTTTGACGCACACTGATCTTTTGAACTGTTCTCCTTGTCATGGTAAACGTTTCCGCACCGTAAGTTAACACTGGCAAAACACACTGATTAAACGTTTTTCTTTTAAAGCATATTGGTATATCAGACGATTTGAAAATATGGTTCAGCTTGCCGAAGGCTGCCCAAGTCAGTCTTATATGACGGAGAAGCTCAACGGTTTGGTTATCTTTTCCTATGCGAATCTCATGACCTAGGTATTTATAAGCCATTACATGGTCTATGGATCTTGTTCCTACGCATATATCTTCGCTGACTACAAGATTTGTTATTATCTGGGTTTAAGATATATTTATTTTCAATCCCCCTTCTAGCGAGGAAAGGTAGAGCTGATTTAAAAGTTCTTTGGCCTCATCTATCCTATCAGCTATTAGTACAAAATCATCTGCAAACCTTAGATGTCTAAGCTTTTCTCTGTTTATATTTATGCCCTTGTCGGTCAGTTTTGCCCTTTTACATATATATTCCAAAAGCGTAGTGAACAGTTTCGGTGATATGGTGTCCCTCTGGCGTACTCCACGTTGTATCGGGAATTTCTGGGTTTGACGATCACCCACTCTAACACTGGCTATTGCGTTTTGGTATATGTGTTTAATTAAACACATTATTAAATAACACTATATTTCCTAGTAAAATCATCATGACTTTACAATAAGACAAATTTTCGATTGTTGGTTATGGAAATATCATGTACATACCACCGGGTTCCCTATGTGGATATCCAGCAAAATCCTTATACTCATAATACGGGAAACAAAAAACCAAAGATGAAAATATGCACCAAGAAACACTGAGTTATAAAACAGTCGAATAAAATATAAATTCTCGATTCAAATAGTCAAAAAATTAATGAACATCTTACTAAAATAGAAACAAGGCCCATTTAAGATGTAATCCATTAACGGGCCAACGTACAAAGCACTCCTAGCATGTGCTAATGATATAGATCTCATAAGAAACTCTCCCGTCCGCAAAAATCTTCAATAAAGTGAAGAGAGCACGAAAAACGTTTTACTCAAAATCAACGAAATGAAAACCAAATACAAGTGAATCAACAGAAGAGACCAATTTAATAAATCTTGATAAAATATTAAAGTTAACAACTACAATTTCATTAATATGGAACACTTTAAATATTTTAGATAAATAATCACGGTTAATAATAATGCCACTAAAGAAATACAGATCATAATTTAAACTTTTTACCTATTTTAATACATAGATGCGAATCATGGACAATGACTAAAACAGATAAAGAAGAACTACGAATATTTGAAAGGAAAATAATAGGAAAATTGTTTTAACCTCATTATCATATCGCTACAAATCCGTATAGAAGAAGAACACATACTAAATAAAGAAAGCTCTTATAACGATATTGTTTAGGAAAATAAATTGCTTAAGATAGATCGGACACATGCATAGACGCCAAGATGTCAAACTTGTAAAACTGGTATGGAAGAAAGTTAGCACAGAAGAATGCCACTTGGGCGTCTCAGTATGCAATGAAGAGAAAACATCCAATCATATCTCAAAAAATTAACATCGTGAAGGTTCTTCTTTGAACCCCATAACAAATGGCTAATCTTTTACTTTTCATTAAAAATTTAAATTTTAATAAGCCACGTAAATAACGTTTTAAAAATTTATGTCAATATTTCTGAAGTGCCTTTCCTGGGATAACTTTTTTTATTCTGGTTTGTTTAATTACATGTAATTGATTTGATAGTTCCCAACAGATGAGTATTGACTATAGGTAGGATAGCAGGTAGTTGAACCATGTGTTGGTAATGTGTTGATAAATATGATGGGTCGGTAGATAGTCTCATGATTATTAAATCTGACCTCAAGTTACCTTCCCCCTTCATTTGTGGAAGTCCTAAGGATATTTTTTCTCTTGGGACATCCTCCCAATTTAACTTGGCAATGCAGTTATTATAAAGCCTTTGGATATAGCCAGCGCAACTTTAGCATTGAGATTTAGCTTCTTGTACGACGTTGCTGTCTTTATATACGTGTTTGACCTTGGCATTATTTCCGTTCGTTAATGGTTAGTACGCGGACCTTTGTAAGTCGGAAAATACTTCCAAAGCTTTTCTAGCAATCCTGATCTAATTAATACCTGAGTTTCACGTACATTGTTTTGTCAGCGTTCTCGTCACATATCCACACATTAGCACTGGTTTAATCACTGTTTTATATATCCTGATTTAAGAGAGTCGTATTAGACTTCTGAATTTAAAAGTATTATAAGAGTTATGTTAGCTAACCTGATCAGTTAGCTAACCTAAATATTCCCTTTAATTTCTTATGTTACAACGTTATTTATAAATATTATATGGGTTTATTGTTACGTTATGCCCTTCTCTACGTCATCTCTTTTGTATGTTAAAGAACATTTATATGCTTTATTACTGACTATTAGACCGTTTTTTTTAGCTAATATCATTATTTTATAGCATCCCATTATTTAATTTATGGATTAAATCCGGATAGCAAATTGATATTCTTCACTTATGACATTCTGCAATTATTGTTGGATAGCTCAAAATTGACGAAGTAAGTCTAAAACGTTAATCACAAAAAACTTTTATTATCCAATAACTTCGAGTCTTTATCGCGGTTAATCAATTTCTTCCTTTAAAAAAACGTTTTTTGGCTTATTTCAGATACCCCTGAAGATGCTCTAGGGAGCGAAAGTACTTGGGCAAGATTTAATTAATAAAACTGTGCTCGATATCTGCCTTTATTTTATCAAAGTTCATTTATTCGAGCATTCAACCTTGTATCTATTTTTTTATTGTGTTTAAGATATGATTTAGATTTTTTTCCACTTCAGCAACAAAAGTTTTTGGTTGTGCAACAGGAGATGTATTGTCTACGTAATAAAAGTCCTAGTATTTACTGGTACGAGGTGTGTTAATGTTCTCTTATCGGTAAATTAATTACTATTTAACTGGGAATAAGCCACAATTAAAGGTTAAAATACGTTTATTGACGTTTCAATTTCCACTTCGGAAATCGTTCTCAAAATACAAACATTAGTAAATTGTATTTTGAGAACGATTTCCGAAGTGGAAATTGAAACGTCAATAAACGTATTTTAACCTTTAATTGTGGCTTATTCCCAGTTAAATAGTAATTAATTTAAAATGCCACAAGAAAATAGCTTCAGAACAATATTATCGGTAAAATTATATTAAGGATTATGTGCAGAAGTATTTTATATAGCTGACAAAATAAATATATTGACCGATAGCTTTTGTGGTCGTTGGAGTTTTTGCAGGTTTAAGCAAGGTAACAACTTTGTCTTTGCTTTGCTTGTCTGCAGACTTTGGATATCAGTAATTGTTGTGTTTTTGGTACAAATTTTATAAGCTTTGTGCTCAGATCTTCAGTCAGTAACCGTAATATTGTTCATTATATAGGTAGATAGTGGATCCAAGCTCAACATAGTTGAAAGGTTCCCTCAGCTGACTGGTTTTGTCCTCTCTCATTTAAGTTTTTCTTTACTTATTTGCCAGCAGAGATAGCACTTTTACATTTATTATGTGTTTTTCAGGAATCATATTAATACCAAACACCCTAGGTTTGGCTCTCTATATGTTTTCTGCACTAGAAATACGTCACATTTGTGCTAAGCACCCTTAATATTTATAGACATAATTAGAATAGTTGGTCCTAAAAAGGCCGATTTGACAAAAATCATATTGAACGGGTGATTAGCCGATTAATTAATTGTTCATTACCCAGGGTACGTCCGATTGCGGTGGTCTTATTAGTACTTAAATTTTCGTAAAGGCTTTTCTTTGAACTCCATAATAAATGGCTAATCTTTAACTTTTCATTAAATTTAAATTTCACATACTGTTGATGTATGTTTTACATACATACAAGAGGTACCTTGTGGACAACATGTGCTTAATTAGGAACGAATAGAGATACACAATCAGAAGACGACAAAGGAAAATCTATATAATATATAATAATCTATATAAATGTATACCATTTTTAACAATGCATATTTATAGCGCATTTCCAGAGCCAACGTGCTAATTGTATGTAAAATGAAACTTTTTAAGGTTTTTAATGTTTGTATGAAAGATGAAACCGTATGACACATAACCGTGAAATTTATATACCAACCTATAAATCTCTTTTAAAAGAATACTGACACCTACACATTATCACAATACTACATATCATAATACTAAGAAATTTGTTATTTTAATCTAAGAATAGGCTTTATAATTTACGAGAGATTTAATTTAATGTATTTAAAATTTTACAGGATCCGGTATAGATATATTAGATATTCTTTTAGATTTTTTAGATATATCCAGCACTGAAGTTAGTCCAATCTCTGATATTTCTCTGCCAGATTTTGTCTTTCTTCCCAAGACTTTTCTTCCCTCTACTCTTCCTTGTATGATGACGCATAGAAGAGAGTATTTATCGTTTCGAACTGTAGCCCAGATACGATGTCCAGATAGACAATTCGTCTTAACGCTTCTTCGTTTGAGACTTTTACAGTCCAAGGAATTTTAAGAATACGCTTATATAGCCACATTTCGAATGCCTTTAATTTTTTTACAGGTTTGGCTGTCAGGGTCCAAGCTTCTACCCCATATAGCAGTTGCGACCATACATAACATTCGACGATCTCAATCTAATAACCACACTCAATTTCTTATTTGTAAACATTGACTTTTATCTGTTTAGTTTAGTCCTATCTTTTTGCTTTATCTGTTAATGATTTCTATAAGAATTTGTAAATCCTCTATATTTTCTGTCATAATTGGGGTTTAGTCTGCAAATTTTATGTTATTAATGATGCTCACTCCATTCCTTACTTCTTTCCCATAGTGTCTCCTAAAATATTAGTTGACAACACACATCTCTGGCTGACTCCTTTTTGAATTTCTGCTTGATTTGTCTCTCTATCTTTCACCCGCATGACCGCTGTTTGATTTTAGTAGATTTTTTAGTAAATTAATATCTTGGTATCTAGGTGTATGTATTTTAATGCATGTGTGGGCTTACCAGGTTGAACTATGTCAAATACTTTTGAAAATCTATATTAGATATGAATACGTTTTCATTATAATCTCTGCATTATTGTAATACTACCACCATTGCGCACAATTACTCTTTTGTTCCCAATCCACTTCTAAATCCAAACTATGTGTTGTCCAATTGTTCGTCACATTTTTTATTGACAGACGATTTAATGTTGTTATTAATCGGATGACATTTGTGACTTTTATTAAATTTTGATAATCGTTACAAATCAAGTCTTTTAGTGACATATTATTCTTTTAATTTTTACTTCTCATTTAATGTCTATCTTTTGTTAGTTATTTTTAGAGTAAATATATGATGACTGACATTATTCCCACTTGATTCTTTTGTTTCAGTTATTGCTCTAGCCTAATTTGATATTTTCTTTCTTCAAATCATCAAATTTTCATGGTTTGTTTATATTTCGGGTTAGTAAAATTCATATTTTCCACTAAGCCTAACATAAGAAGCAGCAGTGTCATCAAACCAAAATAATCCAGTTGTGCATTACGTTTTTGCTGATCGATTTACAAGTAAATTTTAACAAACACATCAAATTGATCATCCTTTTTACTTTCGTATACGATCATACTTATCCAAATTAAATTTTCAATATTCAAAAACTTATGATGCCTCCTCAATCCACAACCCTGCGCCATGGACAATATCTGTTCCGGCTATCGACATCAAAAAAACCTAAGAAATCAGAGATATTGTCAACCGTCATTAAACAAAAGTTTCGTACACTATTAAACAGATATGGCAATACCTACAGCGTATACACCGATGCATCAAAAAATGAAGACAGAGTTGGAGCAGCAATTTATTCGGAAGATATCTCAGTTAGTTTCCAATTGTCGTCAATTACAACCATCTTTTCGGCTGAATTATTTGCAATTCTAAAAGCACTATCGTTAATACAAAACAAAAACCAAGAAATATGTATAATAATCACAGATTCTCTAAATTCATTTTCCTCACTGACTCAATTATACTGTGACAACCCCCTTCTACTTCTTAGTAAAAAAAAAAACATAAAAACATTTCAAATAAGAAAATCCAAGTTCATTTTTTATGGGTACCTTCTCATGTCAGAATTGAAGGTAACGAAGTTGTAGATAAACTAGCTAAAAACGCACCAAATAACCTAATGTCCGAAGAAAGTAACATATTGGCACAAAACGATTTAAACTATAAACTTATACTACAAAAAATAATTCAAAAATGGCAACAAACTTGGAACAACACTCCATCAAGGCTATATGAAGTCAACAAACATCCGCATCTTTGGAAACCAAAAATAAAAGACAGAAGAGAGCATGTGATATTTACCCGTCTCCGTATCGGCCATACATGACTTACTCATGGCTATTTACTACAGCGCAAAAATAAACCAGTTTGTGAAGTGTGCAACCGTGTTCTAACGTTAAAACATTTTTTAATACAGTGTCCTAAATATAACAGTGAACGAAATATAGCATACCCAACTGCCCTAGAAGAAAATACAGATACAAAAAGAATAATTTCTTATCTTAAAGACTGTCAACTTCTTCATAAGATTTAAAACATACATTGTAATACACATACATATTATTATTATTAATTGTGAACTAATGTATATACACTATTTGTATCAACTGTAACATTAATCTAAATACGCTAATGCCTCTGCGTGGTAGATGCGTTTAAAAAAAAGGTATTTATATTAGACTATAGATTATATTAGATTTAGATTAGATATTCAGTTTTGTGAAAGCGCCTGTCTTAGACAAATTGAAGGAGCGCTCCTAAGATTTTTCGGAGTTTGGCTTAAAATTAATTCGTAGTTTGTTTTATTATATTTAAGGCAATCATTTAGATTTTTTTTTCACTTCAGCAACAAAAGTTTTGGTTGTGCAATGTATCGTCTACATGAAAGTCCTAGTATCTACTGTTATCGGTTAATCATTTGTGTAAATGTATTACAGTGTAGGTGCCATTACGCTACCCCAAGCGAGACCATTCATCTACGTTCTTCATCTTACCATTGAATGATACGAAAAATCTTCTATTCTGTAGATATACGCGGATTAAACAAGTAATGTTTTTATCCAAGGCGATGTCATGCAGCTTTGGAGAAATGTTCTCTTATTTAATATGTCGTAAGTGGCATTTAGATTGACAAATACCACCCCTGATACCCGATATCTTTCGTACTCGTTGTTGCTTTTTGCAAAAACTGGTACGTTATTACGTACGTTAATAAGTATTACGAATAAAAATAAATAAGCAAAAAGAATGTAAGTAGTGATCTATATTTAAACTAAGTGACAGAAAAAAGAGAATATTATATATATTTACTTCTAAATTAGAAATTAAATTTTGATATGCCTGACAACGAAAAATACAAAAACACAATTACATAAAGTTGAAAATAATAATAGCTTGTACAAGCGACAAAGCATTTAAAACAATAAGACCGAACATATTATATGTAATTGTAATAGATATGTTCCCGAGAATCAAGATACCCTAAGGAACCCAAATATTTCTTCTTTTAGTATCTGCTATAAGTGTATCCATGTGTTTATGTGTATCTAAAATATAGTATATAGGATATTGAATTCCCTACATTTAAAAATCGAAATATTAAAATTAGACTCTAAAAAATTGGAATTTTAAGAATGATTTATAAATTGTTATAATTTAGATTTTACTACTCCATGAAACATATATTTTATACGTCATAAACTGTAGCAATCGAAACATCGGAACGTTCATTTATATAATAAATATTTCAGTGCCAACGCATTTAAAAAAATACTAATAAATAAAAATGAACTCTTGCCTTTTCCAAGTTTATAATAGACACTACTTAAGTTTAAAAATAAGTAAAGCAAGTAATATAAATTACCACTCTAAAATATTTAACTGCATTAACCAAGTATTTGTGAAATTTCTCGATGACTAAATTGATTGATATTTAAATAAATTTGAAGTACCAAAATGTACCTGCTGTAAAATTTGAAAGTCTACGACTAATCAAATTATTGGCAACATCGCAAGAGTTTAGTTGTGTACGCGAAGGTATACATACGGATCCCAAAAGTGTTTTAACCTATTACAGAGTTCACTTAATCCTACGTGTTGCTCGGAGTCTACATAAAGCGCTACGCAGATAATAATATACACGGTGTATATTCTACTGGAGTTAGTATAATACCGTTTTAGAACGGAGCTTACATTAACCGCTAGATGTATATATATATATATATATATATATATATATATATATATATATATTTACCGGATAAAGTGGACTCCGCCCGTTAAAATTCAGGTTCAAGTGAGCTCCGTGGTCAAGTGGACAACGATATACGGCCATTTGACCATTCCATAATATTGGCTCTGTCGATTCGTTAACATGTATAGTTTTATAATTTTAAAAGTTTTGTCGAGCCCATAAATACCCCTGTGTCATGAATGTATATGGGTTAGTTCACGTGTATATATTATAGGGGTCGTTCAGATCTTTTTCACTGTATATTGGAACCATAAGTATATCGGTTTAAGTAAGCTCTGATAGTCTGGCAACTATGCGATTAAGTCGTATATTTCCAGAGTATAGTCTAAACGGTTCATACGGACTCTTTTTTTTGTTATCACTCATACGCATTACAGCATGTAATAGATATGTATACTATATACCAAATACCTGTTTTTGGTAGGTACGTGCTTTTCTAAAAATAGCTTTATAGATACAAAAGCTATAAATAGTGCAAATGCAAATTTTTTATATTACCAGAGAATTTAATCCCAGTCTCATTTGTTAAATTTAAGTAAGGTCTCCCCATGTCTCTCATTTGTGAAATATCTTTTTTATCCATTTGTTTTTCTATTTGTTTTACAATTTTATTATTATTATCTTCTATTTTCTTTTCTAATTTTCTATAATTCTCTTCCAATTTCTGTTCCATTTTTTTCATGTCTTCTTTGACTTCTTTTGAATTCTCTTCCAATTTTTTCATGTCTTCTTTGACTTCTTTTGAATTATCTTCCAATTTTTCCATGTCTTCTTTGATTTCTTTTGAATTCTCTTCCATTTTTTTTGTATTCTCTTCCATTTTCTGTTCCATTTTTTTCATGTCTTCTTTGATTTCTTTTGAATTCTCTTCCATTGTCTTGTATATCTGCATCATTAATGACATCAAAGCTGCCATATTGACATTTTCCTCTCTTTCTGGATTCATTTCTGCAGTATCTTGTGGGGCTTGAACTAAAATCTCCTCTTGTACAGGTTGTGTTTCTACTTCAACATCTTCTTCATTCTTTTTGCTTCTTGTACCTTTCTTTCCTTGAGACATTTTGAGAATTTACTTGTTCAAATATAATTTAAATAAAATCTATGATTTTTTTCTTTCTAATGAAAATTAATTTAATTATATGAGAGCACTTATCTTCCCAAACTAATTCTTTTAAATAGAGAGCCCTACGTTGGGCGCCAAATTGTGATGATGTATTATTTGTGAATGATGAGCAATGAGTGTTTTTAATAATATATATAGGGTTTTTATCGCGGTTCTCAAATAATTAGTTTGTAAGCACTTTTTAAAATTATCTTTATTATATCTATTATGAAACACACATATATATCTAACATAACCAATGTAAAATTTAAAATAAACTATTTTTAAATTTAAAATTCTTATGAAACTAATTAAATTATATAGATAATGTAAATTTTAAACAAACTATCTTTAAAATTGAAATTCTTATGATACTAACTAAATTATATTAACAAAATTTTGTACCTGTCTTTCACTGAATGCCTAAAAGAAAATGTTCTCCAAAATAAAGATTTTAATCACCACTCAATGTCTTTGTTCTCAGCCTCGGTTATCCCTGTTTTTGTGAAATTACTTTTTCCAATTATCAGCTTTCACCAATTTAAAATATTTTTCTTCTTAACAGCATTTATAGTTATTCTTCTTTTCAATATACCAATATCCAATCACCAAATATATTATATAATTTTAATTTTCAATTAATACTTTCTTCCATTACCCAATTACCATTTTTACATAACATAATTTTTAATCTTCAATAATATTATCTTTATACTGTTTATTAATCTTCATTGAACTTATTATATTGAACATCTGGACCTTCTGACTAAATGTGTCATTCTGTCACTAACTAAATGTGTCTATCTTCTAACTAACTTTCTTACTGACTGGCTGGCCATCTGACTGAACCGACCCTTGAATCCAAATCACCGGATATTTATATCTTTTTCCATGTTCCAGAATCATCTGGCAAGAAATCATATTCGAATTATTCTATATGATTGTTCTCGAAAAAGTATATGTTCTGGTTATGTCCATTTCACAGACATAACCATATTCGAGAACGTTCTACCGTAAACAAAGGTTAAATTCTGTATTCTAGAGAATTCCTTTCTTTTCTATCGAGAATTTTGTTGACATTTAGGCTTTTCAGATCAGAATATAAACTTAAATCAGTAACTTAAACACTCTAATTTAATAAACTACACATTTTAAACAACATATAACCCTACTTTATATTCGTAATAATTATTTAAAATGTCATTTAAGTGTATAGTTGGTTGCCTATGCACACGGCTGACTTAAATGAATTTACAATATTATAATTAAACTTTTTACACTTATGCTAATGCTAATGCTAATGCACTATGCTAATTTCATAAGAATACCCTCATATAAATAATTTTTATAACATTCTCTAGTATATAACTTATAAATTAATTTTTTAAACACTATTTTTCCTCCTCCTACGTCCAATATCATTTCAATATATATATATATATATATATATATATATATATATATATATATATATATATATATATATATATATATATATATATATATATATATATATATGTAAAGAAAAACTATTGTTTTGTTTTCCTTTAATAATATTTCTATTTATATTCTCATTTTGTTACGCCACTGTCAAAACATTAAGTTCTTCTTTTTGTTTTTATGTTAGACATACTTGTGAGGTGTTTTGACAGTGACAATTCATTAATCTTACCATTGTCAATTGTCTGGCCATTATTACTTTTGCCTGTAATTTGTAAAATTAGAATATAAGCTTTAAATGTTGTTTCTTTTTTACAGGTAATGTATTTGTTAATAATTATTATTGTACAAAAAATAATAAAGTTTACTTTTTTACAGAGAAACGCAGTTGAGTTTATTTTAAAGTTTGCTGTAAAAAAACCTTACAAAACAACATTTTTGCTAACAGAAAAAGGTATAATAATTTTTAATTATCAAAATGGCAAAACTGAGATTTGAATTTACTGTTAAATCATTGCAAACAGATACTAAAACAAATATTATTACCATATCCACAATTGAGAATGAAGAAAATGAAATTTTTGCAATGCCCCATGATATGCAAAATATTTCCTATCATGAAAAAATCCAGACGACAGCAGCTTTTCAGAAAGTAAAAAGGGCTCTAACAAAACGGGGTACTACAAGAAAAGTTTGGATTGCAGATGAAAATATTTTAAAAGTTTATATGGATAAAGATGGGAATATACAATTCAATGATTTTCTTTTAGAACAACAAGATATTCAAAGGAAAGAATCTCTAACATCCACAACTGGTATCCCACTAGATGCATTAGAACAGATCTTGGAGAGAGTTACAAAATCAAATGAAAAATAATGTATTGAATCCTTTAATAAAAACAAAATATCCGAACAATTTGTGATAGAAAAATTTACAGGTAAAAATGTGAACGTTTTACAATGGATGGAAACATTTGAAAATGAGTGCACAAGATTACAAATCGATCAAAATACAGAAAAAATTGAACTTCTAAGATTATTTTTAGAAGGATCATGTGTGGATTGGTATAGGTCAATGCTTATAAAATATTGGGCATTTCGCATTTTAAGGCACTCTATCCTAACCAAATAAATTTCCTCAAGGCACCGCGTCACAGTGTTGCCGTATTTATTTTAGTAAAATATGTATATGAATGTTACAAATATAAAGTTACTTTTACGAAATAATAATTTGTGTTATGAGAAGCTACAAATTTTAAATAAGTATAAAACTTGCCATATTTTTTTTTGTAAAATGTATACGAAGGTTTAAAATATAAGTTACTTTTACGAAATTATAATTTGTGATATGAGAAGCTACAAGTTTTAAATAAGTATAAAACAAATAGTATATACGGTAATTTAATTAATACTATTAATTTTTTATATCATTGTAATCAATTTTATTGTATATGCATTTGATTATCTTTAATTTAACTAAAATCTTTGAATTTTTATATAATTTCAATGCATTTCTATTATATACGGTAATTTAATTAATACTAATAATTTTTTATATCATTGTAATCAATTTTATTGTATATGCATTTGATTATCTTTAATTTAACTAAAATCTATGAATTTTTATATAATTTCAATGCATTTCCTATTAATTTTTATATGCATTTCTTTAATATTATTTGAGAGTGTGAAAAAACTGGAGACTTGGCAACTCTGACACCATTTAAGAGTATGTTAACTGTCATATAAAAGCTTGGCTAGGTTAGAGTGCCTTAAAATGCGAAATGCCCAAAATATTCAATAAATTCTAATTGGGATGAATGGAAAAACAAATTTTGTGACACATATGCAGACAAAGGGTGGACTCCAGTGAGGTATGCTTTTCAGTTCAAATACAAAAATGGTTCCTTATTAGAATATGCTCTTAAAAAGGAAAGACTCATACTACAAATAAACAAATCATTAGATAAAAAAAGTATGATTGATTTAATAGCTATTGGACTTCCAAATTATATAGCTGATAGAATTGATCGAGACACTTTGAAAGAAACAGAAGATCTCTTCAATGAAATTAGAGGTTTAGAACACTTAATTAAAATTAAGACTTCAAAAACAAACGAAAAATGTTACTTTGAGAAAAGACAAGCCTGCAAAATTTGTGAAAAAGAAGGAAAAGGTTTACGCTACCACCTGGAATCAAGTTGCTGGTTCAGAAGCAAAAGTGATATTTCAAAAAATCAGCAGGTAAGAACTGTCAACAACCATAAATTAGAAATAGAATTAAATGAAACAAATCCAAAAAACTGTTAATACCACCACTAATTAGAATCAAGTTACTATTGAATGACACTTTAGAGATCTATGGAGTATATGATTCAGGAGCAAATGTGTCATTGATTAATGCAAAATTATTACAGATAAAAGCACATAATAGAGGTGACCTTCAAATAGTAAACTTGAGGACAATTAATGGTGTTAAAAAAACAAATGGTATAGTAACACTTAAGATAAAAATCTATGATATTGAAAAAGAAATGGATGTATTTATTGTAGATAATGAAAATTTCAATTATGATTTTTTAGTTGGGTTAGATTGTATTAAGAATTTCAGATTAATTCAAAATGAAGATCTAAGAATCACACAATACAACAACTCTAAAGAATTTGAAAATTTGTCAATTATTGATAATATGAGTATTCCTGAGTTTCCAGGTAACATATATTTAAATGCATCTAAAGAAAATATTAGTGATATATACAAATATGAAATAAATTTTAATGAGAGTATAAATACTGACAATTTTGAAATAGCAATTAACCATTTAGATTTAAATCAGCAATCAGAAATTGAACAACTGATTAATAAATATAAATCAGCATTTGCTAAAGACAAATATGATGTAGGTACTATAAGAGAGTATGAAGCTCATATTGACTTAATTGTAGATAAATACTGCTCCAAACGTCCATATAGATGTACCATTGAAGATAGAAAGGAGACAGAAAGTCAGATAGCAGAACTTTTAAAGAATTTAAGAATTTAATTTAATTGAAGAGTCATATAGTCCATTTGCGGCTCCAGTGACACTAGCATACAAAAAAGGAGAGGACAAAAAGACAAGACTGTGCATAGATTTCAGGGAACTAAATAAAATCGTTGTTCCTCAATCACAACCTTTTCCATTGATCGAGGACCTAATGGTAAAAACTAACAATTGTAAATATTTTTCTACTTTAGACATAAATTCAGCATTTTGGTCAATTCCAATGAGAGTACAAGATAAAGAAAAAACAGCATTTGTGACACAAGAAGGTCATTTCCAGTGGACTTGTCTCCCATTTGGTTTGAAGACGGCTCCAGCAATTTTTCAACGGATTTTAAGCAGCCTTATAAGAAAATATAAACTCTTAGACTTTACAGTCAATTATATAGATGATATCCTAATTTTTTCAAAAACCTTTGATGAACATATATTACACTTGTCCAAGTTATTTGATGCAATATTAAATGAAGGTTTCAGACTAAAATTTTCTAAATGTACCTTTGCAGAACAATCAGTAAAATACTTAGGACACATAATAGAAAATAGTTCCATAAAATCTTTAAAAGACTACTTGATTGCTGTGAAAAATTTCCCTGTTCCAGAAACTAGAAAGAATGTACGTCAATTCTTGGGAAAAATCAATTATTATCATAAGTTTGTCCAAGATATTGCAATAATTTTAGACCCTCTGCACAACTTATTAAGAAAAGATGTTGATTTTATTTGGTCTAAGGAGTGTCAAGAATCTTTCGATAAAATAAAGTCATTACTTTGTTCAGAACCAATATTAAGGATTTTCAACCCTGATTTACCAATTAATATATATACAGATGCCAGCATAAAAGGAGTAGGAGCTGTATTAAAACAAATTGATGAACATGGATGTAGCAAGCCAGTGGCATATTTTTCAAAAAAATTAATGGAAAATCAAAAGAAAAAGAAGGCAATATATTTAGAATGTCTAGCGATAAAAGAAGCTATAAAATATTGGCAACATCTGCTCATTGGAAAAGAGTTTATAGTATATTCAGATCACAAACCTTTAGAAAATTTAAACATAAAAGCTAGAACAGATGAAGAATTGGGAGACTTGACATTTTACTTATCTCAATATAATTTTAAAGTAAAGTATAATCCAGGAAAATATAACCAGGAAGCAGACTGTTTAAGCAGAAATCCAGTTTTAGAATCTCAAGAAAATACAGATGAAGTATTAAAAATAGTAAACCTGATCAATCTGGAAGATATAAAAATTGACCAACTCTCAAATATTGATTTGCAAAATAATAAAACTAAATACAGTTTCAAAAATGATATATATTATAAAAAGTCAAACAGAAAAGACAAAATTATTTTATCTGAAGCTTTAAGTAAAACATTGATAAAAAATGTACACAATACTTACTGTCACTTAGGAACAAACCAGATGTTAAATAAAATATCACCATTTTATACAGCCAAAAATATGACTACAAACATTAAGAAAATATGTGATAACTGTGATATCTGCATTAAAAATAAATCAAGACGGAAACCTAACTATGGTTTAATGTCACAATTAGGACCAGCTACATATCCATTTGAAATTGTCTCCATTGACACCATTGGTGGTTTTGGAGGATCTCATTCAACAAAAAAATATCTTCATCTATTAGTAGACCATTTCTCAAGATATGCCTATTGTTTGACATCAAAAACACAAAACTCTGATGACTTCATAAAGATAATTAAAATGGTAACACAAGATCACAAAATTAAAACTGTTATGACTGATCAATATCCTGGAGTCAACTCAAAAGAATTCAAAGATTTCCTACAGATCAATAATATCAAAATGATATTTACTGCTGTTGATGCACCATTTTCAAACGCTATCAATGAAAGATTAAATCAAACATTGGTTAATAAAATTAGATGCAAAATAAATGAAGGTGGCAGGAAAACAGCATGGACAACAATTGCTCAAAAATGTGTAGAGAAATATAATATAACTGAACATACCATCACAAAATTTGCACCAAAATATTTAATAGAAGGAGAAAATATAAGCATCCTGCCACATGAATTATCATCTAAAGTCGCACATGCTGATCTCGAACTAGATAGAACAATTGCCTTAGAAAATACAAAAAAATCACATAATTATAATAAAAAGCAGTTCGATTTACATAGGAAGGAAATTGATTTAAACATTGGGGATTTAGTATATGTGGAGAACGGTAACCGCCTAAATAGAAAGAAGTTAGATGAATTAAGGATTGGACCATACAAAATATTAAAGAAGATTTCCAATTCAATTTATGAAATTGATACTGGGCATAGGAAAACAGAATCAAACTTCTTTCATATCACTAAGCTTACTCCAGTATTGAAAACAAATATTTAGTGAACGTTCAATATTTGTTTTAAAATTTCTTCTCCAAGGGGGGGAGATGTAAAGAAAAACTATTGTTTTGTTTTCCTTTAATAATATTTCTATTTATATTCTCATTTTGTTACGCCACTGTCAAAACATTAAGTTCTTCTTTTTGTTTTTATGTTAGACATACTTGTGAGGTGTTTTGACAGTGACAATTCATTAATCTTACCATTGTCAATTGTCTGGCCATTATTACTTTTGCCTGTAATTTGTAAAATTAGAATATAAGCTTTAAATGTTGTTTCTTTTTTACAGGTAATGTATTTGTTAATAATTATTATTGTACAAAAAATAATAAAGTTTACTTTTTTACAGAGAAACGCAGTTGAGTTTATTTTAAAGTTTGCTGTAAAAAAACCTTACATATATATATATATATATATATATATATATATATATATATATATATTATATTTATATATATATATATATATATATATATATATGAATATATATATATATGTATATATATATATTATATATATATATATATATATATATATATATATATATATATATATATATATATATATATATATATATAAATATATATATATATATATATAAATATATATATATATATATATATATATATATATATATTATATTTATATATATATATATTGAAATTATTTCAATATGTTAAAAAGGATACAACTTAAATGGATTTTTATATGAGTTTGTTGTTCATGAATTTCATGAAGCCATCACAATGTGGGTTCGACTCTGAAATAAAAGAGAGAAAAAGATTAGTAAATTGTTAAATAAATTAATTTTGACTTACCTGGTATAGTGTTAATAATTTCTGAATAGTATAGTTGCCTAGTGTATAGGTGAATCGTCTAAACCTTAAAAAGAACAAAAAAAGAAGAATTCTTAAAAAATATTTAAACATAGAAATTTTGAAAACGTCAGAAAATAAACTGTCAAGCAAGTCTATGGGAGCTAAATTAATAGGGGTTTTGTTAAATAAGAAATTACAATGATGTGGAGATGAAAAGAATAAATTGTATTAGCATTGTAATAGAATAAGTTTTATATCTGAACATTTTTTTTTATAAATTCCCAAATTAGATGTGATTAAAGTGATTATGAGAAATTAATGTGGATTGACAAATGTGTCAGAACAGGACAGTTTTATGGTTTAAAAAAAAAATAGAAGACGAAAAGAAAAAAGAACGTTGGTTGCTGTTAGCAACGAATGATAGATTTTGGGGAGGCCGACAAGAAATTTTGAAAGGAGAGTCCTGAAATTGTGGAATAGGTCGGGAGTGTTTTTTTAACTCGTCTAAAGAGAATTTTAGTTTTTCCACAGTTTCCACAGCAGAGATATCCAGAATTTGTTCCAGAGAGTAAGAGAAACAATTTAACTTATAAATTATTATTGGAGTACAGAAATGTCATTTAAATTGAGAAAATTAAAATTCATGAATTAACATAATTGCGATAGGCCTTAAAAAAAAATTGAAAATATTAATGATCATTAAATTAAAAATAGAATAGTACGTACCTTAACTTCCGAAGAGAGGATTGATATTCCAGTTTCACCAATTATTTTGCGAGTAGTTAGTTTTCTTTAAATAAATCAGAACTGTTTTAAAGTAAGGTTGGATAATAATTTTGGGGATCATTTGAAATTTTGATTATATTTGAATGCAAGTTAAAAGTCAGCGGAATAAAGTGTTCATTTTCTTTTCTTTATAGTTCATTTAAACACTTTATAAAGTTGCAATATTTATTTAGTTTTTAGGTACTTGTATAGAATCTCCACATTTTGTAATAAATTTTTATTGTCACGACTCTAAACCACATTAAGATTTATACGATTCCTATTTTTGTAAATTTTTAAAGGCAACCCAAGTTGCAGACGAATTTTATTGTTTATATTAAATTTGTTCAATATTAATAAATAACGTGCTACATTTGGGTTAATTTATCAAAGGTCTAAAGTAAATTTTGGTTTAATTTCTTTTTGAACTCTACCAGGAGACTACAGAGTCGACGTCACACAGTGACAGATTGCTTAGAACACATAATTGAGCTAGCTGAGGTATATATTAAATTAAACAACGAACCACAGATTTTAAAAATTACAACATTTATTATAAATAAAAATAAAATTAATAAAATACAACTTTTTCAATATATATGTATATATATATATATATATATATATATATATATATATATATATATATATATATATATACATCATACTATCATTTTCGCATCGATACATTATGCTTTTACCATCAATTTAGCATCGTCTTGCAAAGTAGCATCTGTATATCGACGCTACTTTACAAGACCTTAATAACTTTTTTCCTGTACTTGTTACAAGAATTTTAACCATCTCATTGATTAGAGTGTTGATACCGTGTTGATATTTTAAAATATCCGCTTTCTCTTTTTATCCCTTACTGAGTTATACAAGTTTATTCCAGAAAATGTTTGAGTCTAAAATGATGGTACAGTGAAAATATTATATATATTTAGTTCAGGGTTTTACCGTTTACTCGCTGCCATTATATACATGAAAATGTATATCCCACTTTCATTATCAATCATTTTAGCATCAGAAATTTGGCATCGCTGTTGAATATAATATTACCCACAATGAAATAGTAAATTTAAGAATATATATATATTCGTTTCATCCACAAATCATTCTGGCATGGTTGGTTAAAAGTAACGGGATATGATATATTGCAACTACCTATGGTATCTTCGCTCCAATTGGTCCAGTCGCGACGTACAGCCCCTCAAATGATAGGATTTAACCAATAAAATACAATAAGATAGAAAAATCAAATATAGCAGCATGTCAAAAAGGCCTTAATTATATATCTTCGTTTCTATAAGTCCAATCGTGACGTACAGTATCTCAAATGACAGGATTTAACGAATTGAAAACAATGAAATAAAAAAATTAAATACAGCAACATGTCAAAAGGGCCGTAGTCACGTATCTTCGGTCCTATTAGTCCAATCGTGACGTTTAGTACCTCTAATGATAGGATTTAACATAGAGAATACAATGGGATACAAAAATCAAATACAGAACAATGTCAAAAGGGCCTTAGTTGTGTATCTTTAGTTCTATTAGTCCAATCATGACGTACAGTACCTCAAATGAAAGGATTTAACAAATAAAATACAATGAAATATAAAAATTAAATAAAGTAGCATGTGAAAATGGCCTTAGTTATGTATCTTCGGTCCTATTAGTCCAATCGTGACGTACGATACCTCAAATGATAGAATTTAACTAATAGAATACAATGAGATAGAAATCAAATACAGCAAAGTATTAAAAGGGCCTTAGTTACGTATCTTCGTTTTTATTAGCCCAATCGTGACGTACAGTACCTCAAATGATAGGATTTAACCAATCGAATACAATAAGATAGAAAAATAAAATACATCAGCTTATCAAAAGGGCCTTAGTTATGTATCTGCGGTCCTATTAGTCCAATCGTGACGTACAGTACCTCAAATGGTAACATTTAACCAATAGAATACTACGACGTAGAAATCAAATACATCGACACGTCAAAAGGACCTTAGGTATATATCTTTGCTCCTATATATGTTATGTCAAAAGAGCCTTAGTTGCGTATCTCGGGTCCTATAGGTCTAATCAGGATATATGGAGCCTAAAATGATAGGATTTAACGAAGATAATACGATAGTGGAGAGAAATTCAACATGGCTGCATCTAATAACACCTTAAACTGGCAGCAATAAAACGAATTTACGCACAGAGGTATGTGGCATATTACGTGACAGGATTTAGCGAATACCATACGATTACGTCATACATCTCTTTGCATACGTCCACTTTTAGTTAACTACTTAGTATGTATTCAGTACTTAGCTTTACGGTGTTGAGGCATGGACTCTTAAACAGAAGAATGTTACAAATCTTGAAAGCTTTGAGATGTGGTGCTACTGCCGCATACTAAAAATAAGTTGAGTGGATAAAATTACAAATGAAGGGGTAATACGTAGAATACATAACGATCCAGAAGTTATACTGAATATAAAAAAGAGAAAACTTAAACACTTTGGCCACCTGATCAGTTAGTGATGAGTGAATTATACAAAACAGCAGTAAATAAAATTAGAATCGCCCTAATGATATCCAATCTCCGATAGGAGAGGCACTCAAAGAAGAAAATATGAAAGACTCGAAAAATCTCCAACGTTCACTGTTAAACATATTCCTTCCGTTCACTGCACACATTTACTGCTCCTTGACGCTGTGACGAGAACGAGATAGGATTTAACAAATAAAATGACAGAAAAGTAAACAAGACAGTGTGTCAAACGTGGAATGCGTCGTAGAACGTGAAATAGCGTCAAATTATATGATGGCCATAGACGTTTCTTTAATACCCAGCAAACGACTCGCTTTGTAAAGTTACATAGGCGGGATCTGTGCGAGAAAAAGTCGATCATTCGTTTTATAATCCAAAGGGGACCATAAAATATTCAACGTTAAAATGTGACATAATGTAACGTTATGACAAATCTTTTTTCTCCCGCACGGGTGCATGCCTGTGTACCTATGCAAGGGGAGTCGTGCATAACCTTTAAGTTGATCGTAATACATAACTGCAACAACAAGTATGTTGACGGTTTGAGTTAGTATATACAGTGCATTCCGTACGTTTTTTAAACATGATTAGGAAATTGTTGACTGGAGGCTATTAAAGAAGTTCTTAAAATTTTTGCGGGTCACCCCCTTTTCTGTAAATGGAGTGAATATTGTTATCCGTTTAATTTTTTCCCCAGCTGAATAATTCCTGCTGGTATTTGGTCTAAGCTTACTTCTTTTCCCCATTTAAGCTGTTTCATAGCTAATTCTACTTCCTATTTATAGTACCCTGTTCACCTGGCAATTTCGGACTATTTAATAAACTATTAAACATAAAACAGTTGTTTCAGATATCTTTATCGCGTTTCCTTTTTTATGCATGAATATGCTGCCGTTTTCATCTTTTACTATTTCATATGGAGCTACACGATTAACAATTCCAAATCAAGACAACACAAGTAACACTCCGAATTATATTATACAACTAATAGTCGAAAAATGAAGAGCAAGAGTTAGATGACCAAGAAGCCGAAATCTTAATGACGACCACAAATATAATCGACTAATCAGACAATTAAGATCAGCGCTACATGACGCACGCAATGCCACATTTGAACACTGCATTAGTACATTGTCTAAAGAAGATCATTCAGTCTGGATACCAACAAAAACACTTAAAGAGACCTGAACAACACAACCCACAAATTAAGAAAGATGACGTTAGTTGAGGAAGATCAGACCAGGAAAAAATGTCAACATTTTCAGAATACCAGATAATAATAATCAAGCAATAGAACACTGAAAACTTTTGTTTTTAACTGTACGCCCGTCGTGAATGACATACTATTTTTTAAATAACACTTAATATTGCACTTTTTTAGTGTATTTATTTCATGTTTCAAGATAATTCTTTTAGGAATATATTTATTTATAACATACGGTCTTATGGTCTTATTACGGCTTTCAGATTATACGACATAAATGTATCTTGTACCGCACTGCTAATTAAGAATTATGTTTGTAATTCGATAAGAGGTCCGGATATACGAGACACCAGTGACTCATGCCGCACTGATAAAAATCCGACAGGAATCTGCATTTCTATAAACAAAATAGATTAATTTGTTTTGTGTATTAATTTAGTTTAGGTCGAACAAGAGTTGCAGTAAAAGATTTTTCTAAATATAGAGTGTAAACCATATTTCCAATCCTTTATGAAAGAGAACCAGTTTATAATATTCTGGACGACGTAATAACATCTTATTTTAGAATATTGGTCGATGAATTGAAATCATTGTTCAAGAAACGAATTATTCATGTGCAGATGTTTTACTCTAAAAACATGTAAAACTAAAATCTCGATTAAAAAAGTTTCAACCAGTTACTCTCGATGAAATTTATCCCCATTATTGATTTTACGAGTGATAAAATGGGTCGACAAAAGACCAGTTTTAATCCTTGCAACATTTAAACATAATAGTTGTATCTTGGTTTAATCAAATAAAACCACAAATTATTCTCGATTATAACTTGGTGAAAAAGAGTGTTGATTTTAGTGATCAAGTGGCTTCTTACCAAAGCCCAATACGCAAAATTCTGAAGTGGTACCGGAAAGTGGCAATGGAATTAATATTTAATACCGCAGTAGTCGATGCTTAGTTGCTAAATAATAGAAAACGTAAAAAAAGCGACAACCTATCCTTGAGTTCAGACTGGAGTTCGCGAAGGCATTTACAAATAAAGAAATGTTGTAACCCTCATGACCAGTTACACCCAAAAATACCATCTAAGGCAAAGCGATGTAGATAATACAAAGAGAAAAAAGTGTACAAGATGTTACAAAGTTTTAAGAAGAAGCATGACTAGTAGAAAGGCCGATAGAAAAGTTAAAAAAGCTAAAACATACTCTGAAGAATGTGATGGCAAAACTGAAATATATCTAGTGTGCTTCAATGAAGCACATTAAAAAACAATTTTACTTATACAGGAACTATTATTGAGTAAAAACGTATTGTGGCTCAAGTGGCCTTATAGTATTGGAAGTCGTAAGTTGATAGTTTCCAGTAGAACGTTTTTATTGTTAATTACCTCCGTAAAAGTGAGTTATAGTATTTATAAAGAAATGGATGTAAATAATATGCCTTCGACATCTAAAAAAGGTAGATGTGAACATAAACGTAGATTGACCACTGCTGAATTACAATCATTGTTAGAAGCATCGGGCGAGGACGATGTGGATTAAATGAATGGTGGAAGTGACTGACAAAATACTTGCACAAAGTCGTTCAGAAAAATCGAGGATTGCGTTTTGGAAAGAGACAACACAAACAGAATTTAAGACTTTTCTCGAGCTTATGTTCCATATGGGGACAATTAAAATGAACCGTCTGCATGACTACTGGAAAAGTATAGGTAACTATAATAGTGTTGACTTGACTAGACAATTGTTCATAGCCCATATGAAGAAATAACCGAATCCTCACTTGTCAAAGAAACTAAAAAAACGTTAAGTGGTCTAAAAACTAAAAAGTCTCCTATTCAAACTGGTTTTTAATAAAAAATTTAATAATATGTTAAAAGTTTTTTTAATATACCCTAAAACTGAAAGCGCAAAGAATCGATTGCAAGTTACAAAATACTTATAGTCATACGAGTTTGGACAAGTACAGTTGTTTAAATAATTGCTTTCTGTGATAAACAAATTAAATAAATTTTAAAATATTTTTTGATCTGCTTGATATTTAGCACACTTTAATAACTCATCAATTGCCATGATTTCAAGTAGCTATATTATCTGTCGTTAGTCACAAAACAAAGTTATTAATATTTATAAATTACTACAAACATATAATATCTTAGAGTTTATGGTTTTTTGGAATTATCTCAATTATTTATGTATTTAAATTTGGTATTTCTCTACATAGAAAACTTTTTATGGTCTACAACTTTTATTTAAATTATTTTTCTTTAGAATGTGTACAAAACGTTTTATAAGCAAAAAATTTTTATTTTGCCTTTTAAGATTGTTTAAGAAAACAAAGCAAAATCAACTGTACGTCTTTACGAATTTTTCGTCGGCTACCCCTCATACTATTTAGAATTTAAATTTCTGTAAGATTTTTTAAAACTATTTAGCGAGGTTCCGTTAACTACTTTCTTATGGCATGGTCAAAGTCAAATATGATTTTTTTATGTGATTATGCCACAATTATTGGTCGATATTGAGATGAAAATTACATTTTTAATTAACTAATATTTAACCATACGATTTCCAATATTTAACCTTGTTTATTGTACAAATTATGTAAAAATGTGTATACACATTTTGTACAAAAAACGTTTTTTGAGAACGATTTCCTGAATTGAAATCAAAATGTTAAACATTAAATAATTAAAAATGTGATTCTCATCCCAATCACAACCAATATTTTTGACCTAATCCCATAAAAATTTAATATTTATCTTAAACTATTCACTGATAGCTTCGATTAAACAGCTTGGAAATTGAAATATGTAAAATATTCCTCTACACAACTCTCTGGGAAAAAATATCTAAATTGAATAAATATAACAACTGAACGTTGATATATAAAAACTAGTTGGTTGACCCCAGCCGGTCGGCAGGTAGTCGGCAATGTCTTCATTTGAACTTGACCCAAAACCGATCGATATTTTTATGTTTTCAAATATTATTTAAGTATTAACACTGGCAACATCTATTGGCTTTAAAATGATACCAAATACAGTAATTTTACCTCCCAATGTTAAAATGATGGTTTGATGTAAAAAATTTAATTTATAAAAAAATCGGATTATTGAAAAACCGACAACGGTGCCAAGCCTACAAAGGTGCACTAAACGAACATACACGACTTATAAATAGAAAATGATAGCATTTCTTGATGATGCTAAATGACTGCAACGTGAAAAGAGCTTAAAACGATAGTGGGATGTATATATATATATATATAAATATATATATATATATATATATATATATATATATTTATATATATATATAAATATAATATATATATATATATATATATATATATATATATATATATATATATTTATATATATATATATATATATATATATATATATATATATATATAAATATAATATATATATATATATATATATATATATATATATATATTTATATATATATATAAATATATATATATATATATATATATATATATATATATATATATATATATATATATATATATATATATATATATATATATATATATATATATATATCTACGGCATAAAGTGGACTCCGCCCATGTTAAAATTCAGGCTCAAGTGAGCTCCATGGTCAAGTGGCCACCGATATACGGAGCTCACTTGACCATTCCATAATATTGGCTCTGTCGATTCGTCAACATGTATAGTTTCATAATTTCTAAAAATTTTGTGGAGCCCCTAAGTACCCCTGTATCATGAATGTATATCGCTTAGTTCACGTGTATATATTATAGGGGTCGTTCAGATCTTTTTCCGTGTATATTGGAACCATAAGTATATAGGTTTAAGTAAGCTCTGATAGTTTGGCAACTATGGGATTAAGCCGTTTATTTCCAGCGGATATTCTAAACGGTTCATATGGACTCCTTACTTTTGTTATCATTCATACGCATTACAGTATGTAACAGTTATGTGTACTACCAAATACCTGTTTTTGGTAGGTACGTGCTTTTCTAAAAATAGATTTATAGATACAAAAGGATTTCATTACCAAGTTGGATGTGTTTTTTCATATGCGAAAATTATCTAATATATTTTGTTAACGTGAGTATGTCTTTATACGTTTTATTTAAGAATCCGGTTAATAAGAACTTCTTTTATTTCATCCATTGTTTCATGATATCTTATATACAGCTTTTTATTATTTTATTTCTTCTATTTTATTATTTTATTTTTTTATCTGTGTACTACATATAATTCTGGATAGAAGGTTATCTCAAAATAAATATTTAAGTGCTTAAATATATATTATTTGTTAAAATGGGTAGTAGTGCACAAAAAAGGGAAGACTGAATAATTTATCTAACACGAATTATACAACTTCACCAATATTACATATTTCTGAATGTTTTATCTCCTATTTAGGGGTAATATGTAATCAATATAAGTGGAGTTAGTGTCAAATTTGCAGTGATCTTTATAAGTAATAGCTTACTGACTGTACTTTACATGTTCAGTTCACATAAATAAACCTTGTCCCTTCAGAAAAGAGCGATTCGAATGGTAAAGTTTACTAAGAAAGTGTAATAAGTCTTGTACCACCCCACATGCACACAAGTTAACCGGTGTTTGCAGGCCAGAGTCCTCCTGGCAGATTTAAGAAAAATAACTACCATAAGGAAGTTCCTTTCGAGGGAGCAGATGGCGAGGAATAGCTTATTTTTGTTTGTATATCTTGCAGATTTGTTGATATAGCAATTTTTTCCTTGATTTTAGTCATAAAATGGGCTGATATTCGTGGAGTGTATGTTACGAATCTGGACTTTGTTTCTTTTGCTCTCTAGCTACTTATCTTCGGATATTAGGTGGATTGATAGCTACGATATTGTAGAGCTTATGTATGGATGTGAGTCTTAATATTTGCTGAATTTGGCTGACTAATTTATAACTAAATCTACGTGTTAAGTATGTGTTGGTGTCACTTATACTCTCAAAGTTTTTTAGGCAGCAGAAGCATAGCGTTCAAGCGTCTACGTTTTAAGGGTGGAAGGATGTGCTTTACATTTTTAGCCAAGTTTAGACAAGTTTGCAGAGAATATTATTTTCTGGTTCTAGTTTGGCATTTGATTTTAAAAAAAGTACTGTGAATGACAAAGTGTGATAGAAACTATCTTCAAGTTATTTATAGCGAGTCCAGAGTTTAAGGATTTCATGACACTATTGGTTCAGGTATATATTCAGATTTGTGAAAGTGTCTCTGTTAGGGACATTGAAGGAGACCACCTGACTTTTTTCGGGGTTTGGCTAAAAATTGAGTTATAATCTAGTTTTGTTGTATTTAAGGTATGATTTATATTTTTCTCCACTTCACCAACAAAAGTTTTTGGCTGTGCAACAATAGATAATGTATCGTCTACATAATAAAAGTTCTTGTATTTACTGGTATGAGTTGTGTAAATGTTATACAGAGTAGGTGCCATTACAGGACCCCAAAGAGACAGTTATTCTACGTTCTCCAACTGCTATTCTTACCATTGAGTGATACGAAAAATTTTCTGTTGTGTAGGCATACGCGGATAATACAAGTGAGTTTATTACCTCAGGGGATATTACATAGATTTTGGAGAAATACCCTATAATTTAAGGTGTCGTAAGTGGCATTAAGATTAACAAATACCACTCCTCATACCTGATATTTTTCGTACTTCTCTTTGCTGTGTTGGGCAAGATTTAGTATTTGTGACGTGTATGATTTAACCTGTCATATATAGCCACTTTTTTTTAATTTGAGGTTTTCTTCTATTATCGATTTATATTAAGGATCATGTGCAGAAGTATTTTGTATAGCTGACAAAATAAATAGATATATTGGCCGATAGCTTTTGTGGTCGTTGGAGTGTTTGCCAGGTTTAAGCAAGGCAACAACTTTGTCTTTGCTTTGCTTGTCTAAAGACTGTGGATATTAGCCATTGTTGTATTTTTGGTTCAAATTTTAGAGTTAGTTTTGTGCTCAGATCCTCAGCCAGGAGCCGTAATATTGTTCATTATATACGTGGATAGCGGATCCAAGCTCAACATCGTTGAAAGATTCTCTCAGCTGACTGGTTTTGTTTTCTTTCATTATAAGTTTTTCTTTGCTTCTTTGCCTGCATTTAATATGTAATTTTCAGCGATCAGCTTAATACCAAATACCATAGGATTGGCCATCTATGTGCTTCCTGCATTTTGTTAAGCGCATATGTAAAGTGGAGTGTCTTTATCTCTACATATACTCTTAATATTTATACACATAATTAGAATAGTTATAGACGAAAAATATCCTGGCTTAAAAGCCTAAGGGAATGGTTTGAAAGCAGTAGTGCAGAACTTTTTAGAGCGGCAGTCAACAGAGTCCGTATAGCCATGGTGATTTCCAACCTTCGATAGAAGATGGAACTTAAAGAAGAAGGTGGAAAGAAGCATAAACTATCTACGTAATAAATCCCATTAACCTGTTAGTAATGGATAACCAGATATATTTAAAAAGATTAAGTGCCTTTCTTTTTATTTTGGATTTTGAATTTTGCATAACTAGAGCAAGCGACTAATTTTTGTGTATTAGTTTTGCATCAGTAGACCAAGCGCCTCTTGCGAGCGTTTTAATGATTGTAAATCGAATATTTGGCAACATATGTACATAAACGTTGTTAACAATGGTGACGTTGGCAACTTGTTGAGGCGTTTAGATTAAGAAGCAGTGGCAGTTATTGCTTAAATTTTTCTATAATAGTCACATTACAGAAGAGCTAACACAGAAAGAGAATACCTAACAAAAGGCATAACACTAAGTAAAATGTATGAATTGTATATTAAAGAAGCAGACAATGACCTTGTTAAATTTTCGTTTTACAAAAAAATGTTTTTAACACGATTTAATCTTCAAAGAAAAAAGTTGAAAAAAGTTACTTGTAGTAGATGTGATTGTTTCGAATTAGAAATTAAAAGTTGCGCAGATAACGAACAATTAAGCAAGTTAAAAAAAGAAAAAATGTGCACTTAGAAGAAGCTGAAAATGCACAATCTAGAAGAAAGCTAGACATGAAGATAAGCAACTATCAACCAGAAGTGGAAACCTTTTGTTTTGATTTAAAGAAAAACTCTTCCCCTTCCGAGAATTCTAATAAATATTGTATATTATAAGCGTCAATTATGTATTTACAATCTTGGTATCCATAGCGCCAAGGATAACAAAGGTCATTGTTATATTTGGATAGAAGGTGAAGCTGGTCGGGGAGCCCAGGACGTAGGCATTTGTCTTAAGACACATATTGAAGAAAATGTTACTTCTGCGAGACATGTAATTTTTTGGTCAGACTCTTGTGGCAGCCAAAACCGCAACATCAAAATAGTTTTGATTCTGAAAACGATTTTGGAAACTCATCCTACCATTGAAAAAAATACATTACGCTATTTCCTTCCTAGTCATAGCTTTTACCCAATGGTAGTGATTTTGGAGATTTTAAAAATGCCCTAAAATTTTAACAACGTTTATATATCGTTGATGATTAAATAAACGTGATGAAAAAATTCCGAAAAAAGAAACCACTAGTAGTTCACAGAATGAAAAAAGAAGCAGTCAGACATAGAAAACAGTAAGGCTGGTTTAAAACAAGAGAAATTTAAATAAGAAAGGATATACCACTCATTATTTTTATGAAAACTTAACACTAGTGAAGTTGAAGTAAATCTTTACAAGGATTTTTAAAAAGGACGGCCTGTTGCAATGCAATCCGTAAGTAACCACTTGATTCCTCTTTGGCCCACAGGCAAGCCACTTTTTGTGCCTAAGCTTAACGACAATCTTTAACGCACCTAATACCAAACGATGCAAAACCTTTGTATTGCTCTCTTTTCAGAAACAATACAATAGAAGACGACATTAAAAGACTTTATATTTTTGATTAATTTCTTAAGTAATATAAAATATTCAAAAACAACGACTATTTTTGTCATACCCAAAAAAAAATAATAGCTTGTGGCCTACCAATAATTCACTAAAAGTGATATTTTAGTTACTCATCACTAGACCAAACGACCTCCATGTCGCTTGGTCTACTGATGTATAACACAATTACACAATGTGGCGAAAATCGTAAGTCGACCAAAAGACTTTTTTTTTTGTTTTTCTTTAATATTGGACAAGTTACTATTTCGCACTTATAAGAAACATAAAAAACTGTATTCGAAAACAAAAAATTACGACAATTGTAACATATAGTGAATTTTAATAGAGTGAAAACTTTAAAGTCAAATATCTCAAAATCATATTTTGGCGCTTGGTCAAGTGATGAATTACGCCGTATATATAAAATTACGAGACAATATTCATATGCTGTGGACAAATCGTCATAATTGCGTTATATTGATATATATACGACAATCAGCTGTAAAAGTCATTGCCTTTTTTTTTGCAGTATCATATTTTAGCATAGTCTTCTGATTTATTTTGTAGTATGTTAACTAAACCGGTTTAGTTTGCGTGAAATGAATCCACAATTCGTCTAATAATATTATGTTTTTAAAACAGTTGTGTTTTTATGTTCATCCGTTCACTTTTTGTAAAGCAGTCTGTGTAAATATTAGGGATTTACTTATATAATCCTTTTGTATATCTAATTTGTTTATTGATTTTACTTTTTAGATAAAGTTTCATAATTATAGTCCTCTTGCTTTTATTATCTATGGTAATACATATACATACCCAATTCGAAAGGGAGAAAACCAGCGGTTTCTAGATTAAACATAGACATTCTTCTCTCTATCTCCCTCTATGTTATATAAAGATCATCGTCATCGCATAGTCAAAACACAGCAAGATTCTATTGCCTTTTCTTCTTTTTGTCTCCTCATTTCTATTGTAAACTCAGCCACGTAAATGACGTTTTAAAAATTTATGTCAATATTTCTGAAGTGCCATTCCTGGGATAATTTTTTTAAGCCTAGTTTGTTTGATTACAAGTAATTGATTTGATAGCTTCCAACAGAGAAGTATTGGTGGTAGGTAGAATAACAAATGTTGATAAATATGATGGGTCGGTACGTAGTCTCATTATTCCTAAATCTGATCATATGTTACCTCCACCCTTCATTTGTAGACATCGTCTCGTGGCATTCTCCCAATTTAACTTGGTAATGCAGTTATTGAGAGAGCCTTTGGATATAGCCAGCTAAACGTTGGAGTTAAGATTGAGTTTCTTGTACGACATTGCTATCTTTATATATGTGTTTGACATTGGCATTAGTTCCGTTCGTATTGGTTAGTACTCGGACCTTTGTAAGTCGGAAAATACCTCTGATGGCTTTTCTAGCAATCCTGATTCCTGATCTAATTAATACGTTCTTGTCACATATCCACACATTAGCACTGGTTTAATCACTGTTTTATATATCCTGCTTTTAGAGATTCGTATTAGACTTCTGGATTTAAAAGTGTTATAAGGGTTATATATACATCAATTAGCTACCTGAGTATTCCGTTTTATTTCTTATGTGTCAACGTTATCTACGATATCTAAAACGCTGCAATCTTTCAAAATGATATGGCTTTATCGTATGGCGTTACGTTATGCCCCACTCTACATCCTCTCTTTTGTATATTAAAGAACATTTATTTGATTTTTTTATCAGTGACTATTAGACCGTTTTTTTGCTGCTAATAGCATTATTTTATAGCATTCTAATATTTAATTTATGGATTAAATCCAGATAGCAAATAGATATTCTTCACTTTCTCGAAGAAATATTATTCTAACACACAAAATTAATAAATTTCCAAAACCTTCCTTGCATATTCTGTTCACTTATGAGGGGCAGCAATATCAGTACCAAAATAAGGCGTATAGTCCTGGACTGGCTAGTTGTTGGATAATAGGAAGCATGAGTCTAGCAATTTTATTGCTTTCGGTACTGCACCAGGTATCGGGGAGCAGAAATATCATTACCAAGTTAATGCATATTGGAATTGTTGCTTGAACTTTATTATTATTAACATCATTTAATCTTCGGTTATCCACTGCTGGACATAGATCTCCCTCATAATTCCTATGACAACGTTTTAGATCGTCAGTCCAACGTGTTGGTGGACGACCTGTGCTTCGGTAGGCATCATCTCTTGGTCTCCATTCCAGTATCCGCTTGTCCATCTATTATCTGTCATTCGAGCCACGTGACCTGCCCAGTTCCATTGCAGTGTTGCTACTCTCTCTACTGCATCAGCCACTCCGGTTCTTTTGTCGTAGCTGGCGATTTGGGATCTTGTCTCGTAGTGAAATGCCCAACATAGCACGCTCCATCGCCCTTTGACACACACGGATCTTTTGAACTGTTCTCCTTGTCATGGTCAACGTTTCCGCACCGTAAGTTAACACTAGCAAAACACACTGATTAAACGTTTTTCTTTTAAGGCATATTGGTATATCAGACGATTTAAAAATATGGTTCAGCTTGCCGAAGGCTGCCCAAGTCAGTCTTATATGACGGAGAAGCTCAACGGTTTAATTATCTTTTCCTATGCGAATCTCATGACATAGGTATTTATAGGCCATTACCTGGTCTATGGATCTTGTTCCTACGCATATATCTTCGCTGACTACAAGATTTGTCATCATCTAGGTTTTAGATATATTTATTTTCAATACCCCTTCTAGCGAGGAAAGGTAGAGCTAATTTAAAAGTTCTTTGGCCTCATCTATCCTATCAGCTATTAGTACAATATCATCTGCAAACCTTAGATGGCTAAGCTTTTCTCCGTTTATATTTATGCCCTTGTCGGTCAGTTTTGCCCTTTTACATATATATTCCAAAAGCGTAGTGAACAGTTTCGGTGATATGGTGTCCCTCTGGCGTACTCCACGTTGTATCGGGAATTTCTGGGTTTGACGATCACCCACTCTAACACTGGCTATTGCGTTTTGGTATATGTGTTTAATTAAACACATTATTAAATAACACTATATTTCCTAGTAAAATCATCATGACTTTACAATAAGACAAATTTTCGATTGTTGGTTATGGAAATATCATGTACATACCACCGGGTTCCCTATGTGGATATCCAGCAAAATCCTTATACTCATGATACGGGAAGCAAAAAACCAAAGATGAAAATATGCACCAAGAAACACTGAGTTATAAAACAGTCGAATAAAATATAAATTCTCGATTCAAATGGTCAAAAAATTAATGAACATCTTAGTAAAATAGAAATGAGGCCTATTTAAGATGTAATCTATTAACGGGCCAACGTACAAAGCACTCCTAGCATGTGCTAATGATATAGATCTCATAAAAAACTCTCCCGTCCGCAAAAATCTTCAATAAAGTGAAGAGAGCACGAAAAACGTTTTACTTAAAATCAGCGAAATGAAAACCAAATACAAGCGAATCAACAGAAGAGACCAATTTAATAAATCTTGATAAAATATTAAAGTTAACAACTACAATTTCATTAATATGGAACACTTTAAATATTTTAGATAAATAATCACGGTTAATAATAATGCCACTAAAGAAATACAGATCATAATTTAAACTTTTTACCTATTTTAATACATAGATGCGAATCATGGACAATGACTAAAACAGATAAAGAAGAACTACGAATATTTAAAAGGAAAATAATAGGAAAATTGTTTTAACCTCATTATCATATCGCTACAAATCCGTATAGAAGAAGAACACATACTGAATAAAGAAAGCTCTTATAACGATATTGTTTAGGAAAATAAATTGCTTAAGGTAGATCGGACACATGCATAGACGCCAAGATGTCAAACTTGTAAAACTGGTATGGACGGAAGTTAGCACAGAAGAATGCCACTTGGGCGTCTCAGTATGCAATGAAGAGAAAACATCCAATCATATCTCAAAAAATTAACATCGTGAAGGTTCTTCTTTGAACCCCATAACAAATGGCTAATCTTTTACTTTCATTAAAAATTTAAATTTTAATAAGCCACGTAAATAACGTTTTAAAAATTTATATCAATATTTCTGAAGTGCCTTTCCTGGGATAACTTTTTTTATTCTGGTTTGTTTGATTACATGTAATTGATTTGATAGTCCCCAACAGATGAGTATTGACTATAGGTAGGATAGCAGGTAGTTGAACAGGCATGTGTTGATAAATACGATGGGTCGGTAGATAGTCTCATGATTCCTAAATCTGACCTCATGTTACCTTCCCCCTTCATTTGTGGAAGTACTAAGGACATTTTTTCTCTTGGGGTATCCTCCCAATTTAACTTGGCAATGCAGTTATTATAAAGCCTTTGGATATAGCCAGCGCAACTTTAGCATTGAGATTTAGCTTCTTGTACGACGTTGCTGTCTTTATATACGTGTTTGACCTTGGCATTATTTCCGTTCGTTAATGGTTAGTACGCGGACCTTTGTAAGTCGGAAAATACTTCTGATGGCTTTTCTAGCAATCCTGATCTAATTAATACCTGAGTTTCACGTACATTGTTTTGTCAGCGTTCTCGTCACATATCCACACATTAGCACTGGTTTATATATCCTGATTTAAGAGAGTCGTATTAGACTTCTGAATTTAAAAGTATTATAAGAGTTATTTAGACATCCGTTAGCTACCTGAATATTCCCTTTTATTTCTTATGTTACAAAATTATCTACGATATCTAAAACGTTTCAATCCTTTAAAATTATATGGGTTTATTGTTACGTTATGCCCTTCTCTACGTCATCTCTTTTGTATGTTAAAGAACATTTATATATGCTTTATTACTGACTATTAGACCGTTTTTTTCTTCGCTAATATCATTATTTTATAGCATCCCATTATTTAATTTATGGATTAAATCCAGATAGCAAATTGATATTCTTCACTTATGACATTCTGCAATTATTGTTGGATAGTCTAAAATTGACGAAGTAAGTCTAAAACGTTAATCACAAAAAACTTATCGGTAAAATTATATTAAGGATTATGTGCAGAAGTATTTTATATAGCTGACAAAATAAATATATTAACCGATAGCTTTTGTGGTCGTTGGAGTTTTTGCAGGTTTAAGCAAGGTAACAACTTTGTCTTTGCTTTGCTTGTCTGCAGACTTTGGATATCAGTAATTGTTGTGTTTTTTGGTACAAATTTTATAAGCTTTGTGCTCAGATCTTCAGTCAGTAACCGTAATATTGTTCATTATATAGGTAGATAGTGGATCCAAGCTCAACATAGTTGAAAGGTTCCCTCAGCTGACTGGTTTTGTCCTCTCTCATTTAAGTTTTTCTTTACTTATTTGCCAGCAGAGATAGCACTTTTACATTTATTATGTGTTTTCAGGAAACATATTAATACCAAATACCCTAGGTTTGGCCCTCTATATGTTTCCTGCACTAGAAATACGTCACATTTGTGCTAAGCACCCTTAATATTTATAGACATAATTAGAATAGTTGGTCCTAAAAAGGGCCGATTTGACAAAAATCATATTGAACGGGTGATTAGCCGATTAATTTTTTGTTCATTACCCAGGGTACGTCAGATTGCGGTGGTCTTATTAGTACTTAAATTTTCGTAAAGGCTTCTCTTTTGAACTCCATAATAAATGGCTAATCTTTAACTTTTCATTAAAAATTTAAATTTTACATACTGTTACTTTTCGACGATATTTCGAATCAGATATGTATAGTAATCACCGTACTTAATATAGAGTCTCTTTGTGAAAAGTAGGTGAGTTTATCATATCGGTGACAACTCATATATGGATAATAAGGACATAAACGGGTAAAATAAGTGTACAAAATTTCAAATAAATATATCGACGGTATTGCTCAGAAGATGGGTTTATCCCAGAAATCAAAGGTTACAGGTATATTAAAGGTTCTGTTTACGTATTTTCATTACTAATAAAGTATATTTAGAATAAAAGCCTTAAGGTATTTTTAGATTCTATGGAAATTAGAATTTAGGGAAATCAGCAAATTAAAAAATACAGCGATAATTCTAAATCACTAACTTGAGACAAACAGTTGTCCCCTCTTCAACTTATTCAGTTACAGGCTATAACATGTAAACGCATACCTGTTTTATTGTCAGATAAAATAAATTTCCATCAAGTGACAGTCGAATCCATCACTTACTTAAAGAGTAGGAAAAGACATGTTTATGCTTTAGAGTACGGGTAGTTTATTACAAAGTACCTTTTGCTTTTGGCAATTAGTTTCTCACTTTCTCAGCGATGGATCTCTCTTTCCTCATCAATAATGTTTTCGCTCGATACTGTCTGAACATCTTATTCTACGATATTTAGATTTCACTATATGCTCTACATTTCTTGGCAATACTTCTGATGGCTTTTCTGGTAATACTGATCTAATTAATACCTAAGTTTTACTTACATTGTTTTGTCAGCGTTCTCGTCATGTATCCAGTCAATAGCATTGGTTTAATCACTATATTATATATCTTGATTTTAGGGATTCGTATTAGACTTCTGGATTTAAAAGTGTAATGAGGGTTTATCAGTTAGTTACCTGAATATTCTATTTTATTTCTTGTGTGACAACGTTATCTACGATACCTAAAATGCTGTAATTTTTTAAAATTATATGGGTTTATTGTTACGTTATGCCCTACTCTACATCCTTTCTTTTGTATGTTAAAGAAAATTTATTTGGTTTTCTGATTACTGACTATTAGACCGTTTTTTTGCTGCTTGTAGCATTATTCTATAGCATTCTAATATTTAATTTATGGATTAAACCGGGTAGAAAATAAATATTCTTCACTTTCTCAGAGAAATAATATTCTAACATACAAAATCCTATTAAATTTCCAAAACCTTCCTTGAATATTAAATTCACTTATGAGGGGCAGAAGAAATATCAGTACTATAATAAGGCGTATAGTCCTGGACCGGCTAATCGTTGGATAATAGGAAGCATGAGTGTAGCAGTTTTAATGTTTTCCTGATTGCTACCTGGGATCGGGGAGCAGAGATATCAGTACCAAGTTAATGCATATAGGAATTGTAGCTTGAACTTTATTATTATTAAATAGCACTATATTTTCTAGTAAAATCGTCATCACTTTACAGTAAGATAAATTTTCGAACGTTGGTTATGGAAACGTTAAGGACATACCACCGAACTCCCTATGTCAAAAAAACAGAGATTAAGATAGGCGCCAAGAAACTGTATTATAAAACAGTCGAATAAATACAGATTCTCGATTGAAATATTCAAAAAATTAATGAACAGCTTACTAAAATAGAAATAACGCATATTTAAGATGCAATCCATTATTATATCACTACAAATCCGTATAGAATAAGAACATATACTGAATAAAGAAAGCTCTTATAACGTACGATATTATTCAGGAAAATAAATCGCTTAAGGTAGATCGGACACATGCATAGCCGCCAAGATGTCAAACTTGTAAAACTGGTATGGAAGAAACTTAGCACAGAAGAATGCCACTTGGGTGTCTCAGTATACAATAGAGAGAAAACATCCAATCATATCTTAGAAAATTAACATTTCATTAAAGATTCGTGGAAAATCTATCAACTTGGAAAAAAAATGTAGTTAGCGAAGACTCACCCAGTGTTGTAGCGCTACGTAATAATGACAATAAAGAAAAAAGGGAAACAGTGACAGCTGCTTCAAAATCATGATAAGAAATACAATAGATGATTGACGGATTCGAGAAACTTGAGACTTGAGAAAGGCACTCTGCCGAAACAGCTGTAGTGATAAGATACAATTAATTTGGTGTAAGTTTTGAAAACAAAGTTTTTAGTATTTTGTTGTTAAATAAAATGGAATTAACATACGACATTATTTATATACGCTATAATAACTAGACAACTTGTATGATACGGACATATAAGGAGAAAGTTTCATGAAACAATAAACTACCCAATATTCGTTATAAGTGAAATCGATATGAATAAAGAAAATGAGGAAAACTATGGCAAAAGGTAAAAAAAAGTAGTGATTAAAACATGAGAGAGGTACCTTGTGGACAACATGTGCTTAATTAGGAACGAATTGAGATACATAATCAGAAGACGGCAAAGGAAAATCTATATAATATATAATAATCTATACAAATGTATACCATTTTTAACAATGCATATTTATAGCTCATTTCCAGAGCCAACGTGCTAATTGTATGTAAAATGAAACTTTTTAAGGTTTTTAATGTTTGTATGAAAGATGAAACCGCATGACACATAACCGTGAAATTTATATACCAACCTATAAATCTCTTTTAAAAGAATACTGACACCTACACATTATCACAATACGACATATCATAATACTAAGAAATTTGTTATTTTAATCTAAGAATATACTTTATAATTTACGAGAGATTTAATTTAATGTATTTAAAATTTTACAGGATCCGGTATAGATATATTAGATATTCTTTTAGATTTTTTAGATATATTATTTCTTCAACACTGAAGTTAGTCCAATCTCTGATATTTCTCTGCCAGATTTTGTCCTTCTTCCCAAGACTTTTCTTCCCTCTACTCTTCCTTGCATGATGACGTGTAGAAGAGAGTATTTATCGTTTCGAACTGTAGCCCAGATACGATGTCCAGATAGACAATTCGTCTTAACGCTTCTTCGTTTGAGACTTTTACAGTCCAAGGAATTTTAAGAATACGCCTATATAGCCACATTTCGAATGCCTTTAATTTTTTTACAGATTTGGCTGTCAGGGTCCAACCTTCTACCCCATATAGCAGTTGCGACCATACATAACATTCGACGATCTCAATCTAATAACCACACTCAATTTCTTATTTGTAAACATTGACTTTTATCTGTTTAGTTTAGTCCTATCTTTTTGCTTTATCTGTTAATGATTTTTATAAGAATTTGTAAATCCTCTATATTTTCTGTCATAATTGGGGTTTAGTCTGCAAATTTTATGTTATTAATGATGCTCACTCCATTCCTTACTTCTTTCCCATAGTGTCTCCTAAAATATTAGTTGACAACACACATCTCTGGCTGACTCCTTTTTGAATTTCTGCTTGATTTGTCTCTCTATCTTTCACCCGCATGACCGCTGTTTGAGTTTAGTAGACTTTTTAGTAAATTAATATCTTGGTATCTAGGTGTATGTATTTTAATGCATGTATGGGCTTACCAGGTTGAACTATGTCAAATACTTTTGAAAATCTATATTAGATATGAATACGTTTTCATTATAATCTCTGCATTTTTGTAATAGTACCTCCATTGCGCACAATTCCTCTTTTGTTCCCAATCCACTTCTAAATCCAAACTATGTGTTGTCCAATTGTTCTTCACATTTTTTATTGACAGACGATTTAATGTTGTTATTAATCGGATGATATTTGTGACTTTTATTAAATTTTGATAATCGTTACAAATCAAGTCTTTTAGTGACATATTATTCTTTTAATTTTTACTTCTCATTTAATGTCTATCTTTTGTTAGTTATTTTTAGAGTAAATATATGATGACTGACATTATTCCCAATTGATTCTTTTGTTTCAGTTATTGCTCTAGCCTAATTTGACATTTTCTTTCTTAAAATCATCAAATTTTCATGGTTTATTTATATTTCGTTATAGTAAAATTCATATTTTCCACTAAGCCTAACATAAGCAGCAGCAGTGTCATCAAACCGAAATAATCCAGTTGTGCATAACGTTTTTGCTGATCGATTTACAAATAAATTTTAACAAACACATCAAATTGATCATCCTTTTTACTTTCGTATACGATCATACTTATCCAAATTAAATTTTCAATTTTCAAAAACTTATGATACCTCCTCAATCCACAACCCTGCCCTTACCCTTATCCGTCTCCGTATCGGCCATACACGACTTACTCATGGCTATTTACTACAGCGCAAAAATAAACCAGTTTGTGAAGGTGTTCCCATGCAACCGTGTCCTAACGTTAAAACATTTTTTAATACAGTGTCATAAATATAACAGTGAACGAAATATAGCATACCCAACTGCCCTAGAAGAAAATACAGATACAAAAAGAATAATTTCTTATCTTAAAGACTGTCAACTTCTTCATAAAATTTAAAACATACATTGTAATACACATACATATTATTATTATTAATTGTGAACTAATGTATATACACTATTTGTATCAACTGTAACATTAATCTAAATACGCTAATGCCTATGCGTGGTAGATGCGTTTAAAAAAAAGGTATTTATATTAGACTATAGATTATATTAGATTTATATTAGATTAGATATTCAGTTTTGTGAAAGCGCCTGTCTTAGACAAATTGAAGGAGCGCTCCTAAGATTTTTCGGGGTTTGGCTTAAAATTAATTCGTAGTTTATTTTATTATATTTAAAGCAATCATTTAGATTTTTTTTCACTTCAGCAACAAAAGTTTTGGTTGTGCAATGTATCGTCTACATGAAAGTCCTAGTATCTACTGTTATCGGTTAATCATTTGTGTAAATGTAATACAGTGTAGGTGCCATTACGCTACTCCAAGCGAGACCATTCATCTGCGTTCTTCATCTTACCATTGAATGATACGAAAAATCTTCTATTCTGTAGATATACGCGGATAAAACAAGTAATGTTTTTATCCAAGGCGATGTCATGCAGCTTTGGAGAAATGTTCTCTTATTTAATATGTCGTAAGTGGCATTTAGATTGACAAATACCACCCCTGATACCCGATATCTTTCGTACTTGTTGTTGCTTTTTGCAAAAACGGGTACGTTATTACGTACCTTAATAAGTATTACGAATAAAAATAAATAAGCAAGAAGAATATAAGTGATCTATATTTAAACTAAGTGACAGAAAAAAGAATATTATATATACATTTACTTCTAAATTAAGAATTAAATTTTGATATGCCTGACAACGAAAGATACAAAAACACAATTATATAAAGTTGAAAATAATAATAGCTTGTACAAGCGCCAAAGCATTTAAAACAATAAGACCGAACATATTATATGTAATTGTAATAGATATGTTGCCGAGAATCAAGATACCCTAAGGAACCCAAATATTTCTTCTTTTAGTATCTGCCATAAGTGTATCCATGTGTTTATGTGTATCTAAAATATAGTATATAGGATATTGAATTCCCTACATTTAAAAATCGAAATATTGAAATTAGACGGTAAAAAATTGGAATTTTAAGAATGATTTATAAATTGTTATAATTTAAATTTTACTACTCCATGAAACAAATATTTTATACGTCATAAACTAGCATAACATAGCAATCGAAACATCGGAACGTTCATTTATATAATAAATATTTCAGTGCCAACGCATTTAAAAAAAATACTAATAAATAAAAATGAACTCTTGCTTTTTCCAAGTTTATAATAGGCACTACTTAAGTTTAAAAATAATTAAAGCAAGTAATATTTGTGAAATTTCTCGATGACTAAATTGATTGATATTTAAATAAATTTGAAGTTCCAAAATGTACCTGCTGTAAAATTTGAAAGTCTACGACTAATCAAATTATTGGCAACATCGCAAGAGTTTAGTTGTGTACGCGAAGGTATACATACGGATCCCAAAAGTGTTTTAACCTATTACAGAGTTCACTTAATCCTACGGGTTGCTCGGAGTCTACATAAAGCGCTACGCAGATAATAATATACACGGTGTATATTCTACTGGAGTTAGTATAATACCGTTTTAGAACGGAGCTTACATTAACCGCTAGATGTATATATATATATATATATATATATAGATCTAGCGGTTAATGAGAGCTCCGTACTAAAACGGTATTATACTAACTCCAGGCGAATATACACCGTGTATATTATTATCTGGGTAGCGCTTTATGTGGACTCCGACCAACACGTCGGATTAAGTGGACTCTGTAATACGTTAAAACACTTTTGGGATCCGTATACATTTCTTTGCGTACCCAACTAAACTCCTCCGATGTTGCCAATAATTTGATTAGTCGTAGATTTTTAAATTTTACAGCAGGTACGTTTTGGAACTTCAAATTTATTTAAATATCAATCAATTTAGTCATCGAGAAATTTCACAAATACGTACTTGGTTAATGTAGTTAAATATTTTAATAATTATAATTTATATTACTTGCTTTAATTATAGATAAACTGAAATTAGTGTCTATTATAAACTTTGAATAGGCAAGTGTCAATGTTTATGTACTAGAATTTTTTTTAATACATTGGCACTGAAATATTTATTATATTATAAATGTACTTTCCGATGTTTCGATTGCTATAGTGTATGACTTACAATATTTGTTTCATCAAGCAGTAAAATTTAAATTATAATAATTTATAAATCAATCTTAAAATTATAATTTTTTACTGTCTAATTTAAATATTTCGATTTTTTAATGTAGGGAATTCAATATACTACTATACTTTAGATACACATAAACACATAGATATAATATTTCGGTGTCTTATGGTATAATTTTAGCCAACATATCTATTACAATTACATATAATATGTTCGGCCTTATCGTTTTAAATACTTTGTCGCTTGTGCAAGCTATCATTGTTTTCAATGTTAAATCATTGTTTTTTGTATCTTGCGTTGTCAGGCATATAATTTTTAATTTAGAAGTACATGTATGAATAATATTCTTTTTTCTGTCACTTGGTTTAAATATAGTACACTTACATTCTTCTTGCTTATTTATTTTTATTCGTAATACTTATAAAGTATGTAATAACGTACCCGTTGTTGCAAAAATCAACAACGGGTACGAAAGATATCAGGTATTAGGGGTAGTATTTGTCAATCGAAATGCCGCTTACGACATATTAAATTAGAGAAAATTTCTCCAAAAATTCTATGACGTCCCCTTAGATAAAAACATCACTTGTTTTATTCACAATCTAGATTGAATTGCTCTCTTCTGTTGATTCGCTTGTATTTGTTTTTCATTTTGTTGATTTTAAGTAAAACATTTTTCGTGTTCTCTTCACTTTGTTGAAGATGTCGCAGACGGGAGAGAGTTTCTTATGAGATCAATATCATTACCATATGCTACAAGTGCTTGGTACTTTGGGCCATTAATGGATTGCATTTTAAATAGGCGATTTCTATTTTAGTAAGCTGTTCTTTAATTTTTTGAATATTTGAATTGAGAATCTGTATATTATTCGACTGTTTTATAACAGTGTTTCTTGTGTTATAGAATATAGTGCTGTTTATATAGTGCTGTTTAATAATAATAAAGTTCAAGCAACAATTCATATATGCAATAACTTGGTACTGATATCTCTGCTCCCCCATACCAGGTAGCAGTCCCGAAAACATTAAAACTGCTACACTCATGCTTCCTATTATCCAACGATTAGCCAGTCCAGGACTATACCCTTATTATGGTACTAATATTGCTGCTGTCCCTTATAAGTGAATAAAATATGCAAGGAAGGTTTTGGCAATTTAATAGGATTTTTTATGTTAGAATATTATTACTCCGAGAAAGTGAAAAATATCTATTTGTTATACGGATTTAATCTATAGATGAAATATTAGAATGCTATTAGCAGCAAATAATATGGCAGATAATATGCTGGAATTAGCAGTAGCATGTACTAACAGTGGCCATACCTAGTCCACTGTTAGTACATGCTTTTAGAAAAGAGAAAGCCAACTTATCCAATTTAAAAGCAGACAAAATCAATTCCAAATATGGATCGTAAGCCAATCCCTTATGTAAAGACTCTAAAGTAATAATTAGTGAAACTGTAAGCCAACAGCATAAAGTGCTGGTACTAGATATACAAGTAAAATATGAAATAAAACCAAAATATCGAGAAGAGTCACAAAAACAATTAATTGACGTTAACAAGCGACAAAGTAGTTCAATTTAGAACAGAAATAAAAAAGAATGTGTTGGAATATGGAAAAAGGTCATAATGAAATTTGGAAAAATGTGTCAAAAATTATTAAAGAGGGTGTAACTAAAATACTTGAAAAAATCTCAGAAAATTGACTTAAAAATTGGTAAATATAGATAGTCAGACGATGTTTAAGACAATATAAAAGACAAGAGAAGATTATATAAGGAGGGACAAGAAAAAATATCAGAATAAGATTATCAAAAGTATCAAATAGATAAAGAGGAAGCAAATGTGCGGTAGCACAATCTAAGGTAGCAGCGCATGAAAAGCTGTACAATGAACTGAGTACTAAGAAAAAAACATATACAAAATTGCTAAAAGTGGAGCAAAGAAAACCAAAGATTTTAATCAGATTAAATGTATACGAAATAAATACATTAAACTATTTATGCAAGGAAAGGATGTAAAAAATAGCTACAAGGAGTTCTTTAACGACCAATTAAACTAAGAGTTTGAGAAAGCATCTATAGAGGCAACAGAGACAGTAATAGCAATGGTGCCGAAAATGACGACCGCGGAAGTAATTTAAGAGCTACATAAGATGAAAAAAGAAAAGGCATAGGTCCTGATGGCATCCCTGGATATATATGATCAGCATTAGGAAAATCAGGAACAAGTTGGCTAACAGGACTATTTAATAGAATTTTGAAAGTAAGGCGAATACCGGATGAATGGAGAAGTAGCATTTTAGTACCTGTATACAAAAACAAAGTAGATGGTAAACTCTGTACAAACTATAGAGCCCTAAAACTACTCTGTAACACCATGAAACTATGGGAGAGAATAATTGATAGTAGGATACAGGAAGAAACAGAAATATTCAGTTTAAATTCATGCAAGGCAAATCAACAACGGATGCAATTTTTATCATAAGGCAAGTAATGGAAAACTAATGTTAGAACAAGTGAGGGTAAGACTGATAAATTTCATTTGAGAATAGTATTGCATCAGTGCTAATCCCTTATCTCTTCTAATTAGTGTTGGAAAAATTAACGAAAACATGTCAAGGAGATATTCCTTGGTGCCTGATGTATGCTAACGATGTGGTGTTAGTAAGAGATAAGGAGAGATAATTGAATTAATGATTGAGACAATGGAGATGGGCGCTTGAGCAAAAGGTCTAAAAATAAGGCAAACAAAAACAGAGTATTAAAGTGTGCATTTAAAAACCAACTTCAGCTTTACTTTAAATCAGGTTATATTTATTTATATAAGTTAATGAAACCAATAATAAAAAAAGGAGCTGATTCCAAACCGATAATTTTTATTCAGAGATAAAAAGTATCTCATGATTAATTGAATATACAGAATTATCGATATAACTAAGTGAGAAACTTGTTGAGAAATACGTTTTAGAAAAAAAAATTGTGCTAGTCTTTTTTGACATTGCTTAGGCCTTTGCTAAAGTATAGCATGGAAGTTTAACCTACAAATAGTATACCTATTAGAGCCTAAACTAAACGAGTCCAAATTAGTTCACGTCAAGTTTATACATCTGAAAATCTAAAACATTCAATTTACAAAAAACGATGTCTAAATACCTTATGCATCTTTAACAATTACCTGTACCAATGAGACCTGTACTTGAGACTTCTATAGTATATATAAAAAAAAAGGGAGGAACTAAATTATCAGAAAATGTATCCGCAACTCCTATAGTCATTAACTTGGTACTGATATCTCTGCTCCCCGATTTCAGTAAGCAGTCACCAAACCATTAAAACTGCTACATCCATGTTTCCTATTATCCAACGATTAGCCAGTCCAGGACTATATGCATTATTATGGTAGGTACTGATATTGCTGCTGCCCCTCATAAATAAATAGAATATGCAAGGAAGTTTTTGGCAATTTAATACGGTTTTTGTGTGTTACACTATAAATTCTCCGAGAAAGTAAAGAATATGACTATCCGCTATCCGAATTTAATCCATAGATTAAATATTAAAATACTATAGAATAATGCTATTACCAGCAAAAAAACGGTATAATAGTAACGATAAAACCAAATAAATATTTATTAACAGACAAAAGAGATGATGTAGAATAGAGCATATAACGCAACAATAGACCCATAAAATTTTGAAAAATTGGGGCGTTTTAGATATCGCAGATAACGTTGTCACATAAGAGATAAAAGGGAAAATTCAGGTAGCAAACTGATATATGTATCACCTCATAACACTTTTAAATCCAGAAGTGTAATGCGAACTACTAAAATCAGGATATATAAAATAATGTAAGTAAAACTCAGGTATTACTGAGATCAGGATTGCTAGAAAAGCCCTCAGAAGTGTTTTACGACCGGGAACTAATGCTAAGGTCAAACAGGTATATAAAAATTGCACCGTCGTACAAGAAATTAAATCTCAACGCTAAAGTTATTGTTTTGCACTTTGTCTTGATTTGTGATCTTATTCATAACATAATTATCTATTTCTTTCTACGACGCTCAATCGGCTCTTATTTTATTTTTTCATTGTTTGTGTTTTACTTACGTACGTAGATTCTTATTTTTTTTTACTGCGGGATGTATTTTTGGATTTAATTTTTTTGCTTAAAACGTAGCAATTGCCAGCTTGTATTCTGTTGTTATTCTCTTTTGTAGTGTTTTTGTTAAAAGTGCTTTTAAATTCCAAATATTTAGACCGATGAAACATTTCAAAGTGATAGCCATATATTTTTTTATTATCGTTGATTTGGAGGACCCTTTTTTGCGCTTTTTTCTATTTAATGTATTAATGTTTTTTGCTTACCAATAATTATTTTCGCTACTATATTAAACTTATCGTCGAAGGTCCGTATAATATGAGGACCTTAATTATTAAACTGTGAGATTTTCTGTATTTGCTTTCCGGGAGATGCTCTCCAAAACGATGGTAAACACGATTGGAGACAGGGCATCTTCCTGTTTGAGGTCACTGGACATTTGAAAGTAAGTTGGCAGTTACTTTTCTTATGTATGCCTAGTTCTTCCATAGCATTTTAGTTACAATCTTATAATTATATCATATGTTTGTTGAAAATCTATAAATAACTAGCTTAATGTTTTTCTTTTATTCCCAACATTTTTCATTAAGTATATAATAGTGAATATTTGATCAACGGTTCATTGAATTTTCCTAATTTCGCATTAATCTTTCCTAATTTCACATTTGTGGTTGCTGGATGTCAAAGAAGACACCATTTTCCATAGCGGGTACTATGATTCCAATGGGGTAAAGTACAACCTACATATTTGTTGCCAAAATTACTTTGCTGCTGTATCGAGTACCGTTTACTGGTATATGAATTTTGTTACGAATTTATACTGTGTGCTGAACTTTATTAAATCTTTTACCGCGAATTGAAAAGCATGTTTTAACCTTTATTTGTAACATTTTTCGTTACCGTTTAGTGAAACATTATACGTTTATCTAAATAAGTATTTTTGCTTTACATTGATATTTATGTGACAATTAGCTGTAAAGTCATTAGTCTTTCCTGTCGTGTCATATTTTCTTGATTTTTTTGTAGACAAGCGGTTTAGTTTGTGTAATATAATATCCCCAATTCGTTTCATAATATATTGTTTTCAAAACAGCTGTTAGGCGAGTTCATTCACTTTTTAAAGCACTTTGATTTTTAATATTTTGACCACGCATATTTAGGTTTTCCAATATTTGCGATTTGTATAATCTTTATGTATATAATTATCTGTTTATTGATTTTACTTTTTAAATAGAGTTTGGAATGGAATCTTCCTGTTTGAAATCAATGTACATTTGAAAATAAGTCGACAGTATTCTTTTCTGTAATGGTATTTCATAGTTTTATTCTTATGATTATATCAGTCTTTGTTTAAAATCTATAAATAACTAGTTTAATGATTTTTTTTGTATGTATTCCCAACATTTCTCATTAACTGCCTAATAGTGAATAATTGATCAACGATTTATTAAGTTTTTCTAATTCCACACTAATATTCACCTACTTTATAGTTCACCTATTTACTCAATCGTTCCAGGTGTATTAGAAAAAATACTGTATATCCTAATTATTAATAGAGATATAGCTTATATATAGCTTATAGCGCTATAGTTTGTGCAGTACATTTTATTATTCCTTTTGTGTATGGGTATACTTTTCAGCAAGTTGGTACTTGCTCTTACTTCTAAATTGACAGATCAGCTGTTTAACTGCCTGTACTAAACTTTCTTTTTCATTTTGCAAATATATATAAAATTCATAAAAATCACTCTGACATACCGATGATTGAAATATTGGATACCCTATACTATTTAATCAACGGAAATACTAAGATCACACGGAAAGAATATTATGGGTTATTTCTGGTTTCGTCAAAATTTAAACTGAAATTACTAACAAGAAAGTGCTCTCACTTCCACATGTTGAAATTGATATATAGTACCAACAGATGCTAGACATATACCATCAACACTAATAAAATGGAAACTATCAAATTAATGTCAATTTCATTTAATCAAATGTACTAACCTTAAAAATGATCATTTAACTAAACACACCTCAAAAATATTTACAATAAATTAAAAATAGCTTAAGCGTTATAAAAGTAACAGAGCAGCAAAGCTCACAGCATAAGAATAATAGTGCCTCGTACTTTTATATAGAACTTTGTTGACAGACAAATATTTATTTTTTTATATACTAGGTTTTAAAAAAAATGTACTCAAAACAAATAAATATTATCTAACAAGTGTTTTATTCCAGTTTCATATGAAAGCACCAGATCTTAGATATTATAAATTTCGTCATAGGTGCAAATTTGAATTGAAAACCAACTCATAGAGCATATAGTGAAATATAAATATCTTAGCCCTCTATTGCCCCTACTTTTTTGTAAACTTGTTTGTTTATAAAATGTTTTAATTTATATATGTCCTCAAATATCCATTTACAACAACTAGTAATTTTTTTAGATTTTTTAAATTTCGTTTGGGAAGTGTTTTGGGAGTGTTTAGCAAAAACTAACGAAACAAGTTATATACTTATTTATTATGCCATTCAAAAAAACAAATATTTGTAGTTGTAAAACATAAAGCAACTTTACATTTATCGCACATTACTTTAGAAGTATTACAGCATCCTGGTTTTTTGCATCTTCCCTTTTTTTCAGAAATTACTGGCCTTTGGTCAAGCCTAACTTCCTTTGGTAGTACAATAGCAGTAGATCCTCTCCTCTGTTTTTTTACAATTTCGTTCTCAATTTCACTGAGCCTGGGACGTCCTTTGTTTTTGATCTGTTCAGTTCTTACTAACAGTACGCTACATAAGTGGGACTTAAACTGTAACAAAGGCAACTGGTTTTTCTTTTTAATTTCAAAGTAATCGCAATCACGAGGATGCAACAACCAGCTGTTAACAACAGCTAAATCCAGAAGGTGAAAAAATATTTTTAGATACCACTTTTTAGATCTTATGTCTGTTCGGTAAAGAGCAATTAGTGAATCCATAAGATCGACACCTCCAATAAATGTATTATAAAATTGCACTGAATTTAAACAGCATACAATAATTCTTGATTTTTGTTTTTTATCCCACCTCTTGACTAACGAAGTAGGCTCAGAACCAACAAATGTACTAAGCAAATTAACCGGTTTATTATCGTACCACTTTAACGCTGTTTGTCTTATGCCATTTACTGTAGCGTGCTTTTCTTCTACAGTAACTCTGCCCTGTTTCTTCATATTCTTGTCATCAGAAAAATGGCAATAAGGCAATCTGTTTGGAAGAACAGTTCCCAAACATTGCAGTCCACGTTTTTCCATTTCAATCTGCAACTGAATGCTATTGAACCAGTTGTCAAAATATACTTTATAGTATTTGTTTGGTTTGACTATCTCACACATTCTTATTACTACATTACCGCTGGTGTCTACATTAGGTAAATGAAGAGGATGTTTAACAGTTCCTGTATATAATTCCCAGTTATAAACAATACCATTGCTATCACACAAAACAAATGCCTTGTATCCCCATTTTTTGGGTTTGTTCTTCATATATTGTTTTAAAGAATGTGCCTCTTTGAATGGTATCATTGGTTCATCAATACACAATTTTTCACTCATTGGAATACTTTGAAAATTTTAAACTAAACCGTTGATGAACGGAACATTTTAGTTTTTATTTCTTCCCAGCGATTCCTAGATATAGTATCGACTATTTGAGCAACACGTGTTTCCTTCTGCCAAAATGATCTTGTCCTTGGCATGCCATATATTGACATCAGTAGAACAGATCCAATAAATTGGTTTAATTCTGTTAGTGTCATATTTAATGGTTTATTTATATTCTTTTGCAGTGCATACAAATTACTTTGTTCTATTATGTTTTCCAGCATATTGGTAGATATCATCTTTTTAAAATAATGTAGAGGGGATTCCGGTTCTAATAATTTGCATGTTGGTAAATTACCTTTCCATTCTGGAATTGGAAATACTGTTCGGGAACCACTCTTCCACTGAATGTTTTTTACGATCATTTTTGACCTTTTGAGCACATTTTGTTCAGTGTGTTTTTCTGTTTTATCGGTATCGCCCTCATCTTCATCTTGGTCTAAATCTAAATGGGTATCCTGGTCTAAATTTGCTTCGTACAAATCGTCTTCATTTTCCATTTTATTTGATCCTGGATCGATTGATATCTGAGTACCTGGAAAATTCATTATTACTTTCTTATTATCACTATCAAAGTCAGAGTCTTTGTATTCCTCGGATATTTACTGCTTTTCCCGTAGAACGTCTTTGTATCCATCTTAAAGAAATAATTTAAAATAATATGGTCCAGCGTGGATTCAAAGCAACATACCTGTTTTTATCACAGTACTGAAACAACACAATAAAATAAACAAATGTCAACGGTAATCAATATCTAAATGCTGATATAATGCCTCTGTATGTATTTTTATATAAATTGTACACAATTTATAACAATAAATCACGATCGAAAATACAAACTAATAAGGCAGTCATGTCCATTTGACATATTGTTAAACATTTCCATATAGGTTTCATCATAGGTTCACAAAGTGTATTAAAATTTATAACCAAATGTTGTCTTAAATTAACAGAGGGCATACTTGAGTCGGAAATTGTTTTAAAAAAGTTTTCTGCATCAAAAACTCTTTTATTGCCTTAAGTACACACGGGGCTATAGAGGGTAAAAATAGCTGTATCGAGCGAGGATAAGGTTATTGATGAGGAAAAAAAGACCTATCGCTGAGGAAGTGAGAAAGTAATTGGCAAACGCAAAGAGCACTTTAATTACATTAAATGAAATATGCATTACAATCTATTATGACACACATATCTTGATACACATATAACAAGACAATTAATAAACACGTTAAGAGAATATTAAGAAATAATAACCAAAATTTAATTTTTAATACACAAAAGAAATAATGATATACAGAAGATACACAAATTAAAAAAACGTTATCCCCTTATTGTACGCAAGAGAGATACCTCTAGGAAAAATCAAAACGATCGAAAATATATACCAAAACAACACAATAAAAGTAAAAGTAGAAGAAGAACTAACCGACCCTATTGAAGGTGACAATGAAATAAAATAGGGATATTACCTGAGTCCTCTATTATTCAACCTGATTATGGATGAAATAATAAAAAATGAGAACTAAAAATAATCTGCTGTACAGACGACGCAATACTACTCTTTCAAAGTGAAAATGATTTACAACGTATGCTGCACCAATTTCATATAACCGCCAGAAAATTTAACATGTTAATTTCCCCAAAAGAGACAAAATGCATGGTTACAACAGAGCTTAAATATCTAGGCATCACATTATCTAGCTACGGAAAGCTCGAAACTAAAGTGCAAGACCCAGTAAATAGAGCAAGCAGAGCCACAGGCTGCCTAAATGAAACATTATGAGGAACTAAAAATATCGGAAAAGAAACGAAAGGCAGAATTTACAAAACAGTCATCAGACGAATAATGACATACGCGGCAGGAACAAGATCTGACACAGAGAGGACAAAAAGGATATGACACAGCAGAGATGAAAACACTTGGAAAAATTGATGGTAAGACACTATGGGATAGAGCTAGAAGTACAGATATACGACGTAGATGCAAGGTGAAGAACATCAAGAACTGGTTAAGAAATAGAAGAGTAGAATGAAACGATCGTATATGCCGAATGACAACAAATAAAACAATAAAGACGGCAAGAGACGGTTAACCCATAGGAAGACGATCAGTAGGACGACCACGAAAACGATGGAAAGGCAACTTACTGGAGGCACATTGAAAAACAGACAGAGTTATGTCTATATAAAAAGAAATAGTAGAAGAAGAAGAAGATACACAGGATAAACATTAAAATAGTTGCAAGAAAGATAAAATAAATCAGTCATATTAATGTAGAATAGCAGAGGACAGAGTGTTTAGAGAAAATAATGAATGTCATATTAATGTAAAATAGCAGAGGAGTATTTGTCATAGCTTTGGACAAGTGCCCAATTGAAAAAAGAACACAGGTCGTTCAAAAAAGACGGAACTCTAGAAAGAAAATAGAATAGATTAAAAAAAATAAAAGCATAAACATGTGTTTTTCTACTTTTTTAATATTGAAGATACGTAAATAGAACATTGAATTAAAATGTAACCTTTGATATCTGTGATAAACCCTCACCTGAACAGTGGCGACGATGTATGTAGTTAAGATTGTTTACACTTATTTTAACTGTTTTTTTTTTATTATCTATATATGAGTTGTGACAGATATCACAAACTTATTTATTTTCCACAAAGAGGCTCTTTAGAACCTAAAATTATTACTATACAAATCTGATTTGACATATCTTCAAAAAGTAATACACGGCATGTAAAATTTAAATTTTTAATAAAAAGTAAAAGATTACGCATTACTTATGGGATTTAAAAAGCGAGCCTTTAGGAAGATTGAAGTACTAATAAGACCACCGCAATCGGGCATACCCCGGGTAATGATTAATTAATTAATCGGCTAATTCTTCAGTCACCCCTTTAATATGATTTTGTCAAATTGGTCCTTTTTAGGACCAACTATTCTAATAACATATGTGTATAACTGTTAAGGGTATATCTAAAAATCAAGAAACTTTACTTTACTTAAACTTATCAGACATATGAGCTAAACACGAATCTAACTAATTTCTAGTATAGGAAACACATATAGGGTCTAACCTAGGATATTTGGTATATAGCTGATCGCTGAAAACCACATTATAGATATAGACATACTATTTCTATCGGAAAAAGCTTTGAGCTTGGATCTACCATCTACATATTTAATGAAAAATAATACAAATACCGACATTGAGCATCTGAGCACAAAGCTTATTACGAAATCTGGACCAAAAACACTACAATGGCTTATCCAGATGATGAACAACTGTATTCAAATTAGGAGATACCCAAAGTCTAGAGACAAGCCAAAGTTGTTACCTTGCTTAAACCTGGCAAAAACTCCAACGACCACAAAAACTATTGGCCAATATCTTTATTTTGTCAGCTATTCAAAGTGATGTACATCACAAATACTAAATCAAAGATGGGTACGAATAATATCGGGTATCAGTGGTGGTATTTTTCAATCTAAATGCCGCTTACGACACCTTAACTTACAGAATATTTTTTCAAAAACTATATGGTATCCCCTTAGATAACAAACTCACTTATATTGTCTGCGTATGCCTACACAAGAGAATATTTTTTGTATCACTCAATGGTAAGAATAGCAGATGAAGAACGGTCTTGCTTGGGGTAGCATAAAGACACCTACACTGTATAACATTTACACAAACGAACGATCCATACCGGTAGATACTAGGACTTCTATTATATAGACGATACACCTATTATTGCACAATACAAATAAACTATGAATCAATTTTCAGCCAAAACCCCTGAAAAGCTCGTGTGTGCTCCTTCAATTTCCCTAACATAGACGCTTTCACAAAATTGAACATCCAATAATGTCATGAAATTGTTGAACGTAGACTCCCTATAAATTCCTTGAAAATAGTTTGTATCGCACGGGGTCAGTCACAGATTATTGTTTAAAACTAAAAGGTAAATTGAGGACCAGAAATAATATTGTTCGCAAGCTTGTTAGCTAAAAATGAGGTGCACATCCTTCCGCCCTTAAAACATAGACGCTTGCACTATATGCATCTGCTGCCGAATATACCACTTTAGACAAATTAACTATTCTTTCTTTTTGTGCACACTACTACCAATTTTAACACAAAAATATCTATTGTAGCTCTTAACCATATTTATTTTGAGATAACCTTTTATCGAGATATCATATGTAGTACACAAATAAGACCAGAACTAAAATAATAAAAAAGCTTTATACAAGATATCGCAGAAGATTGGATGAAATAAAATTACTTTTTATTAATCGGATGCTTACATAAAACGTACATAGACATACTCACGTAAACAAAATATATTAGGAAATTTCTGTAATTAAAAAAAAAACATCGAGTTCGGCATTGAACTAATAAAATTATATTAAATAAAAGAACAACATTTTTAAAAATGCAGAAAAATAAAATTTCCTATGCAAGCGAATATTTCATTAAATAATAAGCCCAAATCCTTTTGTATCTATATACCTGTTTTTAAAGAACCAGTTCCCTTTTAGTACGTAGTTATACCAGGTAAAAAGATATCCTCTGTTACTCAGTGTAATGCGTATTAGATTGCACTGTCTACGAACAGTAGATACAAATAAAGAGCCCATATGAACCGTTCAGGGTATGTGTTGAAAATATACGGTTTAATCACACAGTTGCCAAACTCTTAGAGCTTACTTAAACCGATAAACGTATGGTTCAAATATACATTGAAGAAGATCTGTACGACCCCTATAATATATACACGTGAACTAAACGATATACATTTATGATACAGGGGTATTTACGGGCTCCAAAAAATTTTTATAAATTATTAAACTATACATGTTGATGAATCGACAGAACCAATATTATGGAATGGTCAAGTGAGCTCCGTATATCGGTATCCACTTGACCACGGAGCTCAATTGAACCTGAATTTTAACATGGGCGGAGTCCACTTTATGCCGTAGATATATATATATATATATATATATATATATATATATATATATATATATATATATATATATATATATATATATATATATATATATATAAATTTAATATATTTATATATATATATATATAAATATATATATATATATATATATATATATATATATATATAAATTTAATATATTTATATATATATATATATAAATATATATATATATATATATATGTATATATATATATACATATATATATATATATATATATATATATATATATATATATATATATATATATCAAATATCCAGCTGCATAATGATACTTAAAAAATGTTTAAAAAGCGTATATATTACAAATGACAAGCTAATTGGAACACATCTCCGAGCGACTTACACGATATATGGCCAGTTATACCTTCCTTAGTGCTAACATCTAGGTCCAGAAGGCACAAGGTTATTTTAAGAAGATTAAGAATTGGACACACTCGGCTTACACATGTCTTTCTCAAGGCATCTGCCGATCCACCTGCATGCGGCCACTGCAGCAGTCCCTTTACCGTCAAGCATTTCCTTAAAGAATGTCCACATCTTGAATATAACTGAAAAATATGTAAGTCTGTTTACATATTTAAAAGACACCCAAGTGCTGTATAAACTCTAAAGTGTAATTATGTATAACGGTTAAAGTTGTAAAAGCAAGTATTGTGTATTACATAGTGTGTGTTGTCAGATGTAAAACTGTATTTGTAATACCCTTATATTGTATTACCTGTTATCGTGTCAATAACCTCGTCGTCAAGACACGTTAATTTAAAAAAAAAACGGGTGTGGCAGTCCACTTCTATACATGCGTTCGCCGTTAAAAATTTATATAGGAGTCAATCTGCACAATCATTACATATGTAATGCTATAGGTAAGAGAGAGCAGAAAGAGAAAAAGAATTAGTTATATAGGTATATGGTGCATCGTTTGCTGTATATAAACATTTGACCTGTAATAGGAGTATAGTAAATGAAGGATTGTATCAATATTTTAATGAAAATATATATCTTAATTTTTATATATGTATAAAAGGAGTTGAATGCAAAAAAAATTACACATACTCTGCAGTAAAATTCATTGTTTATTGTGTTATTAATATAAAAATTACAATACAATAAATACACTGCAACATAATTCAATATAATAATACAATATAAATAAAATGTAATATTCATAAGTATTTAAAACTGCCAATATATATAACTTACTTTACGAAGATAAAAATAAAAAACCAACAACTCGGATTATGTTAAAAATTTTCATTTTATTTTAAAATTTATGTTTTTTGCGTATATTACATATATTTAATAAGATTAACGTGAGGTTTTTAAATATTTCAAAAATAAAAAAGGAAACTCATAATTGGGATTCGGACTCACAACCACCAGCGTATGAATCAAACACGCAAAGGATTTGCCAATTAGACATGACACTAACGGATTTCAAAATTGACAGTTCTCGGTAAAACAGTGATTATTTTGACGAAAGCCTAAAATAATTATAAACGTTTAATTTTAAATAATACAAAACATCACATAAATAATAATATTAATACATATTATATTATATTATATATAATATTATTTATATATACAATATTATATATATATATATATATATATATATATATATATATATATATATAATATATATATATATATATATATATATAATATATTAAATATATATATATATATATATATATATATATATATATATATATATATATATATATATACAAAAGGAACATTTTTATTCTCGAGAGAGGAATAGAGATAAAATATATGTTCTGTCTCTCTCTTACTCATTATCTTACATATGTAATGGTTTCACAGATTCACTCTCATGCAAATTTCCAACGCCGACCGTGCGTATAGAAGTATAACTTCAAAAAACTCTTTAATGCAAATAAACAGGTTTCAAGAAATACGCAAACATAGTCGCTCATGATACCTTTACTATGAAAAGTAGTCTAATATCCTCGACAAATTATCCAATAGCTTTAATCTGTACTTTACCCTTTTAACACAAGGCAGCCTCACACCTCTTAATCCCAGTATACGCAGACCCAACGTTTACAACTCAAATCGTATAAAAATAATTTTACTAATTACATGTTTTCTTTCCCTACAACTTCAAAGCCAAACAAAAGGCACAGGCCAACCAGCCCTGATCCCATTGAAATTTCAAGATCAGAAATACTCACACAACTTAATTTCTTTTTTAATAAACAATATTATTCAACTGAGTTATTTAAAAATCACAATCAGAGGAATTAAATTCAACAATAGGTTTAGTTTACAAGTAGATCTTAATATTATAAATACTTTAATATAAGGTTGAATGCTCGAATAAATGAACTTTGATAAAATAAAAGCAGATATCGAGCACAGTTTTATTAATTAAATCTTGCCCAAGTATTTCGCTCCCTAGAGCATCTTCAGGTGCATCTGAAATAAGCCAAGAAACGTTTTTTTTTTAAATGAAGATATTGATTAACCTCGATAAAAACTCAAAGTTTAGACTTACTTCGTCAATTTTGTACTATTCAATAATCGTAGAATGTAATAAACATAAAATTAAACATATAGTTGAACATAACACTACACTAAACAAGAACAAACAGTATAAAATTATTTAAAAAAGTCGAAGCTACATTCTGGTCGGCAATAGGAGAGAGAATGGCTCCCAGTATTAACGGAAATGTTAAGGTGACATGTGGCATATGACAGCTTGGATGGGTAGTCACAATCATGTAGATGTGATCTGCACATTTCAAAATTCTAAGTAACTAACCATTGACCAAAGGTCCAACTGACACTACTATAGGAAATCAACTGATGAAATATGACATATAGAATATTTTAACTAAATTGCATAATCCAGATCTCACACTTAAACCTGTCTATAATAATTATGGTGTTAGTTTGAGAGCAGTTGCAATGGGCGTAAAGTATGAATGCAAGAAATAGACTAAACAATCTATTAAACAGTGGGTGGTTGACTACAATAAAAGGGTCTACCAGGCACTTTCAATACTGTAGAAAAGAAGAAATCTGACTATGAAATTAAAATACTAAAAATTAAAAAACCAAAATTGAAAGCAATGTATAAATGGGATAATATTCAAGTAGCTCAGTCAATGGGAGAACTATACAATTAATATGTAAAAGCGTTACTCAAGACCAAGTGACCAACAGTGGGAGATGTTAAAATATACAACTGTGGAGATGGTGGTATATCTAAATTAAGCAGAGGTATGAGGAGTGTAATTAATGCCAACTATAGATCAATTGAACCTGAGCAAGCTAGTTTTGTAAATTGTTGAAGAATAAAATAGTAATGTTGAACAAACTATGAAATTAATAAATTCTTAATGGGTATACTCAGTGCAGGAAGTCTAAACAGTCAAGCTGGGTCCACTACGAGGTGAAGCTGCAATAACATTTTTAAAAATAGGTTTAAATTTAGTACAATTTAAATTAATTTGAGTATTAAGACAGTGAGAGTTTCCATTTGTTTCCGTTGTGATCTCCAAATCTTCCAATAAATCCAACACCAAATAGTTTTTCTTTCTACTAATGTCATATAAAATAGACGAACCAGTATTGATATTAAAATTTTTTTTACTAGATAATAAGTGTTGACCAAAACTTGAAGAGTTTGGTCTTTCCAAATGTTCTGAAATTTCACTGGAAAATGCTAAGAAATAGAAGAATTACAAAACAAATATGATAACTTTAATCTCCATAAGAAAGTTAAACAATTAGCTGGGGTAGCAAAACAAAAAAACCACAAGCATAATACTGGACAAACAAGGAATCATTTTAGTGGAGACAGAACAAAAATTAGGAAGATGTAAAGAATATATAGAGGAATTATTCCATGATCAGAGACAGGAAAATATATATGACGATAACCAGAGTAAAGACGAGGGACCCGAAATAACATTTATTTGTCTACCAAAGAAAGTAAATGCCAAAGAATGTTTGTAGTGATTATCGAACGATCAGTCTAATGTCACATACCTTAAAAATCAGGTAAAAATCATCCATAATAGAATACCTGCTAAGCTGGAGATGGATATTAGTGATTTCCAGTTTGGATTTTGGAATGGAATGGGCACAAGAGAGGCACTATTTTCTTTTAACGTGCTGACCCAAAGATGTTTGGATGTTAATCGAGATCTTTATGTATGCTTTATAGACTACAACAAGGTATTTGATAAGGTAAAACATTACCGACTTATAGAAGTACTCAAAAACAAGAATCTGGATGTGAGGGATGTAACATTGATATCAAATTTATACTACAGCCAACGATCAAATGTGAAAATTGGAAGAGAAGTGTCAGAAAAAGTGGAGACAATAGGAGGGGTCAAGCAAGGTTGCATACTGTCGCCGTTATTGTTTAAAGCTTATTCTGAAGAAATCATACAAGAAGCTTTGGTAAACGAGACAGTCGGCATAAAAGTGAACGGAAGTGTTCAATCACAAATTAACCCCTTAATTTGTAATCTCACATTATTCTTAACTTCTTAATCTATTATAGTTTCACCGTGTATAAGTGACATTGTAAAACCACTTAGTATAATATTTTAATAATTAGTTCATTTACCTACAACTAAATAAATTGCTGAATAATATATTTTCTAATTGAACTTCCTAAGTGTTGCAATTAAAGCGTAGATTAAATTGTAGTGTAAGCTAAGTTTGTTGGTATGGTATGATAGGCATATGATAAGCATTAACCTCGATGCTTAGGTATGAAATATTTGTGAGATTATAAATTGGGGATTTGAGTTCATTTGAGTACAGTCAATCATAAGTAGTTACCTAACGAACATCATATTGTGTAATTACCAGTAGCTGTCAATAACTCAACATTTTTACTCTACAACTTCAATTTTATTAAACCTATTATCGTCGACCGACAAGAAGCGGAAAAGGGGCATTTACAAACAGATTCGTACCTCAAATCCAAGTTCAAAACTTTCCAGTGGTCCTTCGACAAAACATCATCAAAAGGGCGTTAATTGGTTTAGAGCTTCGAAGGAGACGACCCTTAGCGACCTAAATAGCTGTTACCCAGTTCCGTACAAGATCGACGATCGAATTCGAAGTGTGGAGAAAAGAAAAAAGAAATTAAGAAAGCACCAAAATTAAGGGTAGGAGCCTTACGAGAGCCTATGATTACAAGAGAACCTGAATAGCAGTCCTTTAGTCTACTGTTCCATCAGTTTGGAGATCCAGTTTCCGGCAGAAAAATCTAGTAGCATCCAGAGATCCAGCTCACCAGTTCCAGTTGCAGTTCTAAGAAGGAAGAAGGGACATACAAGTGAACGTCAGGATAAAACTGTAAGTTTTTGAATATTTATTATCATTTAGAGCAGTGCATTTTTTTATGAATTAAACAGATTATTAAAGAAACTTAGATTCAAATTTAATAATACTTAATTGAAATATTTTATTCTGCATACTTTTTACTTAAAAAAGTAATAGTTTGTCTACAGCTAATTCAAATCTAATAGCTTAATTATTTTAATTTTAATTATACTCCATAATTTGATTCTTACAATTTAAAATTCTTAAAACATTTGATTTTCATAATATAGGGAAATATCGTGACAAATCGTTATTTTTATACACATTCAGAGTTCGTTCATTCCAAATATATAGTATTTTGTAGTATTATCATTTTTTTTTATATAAAGAATTTTTCTCTCTGGTTACAAGTGATAATATTACATTCTTTAATTTGTACAATAAGCCGTGTCAGCAAGGTTAAGAAGTTCATTCCGTTGTTGTCTAAGGTAATCTTGCTGAAACTTTAAAAGTTGAATTTAGGTCAGCCTTATATACGTTTAAAATGGAGCGGATATATTTAGATCAAGAAAAACTAGGTCAAGAGATTACAAAGCTTTTAAATAATTTACGAAAACTTCGGAAAGAAAAACGAACGAGAGAATACTTGACATGAAAATACAGACACTTGATGAATTGTGGAACGACTTTGAAGAACAAAACACAGAAATTGAAGAGAAGGGTTCGAGAGTTGATAAATATTTTACGTCTAACTTTTACGAACAAGTACAAAAAAGATATGAAGAAACGAAAAAAACTTTAGAGGATTTTATTAAAAATTCGTACAAGTCTTCGACAAAAATTAGAGAAATAGAAATTAGGATGGGAAAACTTCATCATTTATTGGAAGATGACGAAACCGATGAAGATATACAAGAAGATTTAAAAGAAGAGGTACAAAAAATAGATGCTATAATAATGGAAATAACTGTGGACAATGAACAGGATACACTAGAAGAAGGTGAAATAGAAAGATTTTATGCAATGAGAAGAAGGGTGCGGTCGATCATAAAAGAAAATAAGAGATTAGAGGCGAAAGGATGCAAGAAAGACAAAATAATATTACCCCAAGTGAAGTTACCCTATTTTGAGGAAAGGTATGAATCCTGGGTAACATTCTATGATATTTTTAAACGTTTGATACATGAGAATAATCAACTATCAAATGTGGAAAAAATGCAGTATCTGAAGACAAGCCTCCGAGGAGAAGCAAGTAGAATAATACAACAGAAACAAACTACAGTGCTGCCTGGAAAATGTTGCAAGATCGGTACGATAATCCAAGGATGAATCTATTTATATTAATAGACAAGATACTTCAGGCTGCGGAGATAAAAGAAACGTCAGCAAAGGCGCTGAAAACATTACATGATACTCTCTACGAATGCTTAGAAGCCATTAGTGGACTAGGTATAATGACAGAGTCCTGGAGTCCTCTTATAGCAAGGATAAGTATGTTAAAGTGGGACACAGAAACCAGGAGATTATATGAAACGTCAATTCGAGTACAGTAGGGACATTCCGACATATAAGTCAACACAGGAATTCCTACAAAGAAGATTCCAGACATTGGAGATGTTGGAAACAGAAGGGAAAAGAACAGATCATAGACAACAGGTTAAGAAGAAGATAACCTGTGTGGTGTGTCATGAAGAACATAAACGTTGAAATGTACAACGTTTCTACGTCAACAAGTACGTAAAAGAAACAAAATCGTAAAGGAAAAGCAATGGTGCGGTAGATGCCTACTACACAAAAGGGAAGTACCATGTTATTCCTATCATAGATGTGCAGAATGTGGTGGACAGCACCATTCATTACTACACTTGTCAGAAGGTCAGTATGATAACAGAAGGAATTCTGAAAACAGAAGGCCACAAAATAGACCAAATTCTAGTGGGTCAGGTCAGTATGACAACAGAAGAACTTCTGAAAACAGAAGGCCACAAAATAGACCCAATTCTAGTGGGACCAGAGGTGACAACACTTACAACGGATCGTCAAGGAGACAAGAGAATACCGTGAGCTGTTTAAGTCATCAGAATAAAGAAGTGCTACTTGCAACGGCATTAGTACGAGTAAGAGACTCAAGAGGAAGCTTACAATTGATGAGAGCATTGATTGACCAAAGCTCGCAGTCATCATTCATTACGAAGCAGGCCGCTACAAGTCTCGGAATAAAAAGAAAGGCTGTCCACGCTCAGATATCTGGAATTGGCAATGAAATCCAAAGAACGTCGAAATGGAGCGTAACATTAAAATTACAGGCACATTTCGAAAATGAATTTCAAATGAAGATCAAAGCACTTGTACTACGAAAAATAACAAAAAATCTACCGGAGAAGGAGATAGAAAGGAACCATAGGAACTTAGTCCTGGTGGATCCAAATTTTAATAAAACAGGTTCAATAGATATTCTATTAGGAGCCAAAGAATATAGTTTGATATTACTGGACGGAGTAGATCGAACAAACGATGGTTTGCTCGCCCAAAATACAAAATTGGGTTGGATAATGTCAGGGATAGCACAGCAAGAGAATATCCCCAATATACAAGTAGTCAGCATGATATCTAGACGAGAAATGGATGAACAAATGAAAAAATACTGGGAGTTAGAAGAAGTAGATCAAAGCAATGCTCTTTCAGTAGAAGAAAAAGAGTGTGAAGAATATTATAAAAGAACAGTAAAAAGGGATAACGAAGGAAGATTTGAAGTTAAAATACCCTTTAATTCTAATACAAGCCTATTAGGGGACTCAAAACAGCAAGCATATGCGAGACTGCTGCAATTAGAGAAAAAATTTCAAAGAGACAGAAATCTAGAAAAAGAGTACAGGAAATTTATGAAGGAATATGAAGACTTAGGTCACATGAAATCGAATAAAACCGAAACTATAAATAAGCAAGAGTATTACCTTCCTCATCATGCTGTAATAAAAGAGGATAGTATCACAACAAAATGCAGGGATGTGTTTGACGCTTCCAGTAAAAGTTCAACAGGAATCAGCCTCAATGATGTAATGCACTCTGGACCTCGTTTGCAACAAGATCTTACAAATATATTAATAAATTGGAGGTCGTACAAAATAGCATACACGGCAGATCTAGAGAAAATGTTTAGGCAAATAAAGATAGCTGAAGAAGATCAAGTTTACTAGAAGATATTGTGGAGACAGTCTGTAAAAGAACCAATAAAGGAGTAATAGTTGTCAACAGTAACATATGGTACGAAGGCAGAGCCATACCTTGCATTAAGAACGATACAGGAATTATGTAATGACGAGAAATTAAAATATCCACTAGCTGCGGAAATTGTTAAACACAACATGTACGTAGACGACGTACTAGCTGGATCAGAAACGGTGGCTGAAGCTTAACAAGCTCAAACAGAGTTAACAGAGATGTTTAAAAAAGGGGGTTTTGTATTAAGAAAATGGCTTAGTAATAGTCAAGATTTAATGGAAGTCATACCGGAGGATCTGAAAAGTGTCGATCTCAAAACGTTAGACACAGAAGAGATACATAAAACGCTAGGGATCCACTGGTTACCAGTTGAAGATGTAATTACATTTAAAATAACTATAACCGAACATAAAAAAATAACAAAGAGGCTGGTGTTATCGAAAATAGCAAAAATATATGATCCATTAGGATGGATTGCGCCAGTGATAATGCAATCAAAAATATTCATACAAGATTTGTGGAAAAAAAGGATAAGTTGGGACAAAGAATTGGATAATTCTGATCAAAAACGATGGATTGAGTATTACTCACAGCTAAAACACCTCGAAGAGATAGTAATACCTAGGTGGAATAATCTTACCGATTCAAGGAAAATAGAATTGCATGGATTTGCTGATGCGTCTACGAAAGGATACGGAGCAGTAATATATACTAGAACTTTATGTCCTGAGGTAAAAACAAGCCGTATAGTAGCCAAAACAAAAGTTCCACCAGTTAAAGGTTTAACAACACTGCCGAGGTTAGAATTGTGTGCAGCATTGCTGCTTAGCAGACTCATGAAAAGAACAATTCAAGCGCTAAATCGCAGTGACGTGGAAATATATGCATGCTCTGATTCCACAATTACTCTGGCGTGGATACAAGACCAACCAAATAGATGGAAAACGTTTGTAGCGAACAGAGTAACGGAAATAACTGGCACCATACAACCTGATCGCTGGTTTAAAATAGGTACAAAAGAAAACCCAGCAGACTATTTATCTAGAGGGATAAAAGCAAAGGACTTAGTGCGGATGGACCTATGGTGGAATGGGCCAAACTGGCTAAATCAAACAAATATTAGGTTTCCACTACCAGAGAGATTGGATACCGACGAAGAGAAAAAGAGAATAGAAATAATAGCTAACACAACCGTCAAGATTAGTGACATCTGCGAAAGATTCTCAAATTTAAATAGAATGCAACGAGTACTATCTCACTGCATTAGATTTGCAGACAAATGCAAAAAAAGAGAGGTAGAACATGAACAACTCACCGTCCACAAATTAGAAAATACCTTGCAAAGAGTAATAAAGAATACTCAAGAATAATAAAGAATACTTATATTATGCAGAAGAGATAAAAACGCTAAAGAGTGGAAAACCACTTAACGGGAGAAGTAAACTACTAAACTTACTACCCTATGTGGATAACCATAGCATATTACGGGTAACAGGGAGACTTCAGAACTCAGACTTAACACATGATGAAAAGCATCCCTTAATAATACCTCACAAAAGCAAATTAAGTAAACTAATAATACAACATTGCCATACAAAAACGTTGCATGGAGGCCTACAACAAACTCTGCACTACATAAAGAAAAGATTTTGGATCACGCACGAAAAAAGAGTAGTGCGAGAAGAAATAAACACTTGTGTTAAATGTAAAAGATATAAGGCCGAAACGGCTCAACAATTAATGGGAAGTTTACCAAGAGCGAGGGTAAACCAAGCTCATCCGTTTGCAAATACTGGTGTAGACTACGCCAGACCAATTAAAATAAGAGCAACCAAAGGAAGAGGGTACAAGAGCTATAAAGGATATATAGCAGTATTTGTATGCCTAGCCACAAAAGCTGTACATCTCGAAGTAGTAAGCGATATGACAACGGATGCATTTGTAGCTGCATTTAAAAGATTTACTTCAAGAAGGGGACAGTGCAGTCATATATAGTGACAATGGAACAAACTTTGTAGGAACAGCAAACCTGTTATTCCAAAATAGTGAGAAAGTAAAGGCATCATTAACAGACTCCTTAACAACATTAGGAACACATTGGCACTTTATACCAGCCTATGGGCCACATTTTGGAGGTTTATGGGAAAGTGCTGTTAAAATTATGAAATATCACTTGAAGAGAGTAATTGGGGATAGTTCGTTAACATACGAAGAGCTAAGCACAGTGCTAGCTCAAATAGAGGCTTGCATGAATTCCCGACCTTTATGCGCTGATACGGAGAACAGAATAATAATAACCCCAGGACACTTTTTAATTGGGAGAGAACTAATTTCGCCAAATAGGGAGGAAGAGTTGAGCACATACACGAATATGCCACAAAGGTGGAGGCAGTTAGAAAAAGTAAAAAGAGATTTTTGGAACAGTAGGAGACATGACTACTTGTAAAATCTACAACAGCGATCGAAACACATCCCGGAGCTGAAGGTTTAACAAGAGTTGCAACAGTTCAGAAAGCGAACGGAAAAGTAACTACTCCTACTACTACTACTACTTTTTTTTTTTTTTTTTGGCATAGACTTTTAGTCATTCAGCCAGACAACATGTTAGAAAAAAGGTTGTCTGAGTTTATATTAAAATAAATATACAAAACGGCAAACAGGTAATAAACAGGGTCACTCTCTTCTCGCCTAGGGGCCCATCAAGGCATTTTTTTTTACATACAACACTAGGCCACGGTAAGAAAGGAATGTAAACAATTGGGTTAGAGACAAAGGTTACGTTATTAACTAATGTATAATTAAGAAGGAAAAGACAGTTAAGATTTTATTTCACGTATAGGGAGCTTGCGCATCCGTTTATACGTATTTCAGCCCAATAGGCATCATCAGAACGGCTTTCGCAAGCGCTCTGAACGTGAAATAATTCTTCTCTGTCTTAGGAAGCAACTATAACATGGCTTCGTATAGACGCAATGTAGCGACATCTGATAATAAAATCGTAGACTAATTTTCGAAACCAAATTCAAGAATTCCGCTTTAATCTGTGCCTTCTAAGAATTGCAAGGCAAAAACAGACGTTGATAAAGGTGTTAAGAGAGACATGGGGAATCTAAAACTTGCATTCCACAACATATCTTTTCAACTAAGCAAAATTCTTAGCGAATTGGTTTCTAGTACTCGTACAGAGTATATCGAAATAACAAGGAAAAGACAGTTAAGATTTTATTTCACGTATAGGGAGCTTGCGCATCCGTTTATACGTATTTCAGCCCAATAGGCATCATCAGAACGGCTTTCGCAAGCGCTCTGAACGTGAAATAATTCTTCTCTGTCTTAGTATAATGTATAATTATTTACATGGTTATTTTACTATCTTTTAAAAACATAACTAATAAATCATACACTGCTCTCGAGTCTAATGATAATAGGTACTGAAGGTTCCAAGGGGCTAATATATTGTGTTTATGTAAGTTATTTATTAATCTGGATGAAATTATAGTATTTCTGGGGCAACTGAAAAATATATGATCTAGGTTTCCTTCTTCTGTACAAAATTCACATTGATCATTATCTAAAACCTTGAGTTTAAATAAATGTTTGGGGTAACAAGCATGCCCAAATCTCAGTCTTATGATCGTGGTAACATATTTTCTAGGTACATTAAAAAACTTATACCAAGGAGTTTTAGGAATATCTGTTTGAAGAGAGGTGTATCTGTTTGGACTAACAATGGAATATTCCTTCCATATATTATCCCACCTTTGGTATAATCTTAATTTTAAGGAAGCCAGAAAGTCGCAAGCCGTGATTTTATACGAAGTTTCTCTACCAGACATAATACTTTCTCTTGCTAATTGGTCTACATGTTCGTTATTTTCCAAACCTATATGTGCTTTAATCCAAACAAAAAGTACATTTTTGCCCCTTGTTACTAACTTTTGTTTGATATCCTTAATTTTGTAAATATAAGGGCAATATATTTGGCAATCCCGGTTTCCCAATAGAGGTCAAAACTGATAAAGAATCTGATAATATCACTATATGGTCCGAGTTACTTTCTGTTGCATAAAGTAAGACCTCATATATTGCAAGAGCTTCTGCTGTAAAAATAGAGATCTGGGAGTTCAACTTAAATGTGCGTTCTATTCTTTCCAATGGGATAAAAAAAGCGCATCCAGTGCCGTTTGATGATTTGGAGGCATCGGTATATATAACGACGGAGTTTTCGAATTCTGATAATATTGAGTGAATAATCTTTCTATTTATGTGTATACTGTCACTATATTTTGGTACCATGATATCTGCATTTGGAACATGATATGTTGCATATGAGATGTTTTGAAGTGTATACGTAGCTTTATCTATCTCTTTTAATGCTTCCATATTATGTTGCAGAGCTTCGCAGACTAAGGGCGATTTCTTTTTTTCCCAGTATTTAGTAGACAAATCATAGCAATTCAGAGTGATGAGCTTTGTGTATAACGATTGATTTTTTATATATGTCTTTACCAGAAATTTTTCGGTCAGGAAGTTTCGTCTGATATTTAAAGGTGGTTCCAAGGCTTCCAAATACAAGGGTTGAATTGGTGTGGACTTCATGGCTCCTAAACATGTACGTAGAGCTGAATTGTGTATTACGTTAATTTTATTTAGCAATACATTACTGGCTGATCCATAAAAAATGCTTCCGTAATCCAAAATAGAGCGAATATACGCTCTGTAAAATAATAAATTTACGTCTACATCAGCACCCCACCACGTTTTATTAATCGGTTTAAGGAAATTTATTCCCTTGTTGCATTTGTTTAACATATCCTCAATGTGATCCTTCCAAGTCAAATGTTTGTCAAGTGTCATCCCTAAATATTTGACCTTATTTTTTAGTGGATATTGATGCTCTCCCAATTTAATTATTTGATCGTTAGGTTTATAATGTCTGGTAAAAATGCAAACCTGAGATTTATTACAAGATAATTCAAAATTGTTTTTATAAAGCCATTTTTGAAGTAGTTGATAGATACTATCCAAGTTTTTGATTGCTTTTTTATATTCTTTGTGTTCTGTATAAATGCAGAAATCATCTGCGTATTGTATGAGGTTAAATGGTATGTTATTTATTTTAATATTGTACAAATCCGCTACGTACAAATTAAACAGGATAGGACTCAATGCAGAACCCTGAGGTAATCCTTTGTTTACAATTCTGGGACCTATGAGCATTTGTTCTTTTCTTAAATAAATTAATCTGTTTGAATAAAGATTAACAATACTATCAGCAAATTGAGCTGGAATTTGAAATATTCTTGTCATTTTTTCTTTGAGTGCTGTTAGACACACAGAGTCATAAGCACCTTCTATATCAAGAAATAATACCGGTAAGTAATTGTTCCGGGAATAATTGTTTTGAATGTCTACAACTAGGGAAGCCAATGCATCCAAAGTACCAAAACCTTTCCTGAATCCGTATTGTTCTTTGGGTAGAAGGTTATGCTCTAGTAACCACCATTCTAGCCTAGCCTTAATTATTCTCTCTAGAGTTTTTTGTACACAAGATAATAAAGATATGGGCCTGTAAGCTTCAACTAATTTTAGATTTTTCCCAGGTTTGGGAATAGGAACGACAATAATATGTTTGAAGGCCGAAATGTTAGAACCTTCTCTAATTATCTGATTAAAAATATTTGGAAGTAACTCTTTTGCATTATTTGGTAAATTCAATGGCATAATATATTTGATTTCATCATAACCAGGAGAAGTGTTAGGACGGTCACTAAGGGCACAGTCCAATTCTAGCATAATAGTAAACGGTTTTAAGAGAAAATGACTATGATTCGGATTGAATAACATTAAATCTTCGTGATTGTTCACATATGGTGGTGCAATTTTGTCGAAGAACTCTGCTATCCACGAATCTTCTAGTGGTAATGGAGCATTGACCCTTTTCCTGTTCATCCTTTTCGCTTGATTCCAAATCGAGGTAGGCGACGTTTGTTTATTTAATTTTGAGCACCAATTAACCCAGATTTGTTTGGCTTTCGATTTCAATAATTTCTTATCGTGTGCACTAGCTTGTTTACATTTAATAAAATTTTCAACTGATGGATCTTGCTTGTATTTTATTAATGCATTTTTTCTTTCTGCAACAATTAGATCGCATTCTGCATCCCACCATGGTGAAGGAGTCCGTTTCTTACACTTAAAGGGTTTATATTGGCTAATAGATTGTGTGGAAGCTTTATTGATACAGTCTAATAAAAGATTATATTTTTCTTCAGCATTTGGGGATATAGGTCCACTTTCATTTAAAGTATTCTCGATTATTTCAGCGTACATATCCCAATTAGCTTTCTTAGTATTCCATTTACTTTTGGGATATATGGTCTCATTAACAGCTCTTGGGTATTCGAATTCTATTTTTACAACATAGTGATTTGATCCAAGTGTATCAGAATCTACAGTCCAAAATGTCTTAGCAAAAATGGAAGGGGAACAAACCGTAATATCAATCATAGAATCTGAATGTCCTGGATTTCCTTGACAAGTAGGTTGACCGTTATTCATCACAATGAAATCAAGATCCTGTATGGTCTCTACAATTTGATCGCCAATATTATCATTTTTTGATGATCCCCAGAGCGCATTGTGGGCATTCATATCACCCCCAATAATGCAAGGGTGCTTCACTTGGGAAAATAAGTTTGTCCAATCTTCTATTCTGGTTTTGGTTTTTGGACATCTATATACAGAGAGAAAACTCAAGTGAGTATTATCGTAATTAACTTTAATACCACAGGCAAGCAGCTCTTTATTGAAGTTTTTATTTAATTTTAATATTTCAAAACGGATACCCGTTTTTACCAAAACAGCGACACCAGCAAAACCGTCTGCACGATCTTGACGAACAATATTATAACCTTTAAAATTATATACAACATTATTTTTGAACCAGGTTTCACTTAACAGAGCAATATCAACATCTTCTTTAATAAGGAAATTGAGTAGGCTGTTTTTATTTGCAACAGCTGATCTAGCGTTCCATTGCATAATTTTAAGTTTAGTGTTTAGAGCCATAAACTTAAGTACCTTTAAAAATATCCTCGAGAACAGTATGCAAACCCTTAGCTAACAAATTATTATCCAGTGTTTCTGCATCCTCAAATAATTTTACATTTTTTATAAATTCAGAAAAAAATTTGACTAACGAAATAACCATCTTGTTTTTTTCAGCATCTATTGAACTATTAGGTTTATTGGGATTAGGTGGTAGAGGCTGTAACGGGTCAAATCTAAAAGGAAAAGTAAAGGAATCTGTAGGGGATTGTGAAACAGGAGTAGAAACTTTCCTTTTTTTAAGTGATTAGTTGATTATTTCATATACGATCTTGGAATGGTAGAATGAGATGACATAATGTCATCAGATACGTTAGGTAGTTTTGGAAAATTTTTTTCAAGATTTGACAATATCGAAAATTTATTGTTACTAACAAATTCGGAAAAAGATGATTCTTTAAATCTTTTTGCTTCTAGAAAGGAGATTTTTTGATCTAATATAATGTTTTTAATTTTTTTTTTGTTCCTCATAAACGGGACAACTTTTGGAGATCGAAATATGATCTTCACTTTTACAATGTATACAAAAAGTTTTTTAGTATCGCATATGTGACTATCATTTTTAATTTGTGCACATCGTATACAAAATTCTTGTGTACCCTTGCATTGCTTAGAAATGTGACCAAATTTCAAACACTTGTAGTACTGTATTACCCTGCCTACAAATCTTTCTACCGGTAAATACACAAAATTAACTACGACATGAGTTGGCAAAATATTTCCTTCAAATGTAACTATAATATTTCGTCTGGGGACGTATTCTGTTTTACCGTCTTTATCTACCTTTCTATGCATTCTTTTAATGTCGGTAATTTTAACGGAAGAGTCTATATGTTTTTTTAAATAATCAGTATCATACCTCGTATCTACATCGTGAATTATTCCCTTGATTTCCAAGAGATGGTTAGGGATATAGGCTTTTAAATTTTCATCTTTTAACTTATTATGTGTTACTAGATGATTTGCATCCAAAATAGATTTTAAAATGACTTTAACTCTATTTTTTCCTTTAGATTTAATTTCCTTTAGGTTTTTGATTTTAAGTTTTTGATACAAAATTTCCCCCACCACCATTGGATGTAAACGAGAGATGTTCTGATTATTCAAGTTCTCGATATAAACGCAACAGCTATGAAAGTCATAATTATTAGAGGAAATATTATACAGTTTAACTTCCCTTGTTTTGCCGGAATTCGCACCAATTTCCATATCCTTATCCATATCCATATCTGGGGAACTTGTCGCAACACTAACATCGCACATTTGCGTCTTATTGTTCTTTTCCTCCCCCATTAGGGGAGGTAAATCACTTGTTTACACTAAAATTCCAAGTATTAAACCGATATATTTACACAAACTTTAAATTTAAATATAAATATCGATTTTTAATTACCGCAAAAACTTATCTCCACTTAATGTGATTTTATCGTCTGTTCGAACTGAAAGACAAATTCAAACTGTATACATAAGTTAATACCAATAGTACGAGAGCCAACATCACGAAAGACAAATAGAGCACGTAGTATGTGGAGAAAATTTATGTTTTGCATCCTATTTTTAGTATTTTTGAAGCCATCAAATGCAGATTTGTACAAAATTTATACCCCATCCCCCGGATTATATTCAGAGCATCTAAGCGATGTATACATAGATCGAGGGTTATTTAGAATAAAAACTTATCTAGAAAAGAAAAAAAAAAAATTTAGATGGTGAACAAACGATAGATTCAATGGTAAAAACGCTGGAAGATATGTGTAAGACAAGCAATATAATAAATTGTGATTCCTTATCGAGCCAGCTAAAAGAGGAACAAGAACGAGCAAAAATGATAAGTCGAGCTTTAGATCTGGAAGTCAAAAGAAGGGGGGTCTTCTAGGAACAGTCCTCACATCAGTATTTGGGGTAAATGATGAAGTATACAGGGACATAGATTCTTTGGACGAAAATCAGAAGGATCTAATAAAAAATTCAAAACATCAGACGAAGCTGATGTTACAAACAATAGCTCGATTAACTCTACAGAAGAAAGAATAAACGGGCATCTAAATAGGTTCCGAAAAGCACTGATAAACGGAACTAAGGAAATGTCTAAGGGGCTAAGTGATGTCTCATATAGAGCTGACACATTAGAGAAAGAGTACATACGACTTAAAGTGGAAACGACTGATAACCGTGCAATGGAATATGCAAAAGAATATTCGAACACATAAGAAAAAATATTAAATCTTCATTACAATCATGGACACTTCATAGATATTATAAAACTTGGACAAATAGAGTCAATCATTTCGAATGCTACAAGGTTCCTTCCACAAGGAGTAGATATAAGAAGGCAGCCAATAATAGATACGGTCGTACAAAATGAAAAAGGAGACGTCGTCATTATTGGCTATTTCCTAATAATTGACAACACTAGATACAACCTACTGAGAGTCACAGCTCTTCCGTTGTCGGTGAGAGGTGGTGTTGTGTGCTCGTTGTTTGTCCCAAGGAATCTACTTGCAGTAGATTACAATAACTTAAATTATTTTGAAGTGACATATAAAGATAAAGGAAGGTGTATAGAAATAACCAAAGGAGAGTTGGCATGTTCACCAATGAGAATCCTTAATATGGATACTTAGCCAAACTGTATCTTAAATGAATTATATGATAGAACTACCAATACCACTTGCAATATAATAGAATACACAATAAAGGAAGCCAGTTGGTTGAAAATGAGTACACCGAACCTGTGGTTAGTCATTCCACCATACGCGATAAATTTAGCTATAATGTGCGATGGTTCTCGATCTGAACATATAATTGATCAAACGAGTTTTATAAAACTGTCCCCAAAATGCGTTGCTCAGACTCGAAACATAACGTTACTCACATCCAGTAACGGATTGGAAACAGCAATTGGAAGCTATTTAAAGACTCCTGTCAGTCCCATTGAAGAGCTTATGCAGAGGCCAATCATAAGGCAGAACAACATTCCCAAACATAATATAGATATTCGGGGAGATGAGTTGCCAAATATTGTACTTGAGGCAGAACAGTTTGACCAAGATATATCCGAACACACGTGGAAAACCATTGCTAACCATCAGTGGATTCCTCATTTAACCATGGGACTAGTCACTTTATTCATTGTTATTTTGATTGTCATTACATGGAAGGTAGTCAGATATTTTCGAAACTCCAAGAGAGCCAGAAAACAAAGGCATCAAGGTTCTTGCATCCAACCTCATCCATCGCCTCGAAGACATACTTTATCACAACCAAATTTAAGTAGTACTTTAAAGAAAGCCCCTCCTAGATCAGTTTCCCTTAATGAGCTTAGATTTTAATTAGATAGTTTAGCTGAAACATAAATTCTTAATAATCAAATTATAGGTAGCACTGCTCGGGTGAGATAATAATTCAAAAACCGAGTGAATTAGTGTTATGATTTTTGTTATATTATTATTTTATATTTTATATGTTTTAAATATTTCTATTGGTCGTCTGTTTGTTTTTTATATAGTGGCCAATATGTTCAATCACAAATTAACCCCTTAATGTGTAATCTCACATTATTCTTAACTTCTTAATCTATTATAGTTTCACCGTGTATAAGTGACATTGTAAAACCACTTCGTATAATATTTTAATAATTAGTTCATTTACCTACAACTAAATAAATTGCTGAATAATATATTTTCTAATTGAACTTCCTAAGTGTCGCAATTAAGGCGTAGATTAAATTGTAGTGTAAGCAAAGTTTGTTAGTATGGTATGATAGGAAGCATTAATCTCGATGCTTAGGTATGAAATATTTGTGAGATTATAAATTGGGGATTTGAGTTCATTTGAGTACAGTCAATCATAAGTAGTTACCTAACGAACATCATATTGTGTAATTACCAGTAGCTGTCAATAAATCAACACTTTTACTCCACAACTTCAATTTTATTAAGCCTATTATCGTCGACAGACAAGAAGCGGACAAAGGGGCATTTACAAACAGATTCGAACCTCAAATCCAAGTTCGAAACTTTCCAGGAAGTTTAATAAACAACATCAGGAGTAAAAGAGCTATGACAGTTCGAGTGCAACATCGGTCATTTTCCCATGTAAATCACCATAAGAAATTCTAAGGTCGATTCTGGTCATTTTTGACGCTTTTTGTGGTGGAGGCGCGACAGCATATCGGATCGTGAGGTGTGAGGTATCGATGAAAAGGGGAGGGGGTAACGAACATGTTAAGATAAAAATAAAACGCAAAGACATTACCAAAACGGCACTAAGTTTGTAACGTCTAAACGGCTCAACGTACAACAACGTGCAAGGTATCGATGGAAAGGGGAGGTCAAAACGAATATGCTAAGATAAAAAGCAAACGTAGAAAACTTTGCCAAAAGGACACTAAGCTTATAACGTCTAAACAACTTAACGTACGACAATGTGTAAGGTATTGATGGAAAGGGGAGGTGAGAACTAATATGATAAGATAAAAAGCAAACGCAAAGACAATGCCTAAACGGCACTAAGCTTGTAACGTCTAAACGGCTCAACGTACAACAATGTGTAAGGTATCGATGAAAAGGGGAGGGAGTAACGAACATGTTAAGATAAAAATAAAACGCAAAGACATTACCAAAACGGCACTAAGCTTGTAACGTCTAAACGGCTCAACGTACAACAACGTGCAAGGTATCGATGGAAAGGGGAGGTCAGAACGAATATGCTAAGATAAAAAGCAAACGTAAAAAACTTTGCCAAAAGGACACTAAACTTAAAACGTCTAAACAACTTAACGTACGACAATGTGTAAGGTATTGATGGAAAGGGGAGGTGAGAACTAATATGATAAGATAAAAAGCAAACGCAAAGACAATGCCTAAACGGCACTAAGTTTGTAACGTCTAAACGGCTCAACGTACAACAATGTGTAAGGTATCGATGATAAGGGGAGGGGGCAACGAATATGTTAAGATAAAAAATAAAACGCAAAGACATTGCTAAAACGGCACTAAGCTTGTAACGTCTAAACGGCTCAACGTACAACAACGTGCAAGGTATCGATGGAAAGGGGAGGTCAGAACGAATATGCTAAGATAAAAAGCAAACGTAGAAAACTTTGCCAAAAGGACACTAAGCTTAAATCGTCTAAACAACTTAACGTACGACAATGTGTAAGGTATCAATGCCAAAACGGTATTACGTCATCTATCCGTTGTTATGGGTCAGATTATGACGTGTGAGGTATCGATGAAAAGGGGTAAGCAATACGTTAACACAAAAATAAACGCAAAGGACATTGCCAAAACGACACTAAGCTTGTAACGTCTAAATGGCTCAACGTATAGCAATGTGTGAGGTATCGATGGAAAGGTGAGAACGAATATGTTATGACAAAAAAAAATCAAAGACAAAGACAATGTCAAAACGGCATTACATTATATCTTCGTTGCTTTTGGTCCGATCATGACGTACGAGGGCTCGTTGGAACGGGGAGGAGCCGGGAAATATGTTAACACAAAAAACAAAGACAAAGACATTGTTAAAACGGCACTATAACGGATCTTCATTGCTATTGATTTTAGCATAAGAGACATTGAAGGGAAGTGAGGCTAACAGAAAATGACAATATCGCCAAAACGGCGCTATATCATTTATTGGACCTAGTTTGAATCGGATTACACGTCTATTCTAGCCTATCGCTTCTTCTTTTCTCTCTCTCTCTCTCACTCTCTCTCTCTCTCTCGGAACAATGCGAAAGGCGACGCTGAAAATGATATAACGTGCAACAACGCGTGAGGTATTACTAGAAATAGAACATGATTATTCAAAGAACGTATACCATTCTTACAATATGATCAAACCAACAAACATCCTCAGTATAATCTTCTCTGATTAAGTACTACTTTACATGGAACGTGCGTTACTATACAGCACTATTATTCGTGATATGCGTATATACGGTAGTTCGAGTAATATTATATAAAAAAAAATTATAGAATACAAATATATTGTGATTTGCATACTATATTTTATCTACGGCAGTTCGAGTAATATTATAAAAAAAATTATAGAATACAAATGGTGAGTTGCATACTATATTTTATCTACGACAAGTCAGGTGATACTATGTTTTGTGGGTTCGTATTGTACTTCGGGTCTCTGGTAAGAAATAGCTACATAGACTGTCTGAAAAATATGTTAGCAAGGTCTGCAGTAAGTAATGATAAAATGTAATAAGTATGTTAAGGTGTAAGTTAAACGATAAAATAATGTTAGTGTTGAAGCGATGGAATGTAAATGTAAAGCGAGTTATAAAAAAATGATGTAAGCATGCAGTGCATGAAAGGTAGTCAATTCGGTTCGAACATAAATTTGCCGAAAAACAGAAAAAAATATGTTCTTAACAGCAGTCACCAACGTGAAGGTACGACTACATCGACTGCCATGTTAGTGGGGGATGGTTGTTAGTAGGAATGAATTATTTTACATTATATGATAATAAATATAATAACAATATATTTAACTTTACTAAGATCAGCTCATGATTTAGCTTGGTTTAGTACACATCTTTTTATTGATTCGATGGACATCTTTTATTTTTATTAAATCGATACTTTGGTGTTAATTCAATAGCTACTGTTTAGTTTTCAAAATGAATTATTGGGGGGTTGGTCGATAACTCTAGGTTATCTAATCTTAAAACTAGGGATTTCTCCGACTCCTGTTTTGTGACAGGCTATCGAAGACTTAAAACTAAATCGAGGAAAGGAGACCATTAAGTTATCGATCGTTTTGCTAGGAGGCTTCACGAGCAACGGCTCCGGAGTTAACCAGAACTGCTCACTAATTTGCCAGTGGGCTATATCAGATATCTTTTATTGGTCTTAACTGAAAACCTTTTTAAACTATATACATATGTATGGTTCAGCAGATATCTTTTTATGATCTGATAGCCGTCTTTTATAATGAACGGCTGCACGAACACATAACTCTGGAGGTAACCAGAACGGTTCATAAATTCACCAGTGGGCTATATCAGATATCTTTTTTATATGTGTTAATCTTAAGTATCCTAATTTAAAAATAATATATACAAAACTATGATCTAGTAGAATTATCATATTATATAAAAACGATGAATGATAGAAAGGATGTGAAAAGAAATAAAAAGGGTCTATTGCAGATGTATTTAGCATTATGTCAGATGTAATAAATAAAGTTTCAAAATGACTATATTCAATCAAATAAATATGCTAATCTTAATTATATAAAAATGATGAGTGATATTAAAGGGTGTTAAGAGGAATATAATAAAAAAAAGTTTATGATTTAGATCCTATTTATCAATATTGTAGTTGTAATAAATAAAGTAAGTTTAAAAAAAAAACGATTATATGCAATCAGCATCCATCTTAAAGTCAATCAAATAATACATCAAGGATAAATGTCAAAATTGTGGACTTGTGGAATCGAAATCTTGCTTTGTGTGTGTTAATCAACATCCATCTCAAGATTATTAATTGAATAATGCCCCCATGGAAGCGTATCATTAGACACCGGAAGGTGATGTCTTTTATCATCATTGGGGCTTAGCGCAATCTTACTTTGTGTTATGGTATAAACATGGTGCTTATCTGAGCGTATTAGATTCTGTGAAGCAGAGACTCATTTTTCGCTGCCTTCCGGAGATTTGTATTAAAATCGATGTATGACTTTAACCATGGAGCCTGTTTGAATTTCAATACTCTATGTATCTTTTTCAGGATCAATCCATTTGCAAGCGCCTGTTTTAGTGCTCTATAATGTATTACATATCTTTCTTTATCTTGTAGGGTGGCCATTAATTTAGTCTGCTCTCGCGGACTTGTAGGAGGAAGCATAGTCTTAGAATTTAAAGACTCAGGACAAAACGGGATATCTTTATGACTATCATGAAGATGTTGAGGGTACTCCAGATCAACCTCGAGAATGTACCCTTCAGAAGCATCGTCAGGAATGGAAAGGACATCAATATTGGCATCGACCCACTCGAAACCCCCATATGGAAGATATTAAGACATTGCCCAACCATACTGATTATTAACATCAAAATACATAAGGAACGTTTTTGGTTTAGATGGGTCATAGTTGTTGATGTATGGATTGTTAGCTTTCACACGTCTTTTAGAGCAAACTTTACTAAGACCACCATGAATACCACGTTCAACAAACAAATGCATGTCAGGATAGGTTAAAAGCTCCAGTTCTTGACATGTATATTTAAGCATTGCATCCCAGGTAAAACCAGGTAAAGTTTAATAGTGAGCAGGGTCAAGATTATAAGTGTGAAGAGAGCGGAGATCGGAATCGCTCAAAGATATCTACAAGAAGAAGAATGTCAGTTTTCATATATAAATCGACATAATCCCCGAGAGTTGCACAATTGAATGACGATCAGACTTCTTAAGCGCGACGATAATGTCGACGAGGACATGGCTTATCATCAAGTTTATTGTAAAAAGACTCAATAGGAGGCAATGAAGTCTCACAGAATTTTTTAAATGAATCTATATAATGATGCATTTATATGGCATGATGCCCTTTTTTGTAACTAGATTAAATTGCTCCTAAGGAAGTGAAGTATATTGGGACTTGAGATTAGGAAACTCGGGAAGGTAAGAAGATAATTTATCAAGAGAAGAAGACATAAATCGATAACTATCGATAAAACGAAATTAAATTCGAGCATCATCAATATGTTTTGTAAAAGAAATCTATTTTTCCTTAGTAATAGGAAGAAGATCTACGGGGCCTTTGATGTGTGTAGCAATATCGTTAATAATAAAATGTGCGTCATATCCGGAGAGATTATGAAATATTATTGGAATTGTATAAGTATCTTTATAATTAATGTTACACCCTTCGTGAGCTGCACCTCTATAATTATTTTTTGAAGTGAGATGATCGTGATTCCGTACTTTCCTATCACTAGGGGAGAAGCGCTGCTCACAGATATGGCAATGAGTGGCTGCATGGAAATCGCTCTCTTGCTGAGTTGTCATATTTATATCATATGGGCACATAAACACCGTAGAAACATCCTCAGCAAGCTGATTAAGTTTATCTGCGAACCATTTCATGCAATCCTTTCCTCGATATAAGTCATAAAACCACAAAGTTAATGTTTACCCCCAGGTTAACAACAGCCTTTAGTGCCCAGCCACTATCTCTCTCTTGGAATTCTTCCAAATCTTTGCTGATGGGTTCCACCACGTTCTTTTCAAACTATTCATCAATATTGGTGTCTCTATAGATAGCCGAGTTTGAAGTCGTAAAATATTTCGTATCTTTAAGAATCTTATCACCCTGTGTAATTTCGAATTCCCCGCCGAAAGCTGTATTAACTTTAACTGCCTCGTCTTTTTTGAGTGCGTTCTGGATTCTCCGCTTAAACAGAGCTTTGCAATCATCAAGACTCCCGTTCTTATTCTCGAGTTGAACGCTGAAGTGGAGTCATCCCAATGTACCCTATGCTTTGCAGTCTGCTTAGTAGGTGGGAGTCCCGCCCCCTTCTTCTGTTCTGCCTTTAACTGATTTCGCAGAGTTTTAACATGCCTCATCTGGGCTTCAAGGTGCTGCTTTTCGCCAATCGTCTTGGCGTATCTCATAGAGTCCCTGATCTTTTTCATTGCCCTATTACATTTTAAAAGTTCTTCATTTATCTCTTCAGCATTATAATCGGTTCTGATTAAGCCTAAGATGGATGATATAAGTGTAATAAGTTTAGCTAACATGTTTATACAAAAAATTCAAAATGAAACAAAAAAACTCAAAATTCAAAGTTAATTAAAAATCAAAAATTTTCGAAAAATTATCGAAAACCCAAAAAAGTCCAAAATTTTCAAAAAAATTTAAAAATGTTCAAAATATATCACTCACCAGATCACAAGTCTAAAACACTTACCAGAGCACGTCTGAACGCTAGGAATATCTGAAACAGAATGAAGGAAAAACCTTTAATGTGTTGTCGCTGAGGTGATTCCACGGGAGGTTGTGGATCTCCACCAGTCGCTCTGTCTGCTGCGGCAGATGATCGTGTAAGCCTCTGTGAATCCATAGTACTAAAACAAATGATAAACAGAGGGAAGGAAGAATAAAAGAAAATCGGAAGAAGGTTTTCTTTATTTATTAAAAATCGGCGCGTCGGGGTCAGTTCGACAAGGTTTTCCCCATATAGAGAGTATATCTTCGGTCTTCGTTAGACGACGTGTGTGACCAAGCAAAACGAAAGGGTGTAAGCCTCGTGCTTGTACAAAGTTATCCACTTATAGTACGTGTTACTCAAGTTTGGATCCCGGAGATACAGATATCTCGGAGACCGTCTTTAGTAACCGTATGAAATGGTATCTAACTTTTTGTTCAAGCTTGCGGAGGGCGTGTTTGTTGCTAGGCCGGTACGGCAGAGCAGAAGCGCGAACTAACCTCCAGACACGCCACGTAAGAAGATCGGAGAGGTACCTAAAACAAATGGGTAAGAGTATGGAAAACGACAGCAACTAACATAAAATAATAAACAGGTAGAAATGAAAGTAAATATAAACAACTTATCTGTAATTGAGAATAACGGTTGGTTATTAAGAAATGTACACACATATATATAGCAATGCACATAAATATGAGATATGGTTATGGTTTAAAGATAAAATAATTCAAATGGCCGTAAGACAGGTAGGATTAGTTCAAGCTGGAAACTAATAATATAAATAGCTCTGGAGCAACGACGTTGCGACAGAGAAGTATTAAAAATTATAAATAAATAATCACAAGTAAATGTCAAAGTCAAAAATATCAGTATAAGAAAATAAGCATCCACAAATATCACAACTATAAGTAAAAGACGGTATATACGAAATATCCAATAAACATAGCACAATAAAATGGAAATGTTTCTGAAATGAATAAGTAGCAAATACCAAAATAATATTCGTACGAATATTAAATAAATACCAAGCTGGATCTTGAAGAAAGGGCGGAAGAGAAGTCTAATTCTCTTCCAAGGTTTCGAATATGAAAAGCTAGTAATTTAACAGTGAATGGGTATTCCCCAACCAGAGGTCTTATCTAGTTTAAACTCGAAACCGAATAGGCCTTCTGCAAAAAGTGCACCGTCTTTTATCCCATTTTCGTGGCCTTGGTGAGTGTTGAAAGTGGGCGTGACCGCTAACTCACCAATCAGAAAATAGGATAAAGTCAGGGACCAATCAGAAGGCCGGAGGGTGAGAAATGCGCAGATCTGGATGCGTATTAGTCAGTTTCACGCTGTCTACGTGGCAGATCTGACGACAGTGTAGTATAAGGAGTAGTTTTAGTCGAACGGAAGACTGAATGGTTTATAAAAGGCCCCTGAAATGTGTGGATTTGTGCTTGTTCTTTCATAAGAATCAATGTAAAAGTGCTACATTTAAGATATTTATTGAACTTGGTTACATTTTTCCCTAATGCTACGAGAGATACAAGGAAGTATCAGTACTACCAACATAAAAAGAAGCAGTACCACCAACTATGAAACAAAATTTTAGCAGAAAGATTGTGGTGATTGGTGTATATAAAATTATAAAATGATCTTATCATTCTTCATCATTCTATCACAAGAACGAGGCATGGTTAGGAACTGTAAGAGTTGTCTTCAGGAGTATCCCGATGCCACCTCAAGCGAACTTTGTGATACATTAAAGGAGGTTTAAATGATGATGGAAAGTGGGTTCATGTAATTCTTCTTCCTGGTCTAGTTACGAAGATTTTAAAAAATGGCAATTTATTTATGATAGACGTCAGCTACTTTGCGAAAGATGTGGAAAATATATAAATAGAACCGATATATACATATCGACATATGAAGAATAAACACTGCATTGAAAACTATTCAGTTAGATTTGCATAAACTTTCGCCTAGGGAACTCATATACATTTATCACTAACACACTCTGAATATTAGCAACAAGTTTTCATTCATCGAATAACAGTCAAAGCAGACACATCAGTCGTTCCAGTATGAAACAGTACATTCAGTTAAACTCGATCGAGACATGTATTGAGCAAGAATTTATTCGAGCCAACTACGCAGGCGCGTGTTTACCGGCTAGTTTAATCTTTCACGAAGTTGCCAGGCAGTATGGGATAACAACAAAAGTGGTATAGGTGCAAAGCTCTACTCAAATGGTTTTGTAATTACGTCACATTTCTGGAATGAACATAATGGAATAGTATTCGATCCAACAGATGCAATTACAAAACACCATCTGCCTCATCAAATAGAATTTACGATGAAAAAAGGAATGTTTATGTGTAAAAGCGGTGAAGACAGAAAAATGGTTGATATTTATCATGATTTTAAGAAAAGCAAATCGACGATAACATATTTTAAAGAGGCTCCGGCATGTCTACTGGAAATACGAGACAATATTTTTATTACTGTAGCAAAGATACTTACAAAATAAATTAATAAATACAATGTAACTCAATTATTAACAATAATATAGGTAACAGCGAATGCTTTTAGCTGACATAGGTAGAACTGATACCCTATACTGGTTTAACCAGAAAGGTGTAATTTAAATAATGCATCACTAATAAACACAGGTATGCTTAGGCCGCAATTTTCTTTCACGCTAAAAGAGGGTAGCAGAACATAGCAGACGCCATCAGTGACACGCTAACAGAGAGTATCAGAGGGGTACCTCAGACATACAGACTCCATCAGTGACACGCTAACAGACAGTAGCATAGGATAGCAGTGAGAAAGTGAAAAGAAGGATTAATAAATAGTTGAATAGCATATCACGCCATACATCGAAGGTCATATAAATGAAATGTCCTACCTTAAATAGTTATTACGTAAAGTAAACATCGAATCAGCGTCATGTTAGCGTTGACTCAGCGTCGAGTCAGCCTAAACTCAGACACAAATGCAACGTTCGGCGTCGACTCAGTGTCGAGTCAGCGTCATGTCAGCGTCGAGTCAGCGTCGACTCAGCGTCTAGTCAGCGGTTAGAAATAGAGCTGTTAACTAGAAAAACGGCATTACACGATGATTAACAGAGAACAACGCGTCGAGTAGCTTGCTAAAGTTATTGAAGCAAAATATAATTCGCTCACAAGAATGCAGAATGAACAAGTTGAAACAGTTTTAAGTGAACCTCTTGTAGAAATAAACAATTATCTGAAAACTCCACATCAATCAGAGAAGCATAAAGAAACCAGTGGATGCCAGAACAATAATCTGAAAAATGCGCAACAGAAGGGTGAAGAGAGCACAGACGAAGAAGAAGATGAACACCTTCAAAAATATTGGCATCATTCACCAGATATTGATAAAGCTTACGGTCCGCAGTATGTTTGGAAAACTGATAAATGGATAATGAGCAATATGGAAATAAAATTCGCTCCTAAAATTATATTGATTAACAATAAAAACTACAAAGCTACATTTGGGCTATATAATTTACTATTTTATAGGAATCCTCAAGACTTTACGACAAAGGATAGCCTCAACTACAAAAAAATATTAGAAGTCACAGGTATTCATAGAGATTCCCGAGGATATTTGAGACATCAAGCATTCCCAGATAAATTTAATAGAATAATCAAACCTTTGTTTAAAAACGAACATCATCGAGGTCGTTTCGTAAATGCCAGGAAAAATGTAAAACGTCTTAATAGTACTGACAAGTCTGACCGACAATTTAAACAGCGTACAGACATTGAATATGAGGCACCATCGTTTAACCTTTGTACCGTTAGATCTATGGCTAAAAATGTTGAACTAAATCGGCGAGGACGTCTAGTTTTTTAATTACTAACTTTAACAATGTACTTGTATGAAATATATGTATGTACGAAATAATTTAAATAAAAAACAAAAAAACCCATAGTATTTTCAATTACTAACCCAATGCAGCACTAAGATTGTCAATATATTTTTATAAAATAAAAATATGTTTGGTAAATATCAGCTACACATGAAATAGAATTCTAAATATTCTGTAAACTAACGTCTTTAAAGAATGTGGAACAGCGATAAACGGTATCTGATCAGTAATTTTCACAAAAAGAGAATACATAAAAGAGAATACAGCTTTGTCCTATTGCTAGTAGAAAGAATTATGTGAGACTGCTTTACATTGCAGACACTCAGTTATTTTCGAACAGATATCTTGCCTAAAAATATAAAAGTTTTTTGGCAACAGGCAGTTCTAGGCGAAAAGAGAATTAATAGCATGAACACCGATAGAGAGAGCGAGCTGTTGAGCCTCGTAAATATCAGAAAACGTATTACAAACACAAAAGAATAAAGACTACCCGAATACACATAAAATGGAAAGACATCGTTTGTATTGAGAGGTATCTAATAGCTCACAAATATCAAGAACAGTAACAAACCCAAACAAGCAAAATAGGCGACATGAATACGAATAAAATGGGTAGAAATTGTCTGTATTGCGAGGTATCTTACATCTCACAAAATGTCAAGAAAAGTAACACAGAAAGAAAATGGGCTGCATGAATATAAACGGAAGGATATCACATGGAGAGGTTGGTGGTGGTTTTGAGCATTATTCACGAACATAGAGGACAGAGCTGTGTTTCTGTATACAAATCAGTAGTAGATGCATAGACACGGGGTTGTTGTTGAGTAGCAAGAACTACTCGATAATATGTTTTGAACATTCAGTGTTATTAAAAACAAAAGCTCCCGATAAATTAAAGCAGGCTGTATACATAGTGTTGTGCAATCATTTTCCTTAGCTACAAGAACAAAGGCTTACGACGGTTAGCATGACAAAAAATCATAAAAAATATAAACAAAAATACACACACATGCAAAGAGCGTGAGCGAGTGCTCATAATGGTAGATATTTCGTAGACTTTTTGTTTTAAAAGAGGATACAGTGGTGAAATGAATACAGAATTGCGCATAGAATTCTTGTATACGTACAGTAATTATATTTTTTTATTGAAGACACTGTGGATGGGGTCGTATATCAAATATGAGCTACGCTTGGTCGTATATTGGTACAGAGAAGAAGTAGATCACAAAGTCGCATAAAAAGCTACTATTTTTTAGAAATAAATCGAAAAATCAATTGAAAATATGGGGTACATCATACAATTTAGAAAAAGCATAAAATAGAAATCAAAGTAGAAATATGAAATAAACCGTAAAATCATATACTAATAGCTTAATATAGAAAGTAAAAACCTCTCTTATTTATTTGTATATCAGAGAAATAAAAAAAGAAGAATCACTTACCTTATATTATTCACTCACTCAACTGTACACAATATAGTTCGTCTGAGACCGCCAGTAATACTATGTATAATTCATGCTAGATTCGGTTATTTATACGCTAGGATTACGTAGCTTACATTCTAGAATAAAATAATATATTTTTTTTGTTTTTATTAGTAAAAACTACACTATCAAAATATTTCCTACAAAAGCAGATATTGCGGTATGAGAACCTTTGTTATCAATTTACAAACTTGCGACTGTGGTTACCACTTTAATTTTTACTTCCTATTAGAAGTAGTCTTATCAGCGGTTTCGTTCGGTTTATAACTAAAATGATGAAAAATAACTTTGTATTTAAAATATTTCTATAACAAAATTTTCAAGTCTTCGATTATTAATTTATACAAATATAATATATTTTTAGGACAAGAATTTTTACGTCTTCGAATTTGATAATTATATATTAGGTCAGTATACACTAATATTGGTTTCACATTTCTTCTTCTTTATGTATCCCTGTCCGCTGCCAGGTTAGCTATTAACATGGCAATTTTTATCTTGCTTTCGGAACTTGCTTTCGACCGATGTGAGCCCTATCTATTACCACGCTCCATGAGTCTCTTCTCCTGTCTAACCTCGCTTAGTGTCTATTTTATCCTAAATAACTAATCAATTGCAGTATACGATAGTTGTCTTGGTATATAGAATAGATATTCAAGTTTTCGTTGTTTAATTGAGCTCACTGGTTCTTTATCTTTCCGATTCTGTGGACTACCTCTATTTTGGTGGCATGTTCGGTGAAGAATGCGTTAGTGCACTTTTATTTCTAATGCTTTCAGTTTTTTCGCGAGCGTCTCTTTTGGCGTCCAGGACTCCACATTTTTAGATAAATTTTATATAAATTTAATGTTTATTAGGACAAGGGTAATGAGAATTTCACGTTGGTTCGTTTTACGATGTTTTAGTCATAAATAATGAATGTATAGCACTTGGTCGGTGATTTTCGTAATATGTATAAAAATACCTCTAATGGTATGCTGCACGGAGCACTTGGTGAAAAATTGAACGAGTTAGAATTTGCTAGAGATCAAAATGCGATAAGAGTTTTTCCTATGCCAATGGTTTTGTTTTACCGTCAATAACAATAAATAAGCATTTACAGTTCGACCAAGTTATCACAATGGCCGTTATGACACCTTACCATATATCTTTTGAACGGATAAGCGGAAATCGACGTATGACCTATCAAATTAAAGGATTTTGAGCGACAAATAGAATTTGACGTTGGTTCATTTTACGATGTTTATAGTCATAAATAATGAGTGTATAGCACTTGATCAGTGATTTTCGTAATATGTATGAAAATACCTGTCGAATGTTATGCTGCACGGAGCACTTGGTGCAAAATTGGGCGAGGTAGGATTTGCGAGAAATCAAAATGCGATAAAGTTTTTTCTATGCCAATGGTTTTGTTTCACCGCCAATAACAATAAATAAGCATTTAAAGTTCGACCAAGCTATCACAATGGCCGTTATGACACCTTACCATATATCTTTTGAACGGATAAGCGGAAATCGACGTATGATCCATCAAATTAAAGGATTTTGAGCGACAAATTAGGCTGAGATGTTTGTTTTACGACAATGTCATGTATAAGGCCTGTTTGACATCATATAAATAAATTTTATATAAATTTAATGTTTTTAGGACAAGGGTATTGAGAATTTGACGTTGGTTCATTTTACGATGTTTATAGTCGTAAATAATGAGTGTATAGCACTTGGTCAGTGATTTTCGTAATATGTATGAAAATACCTTTCTAATGGTATGCTGCACGGAGCACTTGGTACAAAATTGAACGAGTTAGGATTTTCTAGAGATCAAAATGCGATAAGAGTTTTTCCTATGACAATTGTTATGTTTTAATGTGAATAACAATAAATACGCATTTAAAGTTCGACCAAGCTATCACAATGGCCGTTATAACTTTTTACCATATATCTTTTGAATGGATAAGCAGAAATTGACGTATGACCCACTAAATTAAAGGATTTTGAACGACAAATTAGCCGGTGGTGTTTGTTTTTAAGACGTGACGTTTTTAATGTGACGCGTGACGTTTTTCAGGTTAAAATGTGGCGTTTTCATGTGCCGCGCGATGTTTTGACGGGACGTGGGATGGTGGCCCTATGTGAAACGTAGACAGAGGTACGCAGAGACCGAACTACTAGAATTAACGTTTAAACCAATAAATTACCGTCAGAATATTCTGAAGAGGCTCCAGAATTATGACCACTAAAAGATATTCGATATGGACCACTGGCGAATTATTGAGCTCCAGAGTTATGTGTTCGTGCAGCCGTTCATTATAAAAGACGGCTATCAGATCATAAAAATATGAACCATACATATGTATATAGTTTAAAAAGATGTTCAGTTAAGACCAATAAAAGATATCTGATATAGCCCACTGGCAAATTAGTGAGCAGTTCTGGTTAACTCCGGAGCCGTTGCTCGTGAAGCCTCCTAGCAAAACGATCGATAACTTAATGGTCTCCTTTCCTCGATTTAGTTTTAAGTCTTCGATAGCCTGTCACAAAACAGGAGTCGGAGAAATCCCTAGTTTTAAGATTAGATAACCTAGAGTTATCGACCAACCCCCCAATAATTCATTTTGAAAACTAAACAGTAGCTATTGAATTAACACCAAAGTATCGATGTTTTACAATTAATAAAAATAAAAGATGTCCATCGAATCAATAAAAAGATGTCTACTAAAACAAGCTAAATCATGAGCTGATCTTAGTAAAGTTAAATATATTGTTATTATATTTATTATCATATAATGTAAAATAATTCATTCCTACTAACAACCATCCCCCACTAACATGGCAGTCGATGTAGTCGTACCTTCACGTTGGTGACTGCTGTTAAGAACATATTTTTTTCTGTTTTTCGGCAAATTTATGTTGGAACCGAATTGACTACCTTTCATGCACTGCATGCTTACATCATTTTTTTATACCTCGCTTTACATATACATTCCATCGCTTCAACACTAACATTATTTTATCGTTTAACTTACACCTTAACATACTTATTACAGTCTATGTAGCTATTTCTTACCAGAGACCCGAAGTACAATACCAACCCACAAAACATAATATCACCTGACTTGTCGTAGATAAAATATAGTATGCAACTCACCATTTGTATACTATAATTTTTTTTTATAATATTACTCGAACTACCGTAGATAAAATATAGTATGCAAATCACAATATACTTGTATTCTATAATTTTTTTTTATAATATTACTGGAACTGCCGTAGATACGCATATCACGAATAATAGTGCTGTATAGTAAGGCACGTTCCATGTAAAGTAGTACTTAATCAGAGAAGATTATACTGAGGCTGTTTGTTGGTTTGATCATACTGTAAGAATGGTATACGTTCTTTGAATAATCATGTTCTATTTCTAGTAATACCTCACGCGTTGTTGCACGGTATATCATTTTCAGCGTCGCCTTTCGCATTGTTTCGAGAGAGAGAGAGAGAGAGAGAGAGAAGAAGAAGCGATAGGCTGAAGGAGTGTCTTTTTACGATGACGTGTGCTAGATGGTTTGGGTAGATGTAGTCGACAGGCGGCGTGATAAGATGATGGACTGTAAAAGACGTGTAATCCGATTCAAACTAGGTCCAATAAATAATATAGCGCCGTTTTGGCGATATTGTCATTCTCTGTTAGCCTCACTTCCCTTCAATGTCTCTTATGCTAAAATCAATAGCAATGAAGATCCGTTATAGTGCCGTTTTAACAATGTCTTTGTCTTTGTTTTTCGTGTTAACATATTTCCCGGCTCCTCCTCGTTCCAACGAGCCCTCGTACGTCATGATCGGACCAAAAGCAACGAAGATATAATGTAATGCTGTTTTGACATTGTCTTTGTCTTTGATTTTTTTTGTCATAACATATTCGTTCTCACCTTTCCATCGATACCTCACACATTGTTATACGTTGAGCCATTTAGACGTTACAAGCTTAGTGTCGTTTTGACAATGTCTTTTGCGTTTGTTTTTGTGTTAACGTATTGCTTACCCCTTTTCATCGATACCTCACACGTCATAATCTGACCCATAACAACGGATAGATGACGTAATGCCATTTTGGCATTGTCTTTGCGTTTACTTTTTGTCTTAATATATTTGTTCTGACCTCCCCTTTCCATCGATACCTTGCACGTTGTTGTACGTTGAGCCGTTTAGACGTTACAAACTTAGTGCCGTTTTGGTAATGTCTTTGCGTTTTATTTTTATTTTAACATGTTCGTTACCCCCTCCCCTTTTCATCGATACCTCACACGTCACGATCCGATATGCTGTCGCGCCTCCACCACAAAAAGCGTCAAAAATGACCAGAATCGACCTTAGAATTTCTTATGGAGATTTACATGGGAAAATGACCGATTTTGCGCACGAACTGTCATAGCTCTTTTACTATCAGGTATGCCGACGATACAGTCATAATAGCCGACAACTTGGAAGACTTGGAAAGAATAATGATCAAAATAATAATATATAGTGGAGAATACGGACTCTCTCTTAACATCAAAAACCAAATTCATGAAAATTAGCAAGAACAACAATACAAACGAAATATTAACGGTAGGCGGCCAGCAGATTGAGAGAGTTAGACGTTGGGCGCCAATGTATAACCATCAAACCAATGTGAAACCACCGAGCCAATGTTTACCCATCGTAACCAAAAACCAAAATATCAACAAAAAATTACATATTAAAAACAGTAGGTGCCGATGGGTAACAATATAACTACCTCTAAAAGTTGGGAGCCAGTGGAGAACAATAAAACTCATAAATTTCTTTGGGAGCCAATTGTTAGGCCTCCTACCCCAGTCTCTAAGGTGTGATAACATCTTATCTTAAAGTATATCTGAAAAAGGAGTTTGGCTAATCATAGTTATTGTACATAAATATACTATAAAATTAAAATTTTTATATTAAAATAAAAACAGAGCAAATCTTGCCTATAGGATTACAAAAATTTTAATAATTTTAATATATATATATTTATATATATATATATATATATATATATATATATATATATATATATATATATATATATATCTACGGCATAAAGTGGACTCCGCCCATGTTAAAATTCAGGTTCAAGTGAGCTCCGTGGTCAACTGGACACCGATATACGGAGCTCACTTGACCATTCCATAATATTGGCTCTGTCGATTCGTCAACATGTATAGTTTCATAATTTTTAAAAATTTTGTGGAGCCCTTAAGTACCCCTGTATCATGAATGTATATTGCATAGTTCACGTGTATATCTTATAGGGGTCGTTCAGATCTTTTTCACTGTATATTGGAACCATAGGTATATCGGTTTAAGTAAGCTCTGATAGTTTGGCAACTCTGCCATTAAGCTGTATACTTCTCGCGTATAGTCTGAACGGTTGATATGGACTCCTTATTTTTGTTATCGTTCATACGCATTACAGTGTGTAACAGATATGTATACTATTAACTACCTGTTTTTGGTAGGTACGTGCTTTTCTAAAAATAGCTTTATAGATACAAAAGGATTTCGTTACCAAATTGGATTTTTTTCATATGCGGAAATTTCCTAATGTATTTTGTTAACGTGAGTATGTCTTCATACGTTTTATTTAAGAATTCGATAAGTAAGAACTTTTTTTATTTCATCCAATGTTTTATGATATCTTGTATACAGATTTTTATTATTTTATTTCTGGTTTTATCTGTGTACTACATATAATTCTGGATAGAAGGTTATCTCAAAATAAATATTTATTTGCTTAAATAGATATTTTTGTGTAAAAATGGATAATAGTGCACAAAAAAAGGAAGAATGCTTAATTTATCTAACAAGAATTATACCACTTCACCCATATTACATACTTCTGAATGTTTTATCTCCTATTTAGGGGTAATATGTAGTCAATATAAGTGAAGCTAGTGTTAAATTTGCAATGATCTTTATAAGTAATAGCTTACTGACTGTACTTTACATGTTGAGTTCAAATAAATATACCTTGTCCCTTCAGAAAAGAGCGATTTGAATGGCAAAGTCAACGAAGAAAGTGTAATGAATCTTTTATCACCCCAGATTCACACAGGTTAACCGCTGTTTGCAGGCAAGAGTCTTCCTGGCAGATTTAAGGAAGATAACTACCATAAGGAAGTTCCTTTTGAGGGTTCAGATGGCGAGAAGCAGCTTATTTTTTTTTTGTATATCTTGCAGATGTGTTGATCTAGCCAGTTTTTCCTCGATTCTAGTCATAAAATGGGTTGTTATTCGTGGAGTGAATGTTACGAATCTAGGCTTTGTTTCTTTTGTTCTCTAGCTACTTATCTTCGGATATTAGGTGGATTGATAACTACGATATTGTAGAGCTTATGTATGGATGAGAGTCTTAATATCCGCTTAATTTGGCTGACTAATTTATAGCTAAATCTACGTGTCAAGTATGTATTGATGTCACCCATACAAGCTAGGTATATTTGGCAGCAGAAGCATAGAGTTTAAGCGTCTACGTTTTAAGAGTGAAAGGATGTGCTTCCCGTTTTTAGCTGACAAGTTCGCGGAGAATACTATTTTTCTGGTTCTAGTTTGCCATTTAGTTTTAAACAAAGTTCTGTAAATTGCAAAGTGTGTTTAATGATTTCATGACACTATTGGTTCAGGTATATGTTCAAATTTGTGAAAGCGTCTCTGTTAGGGACATTGAAGGAGCACACCGGACTTTTTCCAGGGTTTGGCTTAAAATTAATTTATAATCTATTTTTATTGTGTTTAAGATATGATTTAGATTTTTCTCCACTTCAGCAACAAAAGTTTGTGGTTCTGCAACAATAGATGTATCGTCTACATAATAAAAGTCCTAGTATTTACTGGAATGGGTTGTGTAAATGTTATACAGTGTAGGTGCCATTACAGTACCCCAAAGAAGACCGTTCTTCTACGTTCTCAATCTTCATCTTTTCTTACCATTGACTGATACGGAAAATCTTCTGTTGTTCTATTACCTAAGGGGATATCACATAGATTTTGGAGAAATGTCCTTTAATTTAAGGTGTCGTAAGCAGAATTTAGATTGACAAATACCACTCCTCATGTCTGATATTTTTTATATCCGTCTTCGTTGTGTTGGGCAAGATTTAGTATGTGTGACGAACATGATCTACCCTGTCATATATAGCCACTTTTATCTTTAAATTTAAGTTTTCCTTCTATTATCGGTTTATATTAAGGATCATATGCAGAAGTATTGTGTATAGCTGAAAAAATAAATAGATATATTGGCCGATAGCTTTTGTGGTCGTTGGGGTTTTTGTCAGGTTTAAGCAAGGCAACAACTTTGTCTTTACTTTGCTTGTCTACAGACTTTGGATATTAGCCACTGTTGTATTTTTTTGTCCAAATTTTATAATTAGTTTTGTGTTTAGATCCTCAGTCAGGAGCCGTAATATTGTTCATAATATACGTGGATAGTGGATCCAAACTCAACATCGTTGAAAGGTTTCCTCAGCTGACTGGTTTTGTCCTCTCTTATTTTAAGTTTTTCTTTGCTTCTTTGCCGGCATTTATTATGTTTATTTCATTATTTTCAGCGATTAGCTTAATACCAAATACCCTAGGTTTGGCCCTCTATTTGCTTCCTGCAGTAGAAATACGTCACATTTGTGTTAAGCGTATATGTCTGATAAGCTTAAGTAAAGTAGAGTGTGTGTATCTGTAGATATGTCCTTACTATTTATAGACATAAGTAGAATAGTTGGTCCTAAAAAGGACCGATTTGACAAACATCATTTTGAACGGGTGATTGAAGAATTAACCGATTAAATAATTATTCATTATCCAGAGTAAGAGTACGCTCGATTGTGGTGGTCTTATTGTAACTTCAAATTTCGTGAAGGCTTTTACTTTGAACTCCATAAAAATTTAAATTTTGCATACTGTTACTTATAGACGATATTTCGAGTCAAATTTGTTTAGTAATAACTGTACTTATATAGTCTCTTTGTGAAAAGTAAATGAGCTTGTAATATCGGTTTACAACTCATATATGGATAATAAGGAAATAAACAGGTTAAAATGTGACAACAAATTGCTATATAACAGTACGAGACAATATTCATATGCTGTGGCAAAATCATCATATTTGGGTTTCATATTTCAATTATCATATTTACATTGATATTTATGTGGCAATCAGCTGTAAAAGTCATTGCCTTTTTTTCTGTCATATCATATTTTAGCATATCATATTTTGAGTGAAATTGATCCTAAATTCGTCTAATAATATTAAGTTTTTAAAACAGCTGTGTTTTTATGCTCATTCGGTTACCTTTTGTAAACCAGTCTGTGTAAATATAAGAGATTTATATAATCTTTTCATTTTGTAATCTTGTCGTTTCATAATTATAGTTCTCTTGCTTTTATTTTCTATATTTTCTATATAAAGATCATCGTCATCGTATAGTCAGAACGCAACAAGATTCTATTGCCTTTTTGAAAATACAGCCACGTAAATGGCGTTTTTAAAATTTATGTCAATATTTCTGAAGTGCCTTTTCTAGGATAATTTTTTCAAGCCTAGTTCGTTTGATTATATGTAATTGATTTGAGAGTCCACAACAGATAAGTATTGATTGTAGGTAGGATAGCAGGTGTTGATAAATATGATGGGTCGGAAGATAGTCTCATTATTCCTAAATCTGACCATATGTTACCTCCCCCTTCATTTGTGGAAGTCCTAAGGACATTTTTTGGGGCATCCTCCCAATTTAACTTGGAAATGCAGTTATTATAGTCTTTGGATAAAGCCAGCGCAACTTTAGCATTGAGATTTAGTTTCTTGTACGACGTTGCTATCTTTATATATGTGTTTGATCTTGGAATTAGTTCTGTTCGGTATTGGTTAGTACTCGGACCTCTGTAAGTCGGAAAATATCTCTGATGGCTTTTCTAGCAATCCTGGTCTAATTAATACGTTCTCGTCACGTCTCCACATATTAGCACTGGTTTGCTCACTATTTTATATACCCTAATTTTATGGATTCGAATTAGACTTCTGGATTTAAAAGAGGGTTATATATACATATACATCAGTTAGCTACCTGAATATTTCCTTTTATTTCTTATGTAACAACGTTACCTACAATATCTAAGACGCTGCAATCTTTCAAAATTATATGGCTTTATTGTTCCGTTATGCCCTAATCTAGATCCTCTCTTTTTTATGTTAAAGAACATTTATTTGATTTTCTCATTAGTGACTATTAGACCCCTTTTTTTGCTGCTACTAGCATTATTTTATAGCATTTTATTATTTAATTTATGGATTAAATCCGCATAGCAAATAGATATTCTTTACTTTCTCAGATATTCTAACATAAAAAATCCTATTAAATTGTCAAAACCTTCCTTGCATATTCTATTCACTTATGAGGAGCAGCAGCAATATCAGTACCATAATAATGCGTATAGTTCTGGACTGGCTAATTGTTGGATAATGAGAAGCATGAGTGTAGCAGTTTTAATGTTTTCGGGACTGCTACCTGGTATCGGGGAGCAGAATTATCATTACCGAGTTATATACCGAGAATATAGGAATTATTGCCTGAACTTTATTATTATTGAACAACAATATATTCCCTAGTAAAATAATCATGAATTTACAGTAAGAAAAATTTTTGAACGTTGGTTATGAAAACATCATGTACATACCACCGGGTTCACTATGTCGATATCCAGCAAAATCCCTGTAATAATGATACGGGAAACCAAAGATGAAAATATGCTCCAAGAAACTCTGTGTTATAAAACAGTCGAATAAAATACAGATTCTCAATTCAAATAGTCAAAAAATTAATGAACAGCTTACTAAAATAGAAATAACGCCTATTTAAGAAGTACTCCATTAACGGCCCAAGGGACAAAGCACTCCTAGCATATGCTAATGATATATATCTCATAACTCTAATAAGAAACTCTCCCGTCCAAAAACTTCAATAAAGTGAAGACAGCACGAAAAATGTTTCACTTAAAATCAACGAAATGAAAACTAAATACAAGCGAATCAACAAAAGAGACCAATTCAATAAATCTCGATAAAATATTAAAGTTAATAACTACAATTTTGAAAATATGGAACATTTTAAATATCTTAGATAAATAATCGTGGTTAATAAAAAAAAAACGGGTGTGGCAGTCCAGTGGGACTGCCGGTAGAAGTTATACTTCTATAGACGCGTTCGCCGTTACAAATTTATATGGGAGTCAATCTGCACAATCATTACATATTTAATGCTATAGGTAAGAGAGAGCAGAAAGAGAAAAATAATTTGGTATAGAGGTATATGGTGCATCGTTTGCTGTATATAAACATTTGACCTGTAATAGGAGTATAGTAAATGAAGGATTGTATCAATATTTTAATGAAAATATATATTTTTATTTTCATATATGTATAAAAGGAGTTGAATGCAAAAAAATTTTTTTACGCATACTCTGCAGTAAAATGCATTGTTTATTTTGTTATTAATATAAAAATTACAATACAATACACTGCAACATAATTCAATATAATAATACAATACAAATTAAAATGCAATATTCATAAGTATTTAAAACTGCCAATATACATAACTTACTTTACGAAGATAAAAATAAAAAACCAACAACTCGGATTATTTTGTAAATTTTCATTTAATTTTAAAATTTAGCATTTTTGCGTATGTTACATATATTTAATAACATTAACGTGAGGTTTTTAAATATTTTAAAAATAAAAAAGGAAATTCATATTGGGATTCGAACTCACGTACACCAGCGTATGAACCAAACACGTAAAAGATTTGCCAATTAGACATGATACTAACGGATTTCAAAATTGACAGTTGTCTGTCATACAGTGATTGTTTTGAAATGCAAAAGCCTAAAATAATTATGAACATTTAATAAATAATACAAAACATATCACATAAATAATAATATTAATATATATTATATTATATAAGTATATGACATTATATAATATAATATAATATAATATATTTATAATATTAATATATATATATATATATATATATATATATATATATATATATATATATATATATACAAAAGGAACATTTTTATTCCCAAGGTAGGAAGAGAGAGAAAATATATCTTATGTCTCTCTCTTACTCATTATCTTACATATGTAATGGTTTCACAGATTCACTCCCGTGCAAATTTCCAACGCCGACCGTGCCTATAGAAGTATAACTTCAATAATGCCACTAAAGAATCACAGAGCATAATTCAAACTTTAGACCTATTTTAATACATGGATGCGAATCATGGACAAAATAGGAAAGAACTACGAATATATGAAAGAAAAATAATAAAAAAAATATTTTAACCTCATTATCATATCGCTTACCAATCCGTATAGAATAAGAACATATACTGAATAAAGAAAGCTCTTATACCGATATTGTTCAGGAAAATAAATCGCTTAAGGTAGATCGGACACATGCATAGACGTCAAGATGTCAAACTTGTAAAACTGGTATGGAAGGAAGTTAGCACAGACGAATGCCACTTGGGCGTCTCAGTATGCAATGGAAAGAAAACTTCCAATCATATCTCAAAAAATTAACATTTCGTTTGATTACAGATTCGTGGAAAATCGACCAACTTGGAGAAAAGTTAGCAAAGACTCACCCAATGTTATAGCGCTACGTAACGATGATGATAAAGAGAAAGGAGAAACAGTGACAAAAAGCAACAAAAATGGACTAATGGAGCAAAGCTGCTTCAAAATCTTGATTGGAAGGGATTGAAATGAAAGTATAAGAAATACAATGGATGAGGGGGATTCACTTATGAGGGGCAGAAGCAATATCAGTACTATAATAAGGCGTATAGTCCTGGACTGGCTAATCGTTGGATAATAGGAAACATGAGTGTAGCAGTTTTAATGTTTTCTTGACTGCTACCTGGGATCGGGGAGCAGAGAAATCAGTACCAAGTTAAGGCATATAGGAATTGTTGCTTGAACTTTAATATTATTAAATAGCACTATGTTTCCTAGTAAAATCGTCATGACTTTACAGTAAGACAAATATTCGAACGTTGGTTATGGAAACGTTAAGGATATACCATCGAGTTCCCTATGTCGATATCCCGAAAAATCTTTGTAATAATGATAACCGAACCAAAAAAACAGAGATTAAAATAGGCACCAAGAAACTGTGTTATAAAACAGTCGAATAAATACAGATTCTCGATTTAAATATTCAAAAAATTTATGAACAGCTTACTAAAATAGAAATAACGCATATTTAAGATGCAATTAATTATTAATGGACCAAGGTACAAAGCACTCCTAGCATATGCTAATGATATTGATTTCATAAGAAACTCTCTCCCGTCCGCAAACGACATTAACAAAGTGAAGAGAGTACGAAAAATGTTTCACTTAAAATCAACAAAATGAAAACGAAATACAAGCGAATCAAAAGAAGAGAGCAATTCAATACATCTAGATAAAATAATAAAGTCAACAACTTCAATTTTGAAAGTATGGAATATTTTAAATATCTTAGATCAATAATCACGGTTAATAATAATGTCACTAAAGAAATACAGAGCATAATTCTTCTAAAATTGTTTAACCTCATTATTATATCACTACAAATCCGTATAGAATAAGAACATATACTGAATAAAGAAAGCTCTTATAACGATATTGTTCAGGAAAATAAATCGCTTAAGGTAGATCGGACACATGCATAGACGCCAAGATGTCAGAACTTGTAAAACTGGTATGGAAGAAACTTAGCACATAAGAATGCCACTTGGGTGTCTCAGTATACAATGGAGAGAAAACATCCAATCATATATTAGAAAATTAACATTTCATTGAAGATTCGTGGAAAATCGATCAACTTGGAAAAAAGTTGTAGTTAGCGAAGACCCACTCAGTGTTGTAGCGCTACGTAATGATGACAATAAAGAAAAAAAAAGAAACAGTGACAAAAAGCAACAAAAATGGACTAATGGAGTACAGCTGCTTCAAAATCTTGATAAGAAATACAATAGATGATTGATGGATTCGAGAAACTTGAGACTTGAGAAAGGCACTCTGCCGAAACAGCTGTAGTGATAAGATACAATTAATTTGGTGAAAGTTTTGAAAATAAAGTTTTTAGTATTTTGTTGTTAAATAAAATGGAATTAGCATACGACATTATATACGCTATAATAACTAGACAACTTGTATGATACGGACATATAAGGAGAAAGTTTCATGAAACAATAAACTACCCAATATTCGTTATGAGTGAAATCGGTATGAATAAAGAAAATGAGGAAAACGATGGCAAAAAGGTAAAAAAAAAGTAGTAATTAAAAAATGAGAGAGGTACCTTGTGGACAACATGTGCTTAATTGGGAACGAATTGAGATAAATAATCAAGACGACAAAGAACATTTTAAATTGATAAATCTATACGATTTTTAACAATGCATATTTGTAGGTCATTTTCAGAGCCAACGTGCTAATTTTATGTAAAATGAAACTTTTTAAGGTTTTTAATGTTTGTATGAAAGATAAAACCGTATGAAACATGACCGTGAAATTTATATACCAATCTATAAATCTCTTTTAAAAGAATACTGACACCTATACATTATCACAATACTACATATCATAATACTAAGGAGTCTGTTATTTTAATCTAAGAATAGGCTTTATAATTTACGAGAGATTTAATTTATTGTATTTAAAATTTTCCAGGATCCGGTATTGTAATAAGAAACAAAATTTCACTACAAGGCTTGAAATCGTGTTAAATTCGACATTAGATATTCTTTTTGAGATTTAAAGATTTTGTCTTTCTTCCCAAGACTTTTCTTCCCTCTACTCTTCCTTGCATAATGACGCGTAGAAGAGAGTATTTATCGTTTGGAACTATGTGGCCCAGATACGATGTCCAGATAGACAATTCGTTTGAGACTTTTACAGTCCAAGGAATTTTAAGAATACGCCTATATAGCCACATTTCGAATGCCTTTAATTTGTTTACAGATTTGGCTTTCAGGGTCCAAGCTTCTACCCTATAGAGCAGTTGCAACCATACATAACATTCGACGATCTCAATCTAATAACCATACTCAATTTCATATTTGTAAACATTGACTTTTATCTGTTTAGTTTAGTCCTATCTTTTTGCTTTATCTGTTAATGATTTATATAAGAATTTGTAAATCATCTATATTTTCTGTCATAATTGGGGTTTAGTATGCAAATTTTTTGTTATTAATGATGCTCACTCCATTCCTTACTTCTTTCCCATAGTGTCTCCTAAAATAGTAGTTGGGAGTACACATTAAATAATTGTGGTGACATTTCACATCACAACAAACATCTCTGGCTGACTCCTTTTTGAATTTCTGCTTGATTTGTCTCATCTTTCACCCGCATGACCGCTGTTTGATTTTAGTAGATTTTTTATTAAATTAATATCTTGGTATCTAGGTTTATGTGTTTTAATGCATGTATAGGCTTACCAGGTTGAACTGTGTCAAATACTTTTGAAAATCTATATTAGATAAGAATACGCTTTCATTATAATCTCTTCATTTTTGTAATAGTACCACCATTGCGCACAATTCCTCTTTTGTTCCCAATCCACCTCTAAATCCAAACTATGTGTTGTCCAATTGTTCTTCACATTTTTTATTGACAGACGATTTACTCTTGTTATTAACCGGATGACATTTATGACTTTTATTAAATTTTGATAATCGTTACAAATCAAGTATTTTAGTGACATATTATTCTTTTAATTTTTACTTCTCATTTAATGTCTATATTTTGTTAGTTATTTTTAGAGTAAATATATGATGACTAAAAACGAATTGATCAAGAGTAGTGAATCGATGCCAAGAGCCGCTATTCTATGAAGCTACCCTTCACGACGCCATCTTGTGGCGCTAGTTCCGTGACGCTCACCTCAGCATTTTACTGTAGAGAGAAAAAGTAATACAATGCCAGTATAGAAGCTTTGTTTTAAAAATATGCCATAAGGAAAGATATAAAAGTATTCTTGTCATTATATTATATTGCATACTGTATTATTAACAAAATTTTTCATAATACATTCTGATATACGCTTTCTCTTGCCGCTAACGAACAGAAGTTTTTATTAACTTTTCGGTAATATAATTATGTAGGTATTTATATTTTTAACTTCTTACCATAATGCTAGAGTACAAAAGTAGTTATACTCTACTGTATTTTTTTCGTGGGGGTTCTATTTTTTAACTGTGTGATGAATTCTTATATTTCAGTTCGTACGATTTGCGTTAATTAATTTAATGATATTTCTGGAGTTACAAGTGTATACTCAGTTTCTGTTGTTCCGTTTATTTATCTGAGATATGTTATTCATTCTTCTCTAGGGATGTACTTAATCTCAATCAATTCTTTGATTTGGTTTTTGACCTCTTTCACATCTGTTTCAAACCCTCCGGCGGACTTTTAGGTCATCATTTTATATAAGCATTTTTTTTCTTAGCATTTTACTTTTACCTCTTTTAATAAAGTGTGTCTATTTTTCTTTCTCAAAGAGCCTCTTTTATTTTTGTTTTTATGTTGGTATTATAATTTTTCAAATTAATTCGACATTATTTCCACTTGATTCTTTTGTTTCATTCAAATGATTCAATGATGATGATGATTCAAATCATCAAATTTTCATAAATTGTTTATATTTCGTTGTAGTAAAATTCATATTTTCCGATAAGCCTAACATATGCAGCAGCGGTGTCGTGAAACCGAAATAATCCAGTTCTGCATAACGTTTTTGCTGATCGATTTACAAATAAATTTTTGAAACACATCAAATTGATCATCCTTTTTACTTTCGTATACGCTCATACTTATCTAAATTAAATTTTCAATTTCCAAAAACTTATGATACCTCCTCAATCCGCAACCCTGCGCCACGGACAATATCTATTCCGGCTATCGACATCAGTCTAACAAACCTATCTCAGTTAGTTTCAAATTGTCGTCAATTACAACCATATTTTCGGCTGAATTATTCGCAATTCTAAAAAGACAATCCCCTTCTACTTCTTATTAAAAAAGAACTTAAAAATATTTCAAATAAGAACATCCAAGTTCATTTTTTATGGGTGCCTTCTCATGTCAGAATTGAAGGTAACGAAGTTGTAGATAAACTAGTTAAAAACGCACCAACTAACCTGATGTCCGAAGAAAGTAACATAATGGTACAAAACGATTTAAAACCATACTTAAAAATAATTCAAAAATGGCAACAAACTCGGAACAACACTCCATTAAGGCTATACGAAGTTAACAAACATCCATATCTTTGGAAACCAAAAGTAAAAGACAGAAGAGAGCATGTGATGCTTACCCGTGTCGTCTCCGGTGTAATTAATAAACGTATGAAAAGTCGATAGCATCTTGGTGCAAGTTTCCATGTTTATTAATTTCTCAAACTATTGCGCAATATGTTGCAATATTGCGTAGTTAGCCGGTACGCCCTTATTGTGGCATTGTCTTGAAAAAGACAATGCCTTTATGGTTTATTTACTTTTGTAGAAATAAAACACAGGTTTTCTAAGAAGAAAAAAACTCAGCTTCAAAGTCTTAGAAAATTCGCAGAGCCCTTCGAGCAAAGTGCTCTAGGGAGCTACCCTAGACGGGTAAAACCATACTGACTTGAGATCCGAAAATGTCCCATATTTAAAGATAAATTAACTTTTATATGAAACTTTTTCATTTCTCAACCAATTAAATTTAATTATAAGTTCCAGAAGGAAGGGCGATGCACATCGAGGTGCGTGATTGGTGGCACCTGATGACACCCGTCTCCGTATCGGCCAGACACGACTTACTCATGGCTATTTACTACAGCGCAAAAATAAACCAGTTTGTGAAGTGTGCAACCATGTTCTAACGGTAAAACATTTTTTAATACAGTGTCCTAAAAATAACAGTGAACGACTCAAATATAGCATACCCAACTGCCCTAGAAGAAAATACAGATACCCAAAGAATAATTTCTTATCTTAAAGACTGTCAACTTCTTCATAAGATTTAAAACATACATTGTAATACACATACATATTATTATTATTAATTGTAAACTAATATATATACACTATTTGTATCAAGTGTAACATTAATCTAAATACGCTAATGCCTCTGCGTGGTAGATGCGTTTAAAAAAAAAAGGTATTTTTATTTGATTATAGATTATATTAGATTTATATTAGATTAGATATTCAGTTTTGTGTAAGCGCCTGTCTTAGACAAATTAAAGGAGCGCTCCTAAGATTTTTCGGGGTTTGGCTTAAAATTAATTCGTAGTTTATTTTTATTATATGTAAGGCATCATTTTGATTTTTTTTCACTTCAGCAACAAAAGTTTTGGTTGTGCAATGTATCGTCTACATGAAAGTCCTAGTATCTACTGGTATCGGTTAATCATTTGTGTAAATGTAATACAGTGTAGGTGCCATTACGCTACCCCAAGCGAGACCATTCATCTGCGTTCTTCATCTTACCATTGAATGATACGAAATATTTTCTGTTCTGTAGATATACGCGGATAAAACACGTGATGTTTTTATCTAAGGCGATGTCATACAGTTTTGGAGAAATGTCCTCTAATTTAATATGTCGTAAGTGGCATTTAGATTGACAAATACCACCCCTGATACCCGATATCTTTTGTACCCGTTGTTGCTTTTTGCAAAAACGGGTACGTTATTAAGTACGTTAATAAGTATTACGAATAAAAATAAATAAGCAAGAAGAATATAAGTGATCTATATTTAAACCAAATGACAAAAAAAAAAGAATATTGTATATACATTTACTTCTAAATTAAATCTTAAATTTTGATATGCCTGACAGTGAAAAATACAAAAACACAATTATTTAAAGTTGAAATAATGATAGCTTGTACAATCACAAAGCATTTAAAACAATAAGACCGAACATATTATATGTAATTGTAATAGATATGTTGCCGAGAATCAAGTTACACTAAGGTACCGAAATATTTCTTCTTTTAGTATCTGCCATAAGTGTATCTATGTGTTTATGTGTATCTAAAATATAGTATATAGGATATTGAATTCCCTACATTTAAAAATCGAAATACTGAAAGTAGACAGTAAAAAATTGGAATTTTAAGAATGATTTATAAATTGTTATAATTCAAATTTTACTACTTCATGAAACAAATATTTTATTCGTCATAAACTGTAGCAATCGAAACATCGGAACGTACATTTATAATATAATAAATGTTTCAGTGCCAATGCATTAAAAAACATACTAGTACATAAAAATGGACCCTTGCCTTTTCAAAGTTTATAATAGACACTAATTTAAGTTTATCTATAATTAAAGCAAGTAATATAAATTACCACCATAAAATATTTAACTACAATAACCAAGTACGTATTTGTGAAATTTCTCGATGACTAAATTAATTGATAATTAAATAAATTTGAAGATCCAAAACGTACCTGCTGTAAAATTTAAAAATCTACGACTAATCAAATTGTTGGCAACATCGGAGGAGTTTAGTTGTGTACGCAAAGAAATGTACACGGATCCCAAAAGTGTTTTAACCTATTACGGAGTCCACTTAATCCGACGTGTTGGTCGGAGTCCACATAAAGCGCTACCCAGATAATAATATACACGGTGTATATTCACCTGGAGTTAGTATAATACCGTTTTAGAACGGAGCTTACATTAACCGCTAGATGTATATATATATATATATATATATATATATATATATATATATATATATATATATATATATATATATATATATATATATATATATATATATATATATATATATATATATATATATATATATATATATATATATATATATATATATATATATATGCTGTCACTATTTTTCCGGGATTGACTCCGCGTTGTAAAATGCTGGTTTTCTTGAAAACCATTGTTTTGGCGACGTTTCGGCAAGGTCTCACTTGCCATTCTCAAGCCTGGTGGATCTACTTCTCGTCGTTACTCGATTAGTACTGGTCGACTGGGCATTTCGGCGCTCGTTTAAATACTCTCTCGGCGGCGCGCGGGCTCTTGTGATTGGTCCTGCCTGTGTGCGAGTGGGCGGGGCCTTGTCTGGCGGTCTCGCTGTTTGTTTTTTCTGTGCGTTAACTGAAGTTGAATTTTTTTGGACGGTTCTTTGCAGAGCTGGTTTCCATGTTGTTGGTAGTCTTTGGGCATCATCTCGAGTGTTTAGGTTATTTGGATATTTTTCTATTTCTATGGCTTCCCTGATTATTCGCTTGGTTTTGTGTTCGATGTTCGCTAGCATTGTTGTCTGTTCTAGATCGATTGTGTGTCCTGTTGTTAGGGCATGTTGTGCAAGGGAAGATGTCTTTTCTTGCTTTGCAATAGCGTTTCGATGTTCTTCTCGTCTTACTTGAATTCTTCGATTAGTCTGTCCGATGTAGGATTTGTCGCAGTCTCCACAGGGAATCTTGTACACTCCTTGGTTTTCTAGTGGGATTTTGGTTTTTGCGGAGTTAAGCATATTAGAAATTTTCTTATCCGTATTGAATATTGTCTCAATTTTATGTTTTCTTAGGACTCTACTGATTTTTTCCGTAGTGCCCTTCACGTACGGTAAAATCGTCTTAGCAATAGGTTTTTCTTTTTCTTCTGTTGATTCTTTGCTTTTTCCTCCTTGTGATTTTTGTGCCTTTTCAATTGTGTACGTGGTGAAGCCATTTTTTCTTAATGCTGTTTTGACCGTTTTCATTTCTTTGTTCCTGTGTTCTTCATCTGTTAATCTTTCTGATCTTATAGTCAGGGTTTTGATGACTGACTGCAGTTGTGCAGGATGGTGGTGTGAGTCAGCGTGTAGATATCTGTCGGTGTGTGTTGGTTTTCTGTATACCGTGTATCCTAAAGTTCCATCTGTTTTCTTGATTATTAAAACATCCAAAAACGGTAGCTGTTGGTCTTTCTCTAGTTCCATAGTAAACTGAATTTTGGGGTGGATGGTGTTAATGTGATTTAGGAATGTATTTAGTTTTTCTTCCCCATGTGTCCAGATAATGAAGGTGTCGTCCACGTATCTCAACCATAGTTTCGGTTTATACTCTGCCGTTGTTATTGCTCGTATTTCTATTTCTTGCATAAACAGATTTGCTATCACCGGTGACAGTGGTGAACCCATGGGTGCTCCCTCGACTTGTTTGTACCTTTGGTCTTTGTATATGAAATATGTGTTGTTGAGGCAGTGTCTCGTTAGGTTTAGTGTATCCGGTGGTATTGGGTATTTTTTTCCTATAATCTCTAACGATTCTTCTACTGGGACGTTAGTAAAAAGTGACACCACGTCAAAACTCACTAGCAAATGTCCCGGGTCAAGAGTCACGTCCTTTATACGCTCGATGAAGTGGCCTGCGTTCTTGACGTAAGAATCCGCTTCCTCTGCGTACGGTTGTAACTGATTGGCTAAGAACTTTGCGAGCGGCTGTGTGGGTGATCCGATTGAACTAACTATTGGTCGTAGTGGCATCCCAACTTTATGAACTTTTGGTAAACCGTAGAGCTTAGGGCACCTAGATGATTTTTCGCGTGGAATCAGCTTGGGCTGATCCTCCTTTTTTATGTTTGAAACTTTGATCTTGGCCTTCGTTGTTTTTTCTAGATACGTTGTTGGATCTGTGGCAATTTTTTCGTATGCTGTGTCGTTTAGAAGATCTGTTAATTTTTTGTCGTAGTCATCTATATTCATTACTACCGTGGCGTTACCTTTGTCCGCTGGAAGGACGATTATTTCTTTGTTTTTCTGCAAATCTCGCAACGCCTCTTTTTCCTCACGTGTTAAATTTCTTTTTGGTGGTTTGGCTGTCCGTAATATCTGCGATACGTCTTGGCGTATGATCTCAGCTGTTTCCGGAGGTATATTGGTAATGGAACTTTCTACTTCGCTGATAATGTTTTCAACAGGGATTCGAGCGGGTGCTACGGCGAAATTAAATCCTTTTGACAGAACACTCGTTGTGGCCTCATTTAATTCGAGATTCGAACATATATATATATATATATATATATATATATATATATATATATATATATATATATATATATATATATATATATATATATATATATATATATATATATATATATATATATATATATATATATATATACATCTAGCGGTTAATGTAAGCTCCGTTCTAAAACGGTATTATACTAACTCCAGTAGAATATACACCGTGTATATTATTATCTAAGTAGCGCTTTATGTAGACTCCGACCAACATGTAGCATTAAGTGGACTCCACAATAGGATAAACCATTTTTGGGATCCGTATTTACCATGTTGCGTACATTTCTAAACTCCTGAGATGTTGCCAATAATTGTATTAGTAGTAGATTTTCAAATTTTACAGCAGGTACATTTTAACACTTGAAATTTATTTAAATATCCATCAATTTAGTCATGAAGGAATTTCAGGATTATTTGGCTAATGTAGTTAAATATAAATTGTTAACCGACACATAACTTTATTTTACTTTTTATATATATATATATATATATATATATATATATATATATATATATATATATATATATATATATATATATATATATATATATATATATATATATATATATATATATATATATATATATATATATATATATATATATATATATATATATATATATATATATATATATATATATATATATATATACATATATATACATATATATATATATATATAAATATATATATATATATATATATATATATATATATACATCTAGCGGTTAATGTAAGCTCCGTTCTAAAACGGTATTATACTAACTCCAGTAGAATATACACCGTGTATATTATTATCTAAGTAGCGCTTTATGTAGACTCCGACCAACATGTAGCATTAAGTGGACTCCACAATAGGATAAACCATTTTTGGGATCCGTATTTACCATGTTGCGTACATTTCTAAACTCCTGAGATGTTGCCAATAATTGTATTAGTAGTAGATTTTCAAATTTTACAGCAGGTACATTTTAACACTTGAAATTTATTTAAATATCCATCAATTTAGTCATGAAGGAATTTCAGGATTATTTGGCTAATGTAGTTAAATATAAATTGTTAACCGACACATAACTTTATTTTACTTTTTAGTTTTAATAAACAAGGCGGTAATTTATATTACTTATTTTATATATTTTTAAACATAAGAAAGTGTCTATTATAAACTTGGAAAAGTTAAGTTTTCATTTTTATTAATTAGTATTTTTTATTAAAAGGCATTGTCACTAAAACATTTAGTTCATAAATGTACGTAGATCGGATAGAGTAATCGTGTAACAGTTTATGAAATTAGAGGCCCCTTCGGTAGGATTATAATGTTTGTTACCCTACTAATTAAAGAAAACTCAAACAACAGGGAGATCTTTATAATTTTTGGATTACTGCAGTTTATGACATGCAATATTTGTTTCATAGCGTAGTTGAATTTAAACTACAATAATTTATAAATCAATCTTTAATAACATACTTTTTTACGTTCTAATTTCAATAGATATGTCGATTTTTAATTAAAATATTTAATGCATTAAAGTCGCGTAGAGATTTTCACTAAACATTTAATTTTAAAACTATTATAATAAGTCCAAGAAAAGTATAAAGTCTAGGGAATTCAATATCCCACTATGGATTTGTTTTATAGACTATCGTAAAGCGTTCCACAGAGTCAAATGAATACACTTATGACTGATACTAAAAGAATTAGGTGTACAACAACACCTAATTTTGCTTATAACTGAACTGTACGAACACACTACTAGACCATTACTAGACCATTTAAACTAACATTAAATGAAGATTGAAAATCAAAACGAAATATAAGTATCTGGGAAAAATTTCTCAAACGATATTAATATTAAAAGGGACTTTAAAGAGCATCTGACAAAGCATGCTAAACCTTAAGGCGACTAAACCACACAAAATGGTTATTTGAGAAAAATTATAGCTCGTTCCAGAAAGAATTGTAATATAACATTAATGTAGATTAAGAAGAAACGCTGAAGAAAAAAACAGTAGCGGTTAGCCTAAATAAAGAAAGGCAAAAAGAAGATGTAATTTGATGTTTTGAAAAATCTGATCCGAAAACTGTATGAAAAACATTTCATAGTATAGACATCGAGCGCGGCGATGCCTCTGCCGTCTGGCGGCCTATATCGACTTTTACTACCATTTGACTATTTGTGTACGATTTTGTGTATGGTTAAGTGGCACACCACAAAAAGTGTTTTTATTTTCTCCTTTGTTCAACAATTAAAATGTATTGCTATACTTCTAGATGTTCCAATACAATAAAGGATAATAAACATAAAGCACAGGGTACAAAATTTTATTATTTTCTATGCGCTAGTTATTATAAACACATAAGCTATACTACAATTAAAACTATGACCACTATGAAAAAAATACGGTAGACTATGACTACATTTGTGCTTTAGCACTATAGTAAGAACAAGATAAAAATCTAAATTTCTACATAATTATATTAACAAGAAATTAATAAAACTTTTGTTCGTTATTAGTAATTTCATTATTTTAGAATATATATTATGAAAAATGTTGTTGATATTACAATATCAGATGATAGGAATGCAAAAATAAACAACAACTTACCTTTTCAAAACAACAATCAATCACTTCATTTTATCACGAAAAATTTAAAAATTGCAATGTAATTGAACCCATTTTGTGAGCTATAGTTACATTGATACTTATGTGGCAATTAGCTGTAAAGTCATCAGTCTTTCTCACCGTATTGTATTTGCCTGATATTTTTTGTAGGCAAGCGGTTTAGTTTGTGTAATATAATATCCCCAATTCATCTCATAATATTTAGTTTTTAAAACAGGTGTTACGCTAATTTGGTCACATTTTTTAAATAACTTTGCAGTACATTTGAAAATAAGTCGACAGTTTTCCTTGAAGTCTTTACCTGTATATTACTCCTTGTTAAATTAATTAGTTTATTAGGTAAGCCTAGTTCTGCCATGGTATTTCATAGTTTTATTCTTATGATTATATCAGTGCTTGTTTAAAATCTATAAATTACTAGTTTAATGTTTTTTTTGTATTCCCAACATTTCTCATTAACTGCCTAATAGTGAATAATTGATCAACGATTTATTAGTTTTTCTAATTCCACACTAATAGTCTCCTATTTGATAGTTCACCTATTCACTCAGTCGTTCCAGGTGTATCAGAAAAATACTGTATATCCTAATTATTAATAGATATATAGCTTATATATAGCTTATATCGCTATAGTTTGTGCAGTACATTTTATTACCATTTTTGTGTATGGTATGCTTTTCAGCAAGTTGGTACTTGCTCTTACTTCTAAATTGACAGATCAGCTCTTTAACTACCTGTACTGAACTTTCTTCTTCATTTTGCAAATATATATAAAAATTAATAAAACTCTGAAATACCGTTGATTAAAATATTGGATACCCTATACTATTCAATCAACGGAAATACTAAGATCACACGGGGAGAATATTATGGGTTATTTCTGGTTTCGTCACAATTTACACTGAAATTACTAACAAGAGAGTGCTCTTACTTTCAAATTGATATATAGAACCAACAGATGCTAGTCATATACCATCAGTACTAATAAAATGGAAACTATCAAATTAATGTCAATTTCATTTAATCAAACGTACTAACCTTAAAAATGGTCATTTAAGGAAACCCGCCTCAAAAATATTGACAATTAATTAAAAATAGTTTAAGCGTTATAAAAGTAACAGAGCAGCAAAGCTCACAGCATGAGAATAGTGCCTTGTACTTTTACATAGCAATTTTTTCTCACAATTTTATAGTTTTTCGAAAAATGAACTCCGATTAAAAGATTAAAACGTCAAATAAAATGTAAAAACGTAAATGTAAATTTTTAAATATAAAATCTTCAATTTAGAAATTGAACATTCTTAATAAATGTATAATCTAATATTTAAGCCTGTTTATGTTTTACAGACTTGGAAAACACTGAACAGACAAATATTTATTCTTTTATATACTAGGTTCTAAAAAAAGTGTACTCAAAACGAATAAATATTATCTACCAAGTGTTTTATTCCAGTTTCATATGAAAGCACTAGATCTTAGATATTATAAATTTCGTCATAGGTGCTAATTTGAAATGAAAACCAAATGATAGAGCATATAGTGAAATATAAATATCTTAGCCCTCTATTGCCCGACTTTTTTTGTAAACTTAAGAGAAAATGTTTTAATTTCTATATGTGCTCAAATATCCATCCATTTACAACTAGTATTTTTTTTTAGATTTTTTAAATTTTGTTTGGGGAGAGTTTTGGGAGTATTGCCCTCAGGTAACTGTGGGCAGCAAAAACTAACGAATTAAGTTATATACTTATTTATTATGCCAATCAAAAAAACAAATATTTGTAGTTGTAAAAGATAAAGCAACTTTACATTTATCGCACATTACTTTAGAAATATTACAGCATCCTGGTTTTTTGCATCTTCCCTTTTTTTGAAAATACGGGCCAGTCGAAGGTTTGGTCAAGCCTAACTCCCTTCGGTGGTACAATAGCAGTAGGTCCTCTCTTCCGTTTTTTTACAATTTCGTTCTCAATTTCACTGAGCCTGGGACGTCCTTTGTTTTTGATCTGGTCAGTTCTTGTTAACAGTACGCTACATAAGTGGGACTTAAACTGTAACAAAGGCAACTGATTTTTCTTTCAAAGTAATAGCAATCACGACGATACAACAACCAGCTGTTAACAACAGCTAAATCCAGAAGGTGAAAAAATATTTTTAGATACCACGTTTTATAATTTATGTCTGTTCGGTAAAGAGCAATTAGTGAATCCATAAGATCGACACCTCTCATAAATTTATTATAAAATTGCACTGAATTTGTACAGCATACAATAATTCTTGATTTTTGTTTCTTATCCCACCTCTTGACTAACGACGTAGGCTCAGAACCAACAAATGTACTAAGCAAATGAACCGGTTTATTATCGTACCACTTTAACGCTGGTAGTCTTATGCCATCTACTGTAGCGTGCTTTTCTTCTACAGTACCTATACCCTGTTTCTTCATATTCTTGTCATCAGAAAAATGGCAATTAGGCAGTCTGTTTGGACGAACAGTTCCCAAACATTGCAGTCCACGTTTTTCCATTTCAATCTGCAACTGAATGCTATTAAACCAGTTGTCAAAATATACTTTATAGTATTTATTTGGTTCAACTATCTCACACAATCTTATTACTACATTACCGCTGGTGTCTACATTAGGTAAATGAAGAGAATTTTCAACAGTTCCTGTATATAATTCCCAGTTATAAACAATACCATTGCTATCACGCAAAAGAAATGCCTTGTATCCCCATTTTTTGGGTTTATTCTTCATATATTGTTTTAAAGAATGTGCCCCTTTGAATGGTATCATTTGTTCATCAATACACAATTTTTCACTCATTGGAATACTTTGAAAATTTTGAAATGGACCGTTGATGAATGGTCTAATTTTGTATAACTTATCATTATTGTTGAGCATATTTTCGTTATTATTGAAATGAATTTTAGTTTCTATTTCTTCCCAGCGATTCCTAGATATAGTGTCAACTATTTGAGCTGGTCTAAATTTGCTTCGTACAAATCGTCTTCATTTTGATCGATTGATATGTGAGTACCTATGGAAAATTCATTATCACTCTCTTATTATCACTGTCAAAGTCAGAGTCTTTGGATTCCTCGGATATTTACTGCTTTTCCCGTAGAACGTTTTTGTATCCATCCTAAAAAAATTATTTAAAATAATATGGTCCAGTGTGGATTCAAAGGAACATACCTATTTTTTATCACAGTACTGAAACAACACAATAAAATAAACAAATTTCAACGGTAATCAATATATAAATGCTGATATAATGCCTCTGTATATATTTTTATATAAATTGTATACAATTTATAACAATAAATCACTATCGAAAATACAAACTAATAAGGCAGCCATGTCCATTTGACATACTGTTAAAGATTTTCATATAGGTTTCGTCATAGGTTCATAGAGTGTATTAAAATGTATAACCAAATGTTGCCTGAAATTAACAGAGGGCATCTTAGAGTCGGAAATTGTTTTAAAAAAGTTTTCTGCATCAAAAACTCCTTTGTTGCCTTGAGTACACACGGGGCTATAGAGGGTTAAAATAGCTGTATCGCGCGAGGATAAGGTTATTGATGAGGAAAAAAAGACCTATCACTGAGGAAGTGAGATAGTAATTGGCAAACGCAAAGAGCACTTTAATTACATTAAATGAAATATGCATTACAATCTATCATGATACACATATCTTGATACACATTGTAACATTTTTTTATATAATTAAAATATTAATTATTTTTATTCCTTTTACCCCCGTAATGATACGCTTATGTTCGGTTTACCGTCTTCAAAATTTCATTGAATGCCCGGAATTTCCTTGCGTCCGAAAGATTTTTAATCCTTTCCGTCTTAATCCGGGTCTGTTATGATAGATTTGTAAATATTCCGAAGACTCGTATAGTAATTTTTCTGTAAAGACCCAATCTCGGGAAAAACCTAATCTAGGAGATTTGATATTCCATCACGTTTGTAGGTAGAAGTATACCATTATGTTCAATGTTAGTTATAACCTTACCTTCTCAGAAATACATACAGCTGGCATATCATTTTTGGGGGGAAGATACCCTCACCTTTTCTTGGGTAGCTTGGTAAAATTTTAGAGGAACCAAGTCACTTCTCGGTGGGCACTCGTAGAGAAAACGACTTATCGGTGGGCATCCGTCGAGTTAAGACGCTTAGTTCACAATATCGTATCTGCTACCTTACCGTCTCTGTGTATTTTCTTTAGAAGTGTGTATACACTTGTTATTTTGAGTTTTTTTATCTTACACTATATTAGTTTAAGTATAGTTGTAAAGCACCTTCAAGGGTAAATAAATTCAGTGTTCTTCCGTGTTCTATTTCTATTTATTTCTTCTTCTATTTGCTTTATCTCTATCTCAGTATTCCTTATTTTCTTCTTTCGTTCCGTCTGGTAAACACACTACAAAAGTTCTCCAGATTTATGTATAAATTTTATAATTAAACCTGATCTTTCTTTGGTATATTTGACTATTTTTATATTTTTTTTATTACCTGTAGACTTAAATTAAAAAATAAATAATTTTGAAGTCAATTTTCTTACTTCAGAGGAAATTAATTATGAGTTAAAAATCAGAGGAACTGTTACGAGTAGAGAAATAAAAGAAAGGAGGAAAATCCTCAAGAGATTGTTAGTTAGGGACAACAGCAATCAATTATCTTTAAATACCTTAGATTATGATAACGAAAGGACTGCTATTCAAAATTCTATCGATAAGATTTCAAAGTTAGTTGAAGAGTTTGAAGGTTCTTCAACAGATTCTTGTTTTCGCCAAGTCAAATCACGACTTATTCATTTGTTAGGTAGAATAGATCGTCTTCCTATTCCCGAGCCCGATTCTGAGGAATCTATTTCTTTTCGAAATGAATCTAATGCTACCTGTTTGTTATTGGAGCAAGAGATGAATGATAAAGTCATTCCTTTAGCTTCTAGTTCTTCTTCTGTCGGGTATGTCTCTCTTGCTGCTCCGCAGATAATACATGTTTCGACTCCCGATTCAAATATCTCCCAATATTCCATATTTGAATGGAATGTTAAATTTAATGGTGATCCCAAGACTGTGTTTGATTTTATTGAACGAGTTAATGAGTTATCTGAGTCCCGTAATGTCCCGAAAGATATTTTATTTAATTCAGCTATTGAATTTTTCTCTGGCGATGCCGCGGTGTGGTTTCGCAGTATTAAGTCCTCAATACGTTCTTGGGATGGACTTGTTGAAGTTCTTAAATCCACTTTTTTATCTCCCGATTTCGACGAAAATCTTTGGGATCAAATCAAAGGTCGCAAACAAAAACGTAGCGAGCCTATCGTAATTTTCGCCGCGCAAATGCTATCCCTTTTTAATCGTTTATCTCGCGAAGCATCCGAATCCACAAAGTTAAGGATTATTCGTAAAAATATCTTACCTGAGCATATTCCTCATGTCATTTTAAAAGACATTAATACCGTGAGTGAACTAACTCAAATTGTTAAGAAGTTGGAAGATGCTAACCCTTCATTGTCGGCCAAGTTCTTCCAAAATTCTAAAATCTCTGTTGTCGAGACTGAGACTCCTCAGTCGAAGCGTCATTCTCACAACAATGCCTCAAATGCCATATCTTCTCCATCTACCTCTAATCACGTATCTAATTCATCTAATTCAAATGATAAAAACACTTCGAAAGTAGCTACCTGTTGGAATTGTCAAAAAACAGGTCATATCTATCCCGTCTGTAAAAAGGAACGACAGCACAAGTTCTGTTACAAGTGTGGTAATCCTAACGTGACTGTCCATACCTGTAAAAAATGCCGCATGCCTTCAAAAAACTAAGTCGTCGAGTTTGTTCTGTCGGTGCAATCTCGTTACCTTTCCGTCCTAATAAATCCGACGTTAGAATTCAAAATAATTGGAATCAGTGGTTAAAGACCGTCAAATATTTTTATCGTAATAGTGTTACGAAAATTGCCGCCCCGGTGCTAATTAATAAAATTAGCGATTCTAGGCCGCATATTTCTGTCTCAATTTTCTCGAGAACTTTTACAGTGCTTCTAGATACTGGTTGTTCTATAACTATTGTTGGAGCAAAAGGCATTAAATTCCTTGAATCCAACAACTTATCTGTTGATCCATCTCAACATCAAAATGTTTCATTAGCTGACGGCTCTAATCGCGCTGTTACCGGTGTAGTCGATCTCCCTATCTTAGCTAACGATGTTTGTCATGTCATCAAAGCACTAATCGTACCTACGTTACCTTATACCTTTATCTTCGGTAGCAATTTCGTTAAGACTTTCCCTCTTATAATAGATTTTTCTAAAAATACTTGGCTTACCGGCGATAATGATCCACAAACTTTTACCGATATCGATAATGAGCTCGATGAAATATCTTTATGTACTATCGATCATTTAAACCCCACTCAGAGATATGTCGCGACTAGTACTATCGAATCTTTCTCCCAAGTTAGTAATATAAATGGATTAGGCCACACGGATAAAATCCAAATGAATATTGATACTGGAGACGCGAAACCTTTCAAAAAACGCCCGTTTCCCATGTCTCCCTATATGTCCAAAATTCTCAACGAAGAATTAGACGAAACGCGTAGTTTAGGTGTTATTGAACCTTCTAATAGTCCGTGGTGTTCACCGGTGCTATTAGTTAAGAAAAATAACGGCGAGTACCGCTTTTGTTTCGATGGTAGAGCTCTCAATGTGGTAACTAAACGAGACTCTTACCCTTTGCCTAATATTGATAGGATCCTTTCGTTACTGAAAGGTACCAAATTTATAAGTTTCGTTGACTTGAGAAATGCTTTCTGGCAAATACCTTTAGATCTCTCTTCGAGAGAAAAAACTGCTTTCAGTGTCATCGGTAGAGGTTCCTTTCAATTTACTGTCATGCCTTTTGGATTATGTAATTCGGCTCAAACTCAACAGAGATTAGTCGATGCAATTTTTGGTCCTAAATATGAGCCGAACATATTTTGTTATCTTGACGACATCATCATTTGTTCCGATAATTTCGAAGAACATATTAAATTATTATCTGAGGTTAAAGATAAGTTAAAAGAGGCCAATTTAACTATCAATGTTGATAAGTGTGAATTTTTCAAGTCTGAATTAAAATTTCTGGGTTATATAGTAGGTGATAATCTTTTAAGGACTGATCCGGAAAAAGTCTCTGCCATGATTAATTATCCCCTGCCAAAAACTTTGTTGGAATGTGCTCTTGGTACAGGCGATTTATAAATAATTTCTCGACCCTTGTCTCCCCTATAAATGACCTATTAAAAGGTAAAAAGAAGAAACAGTCGGTAGACTGGACTGATTTCGCTGAAAACTTCTTTATTTTAATTAAAGAGGCTCTTATCTCTGCCCCTGTTCTAACTCAACCTGACTTTCTAAAACCTTTTTTTATTCAATGTGACGCTAGCGATACTGGGTTAGGAGGTGTCTTAACACAAACCGTCGATGGCTCGGATGTAGTTATTGCTTATGCTAGTCGTACCTTATCTAGGGCTGAACGAAACTACTCTGTCACCGAGAGAGAATGTTTAGCCGTAATTTTCGCTATTGAAAAATTTCGTCTCTATATCGAAGGAGTCAAATTTCAGGTAATTACCGACCATCATTCCCTGTTGTGGTTAAAAAACATTAGTAATCCTTCTGGTAAACTTGCGCGTTGGGCAATGCGTTTACGTCAGCATGATTTTGATCTTATCCATCGAAAAGGAACTTCTCATATCGTCCCAGATGCACTAAGTCGCATGTTTACGAATGAGTCTCTCTCCGAAAAACCACAACTTTCTTATCTGGAAGTCGACAAGGACCGAATTGATCCTTGGTTCGATGATTTTCGCTCTAAAATTTTATCAGAGCCCAATAAATATCCTCAGTGGAAAGTAGAGGATGATTTTGTTTTTAAATTAATTCCTTCTGAATTACCTGTTTCCACTAATAATAAAGAGTGGAAAATTTTAGTACCGAAACCCCAAAGAAATGATATTATCACTTCTTGTCACGATCCCCCTACCTGTGCACATCTTGGCTATTTCAAAACTTTAAATCGTATTCAAGAGTTATATTATTGGCCCAAAATGCGGAAAGATGTACTTCGTTTTGTTAGGTCTTGTAAAATCTGTGGAGCTCAAAAGATGTCGACTTTGGCTCCCATGGGTTTAATGGGACGAGAAAAATCCGCTAGGTTCCCTTGGCAAATAATTGCCGTAGATCTTATTGGTCCGCTTCCTCGCTCAAAAAGAGGATACACTTTTCTTCTTGTTGTTACCGACTGGTTTTCGAAATTTACGTTGATTCATCCTTTGCGGAAAGCTACCACGCAAAATATCATTAATTTTCTTGAAAATGACGTTTTTCTTACGTTCGGAGTCCCTCAATTTCTTATATGTGATAACGCCCGAAATCTTAATAATTCTTCGTTAAAGAATTTAGGTAGTAAGTATAAGGTCCAAAAAATATGGTTTAATGCTGTCTATTCGCCTCAGTGCAACTTTGTTGAACGTAGCAATAAAACCATAGGAACTGCTATCAGGTGTTATATTAAAGATCATTCCGATTGGGATAAAGAAATTCCAAAAATCCGTCAAGCTATAAATACCTAATAATATAAGACATGAAGTCACTAAATATACCCCATCTTTCCTTAATTTTGCCAGGTTTGTCCCTATTGCCGGTAACTATTATTCTTTATCTGCCGATAATTTGATATCTACCGTTACTTCAGAGCAACGTGACAAATATGTTTCTGAAATACGAGGGTTAAGTGAATTATTTGATGAAATACAACTTAATCTGAATAATGCGTACCAACGCAATGCTAAAACGTATAACTTACGGTGACGCGATGTTCAATTTCACGTCGGAGATACAGTTTGGCGACGAAATAAAGGTTCTATCAAAAGCCGTCGATAAGTTTATGGCTAAGTTAGCACCCAAATATATCTTATGTACGGTAGTCAAAAAGCTGTCTCCCCTTGTATATACACTGAGAAATCCCGATGGTTCAAATGCTGGGAACTGGCATATTAAAGATTTGAAACCATATCTCAATGATTCTGATAATTCGTCAGGTGATGATGAATCCGATCAGGATTAGAATGTTCTGTTCTGCAACGTATAACATTATCTACCGTCCTATCTATATATTCATATGAATATTATTCTCTTTCATTTTCTCTCGTCTACCTCTTTGATTGCCCACCAGAAGTCACATATCTTTGAGTACGGTTAGGTGAAAAATATCACCATACCGTTATCTATTAGATCGGCTAGTAAGATAATTACTCGCTGGTCTCTAGTATCTTACCTATGCAAGTGAAAAATCACTTGAATTATCTTTGAGCCAAAACTCATTACCTTACCGATAAGTGAGAAATCACTTGAATTATCTTTGAGCCAAAACTCATTACCTTACCGATAAGTGAAAAGTCACTTAAATTACCTTTGAGTAAAGTTTAATTTATCTTTGCTCGCTATCTTATCTTATCTTCTTATCTATCTTATTTAGGTGGAAAACCACTTAAAATTATCTGTGCGAAAGCTCATTACCTGGTCAGTACGCGAAAAATCATTTGCTTACTACACCGTTAAAGGGTAATAACTTTAATTACGTTATTATACTTTTATTATCTATATAGTGGTTATAGTAACTCTTTCATTATCTAGTATAAGTTTTTTTATTTGTATAAAAAACTAATACTCAATTATTTATGGATTTATTAACCCCGAATGGCGATAAATTACTTTTGCTCTGTCATACAGCCAGTGATAAATCAAGCTACCATGTGTGAATCATGAGAATAAAATTCTCGACGCAAAATCTTTTTTTTCTTTTTCTTCTATATTTCGGAATCTGTTTTGACCTTACTAGTTGTCACGAGAGGAACGGCTAGGATGATGATCTGGGATTCGTTCGCTAGGGACCTGTTGAGCTTTTAAGGAAGACAGACACATTCCTCTTAATTCTTCTTACCCTTTCATTCTTTTAGTACTGATGTTGTCTACAGACCCCTTTCCCTGATATGACTTAGAAGTTTTCTTTATGTCAACTTCAACCCGATTGTGACTTTACCGATTGTGACCCTAAATTAAATTTAGGGTGTGATACGCGAAGCTATCAACTGACAACCAGGTACTTAATTTCTTTCTTTCTTCTTCTACTCTTATTAATGCTAGTTGAGTTTTATTTAATTCTTTTTGACTTTCACTTTGGTATATGCTTTCCATTGTGATTAGGATTTTATCCAGTGTTGTTATTTAAGCCATTTCGATATCTTGTTTTTAATTAGAGATTTCCTAAAAATATCTCGTTCTCTAATTTATCTTAACGAATTACTGATGAGTACTGATCTCGATGTTATCTCTTAAATAGGCATTTCTTTTGTATCGAGGTTTACCTTAAATAATTTTATTATTCTGACGTTTGGTTACATCATTTCTTAATGATGTTAACGTCCTTTATATCTTGTACTTCTTTTCGAGGCACGTTCTTCGAATCGTTTAAAGGGTATATACAAAAAAATGTATCCTTAGGTTTTGATCGGAAACCGTTTTCTTTCTTCTTCTTCTTCACCAGTTTCCTCTCTTGGGAGGGGGCTGTGTAACATTTTTTTATATAATTAAAATATTAATTATTTTTATTCCTTTTACCCCCGTGATGATACGCTTATGTTCGGTTTATCGTCTTCAAAATTTTATTGAATGCCCGGAATTTCCTTGCGTCCGAAAGGTTTTTAATCCTTTCCGTCTTAATCCCGGTCTGTTATGATAGATTTGTAAATATTCCGAAGACTCGTATAGTAATTTTTCTGTAAAGACCCAATCTCGGGAAAAACCTAATCTAGGAGATTTGATATTCCATCACGTTTGTAGGTAGAAGTATACCGTTATGTTCAATGTTAGTTATAACCTTACCTTCTCAGAAATACATACAGCTGGCCTATCATTTTTGGGGGGAAGATACCCTCACCTTTTCTTGGGTAGCTTGGTAAAATTTTAGAGGAACCAAGTCACTTCTCGGTGGCCACTCGTAGAGAAAACGACTTATCGGTGGGCATCCGTCGAGTTAAGACGCTTAGTTCACAATATCGTATCTGCTACCTTACCGTCTCTGTGCATTTTCTTTAGAAGTGTGTATACACTTGTTATTTTGAGTTTTTTTATCTTACACTATATTAGTTTAAGTATAGTTGTAAAGCACCTTCAAGGGTAAATAAATTCAGTGTTTAATACCAGTACAGTATTAACTTCAGTGAATTAAAGCAGCAGCCTTCAGGAATAATCATTGTAAGTTGACATAATTTTAATATCTCCACCTATCTGGGCAAGTAACATGGTATAGCATCATATCATCTCCCATTATCTGGACGTATCGAACGATCATACATGTCTTCAAATGTAATTGAGAGTAGCTACTGAATTTTGCAGTCAATTAAAGAACATTCTATATTTTTTTTTTTGTTACGAACCAAATAATCGACTTAACCAAGTGCGGTTTGGTTAAATTTTTATGTTTTCACGTCAGTAAACTTTTTTGTATTTTTGTAAATTTAAATTTTATTAATTTTTGTTATCTTTTGTGTTTGTTATAATTTGTATTCAATTTTATTGGCTATAATATCTCGAGATTCGCCAAAATTTTATTTGTGCATGCTTGTGTTATACTTATATCTTTGTAGAGATATTTTCTAATTATATTTCTGCCTATTTTTATATGTATACCACCATTTTATAGTTGTTGGTGTATTTTTATTACTTGGGTTGCATTCAGCAGCGTCGTAATTTTGTTTTTGTTTAATATATTGTTATTGTTTTATGTATGTATTTTATTTGTCGACTCCTAACAAAGTTCCCTGATATATTTGCTTTTTACCTTTAAATATAACTATACCTTTGACCAGTAGAAAGATCAGACTTACTAAGTTTCGTAGGTAAGTAAGTGTAATACCTTATATATTTATTTTTTGGTTATGTAGAGTGTTGACCAAATTTATTCAATAATTAACTGTGATATCTTTTCTTGGGTTTGGTCTCAGAACCTAAACATCTTTCCTTATCTCTTTTCTTTTCTAAGGTTTTTTAATTTTCTCCTTAAACCCCAAAAAATTAAGTGGCGCCCTGTTCCCTATCTTATCTTATCTTTGGTAATTTTACCCATCTATCTTTTTGTTCATTTCTGTGTCTTTTCCAATAGCTCTTATCGTATATTTACTTATTTGGTCCGTTGGACCCATTCCTGGTTTCAAAAGCTAGTTTTGAACCCACGACTCGCTCTCCACCAACCATCTGGCTGCCGTCCGCAGTGTCTCCATTGGTGACCTTTCTAGCACCATCCAAAAGAGGTTTCCGAGGTTACAACATGAAACAAGACAATTAATAAACACGTTAAGAGAATCTTAAGAAATAATAACGAAAATTTAACTTTTAATACACAGAAGAAATACTGATATACAGAAGATACACAAATTAAAAAACGTTATCCACTTATTGTACGCAAGAGAGATACCTCTAGGAAAAATCAAAACGATCGAGAATATATACCAAAACAACACAATCAAAGTAAAAGTAGAAGAAGAACTAACCAACCCTATTAAAGCTGACAATGGGATGAGACAGGAATATTCCCTGAGTTCCCTATTATTCAACCTGATTATGGATGAAATAATAAAAAAGTAAGAACTAAAAAAGGATACCAAATGGAAGAAAAACAAATAATATATAATATAATAATAATCTGCTGTGCAGACGACGCAATACTACTCTTTCAAAGTGAAAGTGATTTACAACGTACGCTGCTACAATTTCATATAACCGCCAGAAAATTTAACATGTTAATTTCCCCAAAAGAGACAAAATGTATGGTTACAACCGCAAATTTACAAGACGTTAATTGGAGCTAAAAGGTCAGATAATAGAACAAGGGTTGGAGCTTAAATATCTAGGCATCACATAATCTAGCTAGGGAAAGCTCGAAACTGAAGTGAAAGATCTAGTGAATAGAGCAAACAGAGCCACAGGCTGCCTAAATGAAACATTATGAAGAAATAAAAATATCGGAAAAGAAACGAAAGGCAGAATTTACAAAACAGTCATCGGACCAATAATGACATACGCGACAGAAACAAGACCTGATACAGAGAGGACAAAAAGGATGTGAAACAGCAGAGATGAAAACACTTAGAAAAATTGATGGTAAGACACTATGGGACAGAGCTAGAAGTACAGATATACGACGTAGATGCAAGGTGAAGAACATCAAGAACTGGTTAAGAAATAGAAGAGTAGAACGGAAGGATCATATAAGCCGAATAACAACAAATAAAACAATAAAGACGGCAAGAGACGGTTAACCCATAGGAAGACGATCAGTAGGAAGACCACGAAAACGATGGAAAGGCAACTTACTGGAAGCACAATGAAAAACAGACAGAGTTATGTCTATATAAAAAGAAAAAGAAGAAGAAGAAGAAGATACACAGGATAAACATTAAAATAGCTGCAAGAAAGATAAAATAAATCAGTCATATTAATGTAGAACAGCAGAGGACAGAGTGTTTAGAGAAAATAATGAATGTCATATTAATGTAGAATAGCAGAGGACAGAGTATTTGTCATAGCTTTGGACAAGTGCCCAATTGAAAAAAGAACACAGGTCGTTCAAAAAAGACGGAACTCTAGAAATAAAACAAAATAGATTTAAAAAAATAAAAGCATAAACATGTCTTTTCCTACTTATTTAATATTAAAGATACGTAAATAGAACATTGAATTAAAATGTAAACTTTGATATCTGTGATAAACCCATCACCTGAACAGTGGCGCCGATGTATGTAGTTAAATTATTTACACTTATTTTATTTGTATATATTTTATTATCTATATATGAGTTGCGACCGATATTACAAACTTATTTATTTTCCACAAAGCGGCTCTTTAGAACCTAAAATTATTACTATACAAATCTGATTCGACATATCGTCAAAAAGTAATACACGGCATGTAAAATTTAAATTTTTAATAAAAAGATTACGCATTACTTATGGGGTTTAAAAAACGAGCCTTTAGGAAGATTGGAGTACTAATAAGACCACCGCAATCGGTCATACCCCGGGTAATGATTAATCAATTAATCGGCTAATTCTTCAGTCACCTCTTTAATATGATTTTGTCAAATTGGTTCTTTTTAGGACCAACTATTCTAATAAGATATGTCTATAACTATTAAGGGTATATCTTAAAATCAAAAAAACTTTACTTTACTTAAATTTATCAGACATATGAGTTAACACGAATCTGACTAATTTCTAGTACAGGAAACACATATAGGGACTAACCTAGGGTATTTGGTATATAGCTGATCGCTGAAAACCACATTATAGATATAGACATACTATTTCTGTCGGAAAGTAAGAAAGGACAAAACCAGTCAGCTGAGAGAACCTTTTAACGATGTGGAGCTTGGATCCACCATCTACATATTTAATGAAAAATAACACAACTACCGACCTTGAGGATCTGAGCACAAAGCTTATTACGAAATCTGGACCAAAAACACTACAATAACTTATCCAGATGATGAACAACTGTATTCAAATTAGGAGATACCCAAAGTATAGAGACAAGCCAAAGTTGTTACCTTGCTTAAGCCTGACAAACACTCCAATGACCACAAAAACTATCGGCTAATATCTTTATTTTGTCAGCTATTCAAAATACTTCTATTATATAGACGATACACCTATTATTACACAATAAAAATAAACTATGAATCAATTTTCAGCCAAAATCCCTGAAAAACTCGTGTGTGCTCCTTTAATCTCCCTAACATAGACGCTTTCACAAAACTGAACATCCAATAATGTCATGAAATTGTTGAACGTAGACTTCCTATAAATTTCTTGAAAATAATTTGTATCGCAGAGGGTCAGTCACAGATCATTGTTTAAAACTAAAAGGTAAATTAAGGACCAGAAATAATATTTTTCGCATGCTTGTCAGCTAAAAATGAGGTGCACGACTGCACGTCCTTCCGCCCTTAAAACATAGACGCTTGCACTATATGCATCTGCTGCTGAATATATCTTGTTAGACAAATTCTTTCTTTTTGTGCACACTACTACCCATTTTAACACAAAAATATCTATTGTAGCTCTTAACCATATTTATTTTGAGATAACCTTTTATCGAGATATCATATATAGTACACAAATAAGACCAGAACTAAAATAATAAAAAAGCTTTATACAAGATATCAAGATACAAGAAATAAAAGTAGTTTTTATTAATCGGATGCTTACATAAAACGTACAAAGACATACTCACGTAAACAAAATATATTACGAAATTTCTGTAATTAAAAAAAAAACATCGAATTCGGCATTTAACTAATAAAATTATATTAAATAAAAAAACAACATTTTTAAAAATGCAGAAAAAATAAAATTTCCTATGCAAGCGAACATTCCAATAAATAATAAGCCCAAATCCTTTTGTATCTATATACCTGTTTTTAAAGAACCAGTTACCTCTTAGTACGTAGTTATACCAGGTAATAAGATATCCTCTGTTACTCAGTGTAATGCGTATTAGATTAAACTGTCTACGAACAGTAGATAAAAATAAGGAGCCCATATGAACCGCTCGGGATATATGTTGAAAATATACGGTATAATCGCACAGTTGCCAAACTCTCAGAGCTTACTTAAACCGATAAACCTATGGTTCAATTATACATTGAAGAAGATCTCAACGACCCCTATAATATATACACGTGAACTAAACGATATACATTTATGATACAGGGGTATTTACGGGCTCCAAAAAATTTTTATAAATTATTAAACTCTACATGTTGATGCATCGACAGAACCAATATTATGGAATGGTCAAGTGAGCTCCGTATATCGGTACCCACTTGACCACGGAGCTCGATTGAACCTGAATTTTAACATGGGCGGAGTCCACTTTATGCCGTAGATATATATATTTATATATATATATATATATATATATATATATATATATATATATATATATATATATATCTACGGCATAAAGTAAACTCCGCCCATGTTAAAATTAAGGTTCAATCGAGCTCCGTGGTCAAGTGGGTACCGATATACGGAGCTCACTTGACCATTCCATAATATTGGTTCTGTCGATGCATCAACATGTAGAGTTTAATAATTTATAAAAATTTTTTGGAGCCCGTAAATACCCCTGTATCATAAATGTATATCGTTTAGTTCACGTGTATATATTATAGGGGTCGTTGAGATCTTCTTCAATGTATAATTGAACCATAGGTTTATCGGTTTAAGTAAGCTCTGAGAGTTTGGCAACTGTGCGATTATACCGTATATTTTCAACATATATCCCGAGCGGTTCATATGGGCTCCTTATTTTTATCTACTGTTCGTAGACAGTGTAATGTCATACGCATTACACTGAGTAACAAAGAATATCTTATTACCTGGTATAACTACTACGTACTAAGAGGTAACTGGTTCTTTAAAAACAGGTATATAGATACAAAAGGAGTTGGGCTTATTATTTAATGGAATGTTCGCTTGCATAGGAAATTTTATTTTTTCTGTATTTTTAAAAATGTTGTTTTTTTATTTAATATAATTTTATTAGTTATATATATATATATATATATATATATATATATATATATATATATATATATATATATATATATATCTACGGCATAAAGTAAACTCCGCCCATGTTAAAATTAAGGTTCAAGTGAGCTCCGCGGTGAAGTGGACACCGATATACGGAGCTCAATTGACCATTCCATAATATTGGCTGTGTCGATTTGTTAACATGTATAGTTTCATAATTTTTAAGAATTTTGTAGAGTCCATAAGTACCCCTGTATCATAAATGTATATCGCTTAGTTCACTTGTATATATTATAGGGGTCGTTCAGGTCTTTTTCACTGTATATTGGAACCATAAGTATATCGGTTTAAGTAAGCTCTGATAGTTTGGCAACTATGCGATTAAGCCGTATATTTTCAGCGTATATTCTAAACGGTTCATACGGACTCTTTAGTCCTTATTTTGTTATCATTCATACGCATTACAGTATGTAATAGATATGTCTACTACCAAATACCTGTTTTTGGTAGGTACGTGCTTTTCTAAAAATAGCTTTATAGATACAAAAGGATTTCGTTACCAAGTTGGATGTTTTTTTCATATGCGAAAATTTCCTAATGCATTTTGTTAACGTCAGTATGTCTTTATACGTTTTATTTAAGAATCCGATTAATATGAACTTGATTTATTTCATCCATCTATTGTTTTACGATATCTTGTAGCTTCTTTATTATTTTATTTCTGGTTTTGTTTGTATACTACATATAATTCTGGATAGGTTATCTTAAAATAAATATTTAAGTGCTAAAATAGATATTTTTGTGTAAAAATGGATAGTAGTCCGCAAAAAATGAAAGAATGCTTAATTTATCTAGCCAGAATATATCACTTTACCAATATTACATACTTCTGAATGGTAAGGTAATTTAGGGGTAATATCTAATCAATATAAGTGGAGTTAGTGTCCAGTTTTCAATGATTTTTATAAGCAATAGCTTACTGACTGTACTCTACATGTTCAGTTTAAATAATTAAACCTTGTCCCTTCAGAAAAGAGCAATTTAAATGGCAAAGTCAACTAAGAAGGTGTGAAGAATCTTTTACCACCCCACATTCACACAAGTTAACCGGTGTTTGCAGGCAAGAGTCCTCCCGAGGGTTCAGATGGCGAGGATTAGCTTTTTTTTTTGGTATATCTTACACACGTGTTGATCTGGCCAGTTTTTTCTCGATTTTAGTCATAAAATGGGCTTGTATTCGTGGAGTACATGTTGCGAATCTAGATTTTGTTTCTTTCGTTCCTTAGCTACTTATCTTCGAATATTGGGTGTCTTGGTAGCTACGATATTGTAGAGCTTATGTATGGATGTGAGTCTTAATATCCGCTGAATTTGGATGACTAATTTATAGCTAAATCTACGAGTTAAGTATGTGTTGGTGTCATTCATACTGGCAAGGTATATTCGGCAGCAGAAGCATAGAATGCAAGCGTTTACGTTTTAAGGGTAGAAGGATGTGCTTCTCATTTTTAGCTGACAAGTTTGCGGAGAATAATACTTCTGGTCCTCAGTGTGCGTTTTAGTTTTAAACAAAGTTCTGTGAATGACTAAGTGTAATACAAACTATCTTCAAGATATTTATAGCAAGTCCAGAGTATAAGGATTTCATGACACTATTGGATGTTCAGATTTGTGAAAACGTCTGTGTTGGGGACATTAAAGTAGCACACCTGAGTTTTTCCGGGGTTTGGCTTAAAAACGATTTATAGTCTATTTTTATTGTGTTTAAAGCACGATTTAGATTTTTCTCCACTTCAGCAACAAAAGTTTTTGGTTGTGCAATAATAGATGTGTCGTATACATAATAAAAGTCCTAGTATTTACTGGTATGGGTTGATGGTTTGTGTACATTTTATACAGTGTAGGTGCCATTACGCTACCCCAAAGGAGACCGTTCTTCTGCGTTCTCCATCTGCTATTCTTACCATTGAGAAATACCAAAAATCTTCTGTTGTGTAGGCATACGCTAGTAAAACAAGTAAGTTTATTACCTAGGGAGATATCATATAGATTTTGAAAAAATGGCCTCTTATTTAAGGTGTCGTAAGCTGCAAATTGCTGCTTAGATTGACAAATACCACTCCTCATAACTGATATCTTTCGTACCCATCTTTGCTGTGTTGGGCAAGATTTAGTATTTGTGACGTACATGATCTTCCCTGTCTGTAGCAACTTTTGTCTTTTAATTTGAGTTTTTCTTCTGTTTTACCTCTTGAGGAGTAGTTTGTAAAGCGAAATAAATATACTGACCAATAGCTTTTGTGGTCGTTGGAGTTTTTGCCAGGTTTAAGCAAGGCAACAACTTTGTCTTTGCTTTGTTTGTCTGCAGACTTTGGATATCAGTAACTGTTGTATTTTTGGTCCAAATTTTATAATAAGCTTTGTGCTCAGATCTTCAATCAGTTCCGTACTATTCTTTATTATATACGTAGATAGTGGATCCAAGCTCAACATCGTTAAAAGGTTCCTTCAGATGACTGGTTTTGTCCTCTCTCATTTTAAGTTTTTCTTTGCTTCTTTGCCGGCAGAGATAGCACTTTCACATTTATTATGTGATTTTGCAGCGATCAGCTTAATACCAAATACACTATTTTTTGCCCTCTATGTATTTTCTGTACTAGAAATACGTCACATTTGTGCTAAGCGCATATGTCTGATAAGGTTAAGTAAAGTAAAGTGTCTTTATCTCTAGATATGCCCTTAATATTTATAGACATAATTAGAATAATTGATCCTAAAAAGGACCGATTTGACAAAAATCATATTGAACGGGTGATTCTGATTAGCCGATTAATTAATTATTTATTACCCAGGGTACAACTGATTACGGTGGTCTTATTTGTACGCAAATTTTCGTAAAGGCTTCTCTTTTGAACCCCATAAGAAATGGCTAATTAACTTTTCATTAAAAATAATTTTACATACTCGACGATATTTCGAATATCAGATTTGTATAGTAATAACTATAGTTAATATGGAGTCTCTTTGTGAAAAGTAAATGAGTTTGTAATATCGGTTACAACTCATATATGAATGATAAGGACATAAACGGTTAAAATAAGTGCACAGAATTTTAACTAAATATATCGGCGCCATTGTTCAGGAGATGGATTTATCCCAGAGATTAAAGATTACATGTATATTCCAGGTTCTATTTACGTATTTGCATTACTAAAAAAGTATATTTAAAATAAAGGCCCTAAGATATCTTTAAATTCTATGGAAATTAGAATCTATGGAAATTAGCAAATTAAAAAATACAGACATAATTCTGAATGACCAAATTGAGACAAACAGTTGTCTCAAGTATTGTTTATATTGTAAAGGTCATCATCATAGTATAGTCAGAACGCAACAAGGTTCTATTGGCTTTTCTGCTTTTTGTCTCCTCATTCCTATTGAAAACTTAGCCACGTAAATAACGTTTTAAAAATATATGTCAATATTTCTGAAGTGCCTTTCCTAAGATAACTTTTATTAAGCCTAGTTCGTTTGACTACATGTAATGGATTTGATAGTTCCCAACAGATAAGTATTGATTGATTGATTGTAGGTTGGATAGCAGTTGGTTGTACAGGCATGTGTTGATAAATATGATGGGTCGGTAGGTAGTCCCATTATTCCTAAATCTGACCATATGTTACCTCCCCTGTTGATTCGTGGACGTCCTAAGGGCATTTTTTCTCTCGGGGAATTCTCCCAGTTTAACTTGGTAGTGCAGTTATTAGAAAGCCTTTGGATATAGCCAGCGTAACTTTGGCGTTGAGATTTAGTCTCTTGTATGACGTTGCTATCTTTATATATCTGTTAGACCTTGGCATTAGTTCCGGTTCGGTATTGGTTAGTATTCGGACCTTTGTAAGTTGCTTTCTAAGTGCTATTGACTGAAAATGTGACGAGAACGCTGACAAAACAATGTAAGTAAAACTTAGGTATTAATTAGATCAGGATTACTAGAAAAGTTATCAGAATTATTTTCCAACTTACTATACTATGACGATGACCTTTACAATAGCACCGGTTTAATCATTTTTTTATATATCCTGATTTTAGGGATTTGTATTAGACTTCTGGATTTAAAAGTGTTATGTGGGTTATATTTACATTAGTTAGCTACCTGAATATTCCATTTTATTTCTTATGTGACAGCGTTATCTACGATACCTAAAACGCTGCAATCTTTCAAAATTATATGGGTTTATTGTTACGTTATGCCCTACTCTACGTCCTCTCTCTTGTATGTTGAAGAAAATTTATTTAGTTTTCTTATTACTTACTATCAGACCGTATTTTACTGCTAATAGCATTATTTTATAGCATTCTAATATTTAATCTATGGATTAAATCCGGATAGTAAATAGATATTTTTCACTTTCTCGGAGAAATAATATTCTAACATACAAAATGCTATTAAATTGCTAAAACCTTTCTTGCATATTATATTTACTTATGAGGGACAGCAGCAATATCAGTACCATAATAAGGCGTATAGTCCTGGACTGGCTAATCGTTGGATAATTGGAAGCATGGGTGTAGCAGTTTTAATGTTTTCGGGACTGCTACCTGGTATCGGGGAGCAGAGATATCAGTACCAAGTTAGTGCATATAGGAATTGTTAATTGAACTTTATTATTATTAAACAGCACTATATTTCCTAGTAAAATCGTCATGACTTTACAGTTAGACAAATTTTCGAACGTTGGTTATGGAAACATCATATACATACCACCGGATTCCCTAGATCGACATTCAGCAAAATCCTTTTAATAATGATACGGGAGTAAAAATATAAATATTTGGGAGCTTACATCAACAAAGGATTAGATTAAGACTAAGAAATCAGAGTACGAATAGAAATGGCAAGGGCAGCGTTCTGAAAATTCAAGCAATTGTTCTGTGACAAAAATCTGAATACTGCGCTGAGACTGAGGTTTGTTGAATGTTACGTCTGGTCTCAACTATTGTACAGAGTAGAAATATGGACGGTAAAAGCGCAAATAGTTGGGAAGCTTCAAGCCTTTGAATTTTGGATATACCGGAGAATGTTGAGAATTCCATGGACTGCCAGGGTCACCAATGAGGAAGTGCTGAGAAGGATGGGTCGAGACAAAAAATTGTTGAGAATAATAAAAGTACGCAGGACTGCATACCTGGGACCCATACTAAGGAATATAAAGTCTTCTGCAGGCCATCATGCAGGGTAGAGTCGATGGCAAAAAGGGAATAGGTAGAAAGAGGAAGTCATGGCCGCGAAATATTCGTGACTGGACAAACATGACTGTAGACGAATTATTTCACGTTGCAAAAGACAGAGATACTTTTATAAATATGGTCGCCAACCTCCGTTAATGGGCACGGCATAGGAAGAAGAAGAATGATACGCTAAACAAAAAAAACAGAGATGAAGATAGGCGCCAAGAAACTCTGTGTTATAAAACAGTTGAATAAAATACAGATTCTCGATTCAAATATTCAAAAATTTAGTGAACAGCATACTAAAATAGAAATAACGTCCATTTAAAATGCAATTCATTAATGGCTTAAGGTACAAAGCAGTCCTAGCATCTGCTAATGATATTGAGCTTATAAGAAACTCTCTCCCGTCCGCAAACGACATCTTCAACAAAGTGAAGAGAGCACGAAAAATGTTTCACTTAAATTCAAAGACAAGCGAATCAACAGAAGAAAGCAATTCAATACATCGTCGTCGTGGATGTGAAGAGAGCTAACCCACATTTTCTTAAAAATGAGCTAACTGCAGCATCGCAATCAGAAAGAAAGATTTTATAATGTAGTGAAGAGATCTAAGTGAATATGTTGTTTCAAATGGTTTATATTCTAAAGTGTGAAAGGACGCTAAGTGAATTCATAATCCTTATTTTTTGAAGTGAAGTGATCTATGCCACTTACCACCACCGGGTACTGAAAATATTGTCAGTGGTGAACAGAGCTATCAGACGCTTGAGCTTAGTGTGCAAATAACAACAGCCAGATAAATTATTACGACAGTCGATTAGTCACCTTATTAGTCACCTTAGTTAGCTGGGGTTTGCTGTTAAAACAAAATCTCATGGTACTCGATTGTAACAATTATTAAATTTATTATATTTGAAAGCTTCTTTGTCTGCGAGTAGTTATAATCGTATGATAATTTTATTGCTGTTCATTTATATTGATATACAATTTTTATGTAATTGAGCTTAGGTTTAAGACAAGTGATAATAAGACAGATGATAATAATATTTCTGATTGGGTACATTGATTTGAGTGTAAAATCTTGTTGCAAAGAAAAGTTTAATCAAATTAAAAACGTGCAATGTCGTATTTATCACAAATAGTAATAATAAAATAATAAAATCCCAGATAATCAAAAGGAGGTAGTACGTTATCACATTAAATCACTACCGGTGATTGATTCTCACTATTGTCGAAGTTCAACCAAAAGGAAATACTTACTTTCTGGTTTATCTGAAAAACGACTTTACCAGGATTATTTAAAATACTGCGAAGAGTATCAGGAAGATGATTCAGTGTCGTTTTATTATTATAAACATATATTCACCACCGAATTTAACTATGGTTTCCATAAACCAAAAAAAGACCAATGTAGCTTTTGCACGCAATTCACAAATAAAACCGAAGACGAAAAAGAAGAACATCAAAATGAATACAATTTACATCAACTTCGAAAGAAGGAGGCTAGAGAGCATAAGAACATTGACAAAGATCGTGCTAAAATTGATAATATTTTCAGCACCTTCACTATGCATATGAAAAAGCTTTTACTGATTTCCCAATTAGAAGTGGGGCAATTATATTATAAAAGGAAACTAAATACCTATAATTTTACGGTGTATAATCTCAAAACTACTGTTGCTATTAACTACATGTGGCATGCATTGAATGGTACAAAAGGATCATCAGAAGCAGCTACATGCTTATGGAACATGCTTTCTGAGCTACCATCTGAAGTGAGTGAAGTAACATTTTATTCTGATACTGTAATAGGCCAAAATAGAAATTCCATTTTATCTGCAATGTTTATAAAAGCTTTGTCTTCTTTTGATAATTTGCAAATTATTAATCAAAAATTCATGGAATCCGGACATTCCAAAATGGAATGCGACAGCGTTCATTCTGCGATTGAAAGTAGGGGACGAAAAATAAATATATATGTGCCTGACGCCTGGTACACAGTGGCAAAAACAGCCAAAGTAAATCACCCTCTACACGTCGTTAAGGAATTAGATTACAGTCATTTTATAGATTTTAAAACTTACAGCGAAAAATTAATTATTAACAAAACAAAGACAGTCGATGGCGATGTTATGAAGTGGCTAAATATCAAATGGCTGCAATATAGAAAAGAACACCTTGATATAATCTTCTATAAAACACAACTTAGTCAGGTAGACTTCAAACAATTGTGCATTCGTTGAAACACTCGAGTTGACAACAATGTTTTCAGTGAGGTTCCAAAACTTTATCCTTCTGCTTTAAGAATAGAGCCTAAGAAACTAAAAGATCTACAAGATCTTTGTAGGTCAAGTACTATCCCAGCCACCTACCATGATTACTACCTCCGATTTTTAAAACCAATAGAGAGAATCGCTGCAGACGATTCAGAATCCAAGTAGCGATAAAATAATAAGATTTCTGTATATTCACTGTTAAATAATATTCAATGTTAAAGACTAAAAACGAAATTAAATTTATTATACTTTTGTGTTATTTTTGTATCCAAAATTAAACATTTTAAGCATAATATCACCTTGTATTATTTAATTTCGTAGACTTAGATCTTTTTACACAACAAAAAACCAGTATGACTCGTGAAAAGTTATCTAGTGGTGAATGGAGCTAAGTGAATGAAACCCTTCTACCCTCATATAAATCAATGTTTTATTAGTGTTTGGTTCAGTACAAAGTAGGTAACAATTTGTTTGATAAATCCTAAAAAAAATTTTAAGAATAGTTCAATGAGCAGGAAAGTTATAAGCTAAAATGTATTTTTTCCTGGACATGGTAATCTAAAATGCTCATTATCTCGAAACTGACTTTTGTTGGTTAGCTCTCTTCACATCCACGGCGACGACATCTAGATAAAATATTAAAGTCAACAACTATAATTTCGAAAGTATGGAACACTTTAAATATCTTAGATTAATAATCACGGTTAATAATAATGTCACTAAAGAAATACAAAGCATAATTCACTTCAGACCTATTTTAAAACATGAATGTTTTTTAAAACAAAAAACCGAACATATTATATTATGTAATAATTGTAATAGATATGTTGGCTAGAATCAAATTACCATAAAGTCACCGAAATATTTTATCTGAGTAATGACTCACTACTGATTGCTACGTTACGTTATACAATAAATTTATAATTAAAAGCGAAATTATTAGGTGTTATGCCATGTATAATAATATGTGTATCTATAAAGTATTATAGTAAGATATTGAATTTCCTACATTTAAAAATCGAAATATTGAAATTAGACAGTAAAAAATTATAATTTTAAGATTGATTTATAAATTATCATAATTTAAATTTTACTACTTTGTGAAACAAATATTGTACATCAAAAAACGTAGCAATCGAAACATCGGAACGTACATTTATATATTAAATTTTTCAGTGTCAATGCATTAAAAAAATACTAATAAATAAAAATGGACACTTGCATTTTCCAAGCTTATAACAGACACTAACTTAAGTTTAAAAATAATTAAAGCAAGTAATATAAATTACCAACATAAAATATTTAACTACATTAACCAAGTATTTGTGAAATTTCGGGATGACTAAATTGATTGATATTTAAATAAATTTGAAGTTCTCAAACGTACCTGCTGTAAAATTTAAAAATCTACGACTAATCAAATTATTGGCAACATCGGAGGAGTTGAGTTGTGTACGCAAAGAAATGTATACGGATCCCAAAAGTGTTTCAACCTATTACGGAGTCCACTTAATCCGACGTGTTGGTCGGAGTCCACATACAGCGCTCCCCAGATAATAATATACACGGTGTATATTCGCCTGGAGTTAGTATAATACCGTTTTAGTACGGGGCCCACATTAACCGCTAGATCTATATATATATATATATATATATATATATATATATATATATATATATATTTATTCAACCGATTATACAGACCCGAAACGCATAGGTATACCGACGTTACCAGTCCAAAATTGACGTTACCAGACCCGCAAAAGGGTCTGACAACGTTTTCTTCGTTATTTACATATCATATGCATCCCCGTACATGCCACTAAATTTTTAGAGAATTTTATTTGGGACTGATATGACGGTTACACACCACATTATACACAGTTTTAGTTCAAATGATAATTGTGAAGAGGGAGCTCAGTTCATTTCTGTATATCGTATATAATTTAAATTCCTTCTTACAACCTCTAAGACTTTCTCAGGCCCAAAAAATGGCAACGCTGTATGTTAGTAGTTACTGTTATTTAAATATTTTTAAAGGTATCAAATATCAAATCATTACTCATCCGTACATACTACAGACTATCGACACGTTTTTAGATCCTACGTTGTTAAAACGATTATTATAGGCACATTCGAAACGATTAGATAAAGTAATTATATAATATACTTACTTGCTGTCATATACTTTTTATTTTTAATTTATAAGACTTACTTATTTAAGAAGACAAAAAAAACGCATCAACCTCTCAGGGTTATTAGCGTTACAATAGGGAATCCTTTAGGGAATGAAACAGTTTTTGGAGGACACTGTTCCCATTGAAGGCACTTTTAAGTGAGGTCGGGATGCAATGTTTCTTTCGTTCACTTTTATATTTATCGTGTTTTACAGATAAGTCAGAGTTGAAAATTTCACAAATTGGCTTGTTTCTTCTCTTCAGCAAGCATTCGTGTGTGATTTTCGTATATCCGATACACAAACGTGTCACTATCACTTGTTCTCTTCACTTCCTTGATTTTGATTTCCATGGTTGTCCACTTTCGTTTATTCCTAGTAATTTACTTGGGGTACTTTTCATTTGTCTTGCCAAGTTCTTGTAATCTTGTTTGAAATGAGTTTTTATCTGTGTGTATCGTAATATTAAATATTCTTGATTTTGGATTACTTGTAGCATTTTTAACTGGCGCGTCAACATTTTCGTTTCCTTTTATTCCTTTATGTGACGGGACCCACAAAAATTTCAACTCAGTGTTTTCGTCTAGGATTCTTTTAAGCTCTATTTTAATGAAAAGTAGAAGGGGATAGTTGCAATAAAGCTGTTGTATGGCTTTAAGCGAACTAAGAGAGTCACTGATTATTATCCTTTTTTGCTTATTTTCCTGATGTATGTGAATAATAGCTTGTAAGATGGCAAATAATTCAGCAAAGAAAATAGTGGTGCTGTCTGGTAATTTAAAAGAGGCTGAGAATTGTTTTGAGTACACAGCAGCTCCTACTCCTTCGTCGTTTTCACACCACTATTTGAATTTATTATATGATGGAATTCTTGCTGTATGATAGTTGTTAAGGTTTCTGCTTTGTTGAATTGTGCTAGGCTAAGATCGGATTTAGGTAAAGGTATTGTCCAAGGTGACGGGATGGGAGTGAAGGATAGGTCATAGTTATTTGGGATTGAAAATTGGTGTTGACTAAATGTTTTTATACTGTGATAAAAGGGAGGATCTGTTCGAGAAGTTGAATCAAATTTAGTTTAGAAACGGTCAGCAAATACATTGTGAATTACAAGATTTTTTTGGTTTGCCGAAAGTGCAGCGGCATAACATAGACTTAGGTATTGCCTTCTGTGGGAGATAGGGAGTTCTTCAGATTCACAACAAAGGCTTTAAATCGGGCTAGAATGGTAGGCCCCAAGAGAAATTTAAATAGCTATATTGTGAATAGTATCTAAAGTTTTAAGTAGTGTTTTTTGGCCAAATTGTATACAGTAGACCCGTAATCTAATTCTGAGTGAATTATAGCTCTGTATATGTGAAGTAAGTATGAGTTGTCGGCTCCTCAGTTCTTAAAAGCAAGTGATCGTAGTAAATTTATCCTAGGTTGGCAGGATTTCTTCAGGTATTGTATAATTGATTTCTACGTTAGTTTACGATCAAAAATCATTAATGAGAATTTAATTGAGTGTTCAAAGAAATTTTCTCTTGTAGTTTAATCTCTGTTATTCTCAGATGCATAGATGGCTCAGATGGATATTATGATTCTTTTAGAAGTTCTCTATCATTTTGCTTTTATAAAACTTGCGTTCTAAGTCCTATATTGTATTGTGGTCATTAAAGTTGCCAACGAGAAATAAAATTGAAATTGTGGTCATTAAAATTGAAAAATATTTGTTGCAAGTTTTTAAATTTAAAAGGTTTATGGAACGGTAGATTTATTCATAAAATTGTTAATTTCAATTATTCGTAAAATATGGTTGTTCCCAACTTATCTTTTTACAGCTCAAATTGTGAGTATTATAACTTACCTATAAAATTCTAAATGGGTTTTTTGGGTGTGGCCCATAAATCGAGCAATTTGATCCATTTCATTTCATTCCATTTGTTTTCGGAACCTGGTACTTGTTAACAGTTCTGGATTTTTTGCACCACATTTCTGTGAAAATTTTCTTAAAAGAGGTACAGCACTTATCCATCTATCGTTTGACCCAGGATAAGCAAAAACATATTTATTCGTTTTTGGAATGATTTCTGTTGTCCTCCGTTCTTAATTTCTTTGCACCTTGTTTTATAAAGTTCTTATTTTCCACTCACATTAATAAATTTTATATTCATATTGCATTTTAAATATACTAAGGAAAAACGTTTCAATTCAAAAAGAAAATTCTTTATTAAAATATTATGAAAATTCAAGATGATATTAATAGTGACCAAAATTAATTAAACATATATTATGTATTTTATTTAGATAATGCCAGCAAAACCCTAAAATATGAATAGGACTTCTTTAACTATTATATATATCTTTAACTATTATATAAAATGCCTTTATTTACATTATTTGCATATTAAACATATTTTTAAATATCAATATAATAGTTTTTAGGGATAAATTTCAGATATTTTTCGCAGTATGACACGCATAAATACACAATTTTTCTTTTATTGGTTTTTGAATGGAGCCGGAAAAGTATATTTATAAAAACATAAACAGTTATCACTCCAAGTTTCACTGCTGTGTATTTAATGCACAAATCATATGTTCAAGCGATTGCAATTTGAGCTTGTTGGTTAAAATAAACTAAAAATACCTATTGAAATTTAATATTTAAAAAATTTTAAGGAACGACTTGACCTTAAACTTGATTTATATTTGAGAAATAAATTGCGAAATAACGGGAATTTCTGTTTATAGTAACTAAACCTAAAATTGCTGTTCTTTGCGTTTCTTAAATAAATATTGTAGTTAATATTATTAACTCTATTTTTATTAAAAAGTCGGTTTACAGAAATAAGCCCCTATAAATGTGTTAATAAAACGATTGTATATACCGTAATTAATCTATATTAATTGCAATTGATGGCAACTTGTATGCCTGCCATTTGGAGTAAACAAATCCTTTCATAAGGTAAGAAGTAAACCACAAAACGCACACTACCAATCATTTTAGCGCCAAAAAATTTGGCAACATTGCGGGGACTGGGTCCGTCCAGTGAATGATACTTTTTCATATATAAGGGTCTGGGAAAACGGTTAAGTTTGTTGGGTCTGGTAAAGATTGTTTACCATCTTAAATTTTTTTTTTATAAATTTTTTTACCCCTCTCAAGTTCCCTTGAACTAATACAATAAAACCACCTAAAAAATACAATATATACTTCTTTTAACATTATATTTCAACTGGGTCTTAGGTGGTCTGTTAAGTATCTTGGGACTGGTAGAGATAGTTGAATCAATATATATATATATATATATATATATATATATATATATATATATATATATATATATATATGTATATATATATATATATATATATATATATTATATATATATATATATATATATATATATATATATATATATATATATATATATATATATATATATATATATATATATATATATTGAGATGATTGGTGTTTAAAGAAAATAATTTATAAATTATATACTAGATAATATTAGATATAAAAAGTATTTGGCTATTTTAATAAGTTATATACTAGAGAATTTAATAAAAATTATTAATGTTAGGGCATTTTTAAGAAATTAGCATGTAATAGGTGTGGGAAGTTTTTTTTATATAATTATAATATTGTACATATATTTAAGTGAGCCATGTGACTAGGCAACCAAAAATACTCTTTAAAGTGACGTTTAAGTAATGATTACGAATATAAAGTGGGGTTATAATAATATGTTGTTTAAAATGTGTAGTTCATTAAATTAGAGTGTTAGTTACTGATTTAAGTGTATATTCTGATCTGAAAAGCCTAAATGTCAACAAAATTATCAATAGAAAATTAAAGAATTCTCCAGAATACAGAATTTGACCTTTGTTTACGGTAGAACATTCTCGAATAATGATTATGTCTGTGGATCGAACATATACTTTTTCCAGAACATTCATATAGGTAGGGAATAGAACAAATCGAACAGGATTTCTTACCAGATGGTTCTGGAAGATTGAAAAGGTATAAATACTCGGTGATTTGGATTAAAGATGGCCAGTTTTAGTATAAAAGTTAGTTAGAGTCAGTCAATCAGTTACAGTTCAGTAAGCTTAAGATAGTCAGAAGGTCCAATTGTTCAATATAGTGAGTTAAATGAAGATTAAGAAACAGTATAAAGAAAATATTATTGAAGATTAAAAATTATGTTATGTATAAATGGTGATTGGATAATGGAAGAAGTATTAATTGGTGATTGGATATTGGTATCACAGTATAGACAACAACCAGTATTCCCACTCCGCTTTGGCGCGAAAGTTCGCGCAATTTTACTCGCGCAGACAGCGACGCCATTTTCTCTGGTGTCCGAAAAATTTGACGGCTCTCATTGGTCATTGGCCATTGTCATTTGTCATAGATAAATAATGTAGAGGCCATTGTATTTGTTTACTTTTTGTGTATTTATAGATACAAATATTCTTTATAAATTTTTTATTTCGCAATTGCGTTGTATAAGTACGTCGATATGTACAAAAATAAAAACAAAAAGACTTGCCACACTTGTGCAGCTATAAAGTGTTGTAATAATTCTAGAAAAAGTAATGTTACCTTTTTTTCGTTTCCAAAAGGTGTTAATAGGTGAGTGTTATTAGGATTAAAATTGTTTTTTACAGATGATAAGATGTTATATTATTTATTAACGGTGGATTGTCATCGTGTGTTAAAAAATGTTTGTATTTAGGGCAAAAATTTGGTTAATGGCATGTGGACGAGAAGATTTATTGGATAAGGCAGAACATTTACATAGAAGTTATCGTCTTTGTGGTACTCATTTCGACAATAAGATGTTTCTGAATGATATGACAAAATCGATTCTTCAGCAGTTCCCACAAATTTTCCTTTAATGGAGGGCTCATCAACTTTTGATCATACTTATTCTGCAGTAGTCCAAAACATATGTCTTCCAAGATGTCCTATTAATGAAGGTAAATAAAATAAATAATTAAGATGTAACACATATCTAAGCTTTCTCTTTTTCTTTTAGAAGTAGTGAAAAGTTCAGCTATGGATATAGAGAAAAATGTTAGTGTTAAACATAAACCATCCACTATAACTGTACTTCAGGATATTACTATTACTCCTGGTAAAAACAGCATATTCCATGGAGAACCTGAACATGTAACTACACGTCCAGTAACACCAAGTTCAACTGAAGTGTCACAACAATTATCAATAAATACTCCCCGAAAAAATGTATTATGAAGTACAGTTATACAATTAAGGAAGAAAAACCATTATTTAAAAAATAAACTTCAGAAGTTACAGTCTACAAAAAAGAAGTATATTGACAATTGAAAAATTGAAATTTTATAACCTATTTGTGTGGATATTTAATGAAAAAATGTTTAAAAATTCCATAGTTGTGAAATATGTGGCATATACTCAAAAAGTGTAACCAATTTGTGAGATACTATTGTATATTCATATTTAAAGGATATGAAAATAGAACTGGTGAGACATATGGTAATCTAAAAATGCCTACTGGTGATTTTATTAACTTTATTAGTATACTTGACTGCCTCTTTCACAAGAATTTTGACATATTAGCTGTACAGCCGAATATTATTAAAACATATGTTTCTCTATTTAGTACAATAAATTTTAGCCACCCTTGTGAACAATTTCCACTAAAATATTCTAGAACTTTATTTAGCTGTGTACGTTTGTACTATTCATTAAAATTCATGAAGAGAAATTTGAAACTGAAAAACATAAAAATATAACCAAAAGAAATAATAATAAATTGATTATTTGGAAACATCAATAAAGCATTATTTACTTGTTTATAACAATATAAAAAGTCAAAATACTCTTTTTTTATTACAGTGATCAGATAATATCGATTAATAATTAATATACCTATTTAGGGGTTTTCTTCACATTATCTTATGTTTTTAGTGAGATGTAACTAAAATATCTGATCATATTCCATAAAAATGTATTAAGTATTACTTCTAATTAATTATATTGACATTAATCAAGATCAAGTAAACAAAAATGTAAAATATCATTCAAAATCACATTTGAACAAAAGCAATTGTTTATAGAATAATCCATACTCCCAATTCCTTTAGCTAATTTCTTTTCATATTCCTTTGGCATATTAATTGCAAAGCCGAATATTATTAAAATAAAATATTGTATAACTTTATTTAGCTGTGTATGTTTGTAATATTCATTACAATTCATGAAGAGAAATTTCAAGACTGAAAAACATGAAAATATAACCAAAAGAAAAAATAATAAATTAATTATTTGGAAACATCAATAAAACATTATTTACTTGTTTATAACAATATAATAAGTCAAAATACTCTTTTTTATTACAATGAACAGATAATATCAATCAATAATTAATATACCCATTTAGGGGTTTTCTTCACATTATCTTATGCTTTTAGTGAGATATAACTAAAATATCTGATCATATTCCATAAAAATGTATTAAAGCGTTTCTTCTAATTAATTAATAATTAATTATATTGACATTAATCAAGATCAAGTAAACAAAAATGTAAAATATCATTCAAAATCACATTTGAACAAAAGCAAGTAATTATAGAATAATCCATACTCCTAAATTGCTTTAGCTAATTTCTTTTCATATTCCTTCCCGTTCACTTCTTCAGAATTTACATTTCCATATATCTCATCGCAGAACTAATTATGGTTCAAATATAGGTATGATCTGACTTCTCATACATGCAAACCAGTGCTCATTAGATATAATTTGTTTAACTTCTGAAATTTTAAACTACAAAATGATACTTTGTAAACTTAATGTGTACTTGTTTTATACATGTATATTTGATTTTTATCTGTAATTGTATTTATCTACAATGAATTTTTGGCTAATTTTGACGGTGGGTCTGTCACCTTTGTTATTATTAAATAAACAAATAAATGTAATATCTAATGCAACATGTAATAATAAATGAAGTTCATTTAAAAATTTATTTTTTATTTCCACAAATACATTCTTACCATTAACAGGATGACGCTACTTTTAGCACTTTGTACGATTCCGTTAGACGTCTAATGTACATCAACAAGGATTGTAAGAAAAAACTCAAAGAAAAATTATGCTATGAAGTACAGTTATAAAATTATGGAAGGAAAACCATTATTTAAATAAAAAATTCAGAAAACATTCTGTACATTCTACAGAAAAGAAATGTGTCGATACTGTGACAATTGAAGACTACATGGCACTTACATCTAAATTTTGTCCTTCGTTAAATTTAGCTAATAGTAGATAGATAGTGTTCCTTCTGGAGCGGAAGTGACGTCACACGTCGATCGTCAAGCGTACGTATCCTCATGGGTCAAGGCCACGCCCCCCTCGTGACGTAGGAACGTGCCTAGGGTCTCGAGGCCACGCCTCTCGACCAATGGTGACGTAGGAACGTACCTTGTGTCTCTAGACCACGCCCCTCGGCCAATGGTGGCGTAGGAACGTCCTCCCATGTCTTGCTGACCAATGGTGGACGTCCTCGTGACGTCGGAACGTGTCGTCGACCAATGGCAACATAGCAGCGTCAGTGGTGGGAATAGCAACACCCCCAGCGACCAATGACAGCTCAGAATTTAAATAAACATCATAGAAATGGCGGTATAGCGATGAGGGACCAATGGTGACATAGTAACGCCCTCCTCGTGACGTCGGAACGTGTCGTCGACCAATGACAGCATAGCAGCGTCAGTGGTGGGAATAGCAGGCCAATGGTGGCATAGTAACGCCCTCCTCGTGATGTCGGAACGTGTCGTCGACCAATGACAGCATAGCAGCGTCAGTGGTGGGAATACCAGACCAATGGTGGCATAGGAACGTCCCCCTATGTCTTGCTGACCAATGGTGGACGTCCTCGTGACGTCGGAACGTGTCGTTGACCAATGGCAGCATAGCAGCGTCAGTGGTGGGAATAGCAACACCCCCAGCGACCAATGACAGCTTAGAATTTGAATAAACATCATAGAAATGGCGGTATAGCGATGAGGGACCAATGGTGACATAGTAACGCCCTCCTCGTGACGTTAGAACGTTTTCCTCGACCAATGATGCCACAGAAACGTGTCCTCGACCAATGGTGGACATCCTCGTGACGTTGGAGGCCAATGGTGTGCATCAACGGCCGATGAGAAAGACGTGCATCGACTAATGGGGGAGTCATACCACAATATTAACGAAAAGACGCCTCCAGTCCCCCCATTCCCCCGAAAAGACGCCCCAGTCCCCCCATTCTCCCCGAAAAGACGCCCCCCCAATAATAACGAAGCTACACGTCAACGTAACCAATGAGAACGATGTTCAATCGCTGGTCGGTGACTGCGTTCTATGAATTGACAAAGAGAAGAAGACGAATGACAGACAAAGAGAGCAATTTTTCCTCGTATTTTTTTTAATTAAAACCTACAACCATTAGCGTAAAACTTCCAAATTTTTTCAATTTATATTTTACGAGTTACCTCGTATATATTTTATCGATTACCATAATAACAAAAATTCAGTTAATGTAAGATAAAATATATTCGCATGGAGGCAGGAAATAGGTGCACATTCCGTTCTATTTAATAATTAAGCCCGGCATGTGATGCATAAATGAATAGTCTTACGAAATATTGCGCATCCTAGTTTTAGCGTGGGAGAGGCAGTTAGATAAAGAGCAGATGCTCTACATATCATCAGTTCAATTCTGATCATCCTTCAGACAAGTTGTGTGTTTTGTGCAGCGTCAGCAATTATACAAAGTACCGTTCGGAGAAGTTCTGTGTTTGTGAAGTGCCGGCAATTATATATACAAAAGTAAGTGTTATAATACTTAACCTTTTTTATATCATTTAGAATTCATCATTATCTTTACTAATTTCCAATTATTAATAATTTTTCTGATTTATATATTTTATTCAAATTACTTGGTTATATTCTCTGTTCTAAAAAAAAAAAATGTTTGTAAATAGTGCGGTATTTGTAATTGTTTGTTTCTATGAAAGTTTTGTTAGTTAAAACTATTTCATTGTTAAATTAAAAAATATACATATTATAATAGATAGAATTTTTGTAAAATAATATTGCTAGTCAAAGATATTTCACTGTTAAATTAAGAAATTGCTAGTCAAAGATATGTTACTGTTAAATTAAGAAAATATATATTGTTGCAGATGGACCTAAAAAAGATTAATGCATCCTCTCTGCTTACAGAGAAGACAATCAAGACAATTAGAAAGCTGAACAGCCTACCCGTAGGAGTACCCCAGAAGATAATTGCGGCAAGAGAAGTCGATACGAAATTTGGGGAATCCATCCTTATTAAATTAGAAAAGGAGGTGACGTTCTTCTGTGAAATGTTCAGGAGCTGAACATTTCAGCGAGGGAAAGTACAGCTTGGTGTTCCGAGGAAACGTTGCCACTGAAAAGGCGCAGCCAGCCGCCACGTTTGAAATAATAGAAAATTAGAGGATTTTGTTTCGAAATTATACACCGCGAGAAGCGAATATTTGGTTAAATCACATTAAAAGACATTTGGCTTTGTTTAATAAAGCGATTCGGTGTGGGGACTTGGAATTAGCTAAATTACGGCAACTACAGACAAAGGCGGGGCATTTAAAGACAATTAAATCGGAAATTCAAAATTTCGGTCTTGGGTGGCGTGGGTGGTGGAATTACTAAACATCGTCGGGTTAAATGGGAAGATGTAAATTCCGCATTCAAGAGTAGAATTAGAACAGACATAATTATTAATCTAGGACACAAAGATTTAATACAATTTTTCGGGGATTGTTTTAAGTTATTTAGAATTCGAATTAAAAACATTTTAAAAAAATTAAATATGATAAAATGTAATATGACATTATGTGGAGAATTTATTAGAAAATCAAATCAAGGAGGTGATATTAACCAATTTAAATATTTTAATACCAAAAACGAAGCCATAGACGCAGGAACGGACTTTGTTTTATGGTTTCACACAAACATAGTTGATAAATTAATGTCTAAGCTATCGGAATTTGAAGAAACGGGATCAGGGTGGGCTTTGAGAAAAATAGTTTTTTTAGAAGTCAATATAAATAAATATGAAGTGGGAAATGGAGCTTCGTCGTTCATTAGACTACCAGAACCAATCCAAAAGAAACACGCATGTATTAATATCAAAAACGATGATGAAGCATGCTTTTTTTGGAGCATAGTTTCAGCGATTTATCCAGCTAAATGCAGTTCAGATCGTACATCTTCATATCCACATTATGCGACTGTCTTAAATATCGATGGGCTAGAGATACCTATGACTATAAAAGGTATTTCAAAATTTGAAAAGTTAAAATAATATTTCTGTAAACGTGTACGAATTAGAAATGAATGTTGCTAAAGAGAGAACATTTTATGTAACAACGCCGGTAAGGTTATGCAAAACCAAATTAACTAAACATGTAAATTTATTGATTGTACAAGATAAATATTTTCCAAAATTGAATGACTACGAAGCACCTATGGCTCACGATGAATCTGTAGAAATTAAGTATCATTATTGCATGATTAAAGATATGTCTCGACTTATGTCCAGGCAGTTAAGTAAGAACCGTAATAAAAAAATTTTATGTGATAGGTGTTTGAATTATTTTAGTAGTTTTGACAGATTAAATGATCATGCAAAATACTGTGAGAAAATTAATGAATGTAAAGTTTCTTTTCCATCATATCAGAATGTTGAATTTAAAAATCATATTTATAAACAAACAACTCCTTTTGTAGTCTATGCCGATTTTGAGTCAATGTTGCACAAAGTTAAAAACAGCCCATTAAAATGCAAAACAATTAAGTATCAGCAGCATAAAGCCTTTAGTGCAGGTTATTACGTAAAATGCTCTTACGATGAATCTCTGTCGTTTTACCGAAGTTACGCAGGTGAAGATTGCATGGAGTGGTTTGCCAAGGAAATGACGTTGTTGGCGGCATTTGTGCAAGGAAAAATTAAAGATATTGTACCTATGAATGTCACACCCAGTTTTAATGCATCTAATTGTCACATTTGCGAAAAAACGTTTTCAGATAAGGATGTAATTGTTCGTGATCATGACCATTTTACCGGAGATTTTCGAGGACTCGCACACCAAGTGTGTAACTTAAATTTCAAAAAACTTTTCGTTGTCCCAATTTTTTTTCATAATCTTAGCGGCTACGATTCGCATATGATGATTAGAGATCTAGCGAAAAATGGTAGTATCAGCTTACTACCAATAAATAAGGAAAAGTATATTTCATTTACAATATACGATTCTGAGGTCAGTATTAGGTTGAGGTTCGTTGATTCACTGAGATTTTTAAATTCATTATTGGACAAGTTGGCTGCCACATTGCAACCTGAGGATTTAAAATATTTAGCTAGCGAATTTCCAAATACCACTACCAAACAAATGGAATTATTGAAAAGAAAAGGCATATTCCCATACGAATATATTGAGTCTTTCAATAAATTGAATGAAACGCAACTACCATCAATTGATAAATTTTACAGCTCATTATCGGGTGAACACATCTCCAAAAATATGTATCATCATGCTCAGAATGTTTGGCAGTCATTCGGTATTAAAAATATTTTGGAATATAGTATGTTGTACATGAAAACTGATATTATGTTACTGACTTGCATTTTTGAAAATTTTCCACAAAAATGTCGAAGTACATACAGTCTTGATCCTGCATGGTACTATACCATGCCTGGATTTTCTTGGGATCTTAAATATACTGGATGTAAACTTGAACTGCTGAATGATATCGATAAAATCATGTTTATTGAGAAAGCTATCCGAGGTGGTATAAGTCAAGTAAGTAATCGGTATTCTGAGGCAAATAACAAATACATGCATAATTATGATCCATCAAAGCCTAGTAAATATGTGCTATATTTAGATGTCAACAATTTGTATGGTTGGGCAATGTCTCAATTCTTACCATATGGGGGTTTCGAGTGGGTCGATACCAATATTGATGTCTTGTCTATTCCTGACGATGGAGATACAGGATACATACTACAAGTGGATTTGGAATACCCAGAACACTTGCATGACTTACATCGAGATTTACCGTTTTGTTGCGAACATCGTGTGCCACCAAGAAGTAAGCTTCCAAAACTTATGACCACCTTGTACCATAAAAAAGAGTAAACTTTGCACTATCGCAATCTAAAACAAGCTCTGAATGCAGGACTCAAACTAACAAAAATCCATAAAGTGTTGAAATTCAAACAGAGCGCTTGGCTTAAGCCATATATCGATCTTAATACAAAATTGCGAACTGCAGCAACTACAGCATTTGAAAAAGACTTGTACAAGTTAGCCAACAACGCCATATTTGGTAAAACGATGGAAAACATTAGGAAACATCGCATTGTAAAACTTGTATCAAAATGGGATGGAAGATATGGAGCGAAAAATTTGATTGCTAGTCCAAGATTTCATAATAGAACTGTGTTGAAAATTTAATGGCAATCGAACTTAACAAAACAGAGCTCATTTTCAACAAACCATTGTACATCGGCATGTCAATTTTAGATATATCCAAAGTGTGTATGTACGATTTTCATTATAACTTTATGCTGCCATATATGTGAGTTGAAAATTGTAAGCTAATGTATGGGGACACTGATAGTTTTATCTATGAATTAAAATGTGATGACGTTTACAGAGATGTTATTAAAGCAAATTTATCCAAATTCGATACATCAGACTATTCTGAGAATAATATATATGGAATACCTCAAGTCAACAAAAAAGTTCTCGGAATGATGAAAGATGAGGCAAACGGTCGCATTATGACTCATTTTGTCGGACTTAGATCTAAAATGTATTCGTTTAAGATTAGTACGACGGATGAGGATCGAAATGCATTGTGGGATAAATACAGGAATAATATGGATGATGCAAATATTGAAAGACTTGCAAATAATTTAGGCGTCACAAAAAAATCTAAGGGTGTAAAATATTCAACAGTAAAAAATGACATTACTTTCGATGATTATGTTAAGTGTTTAAACGAATTTACAACTAAAAGTGTTTTTCAATCAACGTTTCGTTCCTACGCCCATGATCTTTTTACAATAACACAAGAAAAAATTGCATTAAGTCCGTATGACGATAAACGTTACTTGCAACAAAATTCTCATGACACTTTACCTTGGGGTCATTATGAAACCACAATGATTGAGTAAAAACAAAAATTAATAAATGAAAACATAACCAATTTTTTTTATAGCTTTATCAATCTCCACAGGAAAATGGACCGGCTATTTTTAAATGAATATGTAGATCGATAATTGTAATTTTGTTAAAAATCAATTTGTAATCATAAGTAGAAAATAAAAGCTTTAAAAATTTACATTGTTTTCCTGTAATTTTAAGTCTCAGCTTATCTTTTTCAGCGTTGTGAAACATTCAACGTGAAAATAAAAAAGACATGTTTGCATAAATAGCATTTATTTTAATTATTACATAAAATCATTTACAACTTTAATTTTATAATAATATAAATATTCCCTTAAAGCATGACTTAACAAAGTGTCTGTGGAAATTTTGCAAAACGCAGTTAAAGCTTCAAGAGGTCCATATAAACTGCTTCTGCTGCAAAAGTTTGATTTTATCAAATCGATAACATTTCTATAATAAGCATGAAAGTTTAAATTATCCAATAACGATACACGATGACACACCAGACTGCTGTTTACTTCTAGGATTTGGTTGACATCACGTTCATCTAGATAGTATTCCAGACCATGCTTTTCAATAACAAGGAACTTGGTTGAATCATACACTATTTGTTTAATTTTACAATAGTCTCCACACTGAAACTCGATAGGATTGTAATCATCTTGAGAGGTGCTGTTAAAGAAATCGCTAATCTTCTGCTTAAAAACTCCGATTATATCAGCCCACTCGAACGTGTTTAAACTAATTCTTACATTCTTGTTGTGCTGACACAAAATAATGGCTGATGAGAAATGACGAGCTGGAGAAAGGCCAACTTTGATTATACAGTTGTCAAACGGAAAGGATGCTTCTAGTAAATAATATGGTTCATTGTTGGCTGCTTCTTCGAATTTCGCCAAAACTCTATCTAATTCAGCATCATAATCGATATCATCTGATGGTGAATCAGCAGCTACAACCATATCGTCTGATGAACTATAACCACTATCTTGAGAACTCATATTGATGAACTGGCAGGAACAACTGGGCATGAGCTTGCAGCATTTATGAAATTTACACTTTTTGTCACCCCCCACTCATTTAGTGTATATCTACGCGGTGTATGTAAAAGTAGATCCTAAATGATATCTTTAACGTTAATCCAACTATTATGGCTACTACCGAATCCCAACCATTGAACATACATCTTATTTCCACGCCTGCGCAGTACTTTCTCTACTAAATATATGTCTTTATTTTTTGTTTTCTGTAATTCTTCTTCGTAGAATGCTCCTTTGATAGGCGCTCCAGTCATATCTTCAATCAAGTATGTTGTGGGATTCGTTATTTTAATTTCAGTAATTTTAAACAGTTCTGTTGTCCAATTCGGTTTATATCCCTTATCGAAAATGTGTTTATTTTTACTAATGCGAACCACGTCACCAACTTTCAATTTTCTTGGGCCAGCAATTTTCAAGTGAGTATAATATTTTCGTAGAATTTCCTTTTCGTTAGATGTATTAACATCAATAGGTCTAAGTCGAATTTTGCTGTGTTTCGTGTTATTGTACTCTTTTGTAATTTGAGGCAAGATATCAATCCATTTGTAAGTTCCATTAAGACTGAAATACTTGTAAAGTTTTTCCTTCAATGTTCGAATAACTCGTTCACATATGGCTGCTTTTTTAATACTAAAGGTATTATAGTGATTAATACTATGCTTTTTCATGAGATTTTGAAACTTGGAATTGAAAAATTCTGTGCCTTGGTCTGTTTGTAAATTTTTAGGACATCGTCGAGTATGAGCGAGAATATCCGAAAATGTTCGAGTAATTTCCTCACCTGTTTTTGTCTTTAATGGTCGAGTCCACACAAACTTTGAAAAACAATCAATTACAACAAGAATGAGCTTGTAAGATTTATTTTGACTGGCATAAGGCCTCATCTCAGCAAGGTCCATTTGCCACAAATCATCTAATCCTTTAATGATTGTTCGTCGACGAGGATAATTTTTTCGTGCAGGCTTGTGTAGCTCGTTAACTAGTTGTATCTTCTCCTCTGTAAATGCCATGTCTAGCTTCCAACGATTAGATTCTTTGAACTAACGCTAATTCGTTGTTCCGTTAGCTTTATTATGTAAGAGGTAATCTTCCATTACATTAAGACGCTCATCTAAATCATGTGAATTAAGATCCGCTGTTTTATTCTTTTTTTCTATTTCCAACGTTTTCATCATAATTTGTGCATTTTGGTTGGCGCCATCTGTAATATTCTTCGTCATTTGTTGTTTAAATATATCAAGATCATTTTTAAATTCATGCATTTGTTTTGATAAATCAGATATTTTAGAAGCAGTCATTTTATTCTCATCAGACAACTCGTTCACTTTTTTACTTAAATTAACTTCTATTTTACTAATGGAGTTTGAGATTTTTTGTTCGAGTTGAGTATCTTTTTGAATTCTATTTTTTTGTATCAAATTAATCTCTTTTCTTAGAAAAGTTTTCGCACGAACAATGCTGTCATCTACATATTTCTTATTGGAAAGATGAATACCTGCTACAGGAGGATCTCGTGTAATGTCCTTATGTAGTTCATGTATCTGGTTTTGTAAATCCAAAATTGATTGCTTTAAGCCTTCACGTAGCTTTTTAACAACTTGTTCATTAGAACGGTAATGATGACGACCAAACTTGTCAACACTCATGTTGGAAATGATGTTCCAATAATCCAAACATTAATATATAATATCTGCTTTACGTAATTCGTTGATAATGGCAACAATTTCGTTATTGTGGGATGTGTTTCCTGCTTCTTGGGAAGCAACCAGCAATTTGAGTCTGTCGCATAGTTCGTTTGGATCATCCCAATATACATATTAAATAGGATTATCGTTGTAGATCAAATGAGAATTATCGACGAGCCCTGACCCTTTGCAGCTAGATGGTGAAGATAACGATGTACGAGGAGACGTTGTTATCGATGATGAACGAGTCGTTTTTGCTAAACGAACAAGACCTTCGAAAGGTTGTCTCTTTAATGCAGTAGATCGAGTTTTCGGTGGCGATTTCTTTGTTGTTTTATCGGTAGGTTTAAATAGCGGTTTGATAATATGATGATATTTTTTCCCAGTTGCACCTTTAAGACGACCTTTGGAATCCAGATGAACTTCTGTACTATTTAATAAACTTTTATAGTGCTTTAAATCTGTATCATTATAATCTTCAGGGTTATCATAGAAAATTAGTTGGTATAGACCTGGCGTTCCCGGCACCCATCCTCCTTCCCCCCTCCATCACTGATGACTTGTATACTACCTTTGTGTTTGTTAAAGTTTATTCTGCGTTTACCCAACATCCAGCCAATTTCATCATTGTAAATAGGTCCATAGTTTTTATCAATTTTATTATCTTTCATCCAAAATTCTTTTATATACTTATGGCTCATTGGAGGATCTTGCTCAATATATTCATCAATAGCCTCTTTCGAAACATTATTAGGATCAAACATTTCATGTTCGTTAACTTGGCCGATTGATACTGCATCGGAAAATACATCGTCATCGCCGGCTTCTTTTTTTATCTCTTCCTCCGTTTTCACCTCTTCTTTTTTAACGTGTTATTAATAGCATGATGCAACGTTTTTGACGATTGCGCAATATCTGTTAGAGGTTTAGCTATGGGCTTAAAGAGTTTATTTAGCGACTCATCTTGTTCTGTTTTACCTAACTTTAATGCCAAATACTTTTTGCGAATGACATGAGCTAGTTCGGCAACTTTACGCTTGCGCGCAGCTACCTCTTTGTCTGACATATTGTTATACAATGCGTGTTTTTCGATCATACCTACAGTTTTATAAACTTGTCGAAACCTTTACGATATCGTCCGTTAGAAATATCGAAATCCTTAACAATGACGAATGTGCCGTATTTGTCCTTCCAACATTCGGAACAAAATTGTTTAAATTGCTCAAATGTCATATCAGGTGATACGTGGTCATCAAAGACGTGTTTCAAATTGAGCTCATCTTGCTTAAACAATACAATAAAATTCGCATTATCACGTAAAAGTTGTTTGCCTGCTCGACTGTATGATTGACATAGGTATGCACAATCAATGTCTTTATGTCTACCCATACAGTAATATTCACGTATTGTTTGTTGTGGATCCGTTGATACGTCATCAAATATGAATATTGAGTTTGGTTTAGCTTTACTTGGGCTTATAACATCATCATTATCTTTAAATGGAAAATAACCTACTTCTTTCACAGACTCCAACACTTCCTTCAAAAATTGATACTTGGGCTGAAACAACGACTTTGAATAAACGTAAACATTTTTGAATTTAGCGCCATTCAGGTCAAACAGTAATGCCAACATAACATTAGTTTTTCCACATCCGCTTGGACCACATATGATAGCACGAAATGACTGTGGTAGCAATGCACCATGTTTGCTGGTTCTTGTCACGTTGTCGACAAAATCCAAGTTTTCCACTGCTAGTGTCTTGTCTTGTTGAATGACCTTCATCTTGTGATTGAGATGTATTTTGTACACATGGTTATATAAAGACATTTTGCAAAAAGCGATTCATTTTAATGTTGGTCGTTCAAGGTGAAGGAGTGTTGAATTCTCTGATCAATAGTCTACCGTTTGAATTGCATGCTCCTGGTTACCAATATCTAGGACCTGGAACTAAATTACAGAAACGTCTAGCTCGTGGAGATCCGGGGATAAATCCGTTAGATCGAGCTGCGAGAGATCACGATCTCGCATACTCCCAAAGTAATTCATTGAAAGATCGACATAAAGCAGATTGGGTGTTGGAAAATAAAGCGTGGGAACGAGTTAAAGCAAAAGACGCATCATTGGGTGAAAAAACCGCTGCCTGGTTAACTACTACAGCAATGAAAGCTAAACGAAAACTGGGTATGGGTATGAAACGTGGTAAAGGTGTTGGTTCATTTAAGCGACATGTGTTACAGCCAATTATCAAAACATTGAAACGTGCTCCTCCGTCACCAAATCTGCGTAAATCCGCTCTACTTGCACTTGCAGCAGCTAGAACAGCCGTTAAGAATGTAGGTGGGAAGAAAAATGTACGTGTTCCAAGAATTATTCCATTTGAACCAAAATCTGGTGGCATTTTACCTTTAATCCCAATCTTTGCAGGCCTATCAGCTCTCGGAAGCCACGTTGGGGGCGCAAGCGCGATAGCGAAAACTGTTATCGATTCAAAGAATGCTCAAAAGAAACTAGAAGAAGATAAACGTCACAACAATGCAATCGAACATCTAGGCAAAGGATTATACCTGCGAAAAAACGCTAAAGGTGGCTTTGGATTATATTTAAAAAAGGCAAAAAACTTCCGCTGAAGCTACCTAATAGACCTTTAACCAATGTGCATTTAAATAGATTTGTTAAACTACTTAAAATTTCAAATTTCCGCGGCGTGTTCATGCGAGATAATTTACCACGTAGCCCTCGTAAACATGAATGTGCTATTATTAATCTCGACATTTCCACAAACCCCGGTACACATTGGGTAGCTTACAGAAAGATAAACAACGATATAGAGTACTTTGATTCATATGGTTGCTTGAAACCACCGCGAGAACTAGTATCCTACTTGAACGGTGGAAGAATTTTCTACAATAACGACCAATATCAAAGTTATAACCAAATTAACTGTGGACATCTTTGTTTAAAGTTTCTCTACAATGGAACCATCTAACGATATATTGGGAAGTGCCATTTGCATTTTTATGAAAAATATAACGAGCGTTGTTTGGTATGAACTACCTCAAGATATTCGTCGCGCACTAGAAGATTATTTACCCTGCAAGAAAGACTATGATAGACATGAATGGAGTGATGTTTGCGGCATGTATATGGAAAGTAGATGTGTATTTTGTAATGTGTCATATTATGAGAAAAATTTGTAACAGTATAAGAATAAATAAAGGAATTTTTAACATATTTTGCTATTTAATTTTATACACCTATTCAAATGTATCAGTCATGTCTCGATTGTTGACCTTGACAAGTACTTCCAACGAGTTTTCGTTTACTCCTCAAGTACCTCTTGTGCTTGACCCTAACCGACAGTATTATGTAGCAGTATTATGATAAATATAATTCGATTCGAGATAATGAGTTCATCTTAAGACCCAACAACAATACGCTCAAGTGTGAAATCTTTAGTCAAGATCATGCTGTTACTTTCGAGAAAGATGACAGTCTCGGCAAAATATTGGGTTTCTCATCAAACAGAATATTGGTGCCAGGAAAAATGCATTCTTCGGACCAACCTGTAAACATTATAAAAGTATCGAGCCTACTTTTTGAATGCAACATTACCGAAGGAGCCTTTTACGAGGACAGACCTGCGCACACCGTTCTACATATTCCGATAAGTGTTGATCCTGGTTTCTCTATTGACGAACGTCCTCATAATCCTATCTACATACCAGTAAGCAATAGCATACGTGAAATTGCCAACATTACCGGTAGCGTACTCGATCAAGATTTAAGACCAGTCAACTTTAGAGGAGAGAAAAGTACACTTCATTTGGATTTTAAGGAAACGATATAGATGGGTTTAATTATAAAACAAAGCTCTACACATCAATATCCATTAGTCTCACGCAAATCTTACAAGCGACGTGACGTGTCTGCTGTCAATAAAGCCTTTCTTGTTTCCATTGGATTACAGCTAAAAGATGTCAAAACGTCAATACATTCGACGACAGGTTCAGGAACCTCAACTACCTATTTTAGATCTGTACCAGAAACCTCAGTTCGACGATACTATTAGAAAAGAAGAATTTCGTACATATACACCTTACATCAAGTCATTTAATAATAGCGACGTTGTCGAGTTTATCATCAATCAATCAGATGCATTTTTTGCCATACACGAAACACTTTTGGAAATTAAAGGAAGTATAAAGAAAGTGGGTACTGGAACTGTTTCTCTTGCACCGAATGCTGGAGCCTTCTTGTTTGATACATGTACATACATCCAAAGTTCACACGACATGGAAATAGTTCGAGATCCTGGTGTAGTTAGCACTATTCGCAGTTTGTTGTGGTACACTCCTGACGATTCCAAGTATCTCAGTACTGCAGGATGGAACTATCCCAATAATCCACATTTATCGGGAGACAGCTTTAGTTTACTGATTCCGATAAAACATATTTTCAACATTTTCAACGATTACAATAAATTAACCTATGGTCGTCAAGTGTTTCGATTTGTTCGAGCACGTAATGATAGAGACAGTATTTTAGTGGAAGAACCTAATGCCACAACAACAACAACAGTGTCTTTAACTGTTACCAGCATGGAACTGAAGGTCAAACATGTCTTTCCGAATGACGATGTGAAAATTGACCTAATGACTCCGATTAAGAATAATACGCCGATAACTATACCTTTCCGTAAATGGGAACTTAATGAACTACCTTCACTTACGGCTGGATCCCGACGTGAGATATGGAGTGTAAAGACATCTTCAGCTGTTGAACGTCCACGCTATGTCATTGTAGCTTTTCAAACTTCTAAACGAGATGACATTCACGTCAATCCAACGTTATTCGATAACATTAAGGTGTCCAGCGTACGAGTGGTTATTAATGGTGAATATTGGCCTAACGAGAGAATGCAATTGGATTTTGCAAAAATGATTATGCTATAGCTCACTACAACTATACCCAATTCTTTCCCAGTTATACTCATTCGTCAACAAAACATCCAATCTTGGATTATAATGCTTTTAAAAAATATGCTTTGTTTACTTTCGACTGCTTCAAACAGGATGATACGTCATTTAGATCGGGAACCGTTGATATTAAGTTGGAAATCGAAGCAGATGAAGGTTTTCCTGCATGCACTCGAGCGTACTGTTTAATTGTCCACGACAGTCTACTCGAATACTTTCCTCTAACTGAAGTTATCAAAAATATCATTTAACTTGACTTATTCAATCATATCCAATTCAGTATACTATCAGCCATCATGAGGATCGCATTAGTTGACATTCAAGGATTCACCGTAGATGGGTGGTTTGTTCCCAAAGAACTCAGCATTGAAATTGGCTTTAAACATTGTCATTATATATTTAAACCTCCACAACCGTTTGCTACATTAAGTAATCAAGATAAGAAGACTGCTGTGTAGTTGGAGAAAAACGTGCATGGTCTTCGGTATTCTAATGGAGATGTTAAATATTCAAAAATAAATAAAATACTGGAATCTAAGTTGTTTTATGCAGCTGACTACATCTACGTTCGCGGAGAACAACAAGCAGAATTTTTAAGATACAAATGTTATATGCTTGACATAATTTCTCATAATTATTGATGTTTGCAAGTTTGATGATTCTCCATACTTCACTGGAGGCTTTGCTCCACATGAATACAACTGCCACGCTACTGGACTATTTTCCTGCTCCTCGATAAATGTAGATCACCTCCGTCAATGGTTGTGTAACAAAATATTACCTATATAAATTGGATTTTTTAAAATAAAAGATTAAAAGTTTTATTTTAGTTTTATTTTAACAGTTTTACATATTTATTTTAATGCAAGATGATTCGCATTTACGATTTACAAGAAATTTTTTAATGATATTAATCGCTATAAAGGCATTTATTACGAATATAATACTTAAGAGTATAATCGATAAACCATATTGATCGATGTCATCATTATTAGTTTTGTACCATTTTGAATCACTTTCGGTGTTATTTGGGGATATTAGCTTGATCTTATAGAATGCTCCTCCTGATTTTGGTATCGCTTTGAAAAATACTGGAAGCTGTCCATAATTCGCCACTTCATGATCCATTAGAGTCCAGTTCGGTCGATTACAATCAGTTTTTTCATCATTAAAACATATCGCCTGGTTCTTAACGTTGTTTGGAACGTTTGTATAAAGGACATTGTTAACAATAGCTGTAAGGATGATGAATGAGGTTGTTAGTGGAGGCATCTTGTCGGTTAAATTCTTTTTAACGGGTATTGTGTTGTTTTTGGTAACTTTCTTTCTGACAAATTAAACTCTGCAAATCGTTTTTCAATTGCAGTTCTATCTTCGTACCACTGTATATCGGCTTTTAACTTTTGTATTTTTTCGTACAACTCTTCTAATCTACACCGTATGGAAGTCATCGATGAAATACATGTCTTTCGCTCCAAAAGCCAATATAAATAATATTCTTATTCACCCCCACTACCCTGGTATAATAAATAGAAATAAATGTTTTAATCCTTTATTCAAAAATACTGTTATTTAATTCACTAATTGTAGCTTCCTTATAATAATACAAATATTCCCTTAATGCTAAACTTACAATACTAGTATCACAAGAAGCCTCACAAAATGAATATAAAATGTCTATTGGTTGTAAATCGTTTCTGAATGAAGTAGCAATTTTTAACGCATTACAATAATAATCTAAAAATCTCAGTCCTTCGAGAAAACGAATGCGTGGTAAAATTAACTTTTCGTTTCCTTCAATAAGATTTTTAACATCTTTTTCAAATATCTGCAAAGTAACACCAAGTTTCTTAATATTGAGCCATTTAAGTTGATCTGTCGCTTGAGTTTCAATTGCTAACAATTCACAACATTCTGGAGGTTCATCTTCACAATAGCATTGCAGAGGCATCAGGAAAAACTGAATATATTTACGATTAAGTTCATCGATGAATTGGATCCAATCACATATACCGAACGATACCTCATTATTCTCGCTGCTTAATTTAACACCCCGCTCAAATGATCGAGCTGAACTTAATCCAACTAATAATTTTAAATGCTTAAAATTATACAAAGTGTTAAGCAGCATTTCACTTTTGGCTCTTACTTCCGCACTGTTCATGTTGTAATGACTACGTTTTACGAAATAACGCTGTGAACATGAACACGTTTAATTATATCTTCTTACCTCTCCATACCTGCCTCTCCCACGCTAAAACTATGTTGCGCAATATTTCGTAAGACTATTCATTTATGCATCACATGCCGGGCTTAATTATTAAATAGAACGGAATGTGCACCTGTTTCCTACCTCCATGCGAATATATTTTATCTTACATTAACTAGAATTGGAAAGTGCACGTGTTTTCCGGCTATATATTGTGATCGCGTGAGAAATTTTTAATAGCCGGCGTATCCGATGATGTCATTATTCTCAGTAGCAAGATCTATTTTATAAAGATTTCAACTGATCATGTAAAGTATAAATTGAAAAATAAACGAATTTTTGTTATTATGGTAATCGATAAAATATATACGAGGTAACTCGTAAAATATAAATTGAAAAAATTTAGAAGTTTTACGCTAATGGTTGTAGGTTTTAATTAAAAAAAATACGAGGAAAAATTGCTCCCTTTGTCTGTCATTCGTCTTCTTCTCTTTGTCAATTCATAGAACGCAGTCACCGACCAGCGATTGAACATCGTTCTCATTGGTTACGTTGACGTGTAGCTTCGTTATTATTGGGGGAATGGGGGGACTGGGGGCGTCTTTTCGTTAATATTGTGGTACGACTCCCCCATTAGTCGATGCACGTCTTTTTCATTGGCCGTTGATGCACACCATTGGCCTCCAACGTCACGAGGATGTCCACCATTGGTCGAGGACACGTTTCTGTGGCATCATTGGTCGAGGAAAACGTTCTAACGTTACGAGGAGGGCGTTACTATGTCACCATTGGTCCCTCATCGCTATACCGCCATTTCTATGATGTTTATTCAAATTCAATGTCAGCAAGACATTGGAGGACGTTCCTATGCCACCATTGGCCTGTTATTCCCACCACTGACGCTGCTATGCTGTCATTGGTCGACGACACGTTCCGACGTCACGAGGAGGGCGTTACTATGCCACCATTGGCCTGCTATTCCCACCACTGACGCTGCTATGCTGTCATTGGTCGACGACACGTTCCGACGTCACGAGGAGGGCGTTACTATGTCACCATTGGTCCCTCATCGCTATACCGCCATTTCTATGATGTTTATTTAAATTCTGAGCTGTCATTGATCGCTGGGGGTGTTGCTATTCCCACCACTGACGCTGCTATGCTGCCATTGGTCGACGACACGTTCCGACGTCACGAGGACGTCCACCATTGGTCAGCAAGACATGGGGGGGACGTTCCTACGCCACCATTGGCCGAGGGGCGTGGTCTAGAGACACGAGGTACGTTCCTACGTCACCATTGGTCGAGGGGCGTGGCCTCGAGACCCTAGGCACGTTCCTACGTCACGAGGGGGGCGTGGCCTTGACCCATGAGGATACGTACGCTTGACGATCGACGTGTGACGTCACTTCCGCTCCAGAAGGAACACAATCTATCTACTGCTAATGTCATAAATGTTCAAATTTTAGAGTCTAGAAAAAAGGCAAGAGGTAGAAGATTCAGTAATCAGTTTAAACAGGATGTCTCTTAATGTACTTCAAGGGGCCAAAAGTTTTACAAAAATGTTTTGTGTAGCAAATTTTGTTTACCCAGCCCTAATATATTATTTAAAAATAATATACCAGACAGCTACTCAAAAAGTGTAACTAATTTCTCGGCTAAAACTGTATATCAATATGTTAATGTATATAAAAATAGAACCGGTGACACATTTGGTAATCTAAAAATCCCTACTGGTGATTCTGCTGACTTTATAGTAGGTATACTTGACATTCTCTTTCAAAAGAATTTTGACATATTAGCTGTAAAGCCGAATATTATTAAAACATGTTTCTCGACTTAGTACCATAACTTTTAGTCACCTTTTAAACAAAGTCCACTCAAATATTGTACAACTTTATTTAGCCGTGTACGTTTGTACTATTTATTAAAATTCAATAACAGAAATTTTCCTACTCAAAAATATGAAAACAAAACTAAAAGAAAAAATAATAAAATGATCATTTGGAAACATCAATAACACATTATTTAATCGTTTATATCGAAATAACAAGTCAAAATAGTCTATTACAATGAACAGGTAAGATCAATCACTAATCAATATAAATATTTAGGAGTTTTGTTCACATCCTCTTGTGTTTTTAGTGAGATATAATTAAAATATATTAACTGATTTCAAACTCTGTATTTGAATTTTGAAATGAAACTTTGCATTTTATTCTACTTTATAACCATACAGCTTTAAAACTAGCATATTTATTAAAAACTGTTGCATAACTCTCCATTTGATTTTTTTTTGATAGTGTATAAGACAGTTCTGTAACAAATAGTTGTGAAACGTTAGAAAACAAAATCATAAATACAACGCAGAGAAAGAAACAATTTTAGGTTTTTTTTTAATTTCTCGAAGAATGAAAGAGTAGCAAGAAGAGTTTTGAAATTGGTTAAAATTAAAATTAATTTTGTTAAATAAATCAAAGTCGGCTCTGTCGCGTCCATATGTGCAGGGCCAGTCCACGGTTTTCGTCCAAACAATATGGCGTCAAGGTCACCGAATTTTGTCTAAAAAGATCAAAGGTACCGCGGTAGAGTGAGAATACTGGTTGTTATCTATACTGTGTTGGTATATTGAAAAGAAGAATAAATATAAATATATAATATATTTGGTGATTGGATATTGGTATATTGAAAAGAAGAATAAATATAAATGCTGTTTGCTGGTTTTCTTGGTGGTTTATAAATGCTTAAGAAGAAATATATTTTAAATTGGTGGAAGCTGATAATTGGAAAAAGTAATTTCATAAAAACAAGGATAACCGAAGCACGAAGGCATTGAGTGGTGATTAGAATCTATATAGTGGAAAACAGTTCATTTAGGCATTCAGTGACAGAAAGGTACAAAATTTTGTTAATATAATTTGGTTAGTGTCATAACAATTTTAATTTTGAAGATAGTTTGTTTAAATTTTACATTGTCTATAGAATTTAATTAGTTTCATAAGAATTTCAATTTAAAGATAGTTTATTTTAAATTTACATTGGCTAGGTTAGATATATATGTGTGTTTCATAATAGATATAATAAAGATAATTTAAAAAAGTACTTACAAACTAAATATTAATTATTAAAAAACCCTATATATTATTATTAAAAATACTCATTGCTCATCATTCACAAACAATACATCATAACAATTTGTCGCCCACCGCGGGGCTCTCTATTTAAAAGAATTAGTTTGGGAAGATAAGTGCTCTCATATAATTAAATTAATTTTCATTAGAAAGAAAAAATTATAGATTTTATTTTTAATTATATTTGAACAAGTAAAGTCTCAAAATGTCTCAAGAAAAGAAAGGTACAAGAAGCAAAAAGAATGAAGAAGATGAAGTGGAAGTAGAAACACAACCTATACAAGAGGAGAGTTTAGTTCAAGTTCCACAAGATACTGCAGAAATGAATCCAGAAAGAGAGGAGAATGTCAATATGGCAGCTTTGATGTCATTAATGATGCAGATGAACAAGACAATGGAAGAGAATACGAAAAAAATGGAAGAGAATACGAAAAAAATGGAAGAGAATTCAAAATAAATCAAAGAAGACATAAAAAAATTGGAAGAGAATTCAAAAGAAGTCAAAGAAGACATGAAAAAAATGGAACAGAAATTAGAAGAGAATTGTAGAAAATTAGAAAAGAAAATAGAAGATAATAATAATAAAATTGTAAAACAAATAGAAAAACAAATGGATAAAAAACTTGAAACTGCAGAGAAAAAAGTAGCAAATGAAATAAAAAATATACGGAATGACTACAAGAAAAGGATAGATAATGAGAGGACAGAAGTAAAGAGGATTATTCAAGATAATAAGATAGATATAAAACAGAAAATAGAGTTGCAGAAATGTAACTTAGAAGTAAAAATTAACGAAGACAGGAGAAACACAGAAGAAAAATTAGACGATATACAACAAAATATCCAAATAAATAGTAATCAAATAAGAAATGTGGATGTCAATGCTTTTTTTATCCATCCTTACCATGTGGCCGTACCATCTCAGTTGGGCTTCTTCGATTTTCTTCTCTATTGATTGTACTTTAAGGCGTTCTCTTATTTCATTGTTCCGTATCCTGTCCATTCTGGTCACCCCTAGTACTCTTCTTAGATACTTCATTGAAATACTTTGCAGTTTATTTTTTAGTCTGGTGGTGAGCGTCTAGCTTTTACATCCAAATGTTAAGATAGGTACAAAAACTGTGTTGTAGATAGCTATCTTTGCTTTTTGGGATACTTCCTTTTTCGATAGGAATGTGCTCTTAATTGAGTGATATATCCAGGAAGCGTGTGCTATTCGATTGTTTATCTCTGCTTCTTGTGTACCCCTACTCTCTAGTTGCACTCCCAGGTATTTAAAGGTTTCGACTTGTTCTAAAGTATAGTTATTGATTTTAATGTTTGTATGTTGGTCTGTTTTCCCACATACCATGACCTTGGTTTTACTTTCATTAATTCTCAGGTTACGTTTTTTAAGTTTATCTCTCCATATCTGGAGGTTTCTCTAAAGTGCGTCCTCGTTTCTTCCAAATACGACGAGGTCATCTGCAAATGCGCACTCCTCTATCTGTATCATTTCCAGGTTTCTATGTCCAACAAATATTCTCGATGTTTCTTCTCTAGTTTCCTTCATTACATCATCTAGTACAATATTGAACAAAATGGGGCCTAGTACACCTCCTTGTCGTAAGCCATCATTGACTCTAAACTCTTCTGATTCTATATTATCTGTTCTTACTCTGTTTCTTGTGTTCTTGTATAGGCTCATATACATGAGCCTATACAAGAACATGAGTATCCTTGTCGTAAGCCATCATTGACTCTAAACTCTTCTGATTCTATATTATCTGTTCTTACTCTGTTTCTTGTGTTCTTGTATAGGCTCATAATAGCTTTTCTAAGTTTGCTGTCTACTTCTCTGTTTCTTAGGCTTTTGTCTATTTCGGTTCGCGGGGTTTTATCAAATGCTTTTTTGAGGTCTATGAAGGCTTGGTATAGTTCCGTGCTTGTATTTCGTGCATTTTGTATTAGATGCTTGAGTGTAAAAACATGGCCACGGATGCTTCTTCCCTTCCTGAAACCGCTCGGTGACTGCTTTAGCTTATGGTCTACTTCTTGTAGTAGTCTTTTCTCCAGTACTCGTTCGTAAACTTTGGAAGGGATACTCAGGAGAGGTATACCTCTGTAGTTGCTGTATTCTCGTCTGTCACCTTTTTTTGAAAATGGGTAGAATAACGCCCACTTCCCAGTCTTTTGGGATCTTGTTCTCATTCCATGCTTTATTGCAAACTTTTCTAAGCATTTCATTTCCATTTTCTCTTATATTTTTTAGCATTTCCGCAGTTATCTTATCATAGCCAGCTGCTTTTCCTCTTTTGAGCCTGAGTATTATTTCTCTTATTTCTTCTATTGTTATTTCGTTTTGGTTTGGGTTCTCATATGGGTTTTCTTCAGTGTTGTCTATTTCATTATTATAGTCTTTTTGAGTCAGAAGGTCTTCGAAATATTCTCTCCACCTGTTCATAATATTTTCGTTCTCGCAGAAGATGTGGCCATCTTTGTTTTTAATTTGTTTTGGTGTTTGTTGTCTGTTCTCTGTTCTTAGGCTTCTCAGAGTTTTGTAAAATAGTTTTTGGTTAGTGTGGTAGTCCTTCTCCAGCTTATTCCCAAAATCCTCCCAGCTTTTCTTTTTTGCTTTAATCACCATGTCTTTTACTTTTGCCCTCTGTTGCTTATATTTTTGATAGCTTTCTGCATTCTGGTTCCCTAGATATTTCTTCCACGCTAACTTCTTGGATTTGACCTCTTCTTTTATTTCATTACTCCACCAATTCGTACATTGTCTCTTTTTATTGATTTTAACTATTCCGCAGATTTGCTTGCCCCCATCTAGGAGGGATTCTTTAAGTTTTTGCCAAGTTTCTTTTAAGCCATAGTTCTGGTTTAAGTGCTTTTGTAGACTATTATTCACATAGCTTTTGTATTTCTGTGCTATTTTCTTATCTGCTAACTTGTATGACCTAATAACTGCGTT